>NW_027203704.1:1200000-1906788 GCF_024711535.1 Dipodomys merriami | reverse complement strand
ACTGCCTACATCTGGCTCTAATTAGTCCACGGTTGTGTTCAGCCGAATGACGTCTGCCGGGAAAACTCAGAATGAGGTTCTGAGTTATTGCAACATAGGAGCTTTTCAATGCTTTCAAGGCTTCTTTGGATGAATTCCGGAATCTTGCTGCCGGCAGGCCTCCGGCTGTTCCGGGTTAACATCTCCTTGTAAATCCCCCGTGGTTTTTTGTATACCCATGAAATTTGGCCAGGTTATGCAGTTTCGATTTCTACACAATTGTGCCTGCCTAGCTCTGCCCCGATTGCAAACATTCACGCGTGCAGCCAGATAGGCTTGTCCCCGTAGGACACTGCCAGCGGACTGGGTATATCTGCTTCCCGTTCTTCACACCTGAGTGCTACTGATTCGAGCTTTGACGGCTACACTCTACTCAACCGGAGCAGTAAGTTCAAACTGAACTTATGGCACTTTGTAAAAATTTTGAGAACTGGAGCTCAGTTGTTTGGCACGCGACCACTGTACATCCAGCACTATGGACGGCACTGTCTACATCTGGCTCTAATTAGTCCACGGTTGTGTTCAGCTGAATGACCTCTGCCGGGAACACTCAGACTGAGGTTCTGAGTTATTGCAACATAGGAGCGTTTCACTGCTTTCAAGGCTTCTTAGGAAGAATTCCGGAATCTTACTGCCGGCAGGCCTCCCGCTGTTCCGGTTGAACATCTCTTAGTAAATCCCCCAGGGTATATTGTATACCCGTGAAGTTTGGCCAGGGTACGTAGTTTGCATTGTTGCACAATTGCGCCTGCATAGCTCTGCTGGGTTTGCAAACATTCAGGCATGGCAGCCAGATAGGCTGGTCCCTGTAGTACACTGCCAGCGGACTGGGAATATATGCTTCCTGTTCTTCTCACCTGAGTCCAACTGATTCCAGCTTTAACGGCTAAACTCTACTCAACCGGAGCAGTAAGTTGAACCTCTATTTTTAGCACTATGTGGAATTTTGGAGAACTACAGCTCAGTTGTTTGGCATGCGACCACACTGCATTCATCTGGCTCTAATTAGTCCACTGCCTACATCTGGCTCAAATTAGTCCATGGTTGTGTTCAGCCTAATGAACTCTGCCGAGCACACTCAGAATGAGGTTCTGAGTTATTGCAACATAGGAGCGTTTCACTGCTTTCAGGGCTTCTTAGGAAGAATTCCGGAATCTTGCTGCCGGCAGGCCTCCGGATGTTCCGGGTGAACATCTCCTTGTAAATCCTCTGTCGTTTCTTGTACACCCTGAAATTTGGCCAGGTTATGCAATTTGCATTGCTGCACAATTGCGCTTGCCAAGCTCTGCCACGGTTGCAAATATTCAGGCGTGGCAACCAGGTAGGCTGGTCCCCGTAGGACACTGCCAGCGGACTGGGTATATCTGCTTCCCGTTCTTCTCACCTGAGTGCTACTGATTCCAGTTTTGACGGCTACACTCTACTCAACCGGAACAGTAAGTTGAACCTCAACTTGTGGCACTTTGTGAAAGTTTTGAGAACTAGAGCTCAGTTGTTTGGCACGCAACCACTGTCCATCCAGCACTATGGACGGCAGTGCCTACATCTGGCTATAATTAGTTCACGGTTCTATTCAACCAAATGACCTCTGCCGGGAACAATCAGAATGAGGTTCTGAGTTATTGCAACATAGGAGCGTTTCACTGCTTTCAAGGCTTCTTAGGAAGAATTCCGGAATCTTGCTGCCGGCAGGCCTCCGGATGTTCCGGGTGAACATCTCCTTGTAAATCCCCCGTGTTTTCTTGTACACCCGTGAAATTTGGCCAGGTAATACATTTTGCATTGCTGCACAATTGCGCCTGCCTAGCTCTGCCGAGGTTGCAAACATTCAGGCGTGGCAGCCAGATAGGCTGGTTCCCGTAGGACACTGACAGCGGACATGGTATATCTGCTTCTCGTTCTTCTCACCTGAGTGCTACTGATTACAGCTTTGATGGCTACACTCTACCAAACCGGAGCAGTAAGTTGAACCTGAATTTATTGCACTTCGTGAAAGTTTTGAGAACTGGAGCTCAGTTGATTGGCACGCCACCACTGTCCATCCAGCACTATGGACGGCACTGTCTACATCTGGCTCTAATTAGTCCACGGTTGTGTTCAGCCGAATGACCTGTGCCGGGAACACTCAGAATGAGGTTCTGAGTTATTGCAACCTAGGAGCGTTTCACTGTTTTCTAGGCTTCTTAGGAAGGATTCCGGAATCTTGCTGCCGGCCGGCCTCTGGCTTTTCCGGGTGAACATCTCCTTGTAAATCCTTGGTCGTTTCTTGTACACCCGTGAAATTTGGCCAGGTTATGCAATTTGCATTGCTGCACAATTGCACTTGCCAAGCTCTGCCACGGTTGCAAACATTCAGGCGTAGCAGCCAGATAGGCTGGTCCCCGTAGGACACTGCCAGCGGACTGGGTATATCTGATTCCCGTTCTTCTTACCTGAGTGCTACTGATTCCAGCTTTCACGGCTACACTCTACTCAACCGGAGCAGTAAGTTGAACCTCAAGTTGTGGCACTTTGTGAAAGTTTTGAGAACTAGAGCTCAGTTGTTTGGCACACAACCACTCTCCATCCAGCACTATGGACGGCACTGCCTACATCTGGCTATAGGTAGTCCACGGTTCTATTCAGCCAAATGACCTCTGCCGGGAACACTCAGAATGAGGTTCTGAGTTATTGCAACATACGAGCGTTTCACTGCTTTCAAGGCTTCTTAGGAAGAATTCCGGAATCTTGCTGCCGGCAGGCCTCCGGCTGTTCCAGGTGAACATCTCCTTGGAAATCCCCCGTTTTTTCTTTTTCTTTTTTTAATTTTATTTTATTTTATTTGAGAGCATACTGTACAGAGGGGTTACAATTACATTGGTAGGATAATGCAAACATTTCTTACCAAGCATTTCAGCCTCCTCCTTTGTTTACCTTTCACCTCCCTTCCCAGCCTTCCTCCTCCCCCCCACCCACTCATACCCCCCTCCCTCCCCCACACCGACATTGTAAAGCTTGCTTTGACATGACATTTTTTAATTCTCCTTGTTGCAACAGGTCCACCTGAATCCTTAAACGACTTGTTTGTCCCCATCTCCTCCACATATTTTACTGACATCAAATAAAGTGAAAGCGGGGGTTACACTGTGGGGGAGGGACATACATAGCAACAAGGAAATAATCTTATAAATGCGTTAGAAACACATGCATGAAAGAAACGAAAACATTAAAATACATATTTAAGGGTTCGTTTTCCTAACATCATATTATCTGACCTTTTCCACTTGACTCATACCTATACTAGATACTGCAAATAAGGGAAACCATGGGACCTATGCTTCTTTGGGCCTGGCTTACTTCACTTAATATAATTTTTTCCAAGCCTTTTCCATTTCCTAACAAATGGGGAAATGTCATTCTTTCTGATGGAGGCATAGAATTCCATTGTGTATATATACCACATTTTCTTGATCCATTCATCTACTGAGGGGCTTCTGGGTTGGTTCCATATCTTAGCTATGGTAAATAATGCTGCAATAAACATAGTTGTGCTGGTAGCTTTAGTGTGGTCTTGTTTGTGCATTTGGGTAAATGCCCAAAAGTGCGATTGCTGGATCATAGGGGAGATCTATGTGAAGTCTTTTGAGGAACCTCCATACTGCTTACCAAAGTGGTTGAACAAGTTTACATTCCCACCAACAATGAAGTAAGGTTCCTTTCTGTCCACATCCCCTCCAGCATCTGTTGTTGTTAGAGTTCTTGATTTTTGCTGTTCTAACTGGAGTGAGGTGATATCTCAATGTTGTTTTGATTTGCATTTCTTTTATGGCTAGGGATGTTGAACATTTCTTCATGTGTCTATTGGCCATCCTTCTTTCTTCTTCCGAGAAGCTTCTCTTTAAGTCTTTCGCCCACTTATTTATTGGACAGTTGTTTCTTTGAGGATTTGTTGTTGGGTGGTTTAATTTTTTGAGTTCCAAGTATATTTTAGATATGAGACCCTTGTCCGTTGTATGGCTAGTAAAGATCTTCTCCCATGTCATTTGCCCTGCAGAAGCTCTGCAATCTTATGCAATCCCATTTGTCCAACCTTTCTTTGATTTGTTGTGCTTCCCGGTCTCTATTCAGAAAATTTCGGCCTGAGCCAAGGAGACCTAGGGTTTCTCCTATTCCATCCTGTAATGTTTTCAGAGTGTCTGCTTTGAGTTCAAGGTCTTTGATCCATTTGGAGCTGATTCTGGTGCAGGGTGATATATAAGGATCTAGCTTTAGTTTTCTACATGTAGTTAACCAATTTTGCCAGCACCATTTACTGAAGAGGCTGTCTTTCTTCCATTCTATTGTTTTAGCTTCTTTATCGAAGATTAGATGGCTATAGGTCTGTAGGTTCATTTCTGGGTTTTCAATTCTATTCCATTGGTCCTGAGGTCTGTTCTTATGCCAATACCAAGCTGTTTTGATTACTATGGCTTTATAGTAGAGTTTGAAATTTGGTATTGATATTCCTCCAGCAGTGTTCTTTCCGTTGAGGAGCGTTTTTGCTATTCGGGGTCTTTTATTGTTCCATATGAATTTTTGGATTGCCTCTTCTATTTCCTTGAAGAATGAGGGTGGAATTTTGATAGGTATCGCGTTGAATTTGTAGATAGCCTTGGGAAGTATTGCCATTTTCACGATGTTAATCTTGCCAATCCAGGAGCATGGGAGGTTTTGCCATTTTTTAAGTTCTGTGTTGATTTCCTTTTTCAAGATTTTAAAGTTTTCATCATAGAGGTCCTTCACTTCTTTGGTTAAGTTAATTCCTAGGTATTTTATTTTTTGTGGGGCTATTACAAATGGAGTTGCTTTCCTAATTTCAGCCACACTTTTCTCATTGTTGGCATATAGAAAAGCCATTGATTTTTGGAGGTTAATTTTATAACCTGCTACTTTGCCAAAGTTTTGAATCAGCTTGAGTAATTTGGGAGTGGAGTCTATGGGATTCTTTAAATACAAGATCATGTCATCTGCAAAGAGGGAGAGTTTTATTTCTTCTTTCCCTATTTGGATCCCCTTTATGTCTGCATCTTGTCTTATTGCTGTAGCTAGGCATTCTAATACTAGATTGAAGAGAAGTGGAGAGAGTGGGCATCCTTGTCTTGTTCCTGAGTTAAGAGGAAATGGCTTTAGTTTTTCACCATTGAGTATAATGCTGGCTGTAGGTTTGTCATATACAGCCTTTATTGTATTGAGGAATGTTCCATGGATTCCTAATTTTTCCAGAACCTTCATCATAAAGGGGTGTTGGATCTTGTCAAATGCTTTTTCTGCATCTATTGAGATAACCATGTGGTTCTTATTCTTGCTCCTGTTGATGTGATAAATAATATTAATTGATTTGCGTATATTGAACCAGCTTTGCATCCCTGAAATGAATCCTGTTTGATCATGGTGTATGATTTTTTGGATGAATTGTTGAAGTCGATTGGCCAAAATTTTGTTGAGAAGTTTTGCATCAATGTTAATCAAAGAAATGGGTCTATAGTTCTCTTTCTTTGATGAGTCCCTGCCTGGTTTTGGGATGAGGGTTATGATGGCTTCATAGAATGTGTTCGGTGGTGAGCTTTCTCTTTCAATTTCATTGAAGAGTTGGAGGAGTATTGGTGTGAGCTCTGCTTTGAAGGCCTTGTAAAATTCCGCTGTAAAACCATCTGGTCCTGGACTTTTCTTAGCTGGGAGGTCTCTTATTGCTGTTTCTATTTCAATGCTTGATATGGGCCTGTTAAGCTGGTTTAACTCATCTTGGTTTAGTTTTGGCATGTCAATATTTGCTAGGAAAAGGTCCATTTCTGTCAAGTTCTCAAACTTATTAGCATAAAGTTTTGAGAAGTATTCCCTTATAATGTTCTGAATCTTGGTTGTTTCTGTGGTGATGTTTCCATTCTCAACTCTGAGTTTATTAATTTGGGTGTGTTCTCTCCTTTTTCTGATAAGGTTTGCTAAGGGTCTGTCAATTTTGTTAAGTTTTTCGAAGAACCAACTCTTTGTTTTGTTGATTCTTTCTATAGTTTTTTTGGATTCTAATTCATTTAATTCTGATTTAATTTTGATTATTTCTTTCCGTCTACTGGATTGGGGTTTATCTTGCTGCTCTTTTTCAAGGAGGTTTAGATGTGTCATTAAATTGTTAGTTTCAGATCTCTCCAATTTGTTGATGTAGGAGCTCAGAGCTATAAACTTGCCTCTGAGTACTGCCTTTGCTGTGTCCCAGAGGAGCTGGTAATTTGTGTGTTCATTTTTGTTGAATAGCATGAACATTTGAATTTCCTTTCTAATCTCTTCCATGACCCACTCATGATTCAGCAGTGTGTTGTTCAGCCTCCATGTGATACCGGACTTTCTTTGGTGGCTTTTGGTGTTGAGTTCTAATTTTATTCCCTTGTGGTCAGAGAGAATGCAAGGTATAACTTCAATGTTTCTGAATTTAGACAAGTTTGCTTTGTGGCCTAAAATGTGGTCTATTTTAGAAAACGTTCCATGTGCTGCTGAGAAGAACGTGTATTCTGATGCTGCTGGGTGAAATGTTCGGTAAATGTCTGTTAAGTCTAGTTGATCTATGCAGCTGTTTAGATCTGCGGTTTCTCTGTTGAGTTTTTGCCGAGTTGATCTATCTAGTGGGGAGAGTGGTGTGTTAAAATCCCCAACAATTAATGTCTTTGGATCTATATGGGATTTGAGGGAAAGTAGTGTTTCTTTGATAAATTTGGGTGCTCCATTGTTTGGCGAATAGATATTTAGAATTGTAATATCCTCCTGAAGGAGAGATCCTTTAATTAGTATGTAGTGACCTTCTTTATCTCTTCTCACGAATTTTAGTTTGAAGTCTATTTTATCTGATATTAGGATTGCAACTCCCGCCTGTTTATGAGGGCCGTTTGCTTGGTAGATTTTGTTCCAGCCTTTAACATTGAAGATGTGTTTGTTTTTATGGGCAAGATGTTACTCCTGCAGGCAGCAGATAGAAGGGTCTTGTTTTTTAATCCAACTAGACAGTCTATGTCGCTTAATTGGAGAGTTCAGTCCGTTAACGTTAAGAGATAGGACTGAGAGGTATTTGGGAGTTCCTGCCATGTTATCCACCTTCTTGGGGGCTGCGAAAACTGGGTTCTTCCTAAGGTTCTTGGATTCTCAGTTTGGGTGCAGTTTCTTGGCCTTTGTTGCGGTCTTGTTGGTTTTCTATGTGTAGGACATCTTTAAGAATCTTTTGTAGGGCTGGTTTGGTGGAGATGTATTGTTTCAATTTTTCTTTGCTATGGAAGGTTTTTATTTGGCCTTCAGTAATGAAGGAGAGTTTAGCTGGGTACAGTATTCTTGGTTGATAGTTGTTTGTTTTTAGGGCATGGCATACGTCATTCCAGGCTCTTCTTGCTTTGATTGTCTCTGCTGAGAAATCTGAGGTAATTCTAATTGGTTTCCCTTTATAGGTGATTACCCTTTTCTCCCTGACAGCTTTAAGGATCTTTTCCTTGGTCTGGGTTGATCCTGTGTGGATTATAATGTGACGGTGGGATGTCCTATTCTGGTCTGGTCTATTTGGGGTTCTAAAAGCTTCTTGTATCTGAATAGGCCTATCTTTTTGTATGTTTGGGAAGTTCTCTGCTAGGATCCTGTTAAACAAATTTCCTAGACCATTAACTTCTGTTTCTAGGTGCTCCTCTACACCCATTATCCTTAGATTGGGCCTTCTGATGGTGTCTTCCAGGTGTTGGATAGACCTATCATATTTCTTGGACTTGTCTTGGATGGTTGTATGTTCTTTCTCTATAATATCTAGGCTGTCTTCAATCCCTGAGATTCGATCTTCTGCATGGTCTAACCTGCTGTCAAGACTCTCTACTTTGTTTTTTATCGCTTTTCCTTCTAATTGGTCAGCTTTGATGGCTTCAAGTTCTTTGTTGAAGCTCTGTTTTAGGTCTTGTATGAATTTCTTTACTTCCTTAATTTGGTGTTCAGTGTTTGTTCTCAAATCACTTAGTTGATTGGTTATGGTTTCTTTGGACTCCCATTCCTTCTGTTGGGTTCCATTCAGCATTCCCTTTGTGGTCTCCCTGACTTCCTTCAGCTCTTTGTTAATGGATTCCATGAATGCCTTTAGTGATCTTTGTGTATTCTCTACCTGGTCTCTCAATTCCTGAATTACTCTTTGATTAGCTTCCTCCCGTCTGTGGGATTCCTGCAGTTCTCTTTCTTCCCGTTCGTGGGATTCCTGCAGTTCTCTTTGAGTGTTCTCTGCCTGCTCACGCCATTCCTCCCTTTCTCTTTGAATATTCTCAAGTTGTTCACGCAAATCCTGTATCAGTTTTTGAGTAGCTTCCTCACGCTTATGATATTCCTGTATAAACTTCTGGGATGCCTCCTCTCTCTCCCTATCACGCTCATAGAGAGTCCTTTGTACATTGTCAAACTTCTCATTTATCATGTTTGCTATTAGTGTTTGTAGAGCTATTTGGGAACTCTCCTCTGCATTATTCTTTGTCTGTTCTAATCCCTGATTATCAAGGTTGGGAATTGAGATACCGAATTTGCCATTTTTCTTGTGTTTTTCCGGCTTACTCGGCCCATTTGAGGTGAAGATTGCACCAGTTTTGTGCTAGAACACTATCTTAAGGCAACCATCAACCAAAGTTTGCGTTTGTACAGTCAATAGTCTACAGATACAATCTAGTTCAACAGATACATTTATTCAACATCAAACAACTATATGTTAAAGGACTTCGAACTGCAGAAAATAATTTGGAAAACCAGAAATTATTAGGATTAGGGAGAGATGTGGGTAAAAAATAGGAATAGATTGGTGTGGGGAGGCACAGGGAGAGTTAACTATGTCCTAATCACAATGCAGGAAATGGGTTGGGTAGGATGCAAGTAGAGAGAGAGAAAAAAAGAAGAGACGGAAAGGGGAATGAAGAGAGAACAGAAAAAAAATAGAAACGTAAAAATTAATGTTATTATAGAGGTTAAAAGACTGTCTATTTAGAGAGGAATGTGAATATGTTCAGAGAACGGGGGGGACATAGAGGAGATGTGAAAAACGTTAAGGATGGGAAAGGGAGAAGAAAAGATCAGAAGTTCAGTAGAGCTAGACAAAAAACAAAAAGATAATTAAGAAAGAAAGAAAAAGAGAAAGAAGACAAGAAAAGGAAGGAAAACGCTCATTCACATATTCCTAAAATAAAAATTATAAGATGAGAAAAAAAAGTTACTGGAAAACAATTATTTTTTCAGAAGAGGCAAAAATTAAAGATTAATAAAAGCTTTAGAAGGGAAAAAAATTTATATATATATATATATATATATATATATATATATATATATATATATATGGTAACAAAAAACAAAAAACAAGCAAAAAAAAGAAAAGAAGAAGAAGAAGAAAAAAATAAAAAAAGAAAAAAAAAGTCTTTTGATTTTTTTTGGGGGGGGGGGAGGAGTGGGAAGAATCCTGTATCTCCCTTTTGTCTGTAACCAGTCTCTTGTTGGAGTCTCTGGTCAGCTTGAGGTCCTGTGGCTTGATTGGTTTCTTAAGTCGGTTGGTTGGAAGAGGCAGAAAAATGCTCTGCTTTACCCAAGATTTTGAGATCCCCCTCCCAGGTTAGTTTTCTGGGAGGGTGATCTGCTTTGAGAATCACAAAAGAGGGGGATGTGGTGATGAGGCTAGGTTCTGGGTAGAGTTGAGGCCTTTCAACAAACAGTAGCTTTTCCCTGGGGCTATTTTGTGATAAATCTCACAGCGCCCAGCCTGGAGCCATTCTCAGGGTTTCTGTTTTTCAATTGATTGTGGTGGCTGCTAGAGGGAGGGGCAGCCTCTGGCTCTGGTTACCCAGTGAGGCAAGGCACTCCAATGGCTGGCGCCTGAGCTGGGTGACTTTTCCCTTGATGGAGCTGAGTCTGGCAGGTGACTTCGCCGTTAAGTTCTTGTGACCTGCTAAATGACTCGATTTATTCCAAGGCCTGAGCTGGAGCTAGCAGCTCCTCCAAGCATTGTCGGTATCCAAGATGGAGATCACCGGTGCTGGGGGGGAGGGGTGGCCTTCCCTCCTCTGCTCCCTGAGAAGGAGTGAGGACGTCGGGCTTGTACTCACGCCAAGTCTTGGATCCTGGGTCGTCTCTAGTCTGCAAAGAGCAGGATGAAGATGTCCGCTCCTTGTCGGTTCCTGTTGGTGTTGAGTAGAATCCGCTCGTCTGCTGCGTCTGCCTCCTTCCTCCCGGACTCTCTGTGTCTCAGGTATGACCCCACGGCGGTGGTCGCCGCCGCGACCCTGCCGCCGCAGCGGCAGCTGATGTGTTTCCTTGGATTCCCCTGCTTCTCTAACTCTCTGTCCTGTGATGAAACACTTAGTGTGATTCTCTGGCTTAGGACTGTTCACTGGAACTCTAAAAGTGCTTTCAATGAGAGAGCTTGTTCAGATTCCAGCTTCTTTTCCGCAATCTTCCCAGAAATCCCCCCTGTGGTTTCTTGTACACCGGAGAAATTTGGCCAGGTTATGCAGTTTGCATTGCTGCACAATTGCGCCTGCCTACCTCTGCCGTGGTTGCAAACATTCAGGCGTGGCAGCCAGATAGGCTGGTCCCGTAGGACACTGCCAACAGACTGGGTATATCTGCTTCCCGGTCTTCTCACCTGAGTGCTACTGATAACAGCTTTGACGGCTAAACTCTACTCAACCGGAGCAGTAAGTTGAACCTCCACTTACGGCACTTTGTGAAAGTGTTGAGAACTAGATCTCAGGTGTTTGGCACGCCACCACTGTCCATCCAGCACTATGGAGGGCAGTGCCTACATCTGGCTCTAATTAGTCCACGGTTGTGTTCAGCCGAATGACCTCTGCCTGGAACACTCAGAATGAGCTTCTGAGTTATTGCTACATAGGAGGGTTTCACTGCTTTCAAGGCTTCTTAGGAAGGATTCCGGAATCTTGCTGCCGGCAGGCCTCCGGCTGTTCCGGGTGAACATCTCCTTGTAAATCCCCCGTGGTTTCTTGTACACCCATCAAATTTGGCCAGGTTATGCAGTTTGAATTGCTGCATAATTGCGCCTGCCTAGCTCTGCCGCGTTTGCAAATATTAACGCGTGGCAGCCACATAGGCTGGTCCCCGTAGGACACTGCCAGCGGACTGGGTATATCTGCTTCCCGTTCTTCTCACCTGAGTGCTACTGATTCCAGCTTTGACGGCTACACTCTACTCAACGGGAGCAGTAAGTTGAACCTCAACTTATGGCACTTTGTGAAAGTGTTGAGAACTAGAGCTCAGTTGTTTGGCACGCCACCACTGTCCATCCAGCACTATGGACGGCACTGCCTACATCTGGCTCTAATTACTCCGCGGTTGTGTTCAGGGGAATGACCTCGGCCGGGAACACTCAGAATGAGGTTCTGAGTTATTGCAACATAGGAGCGTTTCACTGCTTTCAAGGCTACACAGGAAGAATTCCGGAATCTTGCTGCCAGAAGGCCTCCGGCTGTTCCGGGGAAACATCTCCTTATAAATCCCCCGTGGTTTTTTGTACACCCGTGAAATTTGGCCAGGTTATGCAGGTTGCATTGCTGCACAATTGCGTCTGCCTAGCTCTGCCGCGGTTGCAAACATTCAGGCGTGGCAGCCAGACAGGCTAGTCCCCGTAGGACACTGCCAGCAGACTGGGTATATTTGTTTCCCGGTCTTCTCATCTGAGTGCTACTAATTCCAGCTTTGACGGCTACACTCTACTCAACCGGAGCAGTAAGTTGAACCTCAACTTATGGCACTTTGTGAAAGTATTGAGAACTAGAGCTCAGATGTTTGGCACGCCACAATTGTCCATCCAGCACTATGGACGGCACTGCCTACATCTGGCTCTAATTATTCTGCGGTTGTGTTCAGCTGAATGACCTCTGCCGGGAACACTCAGAATGAGGTTCTGAGTTATTGCAACATAGGAAAGTTTCACTGCTTTCAAGGCTTCTTAAGAAGGATTCCGGAATCTTGCTGCCAGCAGGCCTCCGGCTGTTCCGGGTGATCATCTCCTTGTAAATACCCCGTGGTTTCTTGTACACCCGAGATATTTGGCCAGGTTAGGCAGTTTGCATTGCTGCACAATTGCGCCTGCCTAGCTCTGCCGTGGTTCCAAACATTCAGGCGTGGCAGCCAGGTAGGCTGGTTTCCGTAGGACACTGCCAGCGGACTGGGTATATCTCCTTCCCGTTCTTCTCACCTGAGTGCTACTATTTCCAGCTTTGACGGCTACACTCTACTCAACCGGAGCAGTAAGTTGAACCTCAATTTATGGCATTTTGTGAAAGTGTTGAGAACTAGAGCTCAGTTGTTTGGCAAGACACCACTGTCCATCCAGCACTATGGACGGCACTGCCTACATCTGGCTCTAATTAGTCCACGGTTGTGTTCACCGAATGACCTCTGCCAGGAACACGCGGAAGGAGATTCTGAGTTACTGCAACATAGGAGCGTTTCACTGCTTTCAATGCTTCTTAGGAGGAATTCCGCAATCTTGCTGCTGGCAGGCCTCCGGCTGTTCCGGGTGAACATCTCCTTGTAAATCCCCCGTGTTTTCTTGTACACCCGTGAAATTTGGCCAGGTTATGCAGTTTGCCTTGCTGCACAATTGCGCCTGCCTAACTCTGCCGCGGTTGCAAACATTCAGGCGTGGCAGCCAGATACGCTGGTCCCCGTAGGACACTGCCAGCCCACTGGGTATATCTGCTTCCCGTTCTTCTCACCTGAGTGCTACAGATTCCAGCTTTGACGGATTGACGGCTACACTCTAGTCAACCGGAGCAGTAAGTTAAACATCAACTTATGGCACTTTGTGAAAGTATTGAGAACTAGAGCTCGGTAGTTTGGCACGCAACTACTGTCCATCCAGCACTATGGACGGCACTGCCTACATCTGGCTCTAATTAGTCCACGGTTGTGTTCAGCCGAATGAACTCTGCCAGGTACACTCAGAATGAGGTTCTGAGTTATTGCAACATAGGAGCGTATCACTGCTTTCAAGGCTTCACAGGAAGAATTCCGGAATCTGGCTGTCGGAAGGCCTCCGGCTCTTCCGCGTGAATTTCTCCTTGTAAATCCCCCGTGGTTTCTTGTACACGCGTGAAATTTGGCCAGGTTATGCAGTTTGCATTGCTGCACAATTGCGGCTGCCTAACTCTGCCGCGCTTGCAAACATTCAGGCATGGCAGCCAGATAGGCTGGTCCCTGTAGGACACTGCCAGCGGACTGGGTATATCTGCTTCCCGTTCTTCTCACCTGAGTGCTACTGATTCCAGCTTTGATGGCTACACTCTACTCAACCGGAGCAGTAAGCTGAACCTCAATTCATGGCAATTTGTTAAAGTGTTGAGAACTAGAGCTCAGTTGTTTGGCATGCCACAACTGTCCATCCAGCACTATGGATGGCACTGCCTACAACTGGCTCTAAATAGTCCACGGTTGTGTTCAGCCGAATGACCTCTGCTGGGAACACTCAGAATGAGGTTCTGAGTTACTACAACATAGGAGCGTTTCACTGCTTTCAAGGCTTCTTAGGAAGGATTCCGGAATCTTGCTGCCGGCAGGGCTCCGGCTGTTCCCAGTGAACATCTCCTTGTAAATCCTCCGTGGTTTCTTGTACACACGAGAAATTTGGCCACGTTATGCAGTTTGCATTGCTGCACAATTGCACCTGCCTAGCTCTGCCGTGGTTGCAAACATTAAGGCGTGGCAGCCAGATAGGCTGGTCCCCGTAGGACACTGCCAGCGGACTGGGTATATCTGCTTCCCGTTCTTCTCACCTGAGTGCTACTGATTCCAGGTTTGACGGCTACACTCTACTCAACCGGAGCAGTAAGTTGAACCTCAACGTATGGTACTTTGTGAAAGTGTTGAGAACTAGAGCTCAGGTGTTTGGCACGCCACCACTGTCCATCCAGCACTATGGACGGCATTGCATACCTCTGGCTCTAATTAGTCCACGGTTGTGTTCAGCCGAATGACCTCTGCCGGGAACACTCAGAATGAGGTTCTGAGTTACTACAACATAGGAGCGTTTCACTGCTTTTAAGGCTTCTCAGGAAGGATTCTAGAATCTTGCTGCCGGCAGACCTCCAGCTGTTCCGGGTGAACATCTCCTTGTAAATCCCCCGTGGTTTCTTGTACTCCCGTCAAATTTGGCCAGGTTATGCAGTTTTTATTGCTGCACAATTGCGCCTGCCTAGTTCTGCCGCGGTGGCAAACATTCAGACATGGCAGCCAGATAGGCTGGTCCCCGTAGTACACTGCCAACGGACTGGGTATATCTGGTTCCCGTTCTTCTCACCTGAGTGCTACTGATTCCAGCTTTCACGGCGACACTCTACTCAACGGGAGCAGTAAGTTGAACCTCAACTTATGGCACTTTGTGAAACTGTTGAGAACTAGAGCTCAGTTGTTTGGCAAACCACCACTGTCCATCCAGCACTATGGACGCCACTTTCTACATCTGGCTCTAATTAGTCCACGCTTGTGTTCAGCCAAATGACCTCTGCAGGGAACACTCAGAATGAGGTTCTGAGTTATTGCAACATAGGAGCGTTTCACTGCTTTCAAGGCTTCTTAGGAAGAATTCCAGAATCTTGTTGCCGGCAGGCATCCGGCTGTTCCGGGTTAATATCTCCTTGTAGATCCCCCGTGGTTTCTTGTACACCCGTGAAATTTGGCCAGGTTATGCAGTTTGCATTGCTGCACAATTGCGCCTGCCTAGCTCTGCCGTGGTTGCAAACATTCAGGCGTGGCAGCCAGATAGGCTGGACCCCGTAGGACACTGCCAGCGGACTGGGTATATCTGCTTCCCGTTCTTCTCACCTGAGTGCTACTCATTCCAGCTTTGACGGCTACACTCTACTCAACCGGAGCAGTAAGTTGAACCTCACCTTATGGCACTTTGTGAAAGTGTTGAGAACTAGAGCTCAGTTGTTTGGCAAGCCACCACTGTCCATCCAGCACTATGGATGACACTGACTACATCTAGCTCTAATTAGTCCAAGGTTGTGTTCATCCGAATGACCTCTGCAGGGAACACTCAGAATGAGGTTCTGAGTTATTGCAACATAGGAGCGTTTCACTGCTTTCAAGGCTTCTTAGGAAGAATTCCGGAATCTTGCTGCCGGCAGGCCTCTGGCTGTTCCGGGTGAACATCTCCTTCTACATCCCCCGTGGTTTCATGTACACCCGTGAAATTTGGCCAGGTTATGCAGTTTGAATTGCTGCACAATTGCGCCTGCCTAGCTCTGCCGCGGTTGCAAACATTCAGGCGTGGCAGCCAGATAGGCTGGTCCCCGTCCGACTCTGCCAGCGGACTCGGTATATCTGCTTCTTGTTCCTCTCACCTGAGTGCTACTGATTCCAGCTTTGACAGCTACACTCTACTCAACCGGAGCAGTAAGTTGAACCTCAACTTATGGCACTTTGTGAAAGTGTTGAGAACTAGAGCTCAGTTGTTTGGCACGCCTCCACTGTCCATCCAGCACTATGGACGGCACTGCCTACATCTGGCTCTAATTAGTCCACGGTTGTGTTCAGCCGAATGACCTGTGCCGGGAACACTCAGAATCAGGTTCTGAGTTATTGCAACATAGGAGCGTTTCACTACTTTCAAGGCTTCTTAGGACGAATTCCGGAATCTTGCTGCCGGAAAGCCTCCTGCTGTTCCGGGTGAACATCTCCTTGTAAATCCCCCGTGGTTTTTTGTACCCCCGGGAAATTTGGCCAGCTTATGCAGTTTGCATTACTGCACAATTGCGCCTGCCTAGCTCTGCAGGGGTTGCAAACATTCAGGCATAGCAGCCAGATAGGCTGGTCCCCGTAGGACACTGCCAGTGGACTGGGTATATCTGCATGCCGTTCTTCTCACCTGAGTGCTACTGATTCCAGTTACTGATTCCGGCTACACTCTACTCAACCTGAGCAGGAAGTTGAACATCAATTTATGGCACTTTGTGAAAGTGTTGAGAACTAGAGCTCAGTTGTTTGGCATGCTACCACTCTCCATCCAGCACTGCCTACATCTGGCTCTAATTAGTCCACGGTTGTGTTCAGCCGAATGACCTCTGCCGGGAACACTCAGAATGAGGTGCAGAGTTATTGCAACATAGGAGCGTTTCATAGCTTTAAAGGCTTCACAGGAAGAATTCCGGAATATTGCTGCCGGCAGGCCTCCACCTGTTGCGGGTGAACATCTCCTTGTAAATCCCCTAGGTTTTCTTGTAAACCTGTGAAATTTGGCCAGGTTATGCAGTTTGCATTGTTGCACAAATGGGCCTGCCTAGCTCTACCGCGGTTGCAAACATTCAGGCGTTGCAGCCAGATAGATTGGTCCCCGAAGAAGGCTGCCAGCGGAATGGGTATATCTGCTTCCCGTTCTTCTCACCTGAGTGCTACTGATTCTAGCTTTGACGGCTACACTCTATTCAACCGGAGCAGTAAGTTGAACCTCAACTTATGGCACTTTGTGAAAGTGTTGAGAACTAGAGCTCAGTTGTTTGGCATGCCACCACTGTCCATCCAGCACTATGGATGGCACTGCCTACATCTGGCTCTAATTAGTCCACGGTTGTGTTCAGCCGAATGACCTCTGCCGTGAACACTCAGAATGAGGTTCTGAGTTATTGCAACATTGGAGCGTTTATCTGCATTCAAGGCTTCTTAGGAAGAATTCCGGAATCTTGCTGCCGGCAGGCCTCTGGCTGTTCCGGGTGAACATCTCCTTGTACATCCCCCGTGGTTTCTTGTACACCCGTGAAATTTGGCCAGTTTATGCAGTTTGCACTGCTGCACAATTGCGCCTGCCTAACTCTGCCCCGGTTAAAAACATTCAGGCGTGGCAGCCAGACAGACTGGTCCCTGTAGGACACTGCCAGCAGACTGGGTATATCTGCTTCCCGTTCTTCTCACCTGAGTGATACTGTTTCCACCTTTGACGGCTACACTCTACTCAACCGGAGCAGTAAGTTGAACCTCAACTTATGGCATTTTGTGAAAGTGTTGACAACTAGAGCACAGTTGTTGGGCATGCGACCACTGTCCATCCAGCACTGTGGACGGCACTCCCTACATCTGGCTCTAATTAGTCCACGGTTGTGTTCAGCTGAATGACGTCTACCGGGAATAGTCAGAATGAGATTCTGAGTAATTGCAACATAGGAGCGTTTCACTGCTTTCAAGGCTTCTTAGGAAGAATTCCGGAATCTTGCTGCCTGCAGGCCTCCGGCTATTCCAGGTAAATATGTCCTTATAAATCCCCCATGGTTTCTTGTACACCCGGGAAATTTGACCAGCTTATGCAGTTTGCATTGCAGCATAATTGCGACTGCTTAGCTCTGCCGCGGTTGCTAACATTGAGGTGTAGCAGCCAGATAGCCTGGATACCATAGGACACTGCTAGGGGACTGGGTATATCTGATTCCCGTTCTACTCATCTGAGTGCTGCTGATTCTAGCTTTGACGGCTACACTCTACTCAACCTGATCTGTAAGTTGATCCTCAACTTATGGCAATTTGTGAAAGTGTTGCGAACTAGAGCTCAGTTATTTGGCACACCACCACTGTCCAGCCAGCACTCTGGACGGCACTGCATGCATCTGGCTATAGTTAGTCCACGGTTGTGTTCAGCCGAATGACCTCTGACGGGAACACTCACAATGAGGTTCTGAGATATTGCAACATAGGAGCGTTTCACTGCTTTCAAGGCTTCTTAGGAAGAATTCCGGAATCTTGATACCGGCAGGCCTCCGGCAGTTCCGGGTGAACATCTCCTTGTAAATCCCCCGTGGTTTCTTGTACACCCGTGAAATTGGGCCAGATTATGCAGTTTGCATTGCTGCACAATTGCGCCTGCCTAGCTCTGCCATGCTGGCAAACATTCCGGCGTGGCAGCCAGATAGGCTGGTCCCCGTAGGACATTGCCAGCGAACTGGATATATCTGTTTCCCATTCTTCTCACCTGAGTGCTACTGATTCCAGCTTTGACGGCTACACTCTACTCAACCGGAGCAGTAAGTTGAACCTCAACTTATGGCACTTTGTGAAAGTGTTGAGAACTAGAGCTCAGTTGTTTGGCACGCAACCGCTGTCCATACAGCACTATGGACAGCAGTGCCTACATCTGGCTCTAATTAGTCCACGGTTGTGTTCAGCCGAATGACCTCTGCCGGGAACACTCAGAATGAGGTTCTGAAATATTGCAACATATGAACGTTTCACTTCTTTCAAGGCTTCTTAGGAAGAATTCCGGAATCTTGCTGCCGGCAGGCCTCCGGCTGTTCCAGGTGAACATCTCCTTGTAAATCCTCCAGGGTTTCTTGTACACCTGTGAAATTTGTCCCGGTTATGCAGTTTGCATTGCTGCACAAATGCACCTGCCTAGCTCTGCGGCGGTTGCAAACATTCAGGCGTGGCAGCCAGATAGGCTGGTCCCCGTAGGACACTGCCAGCGGACTGGGTATATCTGCTTTCCGTTCTTCTCACCTGAGTGATACTGATTCCAGCTTTGAAGGCTACACTCTACTCAACCGGAGCAGTAAGTTGAAGCTCAACTTAGGGAACTTTCTGAAAGTGTTGAGAACTAAAGCTCAGTTGTTTGGCATGCGACCACTGTCCATCCAGCACTATGGACCGCACTGCCTACATCTGGCTCTAATTAGTCCACGGTTGTGTTCAGCCGAATGACCTCTGCCGGGAACTCTCAGAATGAGGTTCTGAGTTATTGCAACATAGGATCGTTTCACTACTTTCAAGGTTTCTTAGGAAGAATTCCGGAATCTTGCTGCCGGCAGGCCTCCGGCTGTTCTGGGTAAACATGTCCTTGTAAATCCCCCGTGGTTTCTTGTACACCCGTGAAATTTGGCCAGGTTATGCAGTTTGAATTGCTGCATAATTGCGACTGCTTAGCTCTGCTGCGCTTGCAAACATTGAGGCGTGGCAGCCAGGTAGGCTTATCACCGTAGGACACTGCCAGCGGACTAGGTATATCTGCTTCCCGTTCTTCTCAACTGAGTGCTTCTGATTCCAGCTTTGACGGCTACACTCTACTCAACCGAAGCAGGAAGTTGAACCTCTACTTATGGCACTCTGCTAATGTTTGGAGAACTAGAGCTAAGTTGTTTGGCACGACACCACTGTCCATCCAGCACTATGGACTTCACTGCCTACATCTGGCTCTAATTAGTCCACAGTTGTGTTCAGCCGAATGACCTCTGCCGGGAACACTCAGAATGAGTTTCTGAGTTATAGCAACATAGGAGCTTTTCACTGCTTTCAAGGCTTCTTTGGAAGAATACCGGAATATTGCTGACTTCAGGCGTCCGGCTGTTCCGGGTGAACATCTCCTGGTTAATCTCCTGTGGTTTCTTGTACACCCGTGAAATTTGGCCAGGTTATGCAGTTTGCATTGCTGCACAATTGCGCCTGCCTAGCTCTGCCGCCGATGCAAACATTCAGGCGTGGCAGCCAGATAGGCTGGTCCCCGTAAGACACTGCCAGCGGACTGGGTATATCTGCTTTTTGTTCTTCTCACCTGAGTGGTACTGATTCCAGCTTTGACGGCTACACTCTACTCAACCGGAGCAGTAAGTTGAACCTCAACTTATGGCACTTTGTGAAAGTGTTGAGAACTAGAGCTCAGTTGTTTGGCACGCCACCACTGTCCATCCCGCACTATGGATGGCACTGCGTACATCTGGCTCTGATTAGTCCACGGTTGTGTTCAGCCGAATGACCTCTGCCGGGAACACTCAGAATGAAGTTCTGAGTTATTTCAACATAGGCGCTTTTCACTGCTTTCAAGGCTTCACATGAAGAATTCCCGAATCTTGCTGCAGGCAGGACTCCAGCTGTTCTGGGTGAACATCTCCTTGTAAATCCCCCGTGCTTTCTTGTACACCTGTGGAATTTGTCCAAGTTATGCAGTTTGCATTGCTGCACAATTGCGCCTGCCTACCTCTGCCGTGGTTGCAAACATTCAGGCGTGGCAGCCAGATAGGCTGGTCCACGAAAGACACTGCCTGCGGACTGGGTATATCTGCTTCCCGTTCTTCTCACCTGAGTTCTACTGATTCCAGCTTTGACGGGTACACTCTACTCAACCGGAGCAGTAAGTTGAACCTCAACTTATGGCACTTTGTGAAAGTTTGGAGAACTAAAGCTCAGTTGTTTTCCAATCGAAAACACTACCTATATCTCGCTCTAATTAGTCCATTGCCTACATCTGGCTCTAATTAGTCCACTGACTACCTCTGGCTCTAATTAGTCCACGGATGAGTTCAGCCGAATGACCTCTGCCTGGAACACTAGAATGAGGTTCTTAGTTATTGCAACGTAGGAGCGTTTCACTGCTTTCAATGCTTCTTAGGAAGAATTCCGGAATCTTGCTGCCGGCCGGCCTCTGGCTGTTCCGGGTCAACATCTCCTTGTACATCCCCCGTGGTTTCTTGTACACCCGTGAAATTTGGCCAGGTTATGCAGTTTGCACTGCTGCACAATTGCGCCTGCCTAGCTCTGCCCCGGTTACAAACATTCAGGTGTGGTAGCCAGATAGACTGGTCCGTGTAGGACCCTGCCAGCGGACCGGGTATATCTGCTTTCTGTTCTTCTCACCTGTGAGCTACTGATTCCAGCTTTGACGGCTACAATCTACTCAACTGGAGCAGTAAGGTGAAGCTCAACTTAGGGCATTTTCTCAAAGTGTTGAGAACTACAGCTCAGATGTTGGACATGCGACGCCTGACCATCCAGCACTATGGACGGCACTGCCTACATCTGGTTCTAATTAGTCCACGGTTGTGTTCAGCCGCATGACCTCTGCCGGGAATACTCAGAATAAGGTTCTGAGTTATTCCAACATAAGAGATTTTCACGGCTTTCAAGGCTTCTTAGGAAGAATTCCGGAATGTTGCTGCCGGCAGGCCTCCGGCTGTTCCGGGTAAACATCTCCTTGTAAATCCCCCGTGGTTTCTTGTACACCCTTGAAATTTGGGGTGGTTATGCAGTTTGCATTGCTACACAATTGCGCCTGCCAACGCCTGCCACAGTTGCAAACATTCAGGCGTGGCAGCCAGATAGGCTGGTCCACGTAGGACACTGCCAGCGGACTGAGTATATCTGCTTCCCATTCTTCTCACCTGAGTGCTTCTGATTCCAGCTTTGACGGCTGCACTCTACTCACCCGGAGCAGTAAGTTGAACCTCAACTTATGGCACTTTGTGAAAGTGTTGAGAACTAGATCTCAGGTGTCTGGCACACCATCACTGTCCATCGAGCACTATGTACGGCACTGCCTACGTCTGGCTCTAATTAGTCCACAGTTGTGTTCAGCCGAATGATATCTTCCGGGAACACTCAGAATGAGGTTCTGAGTTATTGCAACATAGGAGCGTTTCACTGCTTTCAAGGCTTCTTAGGAAGGATTCCGGAATGTTGCTGCCAGCAGGCCTCTGGCTGTTCCGGGTGAACATCTCCTTGTAAATCCCACGTGGTTTCTTGTACACCCGTAAAATATGGCCAGGTTATGCAGTTTGCCTTGCTGCACAATTGCGCCTGCCAAGCTCTGCCGCGATTGCAAACATTCAGGCGTGGCAGCCAGATAAGCTGGTCCCCGTAGGACACTGCCAGCAGTCTGGGTATATCTGCTTCCCGATATTCTCACCTGAGTGCTACTGATGCCAGCTTTGACGGCTACACTCTACTCAACCGGAGCAGTAAGTTGAACCTCAACTTATGGCATTTTGTGAAAGTGTTGAGAACTAGAGCTCAGTTGTTTGGCACGCCACCAGTGTACATCCAGCACTATGGACGGCACTGACTACATCTTTCTGTAATTAGTCCACGGTTGTGTTCATGGGAATGACCTCTGCCGGGAACACTCAGAATGAGGTTCTGAGTTACTGCAACATAGGAGCGTTTCACTGCTTTCAAGGTTTCTTAGTAAGAATTCCGGAATCTTGCTGGGGGCAGGCCTCCCGCTGTTCCGGGTGAACATGTCCTTGTAAATCCTCCGTGGTTTCTTGTACACCTGTGAAATTTGGCCAGGTTATGCAGTTCGAATTGCTGCATAGTTGCGACTGCTTAGCTCTGCCGCGGTTGCAAATATTGAGGCGTGCCAGCCAGATAGGCTGGACAATGTAGGACACTGCCAGCAGACTGGGTATATTTCCTTCCCGTTCTTCTCACCTGAGTGCTGCTGATTCTAGCCTTGACGGCTACACTCTACTCAACCGAAGCAGGAAGTTGAACCTCTACTTATGGCACTGTGTTAAAGTTTGGAGAACTAGAGCTCAGTTGTTTGGCACGCCACGACTCTCCATTAAGAACTATGGACGGCACTGCCTACATCTGGCTATAGTTTGTCCACGGTTGTGTTCAGCCGAATGAGCTCTGCTGGGAACACTCACAATAAAGTTGTAAGTTATTGCAACATAGGAGTTTTTCACTGCCTTCAAGGTTTCTTAGGAAGAATTCTGGAATCTTTCTGCCGGCAGGCCTCCGGTTGTTCTGAGTGAACATCTCCTTGTAAATCCCCTGTGGTTTCTTGTACACCCGTGAAATTTGGCTAGGTTATGCAGTTTGCATTGCTGCATAATTGCGCCTGCCTAGCTCTGCCGCGGTTGCGAACATTCAGGCGTGGCAGACAGATAGGCTGGTCCCCGTAGGACACTGCCAGCGGACTGGGTATATCTGCTTCCCATTCTTCTCACCTGAGTCTTTCTGATTCCCGGTTTGACGGCTACACTCTACTCTACCGAAGCAGTAAGTTGAACCTCTAATTATATCACTCTGTTAAAGTTTGGAGAACTAGAGCTCACTTGTTTGGCACGCGACCACTGTCCATCCAGCACTATGGATGGCACTGCATACATCTGGCTCTAATTAGTCCACGGTTGTGTTCAGCCGAATGACCTCTGCCGGGAACACTCAGAATGAGGTGTTGAGTTATTGCAACATAGGAGCGTTTCACTGCGTTCAAGGCTTCTTAGGAAGAATTCCGGAATCTTGCTGCAGGCAGGCCTCCGGTTGTTCTGGGTGAACATCTCCTTGTATTTCCTCGTGGTTTCTTGGACAACCGTGAAATTGGGACAATTTATGCAGTTTGCATTGCTGCATAATTGCGACTGTCTGGCTATGTCGTGGTTGCAAACATTCAGGCGTATAAGCCAGATAGGCTGGTCCCCGTAGGACACTGCCAGCGGAGTGGGTATATCTGCTTCTCGTTCTTCTCGCCTGAGTGATACTGATTCCAGCTTTGACGGCTACACTCTACTCAACCGAAGCAGTAAGTTGAACCTCAACTTATGGCACTTTGTGAACTTTTGGAGAACTAGAGCTCAATTGTTTAGCATGTGACCACTGTCCGCCCAGCACTATGGACGGCACTGCCTACATCTGGCTCTAATTAGTCCACGGTTGTGTTCATTCGAATGACCGCTGTCGGGAACACTCAAAATGAGGTTCTGAGTTATTGCAACATAGGAGCGTTTCACTGCATTCAACGTTCTTAGAAAGAATTCCGTAATCTTGCTGCCGGTTGGCCTCCGGCTGTTCCGGGTGAACATCTCCTTGTAAATCCCCCGTGGTTTCTTGTACACCTGTGAAATTTGGCCAAGTTATGCAGTTTGCATTGCTGCATAATTGCGACTGCCTATCTCTGCCGGGGTTGCAAACATTCAGGCATGGCAGCCCGATAGGCTGATCCCCGTAAGACACTGCCAGCAGACTGGGTATATCTGCTTCCCATTCTTCTCACCTGAGTGCTACTGATTCCAGCTTTGACACCTACACTCTACTCAACCGGAGCAGTAAGTTGATCCTCAACTTAAGGCACTTTGTGAAAGTGTTGAGAACTAGAGCTCAGTTCTTTGGCACACCAACACTGTCCATCCTGCACTATGGACGGCACTTCCTCCATCTGGCTATAGTTAGTCCACGGTTGTATTCAGCCGAATGACCTCTGCCGGGAACACTCAGAATGAGGTTCTGAGTTATTGCCACATAGGAGCCTTTCACTGCTTTCAAGGCTTCTTAGGAAGGATTCTGGAATATTGCTGCCGGCAGGCCTCTGGCTGTTCCGGGTGAACATCTCCTTGTAAATTCCCCGTGGTTTCTTGTACACCCGTCAAATTTGGCCAGGTTTGGCAGTTTGCATTGTTGCACAATTGCACCTGCCATGCTCTGCCGCGATTGCAAACATTCAGGCGTGGCAGCCAGATAGGCTGGTCCCCGTAGGACACTGTCAGCAGACTGGGTATATCTGCTTCCCGTTCTTCTCACCTGAGTGCTACTGATGCCAGCTTTGACGGCTACACTCTACTCAACCGGAGCAATAAGTTGAACCTCAACTTATGGCACTTTGTGAAAGTGTTGAGAACTAGAGCTCAGTTGTTTGGCACGCCACCACTGTCCATCCAACACTATGGACGGCACTGCCTACATCTGGCTCTAATTAGTCCACGGTTGTGTTCAGCCGAATGACCTCTGCCTGGAACACTCAGAATGAGTTTCTGAGTTATTGCAACATAGGAGCGTTTCACTGCTTTCAAGGCTTCACAGGAAGAATTCCGGAATCTTGCTGCGGGGAGGCCTCCGGCTTTTGCGGGTGAACATCTCCTTGTAAATCCCCCGTGGTTTCTTGTACACACGTGAAATTTGGCCAGGTTATGCATTATGCATTGCTGCACAATTGCGCCTACCAAGCTCTGTCGAGATTGCAAACATTCAGGCGTAGCAGCCAGATAGGCTGGTCCCCGTAGGACACTGCCAGCGGACTGGGTCTACCTGCTTCCCGTTCTTCTCACCTGAGTGCTACTGATTCCAGCTTTGACGGGTAAACTCTACTCAACCAGAGCAGTAAGTTGTACCTCAACTTATGGCACTTTGTGAAAGTTTGGAGAACTAAAGCTCAGTTGTTTTCCAATCGAAAACACTGCCTATATCTGGCTCTAATTAGTTCATTGCCTACATCTGGCTGTAATTAGTCCACTGCCTACATCTGGCTCTAATTAGTCCACGGATGAGTTCAGCCGAATGACCACTGCTGGGAACATTCAGAATGAGGTTCTGAGTTGTTGTCACATAGGAGCGTTTCAGTGCTTTCAAGGCTTCTTAGGAAGTACTCCGGAATGTTGCTGCCGGCAGGCCTCCGGCTGTTTCGTGTGAACATCTCCATGTAAATCCCCCGTGGTTTCTTGTACACACGTGAAATTTGGCCAGGTTATGCAGTTTGCATTGCTGCACAATTGTTCCTGCCTAGCTCTGACGCGGTTGCAAACATTCAGGCGTGGCAGCCAGATAGGCTGGTCCACCTAGGACACTGCCAGCGGACTGGGTATATGTGCTTCCGGTTCTTCTAACCTGAGTGCTACTGATTCCAGCTTTGACGGCTACACTCTACTCAACCGGAGCAGTAAGTTGAACCTCAACTTATGGCACTTTGAGAAAGTGTTGAGAACTAGAGCTCAGTTGTTTTCCACGCCACGACTGTCCATCCAGCACTATGGACGGCATTGCCTACATCTGGCTCTAATTAGTCCACGGTTGTGATCAGCCGAATGACCTCTGCCGGGAACACTCAGAATGAGGTTCTGAGTTATTGCAACATAGGAGCGTTTCACTGCTTTCAAGGCTTCACAGGATGAATTCCGGAATCTTGCTGCCAGCAGGCCTCCAGCTGTTCCGGGTGAACATCTCCTTGTAAATCCCCCGTGGTTTCTTGTACACCCGTGAAATTTGGCCAGGTTTTGCAGTTTGCATTGCTGCACAATTGCGACTGCCTAGCTCTGCCGCGGTTGCAAACATTCAGGCGTGGCAGCCAGATAGGCTGGTCCCGGTAGGACACTGCCAGGGGACTGGGTGTATCTGCTTCCCGTTCTTCTCACCTGAGTGCTACTGATTCCTGATTTGACCGCTACACTCTACTCAACCAGAGCAGTAAGTTCAACCTCAACTGATGGCACTTTGTGAGTGTTGAAAACTAGAGCTCAGTTGTTTGGAACGCCACCAATGTCCATCCAGCACTATGGCGGCACGGCCTACATCTGGCTCTAATTAGGCCACGGTTGTTTTCAGCTGAATGACCTCTGCCGGGAACACTCCGAATGAGGTTCTGAGTTATTGCAACATAGGAGCGTTTCACTGCTTTCAAGGCTTCACAGGAAGAATTCCGGAATCTTGCTGTGCGCAGGCCTTCGGCTGTTGCGGGTGAACATCTCGTTGTAAATCCCCCGTGGTTTCTTGTACACCCGTGAAATTTGGCCAGGTTATGAAGTTTGCATTGCTGCACAATTGCGCCTGCCTAGCTTTGCCGTGGTTGCAAACATTCAGGTGTATCAGCCAGATAGGCTGGTCCCCGTAAGACACTTCCAGCAAACTGGGTCTATCTGTTTCCAGTTCTTCTCACCTGAGTGCAACTGATTCCAGCTTTGATGGCTACACTCTTCTCAACCGGACCAGTAAGTTGAACGTCAACTTATGGCACTTTGTGAAAGTTTGGAGAACTAAAGCTCAGTTGTTTTCCAATCGAAAACATTGCCTATATCTGGCTCTAATTAGTCCATTGCCTACATCTGGCTCTAATTAGTCCACTGCCTACATCTGGCTCTAATTAGTTCACGGATGAGTTCAGCCGAATGACCTCTGCCAGGAACACTCAGAATGAGGTTCTGAGTTATTTCAACATCGGAGCGTTTCACTGCTTTCAAGGCTTCTTAGGAAGAATTCCGGAATCTTGCTGCCGGCAGGCCTCTGGCTCTTCCGGGTGAACATCTAATTATACAACCCCCGTGGTTTCTTGTACACCCGTGAAATTTGGCCAGTTTACGCAGTTTGCATTGCTGCACAATTGCGCCTACCTAGCTCTGCCGCGGTTGCAAACATTCAGGCGTGGCAGCCAGATAGGCTGGTCCACGTAGGACACTGCCAGCGGACTGGGTATATCTGCTTCTCGTTCTTCTCACCTGTGTGCTACTGATTCCAGCCTTGGTTGCTACACTCTACTCTTCCGAAGCAGTAAGTTGAACCTCAATTTATGGCACTTTGTGAACGTTTGGAGAACTAGAGCTCAGTTGTTTAGCATGCGACCACTGTCCCCCCAGCACTATGGACGGCACTGCATACATCTGGCTCTAATTAGTTCTCGGTTGTGTTCAGCCGAATGACCTCTGTCGGGAACACTAAAAATGAGGTTCTGAGTTATTGCAACATAGGAGCGTTTCACAGCGTTCAAGGTGTCTTAGGAAGATTCCGGAATCTTGCTGCCGGCTGGCCTCCGGATGTTCCGGGTGAACATCTCCTTGTAAATCCCCCGTGGTTTCTTGTACACCTGTGAAATTTGGCCAAGTTATGCAATTTGCATTGCTGCATAATTGCGACTGCCTATCTCTGCCGGGGTTGCAAACATTCAGGTATGGCAGCCAGACAGGCTGGTCCCCGTAGGACACTGCCAGCAGACTGGGTATATCTGCTTCCGTTCTTCTCACCTGAGTGATACTGATTCCAGCTTTGACGGCTACACTCTACTCAACCGGAGCAGTAAGTTGAACCTCAACTTATGGCAATTTGAGAAAGTTTGGGGAACTAAAGCTCAGTTGTTTTCCAATCGAAAACACTGCCTATATCTGGCTCTAATCAGTCCATTACCTACATCTGGCTCCAATTTGTCCACTGCCTACATCTGGCTCTAATTAGTCCACGGATGAGTTCACCTGAATAACCTCTGCCGGGAACACTCAGAATGAGGTTCTGAGTTATTGCAACATAGGAGCGTTTCACTGCTTGCAAGGCTTCTTAGGAAGAATTCTGGAATCTTGCTGCCAGCAGGCCTCTGGCTGTTCCGGGTGAATATCCCCTTGTATATCCCCCTTGGTTTCTTGTACACCCGTGAAATTTGGCCAGGTTATGCAGTTTGCAATGCAGCACAATTGCGCCTGCCTAGCTCTGCCCCCGTTACAAACTTTCAGGCATGGCAGCCAGATAGACTGGTCCCTGTAGGACACTGCCAGCGGACTGGGTATATCTGCTTCCCGTTCTTCTCACCTGAGTGCTAATGATTCCAGCTTTGACGGCTACAATCTACTCAACCGGAGCAGTAAGGTGAAGCTCAACTTAGGGAACTTTCTGAAAGTGTTGAGAACTACAAATCAGTTTTTGGGCATGCGAACACTCTCCATCCAGCACTATGGACGGCACTGTCTACATCTGGCTCTAATTAGTCCACAGTTGTGTTCAGCCGAATGACCTCTGCCGGGAACACTCAGAATGAGGTTCTGAGTTATTGCAACCTAGGAGCGTTTCACTGCTTTCAAGGCTTCTTAGGAAGAATTCCGGAATTTTGCTGCCAGCAGGCCTCCGGCTGTTCCGGGTGAACATCTCCTTGTAAATCCCCCGTTGTTTCTTGTACACCCGTGAAATGTGGCCAGGTTATGCAGTTTGCATTGCTGCACAATTGCGCCTGCCTAGCTCTGCCGCGGTTGCAAACATTCAGGAGTGACAGCCAGATAGGCTGGTCCCCGTAAGACATTGCCAGCAGACTGGGTATATCTGCTTCCCGTTCGTCTCACCTGAGTGCTACTGATTCCAGCATGACGGCTACACTCTACTCAATCACAGCAGTAAGTTGGACCTCAACGTATGGCACTTTTTGAAAGTGGTGAGAACTAGGGCTCAGTTGTTTGGCACACCACTACTGTCCATCCTGCACTATGGAGGGCACTGCATACATCAGGCTCTAATTAGTCGACGGTTGTGTTCAGCCGAATGACCTCTGCCGGGAACACTCAGAATGAGGTTCTGAGTTATTGCAACATAAGAGCGTTTCACTGCTTTCAAGGCTTCTTAGGAAGGATTCCAGAATGATGCTGCCGGCAGACCTCCGTCTGTTCCGGGTGAACATCTCCTTGTAAATCCCCGAGGTTTCTTGTACATCCGTCAAATTTGGCCAGATTATGCAGTTTGCATTACTGCACAATTGCTCCTGCCTAGCTTTGCCGCGGTTGCAAACATTCAGGCAAGCAGCCAGATAGGCTGGTCCCCGTAGGACACTGCCAGCGGAATGGGTATATCTGCTTCCCGTTCTTTTCACCTGAGTGATACTGATTCCAGCTTTGACGGCTACACTCTACTCAACCGGAGCAGTAAGTTGAACCTCAACTTATGGCACTTTGTGAAAGTGTTAAGAACTAGAGCTCAGTTGTTCGGCACTCCACCACTTTCCATCCAGCAGTATGGACGGCACTGCCTACACCTGGCTCTAATTAGTCCACGGTTGTGTTCAGCCCAATGACCTGTGCCGGGAACACTCAGAATGAGTTTCTGAGTTATTGCAACATAGGCGCGTTTCACAGCTTTCAAGGCATCACTAGAAGAATTCCGGAATCTTGCTGCCGGTAGGCCTACGGTTGTTCCGGGTGATCATGTCCTTGTAAATCCCCCGTGGTTTCTTGTACACCCCTGAAATTTGGGGCGCTTACGCAGTTTGCATTGCTGAACATGTCCTTGTAAATCCCCCGTGGTTTCTTGTACACCCGTGAAATTTGGCCAGGTTATGCAGTTTGAATTGCTGCATAATTGCGACTGCTTAGCTCTGCTGTGGTTGCAAATATTGAGGCGTGGCAGACAGATAGGCTGGACACAGTAGGACACTGCCAGCGGTCTGGGTATATCTGCTTTTCGTTCTTCTCACCTGAGTGCTGCTGATTCTAGCTTTGACGGCTACACTCTACTCAACCGAAGCAGGAAGTAGAACCTCTACTTATGGCATTCTGTTAAAGTTTGGAGAACTAGAGCTCAGTTGTTTGGCACGCCACGACTGTCCATTAAGCACTATGGACGGCACTGCTTACATCTGGCTATAGTTAGTCCACGGTTGTGATCAGCCGAATGAGCTCTGCTGGGAACACTCACAATAAGGTTCTAAGTTATTGCAAAATAGGAGTGTTTCACTTCGTTCAAGGTTTCTTAGGAAGAATTCTGGAATCTTACTTCTGGCAGTCTTCCGGTTGTTCCGAGTGAACATCTCCTTGTAAATCCCCCGTGGTATCTTGTACACCCGTGAAATTTGGCTAGGTTATGCAGTTTGTATTGCTGCATAATTGCGCCTGCCTAGCTCTGCCGCGGTTGCAAACATTCAGGCGTGGCAGACAGATAGGCTGGTCCGCGTAGGACACTGCCAGCAGACTGGGTATATCTGCTTCCAATTCTTCACACCTGAGTGCTTCTGATACCCCCTTTGATGGCTACACTCTACTCAACCGAAGCAGTAAGTTGAACCTCTACTTATGGCACTCTGTTAAAGTTTGGAGAACTAGAGCTCAGTAGTTTGGCACGCGACCACTGTCCATCAAGCACTATAGACGAAACTGCCTACATCTGGCTCTAATTAGACCACGGTTGTGTTCAGCCGAATGACCTCTGCCGGGAACACTCAGAATGAGGTTCTGAGTTATTGCAACATAGGAGCGTTTCACTGCGATCAACGCTTCTTAGGAAGAATTCCGGAATCTTGCTGCGGGCAGGCCTCCGTCTGTTCCGGGTGAACATCTCCTTGTATTTCCTCGTGGTTTCTTGTACACCCGTGAAATTTGGCCAGGTTATGCAGTTTTCATTGCTGCATAATTGCGACTGTCTAGCTCTGTCGCGGTTGCAAACATTCAGTCGTATCAGTCAGATAGGCTGGTTCCCGTAGGACACTGCCAGGGGAGTGGGTATATCTGCTTTTCGTTCTTCTCACCTGAGTGCTACTGATTCCAACTTTGACGGCTGCACTCTACTCCACCAGAGCAGTAAGTTGAACCTCAACTTATGGCACTTTGTGAACGTTTGGAGAACTAGAGCTCAGTTGTTTAGCATGCGACCCCTGTCCGCCCAGCACTATGGACGGCACTGCATACATCTGGCTCTAATTAGTCCACGATTGTGTTCAGCCGAATGACCTCTGCCGGGAACACTCAGAATGAGGTTCTGAGTTATTGCCACATAGGAACGTTTCACTGCTTTCAAGGCTTCTTAGGAAGGATTCCAGAATGTTGCTGCCGGCAGGCCTCTGGCTGTTCCGGGTGAACATCTCCTTGTAAATCCGCCGTGGTTTCTCGTACACCCGTGAAATTTGGCCAGGTTATGCAGTTTTCACTGCTGCACAATTGCGCCTCCCTAGCTCTGCCCCGGTTACAAACATTCAGGCGTGGCAGCCAGATAGACTGGTGCCTGTAGGACATTGCCAGCAGACTGGGTATATCTGCTTCCCGTTCTTCTCACCTGAGTGCTACTGATTCCAGCTTTGACGGCTACAATCTACTCAACCGGATCTGTAAGTTGAAGCTCAACTTAGGGCATTTTCTCAAAGTGTTGAGAACTACAGCTCAGTTGTTGGGCATGCGACCACTGTCCATTCAGCACTATGGACGGCACTGCCGACATCTGGCTCTAATTAGTCCATGGTTGTGATCAGCCGAATGACCTCTGCCGGGAACACTCAGAAGGAGGTTCTGAGTTATAACAACATAGGAGAGTTTCACTTCTTTCAAGGCTTCTTAGGAAAAATTCCGGAATCTTGCTGCCGGCAGGCCTCCGGCTGTTCCGGCAAACCATGTCCTGGTAAATCCCCCGTGGTTTCTTGTACATCCGTGAAATTTGGCCAGGTTATGCAGTTTGCATTGCTGCATAATTGCGACTGCTTAGCTCTGCCGCGATTGCAAACATTGAGGCATGGCAGCCAGATAAGCGGGACACCGTAGGACTCTGCCAGCGGACTGGGTATATCTGCTTCCCGTTCTTCTCACCTGAATGCTGCTGATTCTAGCTTTGACGGCTACACTCTACTCAACCGGAGCAGTAAGTTGATCCTCAACTTATGGCATTTTGTGAAAGTGTTGCGAACTAGAGCTCAGTTGTTTGGCACACCACCACTGTCCAGCCAGCACTATGGATGGCACTGCATGCATCTGGCTATTGTTAGTCCACGGTTGTGTTCAGCTGAATGAGCTCTGCCGGGAACACTCACAAATAGGTTCTGACTTATTGCAACATAGGAGTGTTTCACTTCGTTCAAAGTTTCTTAGGAAGAATTCTGGAATCTTGCTGCCGGCAGGCCTCCAGATGTTCCGTGTGAACATCTCGTTGTAAATCCCCCGTGGTTCCTTGTACACGCGTGAAATTTGGCTAGGTTATGCAGTTTGCATTGCTGCATAATTGCCCCTGCCTAGCTCTGCCGCGGTTGCAAACATTCAGGCGTGGCAGCCAGAGAGACTGGTCCCCCTAGGACACTGCAGGCGGACTGGGTATATCTGTTTCACATTCTTCTCACCTGAGTGCTTCTGATTCCCGTTTTGACGGCTACACTCTACTCAACCAGAGCAGTAAGTTGAACCTCAACTCATGGCAATTTGTGAAAGTGTTGAGAACTAGAGCTCAGTTGTTTGGCACGTCACCACTGTCGATCCAGCACTATGGACGGCACTACCTACATCAGGCTCTAATTAGTCCACGATTGTGTTCAGCCGAATGACCTCTGCCGGGAAAACTCAGAATGAGTTTCTGAGTTATTGCAACATAGGTGCGTTTCACTGCTTTCAAGGCTTCACAGGAAGATTTCCAGAATCTTGCTGCGCGCAAGCCTCTGGTTGTTCCGGGTGAACATCGCCTTGTAAATCCCCCGTGGTTTCTTGTAAAACCGTGAAATTTGGCCAGGTTATGCAGTTTGCATTGCTGCACAATTGCGCCTGCCTAGCTCTGCCACGCTTGCAAACATTCAGGTGCGGCAGCCAGATAGGCTGGTCCCCGTAGGACACTGCCAGCGGACTGGGTCTATCTGCTTCCCGTTCTTCTCACCTGAGTGCTACTGATTCCAGCTTTGACGGATACACTCTACTCAACGGGAGCAGTAAGTTGAACCTCAACTCATGGCATTTTGTGAAAGTGTTGAGAACTAGAGCTCAGTTGTTTGGCACGCCACCACTGTCCATCTAGCACTATGGATGGAAATGCCTACATCTGGCTCTAATTAGTCCACTGTTGTGTTCAGCCGAATGACCTCTGTTGGGAACACTCAGAATGAGGATCTGAGTTATTGCAACAAAGGAGTGATTCACTGCTTTCAAGGCTTCTTCGGAAAGATTCCGGAATCTTGCTGCCAGCAGGCCACCGCCTGTTCCGGGTGAACATCTCCTTGTAAATCCCCTGTGGTTTCTTGTACACCCGTGAAATTAGCCAAGTTATGCAGTTTCCATTGCTGCACAATTGCACCTGCCTAGCTCTGCCGCAGTGGCAAACATTCAGGCGTGACAGGCAAATAGGCGGGTCCCTGTAGGACTCTGCCAGCGGACTGGGTCTATTTGCTTCCCGTTCTTCTCACCTGAGTGCTACTGATTCCAGGTTTGACGGCTACACTCTACTCAACCGGCGAAGTAAGTTGAACCTCAACCTATGGCAATTTGTAAAAGTCTTGAGAACTAGAGCTCAGTTGTTTGGCACGCCACCACTGTCCATCCAGCACTATGGACGGCACTGCTTACATCTGGCTCTAAGAATTTCATGGTTGTGTTCAGCCGAATGACCTCTGCCGGGAACACTCAGAATGGGGTTCTGAGTTATGGCAACATAGGAGCATTTCACTGCTTTCAAGGTTTCTTAGGAAGAATTCCGGAATCTTGCTGCCGGCTGGCCTCCAGCTGTTCCGGGTGAACATCTACTTGTAAATCCCCCGTGGTTTCTTGTACACCTGTGAAATTTGGTAAAGTTATGTAGTTTGCATTGTTGCATAATTGCGTCTGCCTATCTCTGCCGGGGTTGCAAACATTCAGGCATGGCAGCCAGATAGGCTGGTCCCCGTAGGACACTGCCAGCAGACTGGGTATATCAGTTTCCCGTTCTTCTCACCTCAGTGCTACTGATTCCAGGTTTGACGGCTACACTCTACTCAACCGGAGCAGTAAGTTGAACCTCAACTTATGGCACTTTGTGCAAGTGTTGAGAACTAGAGCTCAGTTGTTTGGCACGCCATCACTGTCCATCCAGCACTACCGACGGCACTGCCTACATCTGGCTATAGTTAGTCCACGGTTCTGTTCAGCCGAATGACCTCTGCCGGGAAAACTCAAATGAGGTTCTGAGTTATTGCAACATAGGAGCGTTTCACTGCTTTCAAGGCTTCTTAGGAAGAATTCCAAAATCTTGCTTCCGGCAGGCCTCCTGCTGTTCAGGGAGAACATCTCCTTGTAAATCCCCCGTGGTTTCTTGTACACCCCTGAAATTTAGGGAGGTTATGCAGTTTGCATTGCTGCACAATTGCGCCGGCCTACCCATGACGCGTTTGCAAACATTCAGGCGTGGAAGCCAGATAGGCTGGTCCCAGTAGGACACAGCCAGGGGACTGGGTATATCTGCTTTCTGTTCTTCTCACCTGAGTGCTACTGATTCCAGCATTGACGGCTACAATCTACTCAACGAGAGCAGTAAGTAGAACCTCAACTCATGGCACTTTGTGAAAGTGTTGTGAACTAGATCTCAGGTGTTTGGCACGCCACAAATATCCATCCAGCACTATGGAAGGCACTGCCTATATCAGGCTCTAATTAGTCCACAGTTGTGTTCAGCTGAATGATCTCTGCCAGGAACACGTAGAATGAGGTTCTCAGTTATTGCAACCTAGGAGCGTTTCACTGCTTTCAAGGTTTCACAGGAAGAATTCCGGAATCTTGCTGCCGGCAGGCCTCCGGATGTTCCGAGGGAAATCCCCTTGTAAATGCCCCGTGGTTTCTTGTACACCCGTGAAAATTGTCCAGGTTTTGCAGTTTGCATTGCTGCACAATTCCGCCTGCATAGCTCTGCCGCGGTTACAAACATTCAGGCGTGGCAGCCAGTAAGGCTGGTTCCTGTAGGACACTGCCAGCGGACTTGGTCTACCTGCTTCCCGTTCTTCTCACCTGAGTGCTACTGATTCCAGCTTTGTCGGGTATACTCTACTGAATCGGAGGAGTAAGTTGAACCTCAACTTATGGCACTTTGTGAAAGTTTGGAGAACTAAAGCTCAGTTGTTTTCCAATCGAAAACACTGCCTATATCTGGCTCTAATTAGTCCATTGCCTACATCTGGCTCTAATTAGTCCACTGCCTACATCTGGCTCTAATTAGTCCACGGATGAGTTCAGCCGAATGACCTCTGCCGGGAACACTCAGAATGAGGTTCTGAGTTATTGCAACATAGGAGCGTTTCACTGCTTTCAAGGCTTCTTAGGAAGAGTTCCGGAATCTTGCAGCCAACAGGCCTCCGGTTGTTCCCGGGGAACATCTCCTTGTAAATCCCCCGTGGTTTCTTGTACACCTGTGAAATTTGGCTAGGTTATGAAGTTTGCATTGCTCCATAATTTTGCCTGCTGAGCTCTGCCGCGGTTGCAAACATTCAGGAGTTGCAGCCAGAGAGGCTGGTCCCGGTAGGACACTGCTGACAGACTGGGTTTATCTGCTTCCCATTCTTCTCACCTGAGTGCTTCTGATTCCCGCTTTGACAGCTACAATCTACTCAAACGAAGCAGTAAGTTGAACCTCAACTTATGGCACTTTGTGATAGTGTTGAGAACTAAAGCTCAGTTGTTTGACAGGCCACCACTGTCCATTCAGCACTATGGACGGCACTGTCTGCATCAGGCTCTAATTAGTCCACGGTTGTGTTCAGCCGAATGACCTCTGCCGGAAACACTCAGAATGAGGTTCTGAGTTGTTGCAACATAGGAGCGTTTCACTGCGTTCAAGCCTTCTTAGAAAGAATTCCGGAATCTTGCTGCTGGCAGGCCTCCGGCTGTTCCGGGTTAACATCTCCTTGTAAATCCCCCGTGGTTTCTTGTACACCGGTGAAATTTGGCCAGGTTATGCAGTTTGCATTGCTGCACAATTGCGCCTGCCTAGCTTTGCCACGGTTGCAAACATTCAGGCGTGGCAGCCAGAGAGGCTGGTCCCCGTAGGACACTGCCAGAAGACTGGGAATATCTGCTTTCCGATCTTCTCACCTGAGTGCTACTGATTCCAGCTTTGACGGCTACACTCTACTCAACCGGAGCAGTAAGTTGAACCTCAACTTATGGCACTTTGTGAAAGTGTTGAGAACTAGAGCTCAGTTGTTTGGCACGCCACCACTGTCCATCCAGCACTATGGACGGCACTGCTTACATCTGGCTCTAAGAAGTTCATGGTTGTGTTCAGCCGAATGACCTCTGCCGGGAACACTCAGAATGGGGTTCTGAGTTATGGCAACATAGGAGCATTTCACTGCTTTCAAGGTTTCTTAGGAAGAATTCCGGAATCTTGCTGCCGGCTGGCCTCCAGCTGTTCCGGGTGAACATCTACTTGTAAATCCCCCGTGGTTTCTTGTACACCTGTGAAATTTGGTAAAGTTATGTAGTTTGCATTGCTGCATAATTGCGTCTGCCTATCTCTGCCGGGGTTGCAAACATTCAGGCATGGCAGCCAGATAGGCTGGTTCCCGTAGGACACTGCCAGCAGACTGGGTATATCAGTTTCCCGTTCTTCTCACCTCAGTGCTACTGATTCCAGGTTTGACAGCTACACTCTACTCAACCGGAGCAGTAAGTTGAACCTCAACTTATGGCACTTTGTGCAAGTGTTGAGAACTAGAGCTCAGTTGTTTGGCACGCCATCACTGTCCATCCAGCACTACCGACGGCACTGCCTACATCTGGCTATAGTTAGTCCACGGTTCTGTTCAGCCGAATGACCTCTGCCGGGAAAACTCAAATGAGGTTCTGAGTTATTGCAACATAGGAGCGTTTCACTGCTTTCAAGGCTTCTTAGGAAGAATTCCAAAATCTTGCTTCCGGCAGGCCTCCTGCTGTTCAGGGAGAACATCTCCTTGTAAATCCCCCGTGGTTTCTTGTACACCCCTGAAATTTAGGGAGGTTATGCAGTTTGCATTGCTGCACAATTGCGCCGGCCTACCCATGACGCGGTTGCAAACATTCAGGCGTGGAAGCCAGATAGGCTGGTCCCAGTAGGACACAGCCAGGGGACTGGGTATATCTGCTTTCTGTTCTTCTCACCTGAGTGCTACTGATTCCAGCATTGACGGCTACAATCTACTCAACGAGAGCAGTAAGTAGAACCTCAACTTATGGCACTTTGTGAAAGTGTTGTGAACTAGATCTCAGGTGTTTGGCACGCCACAAATATCCATCCAGCACTATGGAAGGCACTGCCTATATCAGGCTCTAATTAGTCCACAGTTGTGTTCAGCTGAATGATCTCTGCCAGGAACACGTAGAATGAGGTTCTCAGTTATTGCAACCTAGGAGCGTTTCACTGCTTTCAAGGTTTCACAGGAAGAATTCCGGAATCTTGCTGCCGGCAGGCCTCCGGATGTTCCGAGGGAAATCCCCTTGTAAATGCCCCGTGGTTTCTTGTACACCCGTGAAAATTGTCCAGGTTATGCAGTTTGCATTGCTGCACAATTGCGCCTGCCTAGCTTTGCCGCGGTTGCAAACATTCAGGCAAGCAGCCAGATAGGCTGGTCCCCGTAGGACACTGCCAGCGGACTGGGTCTATCTGCTTCCCGTTCTTCTCACCTGAGTGCTACTGATTCCAGCTTTGACGGCTACACTCTACTCAACCAGAGCAGTAAGTTGAACCTCAACTTATGGCACTTTGTGAAAGTGTTAAGAACTAGAGCTCAGTTGTTTGGCACTCCACCACTGTCCATCCAACAATATGGACGGCACTGCCTACACCTGGCTCTAATTAGTCCACGGTTGTGTTTAGCCCAATGACCTGTGCCGGGAACAATCAGAATGAGTTTCTGAGTTATTGCAACATAGGCGCGTTTCACAGCTTTCAAGGCTTCACTGGAAGAATTCCGGAATCTTGCTGCCGGTAGGCCTCCTGCTGTTCCGGGTGATCATGTCCTTGTAAATCCCCCGTGGTTTCTTGTACACCCCTGAAATTTGGGGCGCTTACGCAGTTTGCATTGCTGCACAATTGCACCTGCCTACCCCTGCCGCGCTTGCAAACATTCAGGCGTATCAGCCAGATAGGCTGGTCCCCGTAAGACACTTCCAGCAAACTGGGTCTATCTGTTTCCAGTTCTTCTCACCTGAGTGCTACTGATTCCAGCTTTGATGGCTACACTCTTCTCAACCAGACCAATAAGTTGAACGTCAACTTATGGCACTTTGTGAAAGTTTGGAGAACTAAAGCTCAGTTGTTTTCCAATCGAAAACACTGCCTATACCGAGCTCTAATTAGTCCATTGCCTACATCGGGCTCTAATTTTTCCACTGCCTACATCTGGCTCTAATTAGTCCACGGATGAGTTCAGCCGAATGACCTCTGCCGGGAACACTCAGAATGAGGTTATGAGTTATTGCAACATAGCAGCGTTTCACTGCTTGCAAGGCTTCTTAGGAAGAATTCCGGAATCTTGCTGCCGGCAGGCCTCTGGCTGTTCCGGGTGAACATCTAATTATACATCCCCCGTGGTTTCTTGTACACCCGTGAAATTTGGCCAGTTAATGCAGTTTGCATTGCTGCACAATTGCGCCTGCCTAGCTCTGCCGCGGTTGCAAACATTCAGGCGTGGCAGCCAGAAAGGCTGTTCCACGTAGGACACTGCCAGCAGACTTGGTATATCTGCTTCTCGTTCTTCTCAACTGAGTGCTACTGATTCCAGCGTTGATTGCTACACTCTACTCAACCGAAGCAGTAAGTTGAACCTCAATTTATGGCACGTTGTGCACGTTTGGAGAACTAGAGCTCAGTTGTTTAGCATGCGACCACTGTCCCCCCAGCACTATGGATGGCACTGCCTATATCTGGCTCTAATTAGTCCTCGGTTGTGTTCAGCCGAATGACCTCTGTCGGGAACACTAAAAATGAGGTTCTGAGTTATTGCAACATACGAGCGTTTCACTGCGTTCAAGGTTTCTTAGGAAGATTCCGGAATCTTGCTGCCGGCTGGCCTCCGGATGTTCCGGGTGAACATCTCCTTGTAAATCCCCAGTGGTTTCTTGTACACCTGTGAAATTAGGCCAAGTTATGCAGTTTGCATTGCTGCAGAATTGCGACTGCCTATCTCTGCCGGGGTTGCAAACATTCAGGCGTGGCAGCCAGTAAGGCTGGTCCCCGTAGGACACTGCCAGCAGACTGGGTATATCTGCTTCCCGTTCTTCTCACCTGAGTGCTACTGATTCCAGCTTTGACGGCTACACTCTACTCAACCGGAGCAGTAAGTTGAACCTCAACTTATGGCACTTTGTGCAAGTGTTGAGAACTAGAGCTCAGTTGTTTGGCACGCCACCACTGTCCATCCAGCACTATGGACGGCACTGCCTACATCTGGCTATAGTTAGTCCACGGTTGTGTTCAGCCGAATGACCTCTGCCGGGAACAGTCAAAATGAGGTTCTGAGATATTGCAACATAGGAGCGTTTCACTGCTTTCAAGGCTTCTTAGGAAGAATTCCAGAATCTTGCTGCCAGCAGGCCTCCTGCTGTTCAGGGTGAACATCTCCTTGTAAATCCCCCGTGGTTTCTTGTACACCCCTGAAATTTGGGGAGGTTATGCAGTTTGCATTGCTGCACAATTGCGCCTGCCTTCCCCTGCCGCGGTTGCAAACATTCAGGCGTGGCAGCCAGATAGGCTGGTCCCCGTAGGGCACTGCTAGGGACTGGTTATATCTGCTTTCCTTTCTTCTCACCTGAGTGCTACTGATTCCAGCTTTGACGGCTACACTCTACTCAACCGGAGCACTAAGTAGAACCTCAACGTATGGCACTTTGTGAAAGTGTTGTGAACTAGATCTCAGGTGTTTGGCACGCCACCAATATCCATTCAGCACTATGGACGGCACTGCCTATATCTGGCTCTAATTACTCCACAGTTGTGTTCAGCCGAATGATCTCTGCGGGGAACACTCAGAATGAGGTTCTGAGTTATTGCCACCTAGGTGCGTTTCACTGCTTTCAAGGTTTCACAGGAAGAATTCCGGAATCTTGTTGCCGGCAGGCCTCCGGCTCTTCCGGGTGAAATCCCCTTGTATATCCCCCGTGGTTTCTCGTACACCCGTGAAATTTGGCCAGGTTATGCAGTTTGCATTGCTGCACATTTCCGCCTGCATAGTTCTGCCGTGTTTACAAACATTCAGGCGTGGCAGCCAGAAAGGCTGGTCATCGTAGGACACTGCCAGCGGACTGGGTCTACCTGCTTCCCGTTCTACTCAACTCAGTGCTACTGATTCCAGCTTTGACGTGTACACTCTACTCGACCGGAGCAGTAAGTTGAACCTCAACTTATGGCAATTTGAGAAAGTTTGGAGAACTAAAGCTCAGTTGTTTTCCAATCGAATACACTGCCTATATCTGGCTCTAATTAGTCCATTGCCTACATCTGGCTCTAATTAGTCCACTGCCTACATCTGGCTCTAATTAGTCCACGGATGAGTTCACCTGAATAACCTCTGCCGGGAACACTCAGAATGAGGTTCTGAGTTATTGCAAAATAGGAGCGTTTCACTGCTTTCAAGGCTTCTTAGGAAGGATTCCGGAATCTTGCTGCCGGGAGGCCTCTGTCTGTTCCGGGTGAACATCTCCTTGTAAATCCGCCGTGGTTTCTTGTACACCCGTGAAATTTGGCCAGGGTATGCAGTTTGCATTGCTGCACAATTGTGCCTGCCTAGCTCTGCCGGGATTGCAAAGATTCAGGCGTGGCAGCCAGATATGCTGGTCCCCGTAGGACACTGCCAGCGAACTGGGTATATATGCTTCCCGTTCTTCTCACCTGAGTGCTACTGATTCCAGCTTTGACGGCTACACTCTACTCAACCGGAGCAGTAAGTTGAACCTCAACTTATGGCACTTTGTGAAAGTGTTGAGAACTAGAACTCAGTTGTTTGACACGCCACAACTGTCCATCCAGCACTATGGAGGCACTGCATACATTTGGCTCTAATTAGTCCACCGTCGTGTTCAGCCGAATGACCTCTTCCAGGAACACTCAGAATGAGTTTCTGAGTTAGTGCAACATAGGAGAGTTTCACTGCTTTCAAGGCTTCTTAGGAAGAAGTCCGGAATATTGCTGCCGGCAGGCCTCTGGCTGTTCCGAGTGATCATCTCCATGTAAATCCCCCGTGGTTTCTTGTACACCCGTGAAATTTGGCCAAGTTATGCAGTTTGCATTGCTGCACAATTGCACCTGCCAAGCTCTGCCACGGTTGCAAACATTCAGGCGTGGCAGCCAGATAGGCTGGTCCCCATAGGACACTGCCAGCGGACTGGGTCTATCTGCTTCCCGTTCTTCTCACCTGAGTGCTACTGATTCCAGCTTTGACGGCTACACTCTACTCAACCGGAGCACTAAGTTGAACCTCAACTTATGGCACTATGTGAAAGTGTTGAGAACTACAGCTCAGTTGTTTGGCACGACACCACTGTCCATCCAGCACTATGGACGGCGCCACATTCATCTAGCTGTAATTGGTCCACGGTTGTGTTCAGCCGAATGACCTCTGCCGTGAACACTCAGAATGAGGTTCTGAGTTATGGCAACATAGGTGCGTTTCACTGCTTTCAAGGCTTCTTCGGAAGGATTCCGGAATCTTGCTGCCGGCAGGCCTCTGTCTGTTCCGGGTGAACATCTCCTTGTAAATCCCCCGTGGTTTCTTGTACACCCGTGAAATTTGGCCAGGTTATGCAGTTTGCATTGCTGCACAATTGCGCCTACCTAGCTCTGCCGCAGTGGCAAACATTCAGGCGTGACAGGCCAATAGGCGGGTCCCCGTAAGACTCTGCCATCAGACTGGGTCTATCTGCTTCCCGTTCTTCTCACCTGAGTGCTACTGATTCCAGCTTTGACGGCTACACTCTACTCAACCGTTGAAGTAGTTGAACCTCAACCTATGGCAATTTGTAAAAGACTTGAGAAATAGAGCTCAGTTGTTTGGCACGCCACAACTGTCCATCCAGCACTATGGACGGAACTGCATACATTTGGCTCTAATAAGTTCTTGGTTGTGTTCAGCCAAATGACCCCTGCCGGGAACACTCAGAATGGGGTTCTGAGTTATGGCAACATAGGAGCATTTCACTGCTTTCAAGGCTTCTTGAGAAGAATTCCGGAATGTTGCTGCCGGCAGTCCTCCGGCTGTTCTGAGTTAACATCTCCATATAAATCCCACGTGGTTTCTTTTACACCCGTGAAATTTGGCCAGGTTATGCAGTTTGCATTGCTGCACAATTGCGCCTGGCTAGCTCTACCACTTTTGCAAACATTCAGGCGTGGCAGCCAGATTTACTGATCCCTGTAGGACACTGCCAGTGGACTGGGTATATCAGCTTCCCGTTCTTCTCACCTGAGTGCTTCTGATTCCAGCTTTGACGGCTACACTCTACTCAACGGGAGCAGTAAGTTGAACCTCAACTTATGGCACTTTGTGAAAGTGTTGAGACCTAGATCTCAGTTGTTTGGCACGCCACCACTGTCCATCCAGCACCATGGACGTCACTGCCTACATCTGGCTCTAATTAGTCCACGGTTGTGTTCAGCTGAATGAACTCTGCCAGGTACACTCAGAATGAGGTTCTGAGTTATTGCAACATAGGAGCGTTTCACTGCTTTCCAGGCTTCACAGGAAGAATTCCGGAATGTTGCTGCCGGCAGGCCTCCGGCTGCTCCGGGTGAATATCTCCTTGTAAATCCCCCGTGGTTACTTGTACACCGGTGAAATTTGGCCAGGTTATGCAGTTTGCATTGCTGCACAATTGCGCCTGCCTAGCACTGCCGTGGTTGCAAACATTCAGGCGTGGTAGCCAGAGAGGCTGGACCTCGTAGGACACTACCATCGGACTGGGTATATGTGCTTCCCGTTCTTCTCACCTGAGTGCTACTGATTCCAGCTTTGACGGCTACACTCTACTCAACAGGAGCAGTAAGTTGAACCTCAACTTATGGCACTTTATGAAAGTGTTGAGAACTAGAGCTCCGTTGTTTGGCATGCCACCACGGTCCTTCCATCACTATGGACGGCACTGTGTACATCTGGCTCTAATTAGTCCACGGTTGTCTTCAGCCGAATGCCCTCTGCCAAGAAAACTCAGAATGAGATTCTGAGTTGTTACAACTTAGGAGCATTTCTCTGCTTTCAAGGCTTCTTAGGAAGAATTCCCGAATGTTTTTGCCGGCAGACCTCTGGCTGTTCCGGGTGACCATCTCCTTGAAAATCCCCTGTGGTTTCTTGTACACACGTGAAATTTGGCCAGGATATGCAGTGTGCATTGCTGCACAATTGCGCCTGCCTAGCTCTGCCGCGGTTGCAAACATTCAGGCGTGGCAGCCAGATAGGCTGGTCCCCGTAGGACACTGCCAGCGGACTGGTTCTATCTGCTTCCCGTTCTTTTCACCTGAGTGCTACTGATTCCAGCTTTGACGGCTACACTCTACTCAATCGGAGCAGTAAGTTGAACCTCAATTTATGGCATTTTGTGAAAGTATTGACACCTAGAGCTCAGTTGTTTGGCCCGCCACAACTGTCCATCCAGCACTATGGACGGCACTGCGTATATCTGGCTCTAATTAGTCCAGGGTTGTGTTCAGGCGAATGACCTCTGCGGGGAACACTCAGAATGAGGTTCTGAGTTGTTGCAACATAGGAGCGTTTCACTGCTTTCAAGGCTTCTTAGGAAGCATTCCGGAAACTTGCTGTGGACAGGCCTCCCTCTTTTCCTGGTGAACATCTCCTTGTAAATCCCCCGTGTTTCTTGTACACCCATGAAATTTGGCGAGGTTATGCAGTTTGCATTGCTGCACAATTGTGCCTGCCTTGCTCTGCCGAGGTTGCAAACATTCAGGCACGGCAGCAAGATAAGTGGTCCCCGTTGAACGCTGCCAGCGGACTGGGTCTATCTGCTTCCTGTTCTTCTCTCCTGAGTGCTACTGATTCCAGCTTTGACGGCTACACTCTACTCAACCGGAGCAGTAAGTTGAACCTCAACTTATGACACTTTGTGAAAGTGTTGAGAACTAGAGCTCAGTTGTTTGGCACCCCAACCCCTGTCCATCCAGGTCCATGGACGTCACTGCCTACATCTGGCTCTAATTAGTCCACGGTTGTGTTCAGCCGAATGACCTGTGCCGGGAACACTCAGAATGAGGTTCTGAGTTATTGCAACATAGGAGCGTTTCACTGCTTTCAAGGCTTCTCAGGAAGAATTCCGGAATTTTGCTGCCGGCTGGCCTCCGGCTGTTCCGGGTGAACATCTCCTTGTAAATCCCTCGTGATTTCTTGTACACCCATGAAATTTGGCCAGGTTATGCAGTATGAATTGCTGCATAATTGCGCCTGCCGAGCTCTGGCGTGGTTGCAAACATTCAGGCGTGGTAGCCAGAGAGGCTGTACCTCGTAGGACACTACCATCGGACTGGGTATATGTGCTTCCCGTTCTTCTCACCTGAGTGCTACTGATTCCAGCTTTGACGGCTCCACTGTACTCAACAGGAGCAGTAAGTTGAACCTCAACTTATGGCACTTTATGAAAGTGTTGAGAACTAGAGCTCCGTTGTTTGGCATGCCACCACGGTCCTTCCATCACTATGGACGGCACTGTGTACATCTGGCTCTAATTAGTCCCCGGTTGTCTTCAGCCGAATGCCCTCTGCCGAGAACACTCAGAATGAGATTCTGAGTTGTTGCAACTTAGGAGCATTTCTCTACTTTCAAGGCTTCATAGGAAGAATTCCCGAATGTTTTTGCCGGAAGGCCTCTGGCTATTCCGGGTGACCATCTCCTTGTAAATCCCCTGTGGTTTCTTGTACAACCATGAAATACAGCCAGGTTATGCAGTTTGCATTGCTGCACAATTGTGCCTGCCTAGCTCTGACACGGTTGCACACTTTCAGGCGTGGCAGCCAGATAGGCTGGTCCCCGTAGGAAACTGCCAGCGGACTGGGTATATCTGATTCCCGTTTTTCTCGCCTGAGTGCCACTGATTCCAGCTTTGACGGCTACACTCTACTCAACCGGAGCATTAAGTTCAACCTCAACTTAGGGCACTTTGTGAAAGTGTTGAAAACTAGAGCTAAGTTGTTTGGCATTCCAGCACTGTCCCTCCAGCACTATGGACGGCACTGCCTACATCGGGCTCTAATTAATCCACCTTTGTGTTCAGCCGAATGACCTCTGCCGGGAACACTCAGAATGAGGTTCTGAGTTATTGCAACATAGGAGCGTTTCACTGCTTTCAAGGCTTCTTAGGAAGAATTCCGGAATCTTGCTGGGGGCAGGCCTCCGGCTGTTCCGGGTTAACATGTCCTTGTAAATCCCCCGTGGTTTCTTGTACACCCGTGAAATTTCGCCAGGTTATGAAGTTTGTATTGCTGCACAATTGCGCCTGCCTAGCTCTGCCGCGGTTGCAAATATTCAGGCGTGGCAACCAGATAGGCTGGTCCCTGTAGGACACTGCCAGCGCACTGGGTATATCTGCTTCCCGATCTTCTCACCTGAGTGCTACTGATGCCAGCTTTGAGGGCTACACTCTACTCAACCGGAGCAGTAAGTTGAACCTCAACTTATGGCACTTTGTGAAATTGTTGAGAACTAGAGCTCAGTTGTTTGGCAAGCCACCACTGTCCATCCAGCACTATGGATGGCACTGCCTACATCTTTCTCTAATTAGTCCACGGTTGTGTTCACATAAATGAACTCTGCCAGGAGCACTCAGAATGAGGTTCTGAGTTACTGAAACATAGGAGCGTTTCACTGCTTTCAAGGCTTCTTAGGATGAATTCCGGAATGTTGCTGTGGGCAGGCCTCCGGCTGTTCCGGGTGAACATGTCCTTGTAAATCCCCCGTGGTTTCTTGTACACCCGTGAAATTTGTCCAGGTTATGCAGTTTGAATTGCTGCATGATTGCGACTGCTTAGCTCTGCCGCAGTTGCAAATATTGAGGCGTGGCAGACAGATAGGCTGGACACCGTAGGACACTGCCAGCGGACTGGGTATATCTGCTTCTCGTTCTTCTCACCTCAGTGCTATTGATTCTAGCTTTGACGGCTACACTCTACTCAACCGAAGCAGGAAGTTGAACCTCTACTTATGGCACTCTGTTAAAATTTGGAGAACTAGAGCTCAGTTGTTTGGTACACTACGACTGTCCATTAAGCACTATGGAAGGCACTGCCTACATCTTGCTATAGTTAGTCCACCGTTGTGTTCAGCCGAATGAGCTCTGCTGGGAACACTCACAATAAGGTTCTAAGTTATTGCAACATAGGAGTGTTTCAGTACGTTCAAGGTTTCTTAGGAAGAATTCTGGAATCTTGCTGCCGGCAGGCCTCCGGTTGTTCAAGTGAACATCTCCTTGTAAATCCCCCGTGGTTTCTTGTACACCCGAGAAATTTGGCTAGGTTATGCTGTTTGCATTGCTGCATAATTTCGCCTGCCTAGCTCTGGCGCGGTTGCAAACATTCAGGCGTGGCAGACAGATAGGCTGGTCCGAGTTGGACACTGCCAGCGGACTGGGTATATCTGCTTCCCATTCTTCTCACCTGAGTGCTTCTGATTCCCGCTTTGACGGCTACACTCTACTCAACCGAAGCAGTAAGTTGAACCTCTACTTATGGCACTCTGTTAAAGTTTGGAGACCTAGAGCTCAGTTGTTTGGCACGCGACCACTGTCCATCCAGCACTATGGACGGCACTGCCTACATCTGGATCTAATTAGTCCACGGTTGTGTTCAGCCGAATGACCTCTGCCAGGAACACTCAGAATGACCTGCTGAGTTATTGCAACATAGGAGCGTATCACTGCGTTCAAGGCTTCTTAGGAAGAATTCCGGAATCTTGCTGCCGGCAGGCCTCTGGCTGTTCCGAGTGAACATCTCCTTGTATTTCCTCGTGGTTTCTTGTACACCCGTGAAATTTGGCCAGGTAATGCAGTTTGCATTGCTGCATAATTGCGACTGTCTAGCCCTGTCGCGGTTGCAAACATTCAGGCGTGTCAGCCAGACAGGCTAGTCCCTGTAGGACTCTGCCAGCGGAGTGGGTATATCTGCTTCTCGTTCTTCTCACCTGAGTGCTACTGATTCCAGCTTTGACGGCTACACTCTACTCAACTGGAGCAGTAAGTTGAACCTCAACTTATGGCACTTTGTGAACGTTTGGAGAACTAGAGCTCAGTTGTTTAGCATTTGACCCCTGTCCGCCAAGCACTATGAACGGCACTGCCTACATCTGGCTCTAATTAGTCTTCGGTTGTGTTCAGCCGAATGACCTCTGTCGGGAACACTCAAAATGAGGTTCTCAGTTATTGCAACATAGGAGCGTTTCACTTCGTTCAAGGTTTCTTAGGAAGAAATCCGGAAACTTGCTGCCGGCTGGCCTCCAGCTGTTCCGGGTGAACATCTACTTGTAAATCCCCCGTGTTTTCTTGTACACCTGTGAAATTTGGCAAAGTTATGTAGTTTGCATTGCTGCAGAATTGCGACTGCCTATCTCTGCCGGGGTTGCAAACATTCAGGCATGGCATCCAGATAGGCTTGTCCCCGTAGGACACTGCCAGCGGACTGCATATATCAGCTTCCCGTTCTTCTCACCTCAGTGCTACTGATTTCAGCTTTGACAGCTACACTCTACTCAACCGGAGCAGTAAGTTGAACCTCAAATTATGGCACTTTGTGCAAGTGTTGAGAACTAGAGCTCAGTTGTTTGGCACGCCACCACTGTCCATCCAGCACTACTGACGGCACTGCCTACATCTGGCTATAGTTAGTCCACGGTTCTGTTCAGCCGAATGACCTCTGCCGGGAACACTCAGAATGAGGTTCTGAGTTATTGCAACATAGGAGCGTTTCACTGCTTTCAAGGCTTCTTAGGAAGAATTCCAGAATCTTGCTTCCGACAGGCCTCCTGCTGTTCAGGGAGAACATCTCCTTGTAAATCCCCCGTGGTTTCTTGTACACCCCTGAAATTTAGGGAGGTTATGCAGTTTGCATTGCTGCACAATTGCGCCAGCCTACCCATGACGCGGTTGCAAACATTCAGGCGTGGAAGCCAGATAGGCTGGTCCCCATAGGACAATGCCAGCGGACTGGGTATAACTGCTTCGGGTTCTTCTCACCTGAGTGTTACTGATTCCAGCTTTGACGGCTACACTCTACTCAACCGGAGCAGTAAGTTGAACCTCAACTTATGTCACTTTTTGAAAGTGTTGAGAAGTAGAGCTCAGTTGTTTGGCATGCCCCCACTCTCCCTCCAGCAGTATGGACAGCACTGCCTACATCTGGCTCTAATTAGTCCACGGTTGTGTTCAGCCGAATGACCTCTTCCGGGAACACTCAGAATGAGGTTCTGAGTTATTGCAACAAAGGAGGTTTCACTGCTTTCAAGGCTTCTTAGGAAGGATTCCGGAAACTTGCTGCAGGCAGGCCTCGGGCTGTTCCGGGTGAACATCTCCTTGTAAATCCACCGTGCTTTCTTGTAAACCCGTGAAAATTTGCCAGGTTATGAAGTTTGTATTGCTGCACAATTGCGCCTGTCTAGCTCTGCCGCGTTTGAAAATATTCAGGCATGGCAATCAGATAGGCTGGTCCCCGTAGGACATTGCCAGCGGACTGGGTATAGCTGCTTCCCCTTCTTCTCACCTGAGTGCTACTGATTCCACCATTGACGGCTACACTCTACACAACCGGAGCAGTAAGTTGAACCTCAACTCATGGCACTTTGTGAAAGTGTTGAGAACTAGAGCTCAATTGTTTGGCACGCCACCACTGTCCATCCAGCACTATGGACGGCACTGCCTACATCTGGCTATAATGAGTCCACGGTTGATTTGAGCCGAATGACCTCTGCTGCGGACACTCAGAATGAGGTTCTGAGTTATTGCCACATAGGAGCGTTTCACTGCTTTCAAGGCTTCTTAGGAAGGATTCCGGAATGTTGCTGCCGGCAGGCCTCTGGCTGTTTCGTGTGAACATCTCATTGTAAATCCGCCGTGGTTTCTTGTACACCCGTCAAATTTGGCCAGGTTATGCAGTTTGCATTGTTGCACAATTGTGCCTGCAAAGCTCTGCCGCGATTGCAAACATTCAGGCGTGGCAGCCAGATATGCTGGTCCCCGTAGGACACTGCCAGCGGACTGGGTATATCTGCTTCCCGTTCTTCTCACCTGAGTGCTACTGATTCCAGCTTTGACGGCTACACTCTACTCAACCGGAGCAGTAAGTTGAACCTCAACTTATGGCACTTTGTGAAAGTGTTGAGAACTAGAGCTAGGTTGTTTGGCAAGCCACCACTGTCCATCCAGCAATATGGACGGCACTGCCTACATCTTTCTCTAATTAGTCCACGGTTGTGTTCAGCCGAAGGAACTCTGCCGGGAACATTCAGAATGAGGTTCTGAGTTACTGAAACATAGGAGCGTTTCACTGCTTTCAAGGCTTCTTAGGAAGAATTCCGGAATCTCGCTGGGGCCAGGCCTCCGGCTGTTCCGGGTGAACATGTCCTTGTAAATCCACCGTGGTTTCTTGTATACCCGTGAAATTTGGCCAGGTTATGCAGTTTGAATTGCTGCATAATTGCGACTGCTTAGCTCTGCCGTGGTTGCCAATATTGAGGCGTGGCAGACAGATAGGCTGGACACCGTAGGACACTGCCAGCGGACTGGGTATATCTGCTTTTCGTTCTTCTCACCTGAGTGCTGCTGATTCTAGCTTTGACGGCTACACTCTACTCAACCGAAGCAGGAAGTTGAACCTCTACTTATGGCACTCTGTTAAAGTTTGGAGAACTAGAGCTCAGTTGTTTGGCACGCCACGACTGTCCATTAAGCACTATGGACGTCACTGCTTACATCTGGCTATAGTTAGTCCACGGTAGTGATCAGCCGAATGAGCTCTGTTGGGAACACTCACAATACGGTTCTAAGTTATTGCAACATAGGAGTGTTTCACTTCGTTAAAGGTTTCTTAGGAACAATTCTGGAATCTTGCTGCCCGCAGTCCTCCGGTTGTTCCGAGTGAATATCTCCTTGTAAATCCGCCGTGGTTTCATGTACACCCGTGAAATTTGGCTAGGTTATGCAGTTTGTATTGCTGCATAATTGCGCCTGCCTAGCTCTGGCGCGGTTGCAAACATTCAGGCGTGGCAGACAGATAGGCTGGTCAGCGTAGGACACTGCCAGCGGAATGGGTATATCTGCTTCCAGTTCTTCTCACCTGAGTGCTACTGATTCCAGCTTTGACGGCTACACTCTGCTCAAACGGCGAAGTAAGTGGAACCTCAATCTATGGCAATTTGTAAAAGTCTTGAGAACTAGAGCTCAGTTGTTGGCACGCCATCACTGTCCATCCAGCACTATGGACGGCACTGACTACATCTGGCTCTAATAAGTTCATAGTTGTGTTCAGCCGAATGACCTCTGCCGGAAACACTCAGAATGGGGTTCTGAGTTATGGCAACATAGGAGCATTTCACTGCTTTCAAGGCTTCTTAGGAAGGATTCCGGAATCTTGCTGCCGGCAGGCCTCCGGCTGTTCCGGGTGTATATGTCCTCGTAAATGCGCCGTGGTTTCTTGTACACCCGTGAAATTTGGCCAGGTTATGCAGTTTGCATTGCTGCACAATTGTACCTGCCAAGCTCTGCCACGGTTGCAAACATTCAGGCGTGGCAGCCAGATAGGCTGGTCCCCGTAGGACACTGCCAGCGGACTGGGTCTATCTGCTTCCCGTTCTTCTCACCTGAGTGCTACTGATTCCAGCTTTCACGCCTACACTCTACTTAACCGGAGCAGTAAGTTGAACCTCAACTTATGGCACTTTGTGAAAGTTTGGAGAACTAAATCTCAGTTGTTTTCCAATTGAAAACAATGCCTATATCTGGCTCTAATTAGTCCATTGCCTACATCTGGCTCTAATTATTCTACTGCCTACATCTGGCTCTAATAAGTCCACGGTTGTGTTCAGCCGAATGAACTCTGCCGGAAAAACTCAGAATGAGGTTCTGAGTTATTGCAACATAGGAGCGTTTCACTGCTTTCCAGGCTTCTTAGGAAGAATTCCAGAATCTTGCTGCCAGCAGGCCTCTGGCTGTTCCGGGTGAACATCTCCTTGTACATCCCCCGTGGTTTCTTGTACACCAGTGAAATTTGGCCAGGTTATGCAGTTTGCATTGAGGCACAATTGTGCCTGCCTTGGTCTGTCTCGGTTGCAAACATTCAGGCGTGGCAGCCAGATAGGCTGGTCCCCGTAGGACACTGCCAGCGGACTGGGTATATGTGCTTCCCGTTCTTCTCCCCTGAGTGCTACTGATTCCAGCTTTGACGGCTACACTCTACTCCACCGGAGCAGTAAGTTGAACCTCAACTTATGGCAGTATGTGATAGTGTTGAGAAATAAAGCTCAGTTGTTTGGCACGCCACCACTGTCCTTCCAGCACTATGGACGGCACTGCCTACATCTGGCTCTAATTAGTCCACGGTTGTGTTCAGCCGAATGATCTGTGCTGCGAACACTCAGAATGAGGTTCTGAGTTATGGCAACATAAGACCGTTTCACTGCTTTCAAGGCTTCTTCGGAAGGATTCCGGAATTTTGTTGCCAGCAGGCCTCCGGCTGTTCTGGGTGAACATCTCCTTGTAAATCCCCGAGGTTTCTTGTACACCCGTGAAATTTGGCCAGGTTATGCAGTTTGCATTGCTGCACAATTGCGCCTGGCAAGCTCTGCTGCGGTTGCAAACATTCAGGCGTGGCAGCCAGATAGGCTGGTCCCCGAAGGACACTGCCAGCGGACTGGGTATATCTGCTTCCTGTTCTTCTCACCTGAGTGCTACTGATTCCAGCTTTGACGGCTACACTCTACTCAACCGGAGCAGTAATTTGAACCTCAACTTATGGCACTTTGTGAAAGTGCTGAGAATGAGAGCACAGTTGTTTGGCACGCCACCACTGTCCATCCAGCACTATGGACGGCACTGCCTACATCTGGCTCTAAGAAGTTCATGGTTGTGTTCAGCCGAATGACCTCTGCCTGGAACACTCAGAATGACGTGCTGAGTTATTGCAACATAGGAGCGTTTCACTGCGTTCAAGGCTTCTTAGGAAGAATTCCGGAATCTTGCTGCCGGCAGGCCTCCGGCCGTTCCGGGTAAACATCTCCTTGTATTTCCTTCTGGTTTCTTGTACACCCGTGAAATTTGGCCAGGTTATGCAGTTTTCATTGCTGCATAATTGCGACTGTCTAGCTCTGTCGCGGTTGCAAACATTCAGGCGTATCAGCCAGATAGGCTGGTCCCCGTAGGACACTGCCAGCGGATTGGGTATATCTGCTTCTCGTTCTTCTCACCTGAGTACTACTGATTCCAGCTTTGACGGCTACACTCTACTCAACTGGAGCAGTAAGTTGAACCTCAACTTATGGCACTTTGTGAATGTTTGGAGAACTAGAGCTCAGTTGTTTAGCATGTGACCCCAGTCCGCCCAGCACTATCGACGGCACTGCCTACATCTGGCTCTAATTAGTCTTCGGTTGTGTTCAGCCGAATGACCTCTGTCGGGAACACTCAAAATGAGGTTCTGAGTTATTGCAACATAGGAGCGTTTCACTGCGTTCAAAGTTTCTTAGGAAGAAATCCGGAATCTTGCTGCCGGCTGGCCTCCGGCTGTTCCGGGTGAACATCTCCTTGTAAATCCCCCGAGGTTTCTTGTACACCTGTGAAATTTGGCCAAGTTATGCAGTTTGCATTGCTGCAGAATTGCGACTGCCTATCTCTGCCGGGGTTGCAAACATTCAGGCATGGCAGCCAGATAGGCTGGTCCCCGTAGGACACTGCCAGCAGACTGGGTATATCTCCTTCCCGTTCTTCTTACCTCAGTGCTACTGATTCCAGCTTTGATGGCTACACTCTACTCAACCGGAGCAGTAAGTTGAACCTCAACTTATGGCACTTTGTGCAAGTGTTGAGAACGAGAGCCCAGTTGTTTGGCTAGCCACCACTGTCCATTCAGCAGTATGGACGGCACTGTCTACATCTTGCTCTAAATAGTCCGGGGTTGTGTTCAGCCTCTGCCGGGAACACTAAGAATGACGTTCTGAGTTATTGAACATAGGAGCGTTTCACTGCTTTCAAGGCTTCACAGGAAGAATTCCGGAATCTTGCTGCCGTCAAGACTCCGGCTGTTCCAGGTGAACATCTCCTTGAAAATCCCCCGTGGTTTCTTGTACACCCGTGAAATTTGGCCAGGTTATGCAGTTTGCATTGCTGCACAATTGTGCCTGCCTGGCTCTGCCATGGTTGCAAACATTCAGCCGTGGCAGCCAGATAGGCTGGTCCCCATAGGACACTGCCAGCGGACTGGGTCTATCTGCTTCCCGTTCTTCTCACCTGAGTGCTACTGATTCCAGCTTTGACCAGTATACTCTACTCAATCGGAGGAGTAAGTTGAACCTCAACTTATGGCACTTTGTGAAAGTTTGGAGAACTAAAGCTCAGTTGTTTTCCAATCGAAAACACTGCCTATATCTGGCTCTAATTAGTCTATTGCCTACATCTGGCTCTAATTAGTCCACTGCCTACATCTGGCTCTAATTAGTCCACGGATGAGTTCAGCCGAATGACCTCTGCCGGGAACACTCAGAATGAGGTTCTGAGTTATTGCAACATAGGAACGTTTCACTGCTTTCCAGGCTTCTTAGGAAGAATTCCGGAATCTTGCTGCCAGCAGGCCTCTGGCTGTTCCGGGTGAACATCTCCTTGTACATCCCCCGTGGTTCCTTGTACACCCGTGAAATTTGGCTAGGTTATGCAGTTTGCATTGAGGCACAATTGTGCCTGCCTTGCTCTGTCTCAGTTGCAAACATTCAGGCGTGGCAGCCAGATAGGCTGGTCCCCGAAGGACACTGCCAGCGGACTGGGTATATCTGCTTCCTGTTCTTCTCACCTGAGTGCTACTGATTCCAGCTTTGATGGCTACACTCTACTAAACCGGCAGTGTCCATCCAGCACTATGTATGGCACTGCCTACATGTGGCTATAATTAGTCCTCGGTTGGGATCAGCCGAATGACCTCTGCCGGGAACACTCATAATGAGGTTCGGAGTTATTGCAATATAGGAGACTTTCACTGCTTTCAAGTCTTCTCAGGAAGGATTCCGGAATGTTGTTCCCCGCAGGCCTCCGGCTGTTCCGAGTGAACATCTCTTTGTAAATCACCCATTGTTTCTTGTACAGCCGTGAAATTTGGCCAGGTTATGCACTTTGCACTGTTGCACAATTGCGCCTGCCTAGCTCAGCCGCGGTGGCAAACATTCAGGCATGGCAGCCAGATAGGCTGGTCCCCGTAGGACACTGCCAGCGGAGTGGGTATATCTGCATCACGTTCTTCTCACCTGAGTGCTAGTGATTGCAGGTTTGACGGCTACACTCTACTCAACCGGAAAAGTAAGTTGAACCTCAAATTATGGCACTTTGTGAAAGTGTTGAGAACTAGAGCTGAGTTGTTTGGCACGCCACCACTGTCGATCTAGCACTATGGCTGGCAATGCCTACATCTGGCTCTAATTAGTCCACTGTTGTGTTCAGCCGAATGACCTCTGCTGGGAACACTCAGAATGAGGTTCTGATTTATTGCAACACAGGAGCGATTCACTGCTTTCAAGGCTTCTTCGGAAGGATTCCGGAATGTTGCTGCCGGCAGGGCTACGGCTGTTCCGGGTGAACATCTCCTTGTAAATTCCCCGTGGTTTCTTGTACACCCGTGAAATTGGGCCAGATTATGCAGGTTGCATTCCTGTACAATTGCGAATGCCTAGCTCTGCCGCGGTGGCATACATTCAGGAGTGGCAGCCAGATAGGCTGGTCCCCGTAAGACATTGCCAGCGAACTGCATATATCTGTTTCCCATTCTTCTCACCTGAGTGCTACTGATTCCAGTTTTGACGGCTACACTCTACCCAACCGGAGCACTAAGTTGAATCTCAACTTATGGCACTTTGTGAAAGTGTTGAGAACTAGAGCTCAATTGTTTGGCACGCCACCACTGTCCATCCAGCATTATGGACAGCAGAGTCTACATCTGGCTCTAATTAGTCCATGGTTGTGTTCAGCCGAATGACCTCTGCCGGGAACACTCAGAATGAGGTTCTGAGTTATTGCAACATAGGAGCGTTTCACTGCTTTCAAGGCTTCTCAGGAAGGATTCCGGAATCTTGCTGTCGGTAGGTTTCCGACTGATCTGGGTTAAGATCTCCTTGTAAATCCCGCGTTGTTTCTTGTACACCCGTGAAATTTGGCCAGGTTATGAAGTTTGCTTTGCTGCACAATTGCGCCTGCCTAGCTCTGTCGCGTTGGCAAACATTCAGGCATGGCATCCAGATAGGCTGCTCCCCATAGGACACTGGCAGCGGATTGGGTATATCTGCTTCCCGTTCTTCTGACCTGAGTGCTACTGATTTCAGCTTTGACAGCTTCACTCTAGTCAACCGGAGCAGTAAGTTGAAGCTCAACTTAGTGCACTTTCTGAAAGTGTTGAGAACTAGAACTCAGATGTTGGGCATGTGTCCACAGTCCATCCAGCACTATGGACGGCACTGCCTACATCTGGCTCTAATTAGTCCACGGTTGTGTTCAGCCGAATGACCTCTGCTGGGAACACTCAAAATGAGATTCTGAGTTATTGCAACATAGGAGCGTTTCACTGCTTTCAAGGCTTCTTAGCAAGAATTCCGGAATCTTGCTGCCGGCAGGTCTCCGGCTGTTCCGGGTAAACATGTCCTTGTAAATCTCCCGTGGTTTCTTGCACACCCGTGAAATTTGGCCAGATAATGCAGTTTGCATTGCTGCATAATTGCGACTGCTTAGCTCTGCCCCGGTTGTAAACATTGAGGCGTGGCAGCCAGTTAGGCTGGACACCGTAGGACACTGCCAACGGACTGGGTATATCTGCTTCCTATTCTCACCTGAGTGCTGCTGATTCTAGCTTTGACGGCTACACTCTACTCAACCAGAGCAGTAAGTTGATCCTCAACTTATGGCACTTTGTGAAAGTGTTGAGAACTAGAGCTCACTTGTTTGGCACACCATCATTGTCCAGCCAGCACTATGGACGGCACTGCATGCATCTGGCTATAGTTAGTCCACGGTTGTGTTCAGCCGAATGAGCCCTGCCGGGAACACTCACAATGAGGTTCTGAGTTATTGCAACATAGGAGCGTTTCACTGCTTTCAAGGCTTCTCAGGAAGGATTCCGGAATGTTACTGCCGGAAGGCCTCCGGCTGTTCCCGGTGAACATCTCCTTGTAAATCCCCCGTGGTTTCTTGTACACCCGTGAAATTTGGCCAGGTTATGCAGTTTGCATTGCTGCACAATTGCGTCTGTCTAGCTCTGCCGCGGTTGCAAACATTCAGGCGTGGCAGCCAGATAGGCTGGTCCCTGTAGGACACTGCCAGCAGACTGGGTCTATCTGCTTCCTGTTCTTCTCACCTGAGTGCTACTGATTCCAGATTTGTTGCCTACAATCTACTCAACCGGAGCAAAAAGTTGAACCACAAATTATGGCACTTTATTTAAGTGTTGAGAACTAGAGCTCAGTTGTTTGGCATGCCACCACTGTCCATCCAGCACTATGGACGGCACTGCCTACATCTGGCTCTAAGTAGTCCATGGTTGTGTTCAGCCGAATGACCTCTGCCGGGAACACTCAGAATGAGATTCTGAGTTATTGCAAAATAGGAGCGTTTCACTGCTATCAAGGCTTCACAGGAAGAATTTTGGAATCTTGCTGCCGGCAGTCCTCCGGCTGTTCCGGGTGAACATCTCCTTGTAAATCCCCCGTGTTTTCTTGTACACCCGTGAAATTTGGACAGGTTATGCAGTTTGCATGGCTGCAGAATTGCGCCTGCCTAGCTCTGCCACGGTTGCAAACATTCAGGAGTGGCAGCCAGATTGGCTGGTTCCTGTAGGACACTGCCAGAGGACTGGGTCTATGTGCTTCCCGTTGTTCTCAAATGAGTGCTACTGATTCCAGCTTTGACGGCTACACTCTGCTCAACCGGAGCAGTAAGTTGAACCTCAACTTATGGCACTTTGTGAAAGTGTTGAGAACTAGAGCTCAGTTGTTTGGAACGCCACAACAGTCCATCCAGCACTATGGACAGCAAAGCCTACATCTGGCTCTAATTAGTCCACGGTTGTGTTCAGCGGAATGACCTCTACTGGGAACACTCAGAATGAAGTTCTGAGTTATTGCAACATAGGAGCGTTTCACTGCTTTCAAGGCTTCTTAGGAAGAATTCCGGAATGTTGCTGCCGGCAGGCCTCCAGCTGTTCCGGGTGAACATCTCCTTGTAAATCCCCCGTGGTTTCTTGTACACCCGTGAAATTTGGCCTGGTTATGCAGTTTGCATTGCTTCACAATTGTGACTGCCTTGCTCTACCGCGGTTGCAAACATTCAGGCGTGGCAGCCAGATAGGCTGGTCCCCTAAGACACTGCCAGCGGACTGGGTATATCTGCTTCCCATTCTTCTCACCTGAGTGCTACTGATTCCAGCTTTGACAGCTACACTCTACTCAACCGGAGCAGTAAGTTGAACCTCAACTTATGGCACTTTGTGAAAGTTTGGAGAACTAAAGCTCAGTTGTTTTCCAATCGAAAACACTGCCTATATCTGCCTCTAATTAGTCCATTGCCTACATCTGCCTCTAATTAGTCCACTGCGTACATCTGGCTCTAATTAGTCCACGGATGAGTTCAGCCGAATGACCTCTGCTGGGAACACTCATAATGAGGTTCTGAGTTATTGCAACATAGGAGCGTTTCACTGCTTTCAAGGCTTCTCAGGAAGGATTCTGGAATCTTGCTGTCGGTAGGCCTCCGGCTGTTCTGGGTGAACATCTCCTTGTAAATCCGCCGTTGTTTCTTGTACACCCGTGAAATTTGGCCAGGTTATGCAGTTTGCTTTGCTGCACAATTGTGACTGCCTTGCTCTGCCGCGGTGGCAACCATTCAGGCATTCCAGCCAGATAGGCTGCTCCCCATAGGACACTGCCAGCGGACTGGGTGTATCCGCTTCCCGTTCTTCTCACCTGTGTGCTACTGATTCCAGCTTTGACGGCTACACTCTACTCAACCGCAGCAGTAAGTTGAACCTCAACTTCGGGCACTTTCTGAAACTGTTGAGAACTAGAGCTCAGATGTTGGGCATGAGACCACTGTCCATCCAGCACTATGGACGGCACTGTCTACATCTGGCTCTAATTAGTCCACGGTTGTGTTCAGCCGAATGACCTCTGCCGGGAACACTCAGAATGTGGTTCTGAGTTATTGCAACCGAGGAGCGTTTCGTTGCTTTCACGGCTTCTTAGGATGAATTCCGGAATCTTGCTGCTGGCAGGCCTCCGGCGGTTCTGGGTGAACATCTCCTTCTAAATCCCCCGTGGTTTATTTTACACCCATGAATTTTTGCCAGGTTATGCAGTTTGCATTGCTGCACAAATGTGCCTGCCTAGCTCTGCCAAGGTTGCAAACATTCAGGCGTGGCATCCAGATAGACTGGTCCCCATAGGACATTGCCAGCGGACTGGGTATATCTGCTTCCCGTTCTTCTCACATGAGTGCTACTGATTCCAGCTTTGACGCCTACACTCTACTCAACCGGAGCAGTAAGTTAAACCTCAACTTATGGCACTTTGTGAAAGTGTTGAGAACTAGAGCTCAGTTGTTTGGCACGCCACCACTGTCAATCCAGCACTGTGGATGGCACTGCCTACATCTGGCTCTATTAATCCACGCTTGTGTTCAGCCGCATGACCTCTGCCGGGAAAACTCAGAATTAGGTTCTGCGTTCCTGCAACATAGGAGCGTTTCACTGCTTTCAAGGCTTCTTAGGAAGGATTCTGGAAGGTTGCTGCCGGCAGGCCTCCTGCTGTTCCGGGTGAACATCTCCTTGTAAATCCCCCGTGGTTTCTTGTACACCCGTGAATTTTGGACAGGTTATGCAGTTTGCATTGCTGCACAATTGCACCTGCCAAGCTCTGCCGTGGTAGCAAACATTCAGACATAGCAGCCAGATAGGCTGGTCCACGCAGGACACTGCCAGCAGACCTTGTATATCTGCTTCCCGTTCTTTTCACCTGAGTGCTACTGATTCCAGCTTTGAAGGCTAAACTCTACTCAACCGGCAGTGTCCATCCAGCACTATGGACGGCACTGCCTACATCGGGCTCTATTAATCCACGGTTGAGTTCAGCCTAATGACCTCTGCCGGGAACAATGAGAATGAGGTTCTGTGTTATTGCAATATAGGAGCGTTTCACTGCTTTCAAGGCTTCCTAGGAAGGATTCCGAAATGTTGCTGCCGGCAGGCCTCCGGTTGTTCCGGGTGAACATCTCCTTGTAAATCCCCCGTGGTTTCTTGTACACCCGTGAATTTTGGCCAGGTTATGCAGTTTGCATTGCTGCACAATTGTGCCTGCCTAGCTCTGCCGAGGTTGCAAACATTCAGTCGTGGCAGCCAGATAGGCTGGACCCAGTAGGACACTGCAAGCGGACTGGGTATATCTGCTTCCCATTCTTCTCACCTGCGTGCTCCTGATTCCTGCTTTGCCGGCTACTCTCTACTCAACCGCAGCAGTAAGTTGAACCTCAACTTATGGCACTTTGTGAAAGTGTTGAGAACTAGAGCTCAGTTGTTTGGCATGCCACGACAATCCATCCAGCACTAAGGACAGCACTGCCTACCTCTGGCTCTAATTAGTCCACGGTTGTGTTCAGCCGAATGACCTCTGCCGGGAACACTCAGAATGAGGTTCTGAGTTATTGCAACATAGGAGCGTTTCACTGCTTTCAAGGCTTCACAGGAAGAATTCCGGAATTTTGCTGCCAGCAGGTCTCCGGCTGTTCCGGGTGAACATCTCCTTGTAAATCCCCGTGGTTTCTTGTACACCGGTGAAATTTTGCCAGGTTATGCAGTTTGCATTGCTGCACAATTGCGCCTGCCTAGCTCTGCCACGGTTGCAAACATTCCGGCGTGGCAGCTACATAGGCTGGTCCCCGTAAGACATTGCCAGCGGACTGGGTTTATCTGCTTCCCTTTCTTCTCACCTGAGTGCTACTGATTCCAGCTTTGACGGCTACACTCTACTCAAGCGCAGCAGTAAGTTGAAACTCATCTTATGGCACTTTGTGAAAGTGTTGAAAACTAGAGCTCAGTTGTTTGGCACGCCACCATTGTCCATCCAGGACTACGGACCGTAATGCCTACATCTGGCTCTAATTAAACCACGGTTGTGTTCAGCCGAATGACCTCTGCCTGGAACACTCAGAATGAGCTTCTGAGTTATTGTAACATAGGAGCATTTCACTGCTTTCAAGGCTTCTTACCAAGGATTCCGGAATGTTGCTGCTGGCAGGCCTCCGGATGTCCCGGGTGAACATCTCCTTGTAAATCCCCCGTGGTTTCTTGGTCACCCGTGAAATTTGGCCAGCGTATGCAGTTTGCATTGCTACACAATTGCGCCTCCCTAACTCTGCCGCGGTTGCAAACATTCAGGCTTGGCAGCCAGATAGGCTGGACCCCGTAGGACACTGCCAGCAGACTGGGTATATCTGCTTCCCGTTCTCACCTGAGTGCTACTGATTTTAGCTTTGACGGCTACACTCTACTCAACCGCACCAGTAAGTTGAACCTCAACTTATGGCACTTTGTGAAAGTGTTGAGAACTAGAGCTCAGTTGTTTGGCACGCGACCACTTTCCATCCAGCACTATGGAGGAACTGCCTACATCTGGCGCTAATTATTCCACGGTTGTGTTCAGCCGAATGACCTCTATAGGGAACACTCAGAATGAGGTTCTCAGTTATTTCAACATAGGAGCGTTTCACTGCTTTCAAGGCTTCTTAGGAAGAATTCCAGAAACTTGTTGCCGACAGGCTTCCGGCTATTCCGGGTGAACGTCTCCTTGTAAATCCCAAGTGCTTTCTTGCACACCCGTGAAATTTGGCCAGGTTATGCAGTTTGCATTGCTGCACAATTGCGTCTGCCAAGCTCTGCCGCGGTTGCAAACATTCAGGCGTGGCAGCCAGATAGGCTGGTCCCCATAGGACACTGCCAGCGGACTGGGTCTATCTGCTTCCCGTTCTTCTCACCTGAGTGCTACTGATTCCAGATTTGCTGCCTACACTCTACTCAACCGGAGCAAAAAGTTGAACCACAACTTATGGCACTTTGTGAAAGTGTTGAGAACTAGAACTCAGTTGTTTGGCATGCCACCACTGTCCATCCAGCACTATGGACGGCACTGCCTACATCTGGCTCTAAGTAGTCCATGGTTGTGTTCAGCCGAATGACCTCTGCCGGGAACACTCAGAATGAGGTTCTGAGTTATGGCAACATAGGTGCGTTTCACTGCTTTCAAGGCTTCACAGGAAGAATTCCATAATCTGGCTGCGCGCAAGCCTCTGGCTGTTCCGGGTGAACATCTCCTTGTAAATCCCCCGTGGTTTCTTGTAAAACCGTGAAATTTGGCTAGGTTATGCAGTTTGCATTGCTGCACAATTGCGCCTGCCTAGCTCTGCCGCGCTTGCAAACATTCAGGCGCGGCAGCCAGATAGGCTGGTCCCCGTAGGACATTGCCAGCGGACTGGGTCTATCTGCTTCCCGTTCTTCTCACCTGAGTGCTACTGATTCCAGCTTTGACTGCTACACTCTACTCAACCGTTGAAGTAGTTGAACCTCAACCTATGGCAATTTGTAAAAGACTTGAGAAATAGAGCTCAGTTGTTTGGCACGCCACCACTGTCCATCCAGCACTATGGACGGAACTGCATACATTTGGCTCTAATAAGTTCTTGGTTGTGTTCAGCTAAATGACCTCTGTCGGGAACACTCAGAATGGGGTTCTGAGTTATGGCAACCTAGGATCATTTCACTGCTTTCAAGGCTTCTTGAGAAGAATTCCGGAATGTTGCTGCCGGCAGGCCTCCGGCTGTTCCGAGTTAACATCTCCATATAAATCCCGCGTGGTTTCTTGTACACGCGTGAAATTTGGCCAGGGTATGCAGTTTGCATTGCTGCACAATTGCGCCTGGCTAGCTCTGCCACGTTTGCAAACATTCAGGCGTGGCAGCCAGATTTACTGATCGCTGTAGGACACTGCCAGCGGACTGGTTATATCAGCTTCCCGTTCTTCTCACCTCAGTGCTACTGATTCCAGCTTTGACGGCTACACTCTACTCAACGGGAGCAGTAAGTTGAACCATAACTTATGGCACTTTGTGAAAGTGTTGAGAACTAGAGCTCAGTTGTTTGGCATGCCACGACTCTCCATCCAGCACTAAGGACAGCACTGCCTACCTCTGGCTCTAATTAGTCCACGGTTGTGTTCAGCCGAATGACCTCTGCCGGGAACACTCAGAATGAGGTTCTGAGTTATTGCAACATAGGAGCGTTTCACTGCTTTCAAGGCTTCACAGGAAGAATTCCGGAATTTTGCTGCCAGCAGGTCTCCGGCTGTTCCGGGTGAACATCTCCTTGTAAATCCCCGTGGTTTCTTGTACACCGGTGAAATTTTGCCAGGTTATGCAGTTTGCATTGCTGCACAATTGCGCCTGCCTAGCTCTGCCACGGTTGCAAACATTCCGGCGTGGCAGCCACATAGGCTGGTCCCCGTAAGACATTGCCAGCGGACTGGGTATATCTGCTTCCCTTTCTTCTCACCTGAGTGCTACTGATTCCAGCTTTGACGGCCACACTCTACTCAAGCGCAGCAGTAAGTTGAAACTCATCTTATGGCACTTTGTGAAAGTGTTGAAAACTAGAGCTCAGTTGTTTTGCACGCCACCACTGTCCATCCAGGACTACGGACCGTAATGCCTACATCTGACTGTAATTAAACCACGGTTGTGTTCAGCCGAATGACCTCTGCCTGGAACACTCAGAATGAGCTTCTGAGTTATTGCAACATAGGAGCATTTCACTGCTTTCAAGGCTTCTTACCAAGGATTCCGGAATGTTGCTGCTGGCAGGCCTCCGGATGTCCCGGGTGAACGTCTCCTTGTAAATCCCAAGTGCTTTCTTGCACACCCGTGAAATTTGGCCAGGTTATGCAGTTTGCATTGCTGCACAATTGCGTCTGCCTAGCTCTGCCGTGGTTGCAAACATTCAGGCGTGGCAGCCAGATAGGCTGGTCCCCATAGGACACTGCCAGCGGACTGGGTCTATCTGCTTCCCGTTCTTCTCACCTGAGTGCTACTGATTCCAGATTTGCTGCCTCCACTCTACTCAACCGGAGCAAAATTTGAACCACAACTTATGGCACTTTGTGAAAGTGTTGAGAACTAGAACTCAGTTGTTTGGCATGCCACCACTGTCCATCCAGCACTATGGACGGCACTGCCTACATCTGGCTCTAAGTAGTCCATGGTTGTGTTCAGCCGAATGACCTCTGCCGGGAACACTCAGAATGAGGTTCTGAGTTATGGCAACATAGGTGCGTTTCACTGCTTTCAAGGCTTCACAGGAAGAATTCCATAATCTGGCTGCGCGCAAGCCTCTGGCTGTTCCGGGTGAACATCTCCTTGTAAATCCCCCGTGGTTTCTTGTAAAACCGTGAAATTTGGCTAGGTTATGCAGTTTGCATTGCTGCACAATTGCGCCTGCCTAGCTCTGCCGCGCTTGCAAACATTCAGGAGCGGCAGCCAGATAGGCTGGTCCCCGTAGGACACTGCCAGCGGACTGGGTCTATCTGCTTCCCGTTCTTCTCACCTGAGTGCTACTGATTCCAGCTTTGACTGCTACACTCTACTCAACCGTTGAAGTAGTTGAACCTCAACCTATGGCAATTTGTAAAAGACTTGAGAAATAGAGCTCAGTTGTTTGCCACGCCACCACTGTCCATCCAGCACTATGGACGGAACTGCATACATTGGCTCTAATAAGTTCTTGGTTGTGTTCAGCCAAATGACCTCTGCCGGGAACACTCAGAATGGGGTTCTGAGTTATGGCAACCTAGGATCATTTCACTGCTTTCAAGGCTTCGTGAGAAGAATTCCGGAATGTTGCTGCCGGCAGGCCTCCGGCTGTTCCGAGTTAACATCTCCATATAAATCCCGCGTGGTTTCTTGTACACGCGTGAAATTTGGCCAGGGTATGCAGTTTGCATTGCTGCACAATTGCGCCTGGCTAGCTCTGCCACGTTTGCAAACATTCAGGCGTGGCAGCCAGATTTACTGATCCCTGTAGGACACTGCCAGCGGACTGGTTATATCAGCTTCCCGTTCTTCTCACCTCAGAGCTACTGATTCCAGCTTTGACGGCTACACTCTACTCAACGGGAGCAGTAAGTTGAACCTCAACTTATGGCACTTTGTGAAAGTGTTGAGACTTAGAGCTCAGTTGTTTGGCACGCCACCACTGTCCATCCAGCACCATGGACGTCACTGCCTACATCTGGCTCTAATTAGTCCACGGTTGTGTTCAGCCGAATGACCTGTGCTGGGAACACTCAGAATGAGTTTCTGAGTTATTGCAACATAGGAGCGTTTCACTGCTTTCAAGGCTTCACAGGAAGAATTCCGGAATGTTGCTGCCGGCAGGCCTCCGGCTGCTCCGGGTGAATATCTCCTTGTAAATCCCCCGTGGTTACTTGTACACCGGTGAAATTTGGCCAGGTTATGCAGTTTGCATTGCTGCACAATTGCGCCTGCCTAGCACTGCCGTGGTTACAAACATTCAGGCGTGGTAGCCAGAGAGGCTGGACCTCGTAGGACACTACCATGGGACTCGGTATATGTGCTTCCCGTTCTTCTCACCTGAGTGCTACTTATTCCAGCTTTGACGGCTACACTGTACTCAACAGGAGCAGTAAGTTGAACCTCAACTCATGGCACTTTATGAAAGTGTTGAGAACTAGAGCTCCGTTGTTTGGCATGCCACCACGGTCCTTCCATCACTATGGACGGCACTGTGTACATCTGGCTCTAATTAGTCCACGGTTGTCTTCAGCCGAATGCCCTCTGCCAAGAAAACTCAGAATGACATTCTGAGTTGTTACAACTTAGGAGCATTTCTCTGCTTTCAAGGCTTCTTAGGAAGAATTCCCGAATGTTTTTGCCGGCAGACCACTGGCTGTTCCGGGTGACCATCTCCTTGTAAATCCCCTGTGGTTTCTTGTACACACGTGAAATTTGGCCAGGATATGCAGTGTGCATTGCTGCAGAATTGCGCCTGCCTAGCTCTGCCGCGGTTGCAAACATTCAGGCGTGGCAGCCAGATAGGCTGGTCCCCGTAGGACACTGCCAGCGGACTGGTTCTATCTGCTTCCCGTTCTTTTCACCTGAGTGCTACTGATTCCAGCTTTGACGGCTACACTCTACTCAATCGGAGGAGTAAGTTGAACCTCAACTTATGGCACTTTGTGAAAGTTTGGAGAACTAAAGCTCAGTTGTTTTCCAATCGAAAACACTGCCTATATCTGGCTCTAATTAGTCCATTGTCTACATCTGGCTCTAATTAGTCCACTGCCTACATCTGGCTCTAATTAGTCCACGGATGAGTTCAGCCGAATGACCTCTGCCGGGAACACTCAGAATGAGGTTCTGAATTATTGCAACATAGGAGCGTTTCACTGCTTTCAAGGCTTCTTAGGAAGAGTTCCGGAATCTTGCAGCCAGCAGGCCTCCGGTTGTTCCCGGGGAACATCTCCTTGTAAATCCCCCGTGGTTTCTTGTACACCTGTGAAATTTGGCTAGGTTATGAAGTTTGCATTGCTCCATAATTTTGCCTGCTGAGCTCTGCCGCGGTTGCAAACATTCAGGCGTTGCAGCCAGAGAGGCTGGTCCCGGTAGGACACTGCTGACAGACTGGGTTTATCTGCTTCCCATTCTTCTCACCTGAGTGCTTCTGATTCCCGCTTTGACAGCTACAATCTACTCAAACGAAGCAGTAAGTTGAACCTCAACTTATGGCACTTTGTGATAGTGTTGAGAACTAAAGCTCAGTTGTTTGACAGGCCACCACTGTCCATTCAGCACTATGGACGGCACTGTCTGCATCAGGCTCTAATTAGTCCACGGTTGTGTTCAGCCGAATGACCTCTGCCGGAAACACTCAGAATGAGGTTCTGAGTTGTTGCAACATAGGAGCGTTTCACTGCGTTCAAGCCTTCTTAGAAAGAATTCCGGAATCTTGCTGCTGGCAGGCCTCCGGCTGTTCCGGGTTAACATCTCCTTGTAAATCCCCCGTGGTTTCTTGTACACCGGTGAAATTTGGCCAGGTTATGCAGTTTGCATTGCTGCACAATTGCGCCTGCCTAGCTTTGCCACGGTTGCAAACATTCAGGCGTGGCAGCCAGAGAGGCTGGTCCCCGTAGGACACTGCCAGAAGACTGGGAATATCTGCTTTCCGATCTTCTCACCTGAGTGCTACTGATTCCAGCTTTGACGGCTACACTCTACTCAACCGGAGCAGTAAGTTGAACCTCAACTTATGGCACTTTGTGAAAGTGTTGAGAACTAGAGCTCAGTTGTTTGGCACGCCACCACTGTCCATCCAGCACTATGGACGGCACTGCTTACATCTGGCTCTAAGAAGTTCATGGTTGTGTTCAGCCGAATGACCTCTGCCGGGAACACTCAGAATGGGGTTCTGAGTTATGGCAACATAGGAGCATTTCACTGCTTTCAAGGTTTCTTAGGAAGAATTCCGGAATCTTGCTGCCGGCTGGCCTCCAGCTGTTCCGGGTGAACATCTACTTGTAAATCCCCCGTGGTTTCTTGTACACCTGTGAAATTTGGTAAAGTTATGTAGTTTGCATTGTTGCATAATTGCGTCTGCCTATCTCTGCCGGGGTTGCAAACATTCAGGCATGGCAGCCAGATAGGCTGGTCCCCGTAGGACACTGCCAGCAGACTGGGTATATCAGTTTCCCGTTCTTCTCACCTCAGTGCTACTGATTCCAGGTTTGACGGCTACACTCTACTCAACCGGAGCAGTAAGTTGAACCTCAACTTATGGCACTTTGTGCAAGTGTTGAGAACTAGAGCTCAGTTGTTTGGCACGCCATCACTGTCCATCCAGCACTACCGACGGCACTGCCTACATCTGGCTATAGTTAGTCCACGGTTCTGTTCAGCCGAATGACCTCTGCCGGGAAAACTCAAATGAGGTTCTGAGTTATTGCAACATAGGAGCGTTTCACTGCTTTCAAGGCTTCTTAGGAAGAATTCCAAAATCTTGCTTCCGGCAGGCCTCCTGCTGTTCAGGGAGAACATCTCCTTGTAAATCCCCCGTGGTTTCTTGTACACCCCTGAAATTTAGGGAGGTTATGCAGTTTGCATTGCTGCACAATTGCGCCGGCCTACCCATGACGCGTTTGCAAACATTCAGGCGTGGAAGCCAGATAGGCTGGTCCCAGTAGGACACAGCCAGGGGACTGGGTATATCTGCTTTCTGTTCTTCTCACCTGAGTGCTACTGATTCCAGCATTGACGGCTACAATCTACTCAACGAGAGCAGTAAGTAGAACCTCAACTCATGGCACTTTGTGAAAGTGTTGTGAACTAGATCTCAGGTGTTTGGCACGCCACAAATATCCATCCAGCACTATGGAAGGCACTGCCTATATCAGGCTCTAATTAGTCCACAGTTGTGTTCAGCTGAATGATCTCTGCCAGGAACACGTAGAATGAGGTTCTCAGTTATTGCAACCTAGGAGCGTTTCACTGCTTTCAAGGTTTCACAGGAAGAATTCCGGAATCTTGCTGCCGGCAGGCCTCCGGATGTTCCGAGGGAAATCCCCTTGTAAATGCCCCGTGGTTTCTTGTACACCCGTGAAAATTGTCCAGGTTATGCAGTTTGCATTGCTGCACAATTGCGCCTGCCTAGCTTTGCCGCGGTTGCAAACATTCAGGCAAGCAGCCAGATAGGCTGGTCCCCGTAGGACACTGCCAGCGGACTGGGTCTATCTGCTTCCCGTTCTTCTCACCTGAGTGCTACTGATTCCAGCTTTGACGGCTACACTCTACTCAACCAGAGCAGTAAGTTGAACCTCAACTTATGGCACTTTGTGAAAGTGTTAAGAACTAGAGCTCAGTTGTTTGGCACTCCACCACTGTCCATCCAACAGTATGGACGGCACTGCCTACACCTGGCTCTAATTAGTCCACGGTTGTGTTTAGCCCAATGACCTGTGCCGGGAACAATCAGAATGAGTTTCTGAGTTATTGCAACATAGGCGCGTTTCACAGCTTTCAAGGCTTCACTGGAAGAATTCCGGAATCTTGCTGCCGGTAGGCCTCCTGCTGTTCCGGGTGATCATGTCCTTGTAAATCCCCCGTGGTTTCTTGTACACCCCTGAAATTTGGGGCGCTTACGCAGTTTGCATTGCTGCACAATTGCACCTGCCTACCCCTGCCGCGCTTGCAAACATTCAGGCGTATCAGCCAGATAGGCTGGTCCCCGTAAGACACTTCCAGCAAACTGGGTCTATCTGTTTCCAGTTCTTCTCACCTGAGTGCTACTGATTCCAGCTTTGATGGCTACACTCTTCTCAACCAGACCAATAAGTTGAACGTCAACTTATGGCACTTTGTGAAAGTTTGGAGAACTAAAGCTCAGTTGTTTTCCAATCGAAAACACTGCCTATACCTAGCTCTAATTAGTCCATTGCCTACATCGGGCTCTAATTTTTCCACTGCCTACATCTGGCTCTAATTAGTCCACGGATGAGTTCAGCCGAATGACCTCTGCTGGGAACACTCAGAATGAGGTTCTGAGTTATTGCAACATAGCAGCGTTTCACTGCTTGCAAGGCTTCTTAGGAAGAATTCCGGAATCTTGCTGCCGGCAGGCCTCTGGCTGTTCCGGGTGAACATCTAATTATACATCCCCCGTGGTTTCTTGTACACCCGTGAAATTTGGCCAGTTAATGCAGTTTGCATTGCTGCACAATTGCGCCTGCCTAGCTCTGCCGCGGTTGCAAACATTCAGGCGTGGCAGCCAGAAAGGCTGTTCCACGTAGGACACTGCCAGCAGACTTGGTATATCTGCTTCTCGTTCTTCTCAACTGAGTGCTACTGATTCCAGCGTTGATTGCTACACTCTACTCAACCGAAGCAGTAAGTTGAACCTCAATTTATGGCACGTTGTGCACGTTTGGAGAACTAGAGCTCAGTTGTTTAGCATGCGACCACTGTCCCCCCAGCACTATGGATGGCACTGCCTATATCTGGCTCTAATTAGTCCTCGGTTGTGTTCAGCCGAATGACCTCTGTCGGGAACACTAAAAATGAGGTTCTGAGTTATTGCAACATACGAGCGTTTCACTGCGTTCAAGGTTTCTTAGGAAGATTCCGGAATCTTGCTGCCGGCTGGCCTCCGGATGTTCCGGGTGAACATCTCCTTGTAAATCCCCAGTGGTTTCTTGTACACCTGTGAAATTAGGCCAAGTTATGCAGTTTGCATTGCTGCAGAATTGCGACTGCCTATCTCTGCCGGGGTTGCAAACATTCAGGCGTGGCAGCCAGTAAGGCTGGTCCCCGTAGGACACTGCCAGCAGACTGGGTATATCTGCTTCCCGTTCTTCTCACCTGAGTGCTACTGATTCCAGCTTTGACGGCTACACTCTACTCAACCGGAGCAGTAAGTTGAACCTCAACTTATGGCACTTTGTGCAAGTGTTGAGAACTAGAGCTCAGTTGTTTGGCACGCCACCACTGTCCATCCAGCACTATGGACGGCACTGCCTACATCTGGCTATAGTTAGTCCACGGTTGTGTTCAGCCGAATGACCTCTGCCGGGAACAGTCAAAATGAGGTTCTGAGATATTGCAACATAGGAGCGTTTCACTGCTTTCAAGGCTTCTTAGGAAGAATTCCAGAATCTTGCTGCCAGCAGGCCTCCTGCTGTTCAGGGTGAACATCTCCTTGTAAATCCCCCGTGGTTTCTTGTACACCCCTGAAATTTGGGGAGGTTATGCAGTTTGCATTGCTGCACAATTGCGCCTGCCTTCCCCTGCCGCGGTTGCAAACATTCAGGCGTGGCAGCCAGATAGGCTGGTCCCCGTAGGGCACTGCTAGGGACTGGTTATATCTGCTTTCCTTTCTTCTCACCTGAGTGCTACTGATTCCAGCTTTGACGGCTACACTCTACTCAACCGGAGCACTAAGTAGAACCTCAACGTATGGCACTTTGTGAAAGTGTTGTGAACTAGATCTCAGGTGTTTGGCACGCCACCAATATCCATTCAGCACTATGGACGGCACTGCCTATATCTGGCTCTAATTACTCCACAGTTGTGTTCAGCCGAATGATCTCTGCGGGGAACACTCAGAATGAGGTTCTGAGTTATTGCCACCTAGGTGCGTTTCACTGCTTTCAAGGTTTCACAGGAAGAATTCCGGAATCTTGTTGCCGGCAGGCCTCCGGCTCTTCCGGGTGAAATCCCCTTGTATATCCCCCGTGGTTTCTCGTACACCCGTGAAATTTGGCCAGGTTATGCAGTTTGCATTGCTGCACATTTCCGCCTGCATAGTTCTGCCGTGTTTACAAACATTCAGGCGTGGCAGCCAGAAAGGCTGGTCATCGTAGGACACTGCCAGCGGACTGGGTCTACCTGCTTCCCGTTCTACTCAACTCAGTGCTACTGATTCCAGCTTTGACGTGTACACTCTACTCGACCGGAGCAGTAAGTTGAACCTCAACTTATGGCAATTTGAGAAAGTTTGGAGAACTAAAGCTCAGTTGTTTTCCAATCGAATACACTGCCTATATCTGGCTCTAATTAGTCCATTGCCTACATCTGGCTCTAATTAGTCCACTGCCTACATCTGGCTCTAATTAGTCCACGGATGAGTTCACCTGAATAACCTCTGCCGGGAACACTCAGAATGAGGTTCTGAGTTATTGCAACATAGGAGCGTTTCACTGCTTTCAAGGCTTCTTAGGAAGGATTCCGGAATCTTGCTGCCGGCAGGCCTCTGTCTGTTCCGGGTGAACATCTCCTTGTAAATCCCCCGTGGTTTCTTGTACACCCGTGAAATTTGGCCAGGTTATGCAGTTTGCATTGCTGCACAATTGCGCCTGGCTAGCTCTACCACTTTTGCAAACATTCAGGCGTGGCAGCCAGATTTACTGATCCCTGTAGGACACTGCCAGTGGACTGGGTATATCAGCTTCCCGTTCTTCTCACCTGAGTGCTTCTGATTCCAGCTTTGACGGCTACACTCTACTCAACGGGAGCAGTAAGTTGAACCTCAACTTATGGCACTTTGTGAAAGTGTTGAGAACTAGAGCTCAGTTGTTTGGCACCCCAACCCCTGTCCATCCAGGTCCATGGACGTCACTGCCTACATCTGGCTCTAATTAGTCCACGGTTGTGTTCAGCCGAATGAACTCTGCCAGGTACACTCAGAATGAGGTTCTGAGTTATTGCAACATAGGAGCGTTTCACTGCTTTCCAGGCTTCACAGGAAGAATTCCGGAATGTTGCTGCCGGCAGGCCTCCGGCTGCTCCGGGTGAATATCTCCTTGTAAATCCCCCGTGGTTACTTGTACACCGGTGAAATTTGGCCAGGTTATGCAGTTTGCATTGCTGCACAATTGCGCCTGCCTAGCACTGCCGTGGTTGCAAACATTCAGGCGTGGTAGCCAGAGAGGCTGGACCTCGTAGGACACTACCATCGGACTGGGTATATGTGCTTCCCGTTCTTCTCACCTGAGTGCTACTGATTCCAGCTTTGACGGCTACACTCTACTCAACAGGAGCAGTAAGTTGAACCTCAACTTATGGCACTTTATGAAAGTGTTGAGAACTAGAGCTCCGTTGTTTGGCATGCCACCACGGTCCTTCCATCACTATGGACGGCACTGTGTACATCTGGCTCTAATTAGTCCACGGTTGTCTTCAGCCGAATGCCCTCTGCCAAGAAAACTCAGAATGAGATTCTGAGTTGTTACAACTTAGGAGCATTTCTCTGCTTTCAAGGCTTCTTGGGAAGAATTCCCGAATATTTTTGCCGGCAGACCTCTGGCTGTTCCGGGTGACCATCTCCATGTAAATCCCCTGTGGTTTCTTGTACACACGTGAAATTTGGCCAGGATATGCAGTGTGCATTGCTGCACAATTGCGCCTGCCTAGCTCTGCCGCGGTTGCAAACATTCAGGCGTGGCAGCCAGATAGGCTGGTCCCCGTAGGACACTGCCAGCGGACTGGTTCTATCTGCTTCCCGTTCTTTTCACCTGAGTGCTACTGATTCCAGCTTTGACGGCTACACTCTACTCAATCGGAGCAGTAAGTTGAACCTCAATTTATGGCATTTTGTGAAAGTATTGACACCTAGAGCTCAGTTGTTTGGCCCGCCACAACTGTCCATCCAGCACTATGGACGGCACTGCCTATATCTGGCTCTAATTAGTCCAGGGTTGTGTTCAGGCGAATGACCTCTGCGGGGAACACTCAGAATGAGGTTCTGAGTTGTTGGAACATAGGAGCGTTTCACTGCTTTCAAGGCTTCTTAGGAAGCATTCCGGAAACTTGCTGTGGACAGGCCTCCCTCTTTTCCTGGTGAACATCTCCTTGTAAATCCCCCGTGTTTTCTTGTACACCCATGAAATTTGGCGAGGTTATGCAGTTTGCATTGCTGCACAATTGTGCCTGCCTTGCTCTGCCGAGGTTGCAAACATTCAGGCACGGCAGCAAGATAAGTGGTCCCCGTTGAACGCTGCCAGCGGACTGGGTCTATCTGCTTCCTGTTCTTCTCTCCTGAGTGCTACTGATTCCAGCTTTGACGGCTACACTCTACTCAACCGGAGCAGTAAGTTGAACCTCAACTTATGACACTTTGTGAAAGTGTTGAGAACTAGAGCTCAGTTGTTTGGCACCCCAACCCCTGTCCATCCAGGTCCATGGACGTCACTGCCTACATCTGGCTCTAATTAGTCCACGGTTGTGTTCAGCCGAATGACCTGTGCCGGGAACACTCAGAATGAGGTTCTGAGTTATTGCAACATAGGAGCGTTTCACTGCTTTCAAGGCTTCTCAGGAAGAATTCCGGAATGTTGCTGCCGGCTGGCCTCCGGCTGTTCCGGGTGAACATCTCCTTGTAAATCCCTCGTGATTTCTTGTACACCCATGAAATTTGGCCAGGTTATGCAGTATGAATTGCTGCATAATTGCGCCTGCCGAGCTCTGGCGTGGTTGCAAACATTCAGGCGTGGTAGCCAGAGAGGCTGTACCTCGTAGGACACTACCATCGGACTGGGTATATGTGCTTCCCGTTCTTCTCACCTGAGTGCTACTGATTCCAGCTTTGACGGCTCCACTGTACTCAACAGGAGCAGTAAGTTGAACCTCAACTTATGGCACTTTATGAAAGTGTTGAGAACTAGAGCTCCGTTGTTTGGCATGCCACCACGGTCCTTCCATCACTATGGACGGCACTGTGTACATCTGGCTCTAATTAGTCCCCGGTTGTCTTCAGCCGAATGCCCTCTGCCGAGAACACTCAGAATGACATTCTGAGTTGTTGCAACTTAGGAGCATTTCTCTACTTTCAAGGCTTCATAGGAAGAATTCCCGAATGTTTTTGCCGGAAGGCCTCTGGCTATTCCGGGTGACCATCTCCTTGTAAATCCCCTGTGGTTTCTTGTACAACCGTGAAATACAGCCAGGTTATGCAGTTTGCATTGCTGCACAATTGTGCCTGCCTAGCTCTGACACGGTTGCACACTTTCAGGCGTGGCAGCCAGATAGGCTGGTCCCCGTAGGAAACTGCCAGCGGACTGGGTATATCTGATTCCCGTTTTTCTCGCCTGAGTGCTACTGATTCCAGCTTTGACGGCTACACTCTACTCAACCGGAGCATTAAGTTCAACCTCAACTTAGGGCACTTTGTGAAAGTGTTGAAAACTAGAGCTAAGTTGTTTGGCATTCCAGCACTGTCCCTCCAGCACTATGGACGGCACTGCCTACATCGGGCTCTAATTAATCCACCTTTGTGTTCAGCCGAATGACCTCTGCCGGGAACACTCAGAATGAGGTTCTGAGTTATTGCAACATAGGAGCGTTTCACTGCTTTCAAGGCTTCTTAGGAAGAATTCCGGAATCTTGCTGGGGGCAGGCCTCCGGCTGTTCCGGGTTAACATGTCCTTGTAAATCCCCCGTGGTTTCTTGTACACCCGTGAAATTTCGCCAGGTTATGAAGTTTGTATTGCTGCACAATTGCGCCTGCCTAGCTCTGCCGCGGTTGCAAATATTCAGGCGTGGCAACCAGATAGGCTGGTCCCTGTAGGACACTGCCAGCGGACTGGGTATATCTGCTTCCCGATCTTCTCACCTGAGTGCTACTGATGCCAGCTTTGACGGCTACACTCTACTCAACCGGAGCAGTAAGTTGAACCTCAACTTATGGCACTTTGTGAAAGTGTTGAGAACTAGAGCTCAGTTGTTTGGCAAGCCACCACTGTCCATCCAGCACTATGGATGGCACTGCCTACATCTTTCTCTAATTAGTCCACGGTTGTGTTCACATAAATGAACTCTGCCAGGAGCACTCAGAATGAGGTTCTGAGTTACTGAAACATAGGAGCGTTTCACTGCTTTCAAGGCTTCTTAGGATGAATTCCGGAATGTTGCTGTGGGCAGGCCTCCGGCTGTTCCGGGTGAACATGTCCTTGTAAATCCCCCGTGGTTTCTTGTACACCCGTGAAATTTGTCCAGGTTATGCAGTTTGAATTGCTGCATGATTGCGACTGCTTAGCTCTGCCGCAGTTGCAAATATTGAGGCGTGGCAGACAGATAGGCTGGACACCGTAGGACACTGCCAGCGGACTGGGTATATCTGCTTCTCGTTCTTCTCACCTCAGTGCTATTGATTCTAGCTTTGACGGCTACACTCTACTCAACCGAAGCAGGAAGTTGAACCTCTACTTATGGCACTCTGTTAAAATTTGGAGAACTAGAGCTCAGTTGTTTGGTACGCTACGACTGTCCATTAAGCACTATGGAAGGCACTGCCTACATCTTGCTATAGTTAGTCCACCGTTGTGTTCAGCCGAATGAGCTCTGCTGGGAACACTCACAATAAGGTTCTAAGTTATTGCAACATAGGAGTGTTTCAGTACGTTCAAGGTTTCTTAGGAAGAATTCTGGAATCTTGCTGCCGGCAGGCCTCCGGTTGTTCAAGTGAACATCTCCTTGTAAATCCCCCGTGGTTTCTTGTACACCCGTGAAATTTGGCTAGGTTATGCTGTTTGCATTGCTGCATAATTTCGCCTGCCTAGCTCTGGCGCGGTTGCAAACATTCAGGCGTGGCAGACAGATAGGCTGGTCCGAGTTGGACACTGCCAGCGGACTGGGTATATCTGCTTCCCATTCTTCTCACCTGAGTGCTTCTGATTCCCGCTTTGACGGCTACACTCTACTCAACCGAAGCAGTAAGTTGAACCTCTACTTATGGCACTCTGTTAAAGTTTGGAGACCTAGAGCTCAGTTGTTTGGCACGCGACCACTGTCCATCCAGCACTATGGACGGCACTGCCTACATCTGGCTCTAATTAGTCCATGGTTGTGTTCAGCCGAATGACCTCTGCCAGGAACACTCAGAATGACCTGCTGAGTTATTGCAACATAGGAGCGTATCACTGCGTTCAAGGCTTCTTAGGAAGAATTCCGGAATCTTGCTGCCGGCAGGCCTCTGGCTGTTCCGAGTGAACATCTCCTTGTATTTCCTCGTGGTTTCTTGTACACCCGTGAAATTTGGCCAGGTAATGCAGTTTGCATTGCTGCATAATTGCGACTGTCTAGCCCTGTCGCGGTTGCAAACATTCAGGCGTGTCAGCCAGACAGGCTAGTCCCTGTAGGACTCTGCCAGCGGAGTGGGTATATCTGCTTCTCGTTCTTCTCACCTGAGTGCTACTGATTCCAGCTTTGACGGCTACACTCTACTCAACTGGAGCAGTAAGTTGAACCTCAACTTATGGCACTTTGTGAAAGTGTTAAGAACTAGAGCTCAGTTGTTTGGCACTCCACCACTGTCCATCCAACAGTATGGACGGCACTGCCTACACCTGGCTCTAATTAGTCCACGGTTGTGTTTAGCCCAATGACCTGTGCCGGGAACAATCAGAATGAGTTTCTGAGTTATTGCAACATAGGCGCGTTTCACAGCTTTCAAGGCTTCACTGGAAGAATTCCGGAATCTTGCTGCCGGTAGGCCTCCTGCTGTTCCGGGTGATCATGTCCTTGTAAATCCCCCGTGGTTTCTTGTACACCCCTGAAATTTGGGGCGCTTACGCAGTTTGCATTGCTGCACAATTGCACCTGCCTACCCCTGCCGCGCTTGCAAACATTCAGGCGTATCAGCCAGATAGGCTGGTCCCCGTAAGACACTTCCAGCAAACTGGGTCTATCTGTTTCCAGTTCTTCTCACCTGAGTGCTACTGATTCCAGCTTTGATGGCTACACTCTTCTCAACCAGACCAATAAGTTGAACGTCAACTTATGGCACTTTGTGAAAGTTTGGAGAACTAAAGCTCAGTTGTTTTCCAATCGAAAACACTGCCTATACCTAGCTCTAATTAGTCCATTGCCTACATCGGGCTCTAATTTTTCCACTGCCTACATCTGGCTCTAATTAGTCCACGGATGAGTTCAGCCGAATGACCTCTGCCGGGAACACTCAGAATGAGGTTCTGAGTTATTGCAACATAGCAGCGTTTCACTGCTTGCAAGGCTTCTTAGGAAGAATTCCGGAATCTTGCTGCCGGCAGGCCTCTGGCTGTTCCGGGTGAACATCTAATTATACATCCCCCGTGGTTTCTTGTACACCCGTGAAATTTGGCCAGTTAATGCAGTTTGCATTGCTGCACAATTGCGCCTGCCTAGCTCTGCCGCGGTTGCAAACATTCAGGCGTGGCAGCCAGAAAGGCTGTTCCACGTAGGACACTGCCAGCAGACTTGGTATATCTGCTTCTCGTTCTTCTCAACTGAGTGCTACTGATTCCAGCGTTGATTGCTACACTCTACTCAACCGAAGCAGTAAGTTGAACCTCAATTTATGGCACGTTGTGCACGTTTGGAGAACTAGAGCTCAGTTGTTTAGCATGCGACCACTGTCCCCCCAGCACTATGGATGGCACTGCCTATATCTGGCTCTAATTAGTCCTCGGTTGTGTTCAGCCGAATGACCTCTGTCGGGAACACTAAAAATGAGGTTCTGAGTTATTGCAACATACGAGCGTTTCACTGCGTTCAAGGTTTCTTAGGAAGATTCCGGAATCTTGCTGCCGGCTGGCCTCCGGATGTTCCGGGTGAACATCTCCTTGTAAATCCCCAGTGGTTTCTTGTACACCTGTGAAATTAGGCCAAGTTATGCAGTTTGCATTGCTGCAGAATTGCGACTGCCTATCTCTGCCGGGGTTGCAAACATTCAGGCGTGGCAGCCAGTAAGGCTGGTCCCCGTAGGACACTGCCAGCAGACTGGGTATATCTGCTTCCCGTTCTTCTCACCTGAGTGCTACTGATTCCAGCTTTGACGGCTACACTCTACTCAACCGGAGCAGTAAGTTGAACCTCAACTTATGGCACTTTGTGCAAGTGTTGAGAACTAGAGCTCAGTTGTTTGGCACGCCACCACTGTCCATCCAGCACTATGGACGGCACTGCCTACATCTGGCTATAGTTAGTCCACGGTTGTGTTCAGCCGAATGACCTCTGCCGGGAACAGTCAAAATGAGGTTCTGAGATATTGCAACATAGGAGCGTTTCACTGCTTTCAAGGCTTCTTAGGAAGAATTCCAGAATCTTGCTGCCAGCAGGCCTCCTGCTGTTCAGGGTGAACATCTCCTTGTAAATCCCCCGTGGTTTCTTGTACACCCCTGAAATTTGGGGAGGTTATGCAGTTTGCATTGCTGCACAATTGCGCCTGCCTTCCCCTGCCGCGGTTGCAAACATTCAGGCGTGGCAGCCAGATAGGCTGGTCCCCGTAGGGCACTGCTAGGGACTGGTTATATCTGCTTTCCTTTCTTCTCACCTGAGTGCTACTGATTCCAGCTTTGACGGCTACACTCTACTCAACCGGAGCACTAAGTAGAACCTCAACGTATGGCACTTTGTGAAAGTGTTGTGAACTAGATCTCAGGTGTTTGGCACGCCACCAATATCCATTCAGCACTATGGACGGCACTGCCTATATCTGGCTCTAATTACTCCACAGTTGTGTTCAGCCGAATGATCTCTGCGGGGAACACTCAGAATGAGGTTCTGAGTTATTGCCACCTAGGTGCGTTTCACTGCTTTCAAGGTTTCACAGGAAGAATTCCGGAATCTTGTTGCCGGCAGGCCTCCGGCTCTTCCGGGTGAAATCCCCTTGTATATCCCCCGTGGTTTCTCGTACACCCGTGAAATTTGGCCAGGTTATGCAGTTTGCATTGCTGCACATTTCCGCCTGCATAGTTCTGCCGTGTTTACAAACATTCAGGCGTGGCAGCCAGAAAGGCTGGTCATCGTAGGACACTGCCAGCGGACTGGGTCTACCTGCTTCCCGTTCTACTCAACTCAGTGCTACTGATTCCAGCTTTGACGTGTACACTCTACTCGACCGGAGCAGTAAGTTGAACCTCAACTTATGGCAATTTGAGAAAGTTTGGAGAACTAAAGCTCAGTTGTTTTCCAATCGAATACACTGCCTATATCTGGCTCTAATTAGTCCATTGCCTACATCTGGCTCTAATTAGTCCACTGCCTACATCTGGCTCTAATTAGTCCACGGATGAGTTCACCTGAATAACCTCTGCCGGGAACACTCAGAATGAGGTTCTGAGTTATTGCAACATAGGAGCGTTTCACTGCTTTCAAGGCTTCTTAGGAAGGATTCCGGAATCTTGCTGCCGGCAGGCCTCTGTCTGTTCCGGGTGAACATCTCCTTGTAAATCCCCCGTGGTTTCTTGTACACCCGTGAAATTTGGCCAGGTTATGCAGTTTGCATTGCTGCACAATTGCGCCTGGCTAGCTCTACCACTTTTGCAAACATTCAGGCGTGGCAGCCAGATTTACTGATCCCTGTAGGACACTGCCAGTGGACTGGGTATATCAGCTTCCCGTTCTTCTCACCTGAGTGCTTCTGATTCCAGCTTTGACGGCTACACTCTACTCAACGGGAGCAGTAAGTTGAACCTCAACTTATGGCACTTTGTGAAAGTGTTGAGAACTAGAGCTCAGTTGTTTGGCACCCCAACCCCTGTCCATCCAGGTCCATGGACGTCACTGCCTACATCTGGCTCTAATTAGTCCACGGTTGTGTTCAGCCGAATGAACTCTGCCAGGTACACTCAGAATGAGGTTCTGAGTTATTGCAACATAGGAGCGTTTCACTGCTTTCCAGGCTTCACAGGAAGAATTCCGGAATGTTGCTGCCGGCAGGCCTCCGGCTGCTCCGGGTGAATATCTCCTTGTAAATCCCCCGTGGTTACTTGTACACCGGTGAAATTTGGCCAGGTTATGCAGTTTGCATTGCTGCACAATTGCGCCTGCCTAGCACTGCCGTGGTTGCAAACATTCAGGCGTGGTAGCCAGAGAGGCTGGACCTCGTAGGACACTACCATCGGACTGGGTATATGTGCTTCCCGTTCTTCTCACCTGAGTGCTACTGATTCCAGCTTTGACGGCTACACTCTACTCAACAGGAGCAGTAAGTTGAACCTCAACTTATGGCACTTTATGAAAGTGTTGAGAACTAGAGCTCCGTTGTTTGGCATGCCACCACGGTCCTTCCATCACTATGGACGGCACTGTGTACATCTGGCTCTAATTAGTCCACGGTTGTCTTCAGCCGAATGCCCTCTGCCAAGAAAACTCAGAATGAGATTCTGAGTTGTTACAACTTAGGAGCATTTCTCTGCTTTCAAGGCTTCTTGGGAAGAATTCCCGAATATTTTTGCCGGCAGACCTCTGGCTGTTCCGGGTGACCATCTCCATGTAAATCCCCTGTGGTTTCTTGTACACACGTGAAATTTGGCCAGGATATGCAGTGTGCATTGCTGCACAATTGCGCCTGCCTAGCTCTGCCGCGGTTGCAAACATTCAGGCGTGGCAGCCAGATAGGCTGGTCCCCGTAGGACACTGCCAGCGGACTGGTTCTATCTGCTTCCCGTTCTTTTCACCTGAGTGCTACTGATTCCAGCTTTGACGGCTACACTCTACTCAATCGGAGCAGTAAGTTGAACCTCAATTTATGGCATTTTGTGAAAGTATTGACACCTAGAGCTCAGTTGTTTGGCCCGCCACAACTGTCCATCCAGCACTATGGACGGCACTGCCTATATCTGGCTCTAATTAGTCCAGGGTTGTGTTCAGGCGAATGACCTCTGCGGGGAACACTCAGAATGAGGTTCTGAGTTGTTGGAACATAGGAGCGTTTCACTGCTTTCAAGGCTTCTTAGGAAGCATTCCGGAAACTTGCTGTGGACAGGCCTCCCTCTTTTCCTGGTGAACATCTCCTTGTAAATCCCCCGTGTTTTCTTGTACACCCATGAAATTTGGCGAGGTTATGCAGTTTGCATTGCTGCACAATTGTGCCTGCCTTGCTCTGCCGAGGTTGCAAACATTCAGGCACGGCAGCAAGATAAGTGGTCCCCGTTGAACGCTGCCAGCGGACTGGGTCTATCTGCTTCCTGTTCTTCTCTCCTGAGTGCTACTGATTCCAGCTTTGACGGCTACACTCTACTCAACCGGAGCAGTAAGTTGAACCTCAACTTATGACACTTTGTGAAAGTGTTGAGAACTAGAGCTCAGTTGTTTGGCACCCCAACCCCTGTCCATCCAGGTCCATGGACGTCACTGCCTACATCTGGCTCTAATTAGTCCACGGTTGTGTTCAGCCGAATGACCTGTGCCGGGAACACTCAGAATGAGGTTCTGAGTTATTGCAACATAGGAGCGTTTCACTGCTTTCAAGGCTTCTCAGGAAGAATTCCGGAATGTTGCTGCCGGCTGGCCTCCGGCTGTTCCGGGTGAACATCTCCTTGTAAATCCCTCGTGATTTCTTGTACACCCATGAAATTTGGCCAGGTTATGCAGTATGAATTGCTGCATAATTGCGCCTGCCGAGCTCTGGCGTGGTTGCAAACATTCAGGCGTGGTAGCCAGAGAGGCTGTACCTCGTAGGACACTACCATCGGACTGGGTATATGTGCTTCCCGTTCTTCTCACCTGAGTGCTACTGATTCCAGCTTTGACGGCTCCACTGTACTCAACAGGAGCAGTAAGTTGAACCTCAACTTATGGCACTTTATGAAAGTGTTGAGAACTAGAGCTCCGTTGTTTGGCATGCCACCACGGTCCTTCCATCACTATGGACGGCACTGTGTACATCTGGCTCTAATTAGTCCCCGGTTGTCTTCAGCCGAATGCCCTCTGCCGAGAACACTCAGAATGACATTCTGAGTTGTTGCAACTTAGGAGCATTTCTCTACTTTCAAGGCTTCATAGGAAGAATTCCCGAATGTTTTTGCCGGAAGGCCTCTGGCTATTCCGGGTGACCATCTCCTTGTAAATCCCCTGTGGTTTCTTGTACAACCGTGAAATACAGCCAGGTTATGCAGTTTGCATTGCTGCACAATTGTGCCTGCCTAGCTCTGACACGGTTGCACACTTTCAGGCGTGGCAGCCAGATAGGCTGGTCCCCGTAGGAAACTGCCAGCGGACTGGGTATATCTGATTCCCGTTTTTCTCGCCTGAGTGCTACTGATTCCAGCTTTGACGGCTACACTCTACTCAACCGGAGCATTAAGTTCAACCTCAACTTAGGGCACTTTGTGAAAGTGTTGAAAACTAGAGCTAAGTTGTTTGGCATTCCAGCACTGTCCCTCCAGCACTATGGACGGCACTGCCTACATCGGGCTCTAATTAATCCACCTTTGTGTTCAGCCGAATGACCTCTGCCGGGAACACTCAGAATGAGGTTCTGAGTTATTGCAACATAGGAGCGTTTCACTGCTTTCAAGGCTTCTTAGGAAGAATTCCGGAATCTTGCTGGGGGCAGGCCTCCGGCTGTTCCGGGTTAACATGTCCTTGTAAATCCCCCGTGGTTTCTTGTACACCCGTGAAATTTCGCCAGGTTATGAAGTTTGTATTGCTGCACAATTGCGCCTGCCTAGCTCTGCCGCGGTTGCAAATATTCAGGCGTGGCAACCAGATAGGCTGGTCCCTGTAGGACACTGCCAGCGGACTGGGTATATCTGCTTCCCGATCTTCTCACCTGAGTGCTACTGATGCCAGCTTTGACGGCTACACTCTACTCAACCGGAGCAGTAAGTTGAACCTCAACTTATGGCACTTTGTGAAAGTGTTGAGAACTAGAGCTCAGTTGTTTGGCAAGCCACCACTGTCCATCCAGCACTATGGATGGCACTGCCTACATCTTTCTCTAATTAGTCCACGGTTGTGTTCACATAAATGAACTCTGCCAGGAGCACTCAGAATGAGGTTCTGAGTTACTGAAACATAGGAGCGTTTCACTGCTTTCAAGGCTTCTTAGGATGAATTCCGGAATGTTGCTGTGGGCAGGCCTCCGGCTGTTCCGGGTGAACATGTCCTTGTAAATCCCCCGTGGTTTCTTGTACACCCGTGAAATTTGTCCAGGTTATGCAGTTTGAATTGCTGCATGATTGCGACTGCTTAGCTCTGCCGCAGTTGCAAATATTGAGGCGTGGCAGACAGATAGGCTGGACACCGTAGGACACTGCCAGCGGACTGGGTATATCTGCTTCTCGTTCTTCTCACCTCAGTGCTATTGATTCTAGCTTTGACGGCTACACTCTACTCAACCGAAGCAGGAAGTTGAACCTCTACTTATGGCACTCTGTTAAAATTTGGAGAACTAGAGCTCAGTTGTTTGGTACGCTACGACTGTCCATTAAGCACTATGGAAGGCACTGCCTACATCTTGCTATAGTTAGTCCACCGTTGTGTTCAGCCGAATGAGCTCTGCTGGGAACACTCACAATAAGGTTCTAAGTTATTGCAACATAGGAGTGTTTCAGTACGTTCAAGGTTTCTTAGGAAGAATTCTGGAATCTTGCTGCCGGCAGGCCTCCGGTTGTTCAAGTGAACATCTCCTTGTAAATCCCCCGTGGTTTCTTGTACACCCGTGAAATTTGGCTAGGTTATGCTGTTTGCATTGCTGCATAATTTCGCCTGCCTAGCTCTGGCGCGGTTGCAAACATTCAGGCGTGGCAGACAGATAGGCTGGTCCGAGTTGGACACTGCCAGCGGACTGGGTATATCTGCTTCCCATTCTTCTCACCTGAGTGCTTCTGATTCCCGCTTTGACGGCTACACTCTACTCAACCGAAGCAGTAAGTTGAACCTCTACTTATGGCACTCTGTTAAAGTTTGGAGACCTAGAGCTCAGTTGTTTGGCACGCGACCACTGTCCATCCAGCACTATGGACGGCACTGCCTACATCTGGCTCTAATTAGTCCATGGTTGTGTTCAGCCGAATGACCTCTGCCAGGAACACTCAGAATGACCTGCTGAGTTATTGCAACATAGGAGCGTATCACTGCGTTCAAGGCTTCTTAGGAAGAATTCCGGAATCTTGCTGCCGGCAGGCCTCTGGCTGTTCCGAGTGAACATCTCCTTGTATTTCCTCGTGGTTTCTTGTACACCCGTGAAATTTGGCCAGGTAATGCAGTTTGCATTGCTGCATAATTGCGACTGTCTAGCCCTGTCGCGGTTGCAAACATTCAGGCGTGTCAGCCAGACAGGCTAGTCCCTGTAGGACTCTGCCAGCGGAGTGGGTATATCTGCTTCTCGTTCTTCTCACCTGAGTGCTACTGATTCCAGCTTTGACGGCTACACTCTACTCAACTGGAGCAGTAAGTTGAACCTCAACTTATGGCACTTTGTGAACGTTTGGAGAACTAGAGCTCAGTTGTTTAGCATTTGACCCCTGTCCGCCAAGCACTATGAACGGCACTGCCTACATCTGGCTCTAATTAGTCTTCGGTTGTGTTCAGCCGAATGACCTCTGTCGGGAACACTCAAAATGAGGTTCTCAGTTATTGCAACATAGGAGCGTTTCACTTCGTTCAAGGTTTCTTAGGAAGAAATCCGGAAACTTGCTGCCGGCTGGCCTCCAGCTGTTCCGGGTGAACATCTACTTGTAAATCCCCCGTGGTTTCTTGTACACCTGTGAAATTTGGCAAAGTTATGTAGTTTGCATTGCTGCAGAATTGCGACTGCCTATCTCTGCCGGGGTTGCAAACATTCAGGCATGGCAGCCAGATAGGCTTGTCCCCGTAGGACACTGCCAGCGGACTGCATATATCAGCTTCCCGTTCTTCTCACCTCAGTGCTACTGATTTCAGCTTTGACAGCTACACTCTACTCAACCGGAGCAGTAAGTTGAACCTCAAATTATGGCACTTTGTGCAAGTGTTGAGAACTAGAGCTCAGTTGTTTGGCATGCCACCACTGTCCATCCAGCACTACTGACGGCACTGCCTACATCTGGCTATAGTTAGTCCACGGTTCTCTTCAGCCGAATGACCTCTGCCGGGAACACTCAGAATGAGGTTCTGAGTTATTGCAACATAGGAGCGTTTCACTGCTTTCAAGGCTTCTTAGGAAGAATTCCAGAATCTTGCTTCCGACAGGCCTCCTGCTGTTCAGGGAGAACATCTCCTTGTAAATCCCCCGTGGTTTCTTGTACACCCCTGAAATTTAGGGAGGTTATGCAGTTTGCATTGCTGCACAATTGCGCCAGCCTACCCATGACGCGGTTGCAAACATTCAGGCGTGGCAGCCAGATAGGCTGGTCCCCATAGGACAATGCCAGCGGACTGGGTATAACTGCTTCGGGTTCTTCTCACCTGAGTGTTACTGATTCCAGCTTTGACGGCTACACTCTACTCAACCGGAGCAGTATGTTGAACCTCAACTTATGTCACTTTGTGAAAGTGTTGAGAAGTAGAGCTCAGTTGTTTGGCATGCCACCACTCTCCCTCCAGCAGTATGGACAGCACTGCCTACATCTGGCTCTAATTAGTCCACGGTTGTGTTCAGCCGAATGACCTCTTCCGGGAACACTCAGAATGAGGTTCTGAGTTATTGCAACAAAGGAGGTTTCACTGCTTTCAAGGCTTCTTAGGAAGGATTCCGGAAACTTGCTGCAGGCAGGCCTCGGGCTGTTCCGGGTGAACATCTCCTTGTAAATCCACCGTGCTTTCTTGTAAACCCGTGAAAATTTGCCAGGTTATGAAGTTTGTATTGCTGCACAATTGCGCCTGTCTAGCTCTGCCGCGTTTGAAAATATTCAGGCATGGCAATCAGATAGGCTGGTCCCCGTAGGACATTGCCAGCGGACTGGGTATAGCTGCTTCCCCTTCTTCTCACCTGAGTGCTACTGATTCCACCATTGACGGCTACACTCTACACAACCGGAGCAGTAAGTTGAACCTCAACTCATGGCACTTTGTGAAAGTGTTGAGAACTAGAGCTCAATTGTTTGGCACGCCACCACTGTCCATCCAGCACTATGGACGGCACTGCCTACATCTGGCTATAATGAGTCCACGGTTGATTTGAGCCGAATGACCTCTGCTGCGGACACTCAGAATGAGGTTCTGAGTTATTGCCACATAGGAGCGTTTCACTGCTTTCAAGGCTTCTTAGGAAGGATTCCGGAATGTTGCTGCCGGCAGGCCTCTGGCTGTTTCGTGTGAACATCTCATTGTAAATCCGCCGTGGTTTCTTGTACACCCGTCAAATTTGGCCAGGTTATGCAGTTTGCATTGTTGCACAATTGTGCCTGCAAAGCTCTGCCGCGATTGCAAACATTCAGGCGTGGCAGCCAGATATGCTGGTCCCCGTAGGACACTGCCAGCGGACTGGGTATATCTGCTTCCCGTTCTTCTCACCTGAGTGCTACTGATTCCAGCTTTGACGGCTACACTCTACTCAACCGGAGCAGTAAGTTGAACCTCAACTTATGGCACTTTGTGAAAGTGTTGAGAACTAGAGCTAGGTTGTTTGGCAAGCCACCACTGTCCATCCAGCAATATGGACGGCACTGCCTACATCTTTCTCTAATTAGTCCACGGTTGTGTTCAGCCGAAGGAACTCTGCCGGGAACATTCAGAATGAGGTTCTGAGTTACTGAAACATAGGAGCGTTTCACTGCTTTCAAGGCTTCTTAGGAAGAATTCCGGAATCTCGCTGGGGCCAGGCCTCCGGCTGTTCCGGGTGAACATGTCCTTGTAAATCCACCGTGGTTTCTTGTATACCCGTGAAATTTGGCCAGGTTATGCAGTTTGAATTGCTGCATAATTGCCACTGCTTAGCTCTGCCGTGGTTGCCAATATTTTGGCGTGGCAGACAGATAGGCTGGACACCGTAGGACACTGCCAGCGGACTGGGTATATCTGCTTTTCGTTCTTCTCACCTGAGTGCTGCTGATTCTAGCTTTGACGGCTACACTCTACTCAACCGAAGCAGGAAGTTGAACCTCTACTTATGGCACTCTGTTAAAGTTTGGAGAACTAGAGCTCAGTTGTTTGGCACGCCACGACTGTCCATTAAGCACTATGGACGTCACTGCTTACATCTGGCTATAGTTAGTCCACGGTAGTGATCAGCCGAATGAGCTCTGTTGGGAACACTCACAATACGGTTCTAAGTTATTGCAACATAGGAGTGTTTCACTTCGTTAAAGGTTTCTTAGGAAGAATTCTGGAATCTTGCTGCCCGCAGTCCTCCGGTTGTTCCGAGTGAATATCTCCTTGTAAATCCGCCGTGGTTTCATGTACACCCGTGAAATTTGGCTAGGTTATGCAGTTTGTATTGCTGCATAATTGCGCCTGCCTAGCTCTGGCACGGTTGCAAACATTCAGGCGTGGCAGACAGATAGGCTGGTCAGCGTAGGACACTGCCAGCGGACTGGGTATATCTGCTTCCAGTTCTTCTCACCTGAGTGCTACTGATTCCAGCTTTGACGGCTACACTCTGCTCAAACGGCGAAGTAAGTGGAACCTTAATCTATGGCAATTTGTAAAAGTCTTGAGAACTAGAGCTCAGTTGTTGGCACGCCACCACTGTCCATCCAGCACTATGGACGGCACTGACTACATCTGGCTCTAATAAGTTCATAGTTGTGTTCAGCCGAATGACCTCTGCCGGAAACACTCAGAATGGGGTTCTGAGTTATGGCAACATAGGAGCATTTCACTGCTTTCAAGGCTTCTTAGGAAGGATTCCGGAATCTTGCTGCCGGCAGGCCTCCGGCTGTTCCGGGTGTATATGTCCTCGTAAATGCGCCGTGGTTTCTTGTACACCCGTGAAATTTGGCCAGGTTATGCAGTTTGCATTGCTGCACAATTGTACCTGCCAAGCTCTGCCACGGTTGCAAACATTCAGGCGTGGCAGCCAGATAGGCTGGTCCCCGTAGGACACTGCCAGCGGACTGGGTCTATCTGCTTCCCGTTCTTCTCACCTGAGTGCTACTGATTCCAGCTTTCACGCCTACACTCTACTCAACCGGAGCAGTAAGTTGAACCTCAACTTATGGCACTTTGTGAAAGTTTGGAGAACTAAATCTCAGTTGTTTTCCAATTGAAAACAATGCCTATATCTGGCTCTAATTAGTCCATTGCCTACATCTGGCTCTAATTATTCTACTGCCTACATCTGGCTCTAATAAGTCCACGGTTGTGTTCAGCCGAATGAACTCTGCCGGAAAAACTCAGAATGAGGTTCTGAGTTATTGCAACATAGGAGCGTTTCACTGCTTTCCAGGCTTCTTAGGAAGAATTCCAGAATCTTGCTGCCAGCAGGCCTCTGGCTGTTCCGGGTGAACATCTCCTTGTACATCCCCCGTGGTTTCTTGTACACCCGTGAAATTTGGCCAGGTTATGCAGTTTGCATTGAGGCACAATTGTGCCTGCCTTGGTCTGTCTCGGTTGCAAACATTCAGGCGTGGCAGCCAGATTGGCTGGTCCCCGTAGGACACTGCCAGCGGACTGGGTATATCTGCTTCCCGTTCTTCTCCCCTGAGTGCTACTGATTCCAGCTTTGACGGCTACACTCTACTCCACCGGAGCAGTAAGTTGAACCTCAACTTATGGCAGTATGTGATAGTGTTGAGAAATAAAGCTCAGTTGTTTGGCACGCCACCACTGTCCTTCCAGCACTATGGACGGCACTGCCTACATCTGGCTCTAATTAGTCCACGGTTGTGTTCAGCCGAATGATCTGTGCTGCGAACACTCAGAATGAGGTTCTGAGTTATGGCAACATAAGACCGTTTCACTGCTTTCAAGGCTTCTTCGGAAGGATTCCGGAATTTTGTTGCCAGCAGGCCTCCGGCTGTTCTGGGTGAACATCTCCTTGTAAATCCCCGAGGTTTCTTGTACACCCGTGAAATTTGGCCAGGTTATGCAGTTTGCATTGCTGCACAATTGCGCCTGGCAAGCTCTGCTGCGGTTGCAAACATTCAGGCGTGGCAGCCAGATAGGCTGGTCCCCGAAGGACACTGCCAGCGGACTGGGTATATCTGCTTCCTGTTCTTCTCACCTGAGTGCTACTGATTCCAGTTTTGACGGCTACACTCTACTCAACCGGAGCAGTAATTTGAACCTCAACTTATGGCACTTTGTGAAAGTGCTGAGAATGAGAGCACAGTTGTTTGGCACGCCACCACTGTCCATCCAGCACTATGGACGGCACTGCCTACATCTGGCTCTAAGAAGTTCATGGTTGTGTTCAGCCGAATTACCTCCGCCTGGAACACTCAGAATGACGTGCTGAGTTATTGCAACATAGGAGCGTTTCACTGCGTTCAAGGCTTCTTAGGAAGAATTCCGGAATCTTGTTCCCGGCAGGCCTCCGGCCGTTCCGGGTAAACATCTCCTTGTATTTCCTTCTGGTTTCTTGTACACCCGTGAAATTTGGCCAGGTTATGCAGTTTTCATTGCTGCATAATTGCGACTGTCTAGCTCTGTCGCGGTTGCAAACATTCAGGCGTATCAGCCAGATAGGCTGGTCCCCGTAGGACACTGCCAGCGGATTGGGTATATCTGCTTCTCGTTCTTCTCACCTGAGTACTACTGATTCCAGCTTTGACGGCTACACTCTACTCAACTGGAGCAGTAAGTTGAACCTCAACTTATGGCACTTTGTGAACGTTTGGAGAACTAGAGCTCAGTTGTTTAGCATGTGACCCCAGTCCGCCCAGCACTATCGACGGCACTGCCTACATCTGGCTCTAATTAGTCTTCGGTTGTGTTCAGCCGAATGACCTCTGTCGGGAACACTCAAAATGAGGTTCTGAGTTATTGCAACATAGGAGCGTTTCACTGCGTTCAAAGTTTCTTAGGAAGAAATCCGGAATCTTGCTGCCGGCTGGCCTCCGGCTGTTCCGGGTGAACATCTCCTTGTAAATCCCCCGAGGTTTCTTGTACACCTGTGAAATTTGGCCAAGTTATGCAGTTTGCATTGCTGCAGAATTGCGACTGCCTATCTCTGCCGGGGTTGCAAACATTCAGGCATGGCAGCCAGATAGGCTGGTCCCCGTAGGACACTGCCAGCAGACTGGGTATATCTCCTTCCCGTTCTTCTTACCTCAGTGCTACTGATTCCAGCTTTGATGGCTACACTCTACTCAACCGGAGCAGTAAGTTGAACCTCAACTTATGGCACTTTGTGCAAGTGTTGAGAACGAGAGCCCAGTTGTTTGGCTAGCCACCACTGTCCATTCAGCAGTATGGACGGCACTGTCTACATCTTGCTCTAAATAGTCCGGGGTTGTGTTCAGCCTCTGCCGGGAACACTAAGAATGACGTTCTGAGTTATTGAACATAGGAGCGTTTCACTGCTTTCAAGGCTTCACAGGAAGAATTCCGGAATCTTGCTGCCGTCAAGACTCCGGCTGTTCCAGGTGAACATCTCCTTGAAAATCCCCCGTGGTTTCTTGTACACCCGTGAAATTTGGCCAGGTTATGCAGTTTGCATTGCTGCACAATTGTGCCTGCCTGGCTCTGCCATGGTTGCAAACATTCAGCCGTGGCAGCCAGATAGGCTGGTCCCCATAGGACACTGCCAGCGGACTGGGTCTATCTGCTTCCCGTTCTTCTCACCTGAGTGCTACTGATTCCAGCTTTGACCAGTATACTCTACTCAATCGGAGGAGTAAGTTGAACCTCAACTTATGGCACTTTGTGAAAGTTTGGAGAACTAAAGCTCAGTTGTTTTCCAATCGAAAACACTGCCTATATCTGGCTCTAATTAGTCTATTGCCTACATCTGGCTCTAATTAGTCCACTGCCTACATCTGGCTCTAATTAGTCCACTGCCTACATCTGGCTCTAATTAGTCCACGGATGAGTTCAGCCGAATGACCTCTGCCGGGAACACTCAGAATGAGGTTCTGAGTTATTGCAACATAGGAACGTTTCACTGCTTTCCAGGCTTCTTAGGAAGAATTCCGGAATCTTGCTGCCAGCAGGCCTCTGGCTGTTCCGGGTGAACATCTCCTTGTACATCCCCCGTGGTTCCTTGTACACCCGTGAAATTTGGCCAGGTTATGCAGTTTGCATTGAGGCACAATTGTGCCTGCCTTGCTCTGTCTCAGTTGCAAACATTCAGGCGTGGCAGCCAGATAGGCTGGTCCCCGAAGGACACTGCCAGCGGACTGGGTATATCTGCTTCCTGTTCTTCTCACCTGAGTGCTACTGATTCCAGCTTTGATGGCTACACTCTACTAAACCGGCAGTGTCCATCCAGCACTATGTATGGCACTGCCTACATGTGGCTATAATTAGTCCTCGGTTGGGATCAGCCGAATGACCTCTGCCGGGAACACTCATAATGAGGTTCGGAGTTATTGCAATATAGGAGACTTTCACTGCTTTCAAGTCTTCTCAGGAAGGATTCCGGAATGTTGTTCCCCGCAGGCCTCCGGCTGTTCCGAGTGAACATCTCTTTGTAAATCACCCATTGTTTCTTGTACAGCCGTGAAATTTGGCCAGGTTATGCACTTTGCACTGTTGCACAATTGCGCCTGCCTAGCTCAGCCGCGGTGGCAAACATTCAGGCATGGCAGCCAGATAGGCTGGTCTCCGAAGGACACTGCCAGCGGAGTGGGTATATCTGCATCACGTTCTTCTCACCTGAGTGCTAGTGATTGCAGGTTTGACGGCTACACTCTACTCAACCGGAAAAGTAAGTTGAACCTCAAATTATGGCACTTTGTGAAAGTGTTGAGAACTAGAGCTGAGTTGTTTGGCACGCCACCACTGTCGATCTAGCACTATGGCTGGCAAAGCCTACATCTGGCTCTAATTAGTCCACTGTTGTGTTCAGCCGAATGACCTCTGCTGGGAACACTCAGAATGAGGTTCTGATTTATTGCAACACAGGAGCGATTCACTGCTTTCAAGGCTTCTTCGGAAGGATTCCGGAATGTTGCTGCCGGCAGGGCTACGGCTGTTCCGGGTGAACATCTCCTTGTAAATTCCCCGTGGTTTCTTGTACACCCGTGAAATTGGGCCAGATTATGCAGGTTGCATTCCTGTACAATTGCGAATGCCTAGCTCTGCCGCGGTGGCATACATTCAGGCGTGGCAGCCAGATAGGCTGGTCCCCGTAAGACATTGCCAGCGAACTGCATATATCTGTTTCCCATTCTTCTCACCTGAGTGCTACTGATTCCAGTTTTGACGGCTACACTCTACCCAACCGGAGCACTAAGTTGAATCTCAACTTATGGCACTTTGTGAAAGTGTTGAGAACTAGAGCTCAATTGTTTGGCACGCCACCACTGTCCATCCAGCAGTATGGACAGCAGAGTCTACATCTGGCTCTAATTAGTCCATGGTTGTGTTCAGCCGAATGACCTCTGCCGGGAACACTCAGAATGAGGTTCTGAGTTATTGCAACATAGGAGCGTTTCACTGCTTTCAAGGATTCACAGGAAGAATTCCGGAAATTTGCTGCCACCAGGCCTCCGGCTCTTCCGGATGATGATCTCATTGTGAATCCCCCGTGGTTTCTTGGACACCCGTGAAATTTGGCCAGGTTATGCAGTTTGCATTGCTGCACAATTGCGCCTGCCTAGCTCTGCCGCGGTTGCAAACATTCAGGCGTGGCAGCCAGATAGGCTGGTCGCCGTAGGACACTGCCAGCGGACTGGGTATATCTGCTTCCCATTCTTCTCACCTGAGTGCTACTGATTCCTGCTTTGACGGCTACAATCTACTCAACCGGAGCAGTAAGTTGAACCTCAAATTATGGCACTTTGTGAAAGTTTGGAGAACGAAAGCTCAGTTGTTTTCCAATCGAAAACACTGCCGATATCTGGCTCTAATTAGTCCATTGCTACATGTGGCTCTAATTAGTCCACTGCCTACATCTGGCTCTAATTAGTCCACGGTTGTGTTCAGCCGAATGACCTCTGCCGGGAACACTCAGAATGAGGTTCTGAGTTATTGCAACATAGGAGCGTTTCACTGCTTTCAAGGCTTCTCAGGAAGGATTCCGGAATCTTGCTGTCGGTAGGTTTCCGACTGATCTGGGTTAAGATCTCCTTGTAAATCCCGCGTTGTTTCTTGTACACCCGTGAAATTTGGCCAGGTTATGAAGTTTGCTTTGCTGCACAATTGCGCCTGCCTAGCTCTGTCGCGTTGGCAAACATTCAGGCATGGCATCCAGATAGGCTGCTCCCCATAGGACACTGGCAGCGGATTGGGTATATCTGCTTCCCGTTCTTCTGACCTGAGTGCTACTGATTTCAGCTTTGACAGCTTCACTCTAGTCAACCGGAGCAGTAAGTTGAAGCTCAACTTAGTGCACTTTCTGAAAGTGTTGAGAACTAGAACTCAGATGTTGGGCATGTGTCCACAGTCCATCCAGCACTATGGACGGCACTGCCTACATCTGGCTCTAATTAGTCCACGGTTGTGTTCAGCCGAATGACCTCTGCTGGGAACACTCAAAATGAGATTCTGAGTTATTGCAACATAGGAGCGTTTCACTGCTTTCAAGGCTTCTTAGCAAGAATTCCGGAATCTTGCTGCAGGCAGGTCTCCGGCTGTTCCGGGTAAACATGTCCTTGTAAATCTCCCGTGGTTTCTTGCACACCCGTGAAATTTGGCCAGATAATGCAGTTTGCATTGCTGCATAATTGCGACTGCTTAGCTCTGCCCCGGTTGTAAACATTGAGGCGTGGCAGCCAGTTAGGCTGGACACCGTAGGACACTGCCAACGGACTGGGTATATCTGCTTCCTATTCTCACCTGAGTGCTGCTGATTCTAGCTTTGACGGCTACACTCTACTCAACCAGAGTAGTAAGTTGATCCTCAACTTATGGCACTTTGTGAAAGTGTTGAGAACTAGAGCTCACTTGTTTGGCACACCATCATTGTCCAGCCAGCACTATGGACGGCACTGCATGCATCTGGCTATAGTTAGTCCACGGTTGTGTTCAGCCGAATGAGCCCTGCCGGGAACACTCACAATGAGGTTCTGAGTTATTGCAACATAGGAGCGTTTCACTGCTTTCAAGGCTTCTCAGGAAGGATTCCGGAATGTTACTGCCGGAAGGCCTCCGGCTGTTCCCGGTGAACATCTCCTTGTAAATCCCCCGTGGTTTCTTGTACACCCGTGAAATTTGGCCAGGTTATGCAGTTTGCATTGCTGCACAATTGCGTCTGTCTAGCTCTGCCGCGGTTGCAAACATTCAGGCGTGGCAGCCAGATAGGCTGGTCCCTGTAGGACACTGCCAGCAGACTGGGTCTATCTGCTTCCCGTTCTTCTCACCTGAGTGCTACTGATTCCAGATTTGTTGCCTACAATCTACTCAACCGGAGCAAAAAGTTGAACCACAACTTATGGCACTTTATTTAAGTGTTGAGAACTAGAGCTCAGTTGTTTGGCATGCCACCACTGTCCATCCAGCACTATGGACGGCACTGCCTACATCTGGCTCTAAGTAGTCCATGGTTGTGTTCAGCCGAATGACCTCTGCCGGGAACACTCAGAATGAGATTCTGAGTTATTGCAAAATAGGAGCGTTTCACTGCTATCAAGGCTTCACAGGAAGAATTTTGGAATCTTGCTGCCGGCAGTCCTCCGGCTGTTCCGGGTGAACATCTCCTTGTAAATCCCGCGTGTTTTCTTGTACACCCGTGAAATTTGGACAGGTTATGCAGTTTGCATGGCTGCAGAATTGCGCCTGCCTAGCTCTGCCACGGTTGCAAACATTCAGGAGTGGCAGCCAGATTGGCTGATTCCTGTAGGACACTGCCAGAGGACTGGGTCTATGTGCTTTCCGTTGTTCTCAAATGAGTGCTACTGATTCCAGCTTTGACGGCTACACTCTACTCAACCGGAGCAGTAAGTTGAACCTCAACTTATGGCACTTTGTGAAAGTGTTGAGAACTAGAGCTCAGTTGTTTGGAACGCCACAACAGTCCATCCAGCACTATGGACAGCAAAGCCTACATCTGGCTCTAATTAGTCCACGGTTGTGTTCAGCGGAATGACCTCTACCGGGTACACTCAGAATGAAGTTCTGAGTTATTGCAACATAGGAGCGTTTCACTGCTTTCAAGGCTTCTTAGGAAGAATTCCGGAATGTTGCTGCCGGCAGGCCTCCAGCTGTTCCGGGTGAACATCTCCTTGTAAATCCCCCGTGGTTTCTTGTACACCCGTGAAATTTGGCCTGGTTATGCAGTTTGCATTGCTGCACAATTGTGACTGCCTTGCTCTACCGCAGTTGCAAACATTCAGGCGTGGCAGCCAGATAGGCTGGTCCCCTAAGACACTGCCAGCGGACTGGGTATATCTGCTTCCCATTCTTCTCACCTGAGTGCTACTGATTCCAGCTTTGACGGCTACACTCTACTCAACCGGAGCAGTAAGTTGAACCTCAACTTATGGCACTTTGTGAAAGTTTGGAGAACTAAAGCTCAGTTGTTTTCCAATCGAAAACACTGCCTATATCTGCCTCTAATTAGTCCATTGCCTACATCTGGCTCTAATTAGTCCACTGCGTACATCTGGCTCTAATTAGTCCACGGATGAGTTCAGCCGAATGACCTCTGCTGGGAACACTCATAATGAGGTTCTGAGTTATTGCAACATAGGAGCGTTTCACTGCTTTCAAGGCTTCTCAGGAAGGATTCTGGAATCTTGCTGTCGGTAGGCCTCCGGCTGTTCTGGGTGAACATCTCCTTGTAAATCCGCCGTTGTTTCTTGTACACCCGTGAAATTTGGCCAGGTTATGCAGTTTGCTTTGCTGCACAATTGTGACTGCCTTGCTCTGCCGCGGTGGCAACCATTCAGGCATTCCAGCCAGATAGGCTGCTCCCCATAGGACACTGCCAGCGGACTGGGTGTATCCGCTTCCCGTTCTTCTCACCTGTGTGCTACTGATTCCAGCTTTGACGGCTACACTCTACTCAACCGCAGCAGTAAGTTGAACCTCAACTTCGGGCACTTTCTGAAACTGTTGAGAACTAGAGCTCAGATGTTGGGCATGAGACCACTGTCCATCCAGCACTATGGACGGCACTGTCTACATCTGGCTCTAATTAGTCCACGGTTGTGTTCAGCCGAATGACCTCTGCCGGGAACACTCAGAATGTGGTTCTGAGTTATTGCAACCGAGGAGCGTTTCGTTGCTTTCACGGCTTCTTAGGATGAATTCCGGAATCTTGCTGCTGGCAGGCCTCCGGGGGTTCTGGGTGAACATCTCCTTCTAAATCCCCCGTGGTTTATTTTACACCCATGAATTTTTGCCAGGTTATGCAGTTTGCATTGCTGCACAAATGTGCCTGCCTAGCTCTGCCAAGGTTGCAAACATTCAGGCGTGGCATCCAGATAGACTGGTCCCCATAGGACATTGCCAGCGGACTGGGTATATCTGCTTCCCGTTCTTCTCACATGAGTGCTACTGATTCCAGCTTTGACGCCTACACTCTACTCAACCGGAGCAGTAAGTTAAACCTCAACTTATGGCACTTTGTGAAAGTGTTGAGAACTAGAGCTCAGTTGTTTGGCACGCCACCACTGTCAATCCAGCACTGTGGATGGCACTGCCTACATCTGGCTCTATTAATCCACGCTTGTGTTCAGCCGCATGACCTCTGCCGGGAAAACTCAGAATTAGGTTCTGCGTTCCTGCAACATAGGAGCGTTTCACTGCTTTCAAGGCTTCTTAGGAAGGATTCTGGAAGGTTGCTGCCGGCAGGCCTCCTGCTGTTCCGGGTGAACATCTCCTTGTAAATCCCCCGTGGTTTCTTGTACACCCGTGAATTTTGGACAGGTTATGCAGTTTGCATTGCTGCACAATTGCACCTGCCAAGCTCTGCCGTGGTAGCAAACATTCAGACATAGCAGCCAGATAGGCTGGTCCACGCAGGACACTGCCAGCAGACCTTGTATATCTGCTTCCCGTTCTTTTCACCTGAGTGCTACTGATTCCAGCTTTGAAGGCTAAACTCTACTCAACCGGCAGTGTCCATCCAGCACTATGGACGGCACTGCCTACATCGGGCTCTATTAATCCACGGTTGAGTTCAGCCTAATGACCTCTGCCGGGAACAATGAGAATGAGGTTCTGTGTTATTGCAATATAGGAGCGTTTCACTGCTTTCAAGGCTTCTTAGGAAGGATTCCGAAATGTTGCTGCCGGCAGGCCTCCGGTTGTTCCGGGTGAACATCTCCTTGTAAATCCCCCGTGGTTTCTTGTACACCCGTGAATTTTGGCCAGGTTATGCAGTTTGCATTGCTGCACAATTGTGCCTGCCTAGCTCTGCCGAGGTTGCAAACATTCAGTCGTGGCAGCCAGATAGGCTGGACCCAGTAGGACACTGCAAGCGGACTGGGTATATCTGCTTCCCATTCTTCTCACCTGCGTGCTCCTGATTCCTGCTTTGCCGGCTACACTCTACTCAACCGCAGCAGTAAGTTGAACCTCAACTCATGGCACTTTGTGAAAGTGTTGAGAACTAGAGCTCAGTTGTTTGGCATGCCACGGCTCTCCATCCAGCACTAAGGACAGCACTGCCTACCTCTGGCTCTAATTAGTTCACGGTTGTGTTCAGCCGAATGACCTCTGCCGGGAACACTCAGAATGAGGTTCTGAGTTATTGCAACATAGGAGCGTTTCACTGCTTTCAAGGCTTCACAGGAAGAATTCCGGAATTTTGCTGCCAGCAGGTCTCCGGCTGTTCCGGGTGAACATCTCCTTGTAAATCCCCGTGGTTTCTTGTACACCGGTGAAATTTTGCCAGGTTATGCAGTTTGCATTGCTGCACAATTGCGCCTGCCTAGCTCTGCCACGGTTGCAAACATTCCGGTGTGGCAGCCACATAGGCTGGTCCCCGTAAGACATTGCCAGCGGACTGGGTTTATCTGCTTCCCTTTCTTCTCACCTGAGTGCTACTGATTCCAGCTTTGACGGCTACACTCTACTCAAGCGCAGCAGTAAGTTGAAACTCATCTTATGGCACTTTGTGAAAGTGTTGAAAACTAGAGCTCAGTTGTTTGGCACGCCACCACTGTCCATCCAGGACTACGGACCGTAATGCCTACATCTGACTCTAATTAAACCACGGTTGTGTTCAGCCGAATGACCTCTGCCTGGAACACTCAGAATGAGCTTCTGAGTTATTGCAACATAGGAGCATTTCACTGCTTTCAAGGCTTCTTACCAAGGATTCCGGAATGTTGCTGCTGGGAGGCCTCCGGATGTCCCGGGTGAACATCTCCTTGTAAATCCCCCGTGGTTTCTTGGTCACCCGTGAAATTTGGCCAGCGTATGCAGTTTGCATTGCTACACAATTGCGCCTCCCTAACTCTGCCGCGGTTGCAAACATTCAGGCTTGGCAGCCAGATAGGCTGGACCCCGTAGGACACTGCCAGCAGACTGGGTATATCTGCTTCCCGTTCTCACCTGAGTGCTACTGATTTTAGCTTTGACGGCTACACTCTACTCAACCGCACCAGTAAGTTGAACCTCAACTTATGGCACTTTGTGAAAGTGTTGAGAACTAGAGCTCAGTTGTTTGGCACGCGACCACTTTCCATTCAGCACTATGGAGGAACTGCCTACATCTGGCGCTAATTATTCCACGGTTGTGTTCAGCCGAATGACCTCTGCCGGGAACACTCAGAATGAGGTTCTCAGTTATTTCAACATAGGAGCGTTTCACTGCTTTCAAGGCTTCTTAGGAAGAATTCCAGAAACTTGTTGCCGACAGGCTTCCGGCTATTCCGGGTGAACGTCTCCTTGTAAATCCCAAGTGCTTTCTTGCACACCCGTGAAATTTTGCCAGGTTATGCAGTTTGCATTGCTGCACAATTACGTCTGCCTAGCTCTGCCGCGGTTGCAAACATTCAGGCGTGGCAGCCAGATAGGCTGGTCCCCATAGGACACTGCCAGCGGACTGGGTCTATCTGCTTCCCGTTCTTCTCACCTGAGTGCTACTGATTCCAGATTTGCTGCCTCCACTCTACTCAACCGGAGCAAAAAGTTGAACCACAACTTATGGCACTTTGTGAAAGTGTTGAGAACTAGAACTCAGTTGTTTGGCATGCCACCATTGTCCATCCAGCACTATGGACGGCACTGCCTACATCTGGCTCTAAGTAGTCCATGGTTGTGTTCAGCCGAATGACCTCTGCCGGGAACACTCAAAATGAGGTTCTGAGTTATGGCAACATAGGTGCGTTTCACTGCTTTCAAGGCTTCACAGGAAGAATTCCATAATCTGGCTGCGCGCAAGCCTCTGGCTGTTCCGGGTGAACATCTCCTTGTAAATCCCCCCTGGTTTCTTGTAAAACCGTGAAATTTGGCTAGGTTATGCAGTTTGCATTGCTGCACAATTGCGCCTGCCTAGCTCTGCCGCGCTTGCAAACATTCAGGAGCGGCAGCCAGATAGGCTGGTCCCCGTAGGACACTGCCAGCGGACTGGGTCTATCTGCTTCCCGTTCTTCTCACCTGAGTGCTACTGATTCCAGCTTTGACTGCTACACTCTACTCAACCGTTGAAGTAGTTGAACCTCAACCTATGGCAATTTGTAAAAGACTTGAGAAATAGAGCTCAGTTGTTTGGCACGCCACCACTGTCCATCCAGCACTATGGACGGAACTGCATACATTTGGCTCTAATAAGTTCTTGGTTGTGTTCAGCCAAATGACCCATGCCGGGAATACTCAGAATGGGGTTCTGAGTTATGGCAACCTAGGATCATTTCACTGCTTTCAAGGCTTCGTGAGAAGAATTCCGGAATGTTGCTGCCGGCAGGCCTCCGGCTGTTCCGAGTTAACATCTCCATATAAATCCCGCGTGGTTTCTTGTACACGCGTGAAATTTGGCCAGGGTATGCAGTTTGCATTGCTGCACAATTGCGCCTGGCTAGCTCTGCCACGTTTGCAAATATTCAGGCGTGGCAGCCAGATTTACTGATCCCTGTAGGACACTGCCAGCGGACTGGTTATATCAGCTTCCCGTTCTTCTCACCTCAGAGCTACTGATTCCAGCTTTGACGGCTACACTCTACTCAACGGGAGCAGTAAGTTGAACCTCAACTTATGGCACTTTGTGAAAGTGTTGAGACTTAGAGCTCAGTTGTTTGGCACGCCACCACTGTCCATCCAGCACCATGGACGTCACTGCCTACATCTGGCTCTAATTAGTCCACGGTTGTGTTCAGCCGAATGACCTGTGCTGGGAACACTCAGAATGAGTTTCTGAGTTATTGCAACATAGGAGCGTTTCACTGCTTTCAAGGCTTCACAGGAAGAATTCCGGAATGTTGCTGCCGGCAGGCCTCCGGCTGCTCCGGGTGAATATCTCCTTGTAAATCCCCCGTGGTTACTTGTACACCGGTGAAATTTGGCCAGGTTATGCAGTTTGCATTGCTGCACAATTGCGCCTGCCTAGCACTGCCGTGGTTACAAACATTCAGGCGTGGTAGCCAGAGAGGCTGGACCTCGTAGGACACTACCATGGGACTCGGTATATGTGCTTCCCGTTCTTCTCACCTGAGTGCTACTTATTCCAGCTTTGACGGCTACACTGTACTCAACAGGAGCAGTAAGTTGAACCTCAACTCATGGCACTTTATGAAAGTGTTGAGAACTAGAGCTCCGTTGTTTGGCATGCCACCACGGTCCTTCCATCACTATGGACGGCACTGTGTACATCTGGCTCTAATTAGTCCACGGTTGTCTTCAGCCGAATGCCCTCTGCCAAGAAAACTCAGAATGACATTCTGAGTTGTTACAACTTAGGAGCATTTCTCTGCTTTCAAGGCTTCTTAGGAAGAATTCCCGAATGTTTTTGCCGGCAGACCTCTGGCTGTTCCGGGTGACCATCTCCTTGTAAATCCCCTGTGGTTTCTTGTACACACGTGAAATTTGGCCAGGATGTGCAGTGTGCATTGCTGCAGAATTGCGCCTGCCTAGCTCTGCCGCGGTTGCAAACATTCAGGCGTGGCAGCCAGATAGGCTGGTCCCCGTAGGACACTGCCAGCGGACTGGTTCTATCTGCTTCCCGTTCTTTTCACCTGAGTGCTACTGATTCCAGCTTTGACGGCTACACTCTACTCAATCGGAGGAGTAAGTTGAACCTCAACTTATGGCACTTTGTGAAAGTTTGGAGAACTAAAGCTCAGTTGTTTTCCAATCGAAAACACTGCCTATATCTGGCTCTAATTAGTCCATTGCCTACATCTGGCTCTAATTAGTCCACTGCCTACATCTGGCTCTAATTAGTCCACGGATGAGTTCAGCCGAATGACCTCTGCCGGGAACACTCAGAATGAGGTTCTGAGTTATTGCAACATAGGAGCGTTTCACTGCTTTCAAGGCTTCTTAGGAAGAGTTCCGGAATCTTGCAGCCAGCAGGCCTCCGGTTGTTCCCGGGGAACATCTCCTTGTAAATCCCCCGTGGTTTCTTGTACACCTGTGAAATTTTGCTAGGTTATGAAGTTTGCATTGCTCCATAATTTTGCCTGCTGAGCTCTGCCGCGGTTGCAAACATTCAGGCGTTGCAGCCAGAGAGGCTGGTCCCGGTAGGACACTGCTGACAGACTGGGTTTATCTGCTTCCCATTCTTCTCACCTGAGTGCTTCTGATTCCCGCTTTGACAGCTACAATCTACTCAAACGAAGCAGTAAGTTGAACCTCAACTTATGGGACTTTGTGATAGTGTTGAGAACTAAAGCTCAGTTGTTTGACAGGCCACCACTGTCCATTCAGCACTATGGACGGCACTGTCTGCATCAGGCTCTAATTAGTCCACGGTTGTGTTCAGCCGAATGACCTCTGCCGGAAACACTCAGAATGAGGTTCTGAGTTGTTGCAACATAGGAGCGTTTCACTGCGTTCAAGCCTTCTTAGAAAGAATTCCGGAATCTTGCTGCTGGCAGGCCTCCGGCTGTTCCGGGTTAACATCTCCTTGTAAATCCCCCGTGGTTTCTTGTACACCGGTGAAATTTGGCCAGGTTATGCAGTTTGCATTGCTGCACAATTGCGCCTGCCTAGCTTTGCCACGGTTGCAAACATTCAGGCGTGGCAGCCAGAGAGGCTGGTCCCCGTAGGACACTGCCAGAAGACTGGGAATATCTGCTTTCCGATCTTCTCACCTGAGTGCTACTGATTCCAGCTTTGACGGCTACACTCTACTCAACCGGAGCAGTAAGTTGAACCTCAACTTATGGCACTTTGTGAAAGTGTTGAGAACTAGAGCTCAGTTGTTTGGCACGCCACCACTGTCCATCCAGCACTATGGACGGCACTGCTTACATCTGGCTCTAAGAAGTTCATGGTTGTGTTCAGCCGAATGACCTCTGCCGGGAACACTCAGAATGGGGTTCTGAGTTATGGCAACATAGGAGCATTTCACTGCTTTCAAGGTTTCTTAGGAAGAATTCCGGAATCTTGCTGCCGGCTGGCCTCCAGCTGTTCCGGGTGAACATCTACTTGTAAATCCCCCGTGGTTTCTTGTACACCTGTGAAATTTGGTAAAGTTATGTAGTTTGCATTGCTGCATAATTGCGTCTGCCTATCTCTGCCGGGGTTGCAAACATTCAGGCATGGCAGCCAGATAGGCTGGTCCCCGTAGGACACTGCCAGCAGACTGGGTATATCAGTTTCCCGTTCTTCTCACCTCAGTGCTACTGATTCCAGGTTTGACGGCTATACTCTACTCAACCGGAGCAGTAAGTTGAAGCTCAACTTATGGCACTTTGTGCAAGTGTTGAGAACTAGAGCTCAGTTGTTTGGCACGCCATCACTGTCCATCCAGCACTACCGACGGCACTGCCTACATCTGGCTATAGTTAGTCCACGGTTCTGTTCAGCCGAATGACCTCTGCCGGGAAAACTCAAATGAGGTTCTGAGTTATTGCAACATAGGAGCGTTTCACTGCTTTCAAGGCTTCTTAGGAAGAATTCCAAAATCTTGCTTCCGGCAGGCCTCCTGCTGTTCAGGGAGAACATCTCCTTGTAAATCCCCCGTGGTTTCTTGTACACCCCTGAAATTTAGGGAGGTTATGCAGTTTGCATTGCTGCACAATTGCGCCGGCCTACCCATGACGCGTTTGCAAACATTCAGGCGTGGAAGCCAGATAGGCTGGTCCCAGTAGGACACAGCCAGGGGACTGGGTATATCTGCTTTCTGTTCTTCTCACCTGAGTGCTACTGATTCCAGCATTGACGGCTACAATCTACTCAACGAGAGCAGTAAGTAGAACCTCAACTTATGGCACTTTGTGAAAGTGTTGTGAACTAGATCTCAGGTGTTTGGCACGCCACAAATATCCATCCAGCACTATGGAAGGCACTGCCTATATCAGGCTCTAATTAGTCCACAGTTGTGTTCAGCTGAATGATCTCTGCCAGGAACACGTAGAATGAGGTTCTCAGTTATTGCAACCTAGGAGTGTTTCACTGCTTTCAAGGTTTCACAGGAAGAATTCCGGAATCTTGCTGCCGGCAGGCCTCCGGATGTTCCGAGGGAAATCCCCTTGTAAATGCCCCGTGGTTTCTTGTACACCCGTGAAAATTGTCCAGGTTATGCAGTTTGCATTGCTGCACAATTGCGCCTGCCTAGCTTTGCCGCGGTTGCAAACATTCAGGCAAGCAGCCAGATAGGCTGGTCCCCGTAGGACACTGCCAGCGGACTGGGTCTATCTGCTTCCCGTTCTTCTCACCTGAGTGCTACTGATTCCAGCTTTGACGGCTACACTCTACTCAACCAGAGCAGTAAGTTGAACCTCAACTTATGGCACTTTGTGAAAGTGTTAAGAACTAGAGCTCAGTTGTTTGGCACTCCACCACTGTCCATCCAACAGTATGGACGGCACTGCCTACACCTGGCTCTAATTAGTCCACGGTTGTGTTTAGCCCAATGACCTGTGCCGGGAACAATCAGAATGAGTTTCTGAGTTATTGCAACATAGGCGCGTTTCACAGCTTTCAAGGCTTCACTGGAAGAATTCTGGAATCTTGCTGCCGGTAGGCCTCCTGCTGTTCCGGGTGATCATGTCCTTGTAAATCCCCCGTGGTTTCTTGTACACCCCTGAAATTTGGGGCGCTTACGCAGTTTGCATTGCTGCACAATTGCACCTGCCTACCCCTGCCGCGCTTGCAAACATTCAGGCGTATCAGCCAGATAGGCTGGTCCCCGTAAGACACTTCCAGCAAACTGGGTCTATCTGTTTCCAGTTCTTCTCACCTGAGTGCTACTGATTCCAGCTTTGATGGCTACACTCTTCTCAACCAGACCAATAAGTTGAACGTCAACTTATGGCACTTTGTGAAAGTTTGGAGAACTAAAGCTCAGTTGTTTTCCAATCGAAAACACTGCCTATACCGAGCTCTAATTAGTCCATTGCCTACATCGGGCTCTAATTTTTCCACTGCCTACATCTGGCTCTAATTAGTCCACGGATGAGTTCAGCCGAATGACCTCTGCCGGGAACACTCAGAATGAGGTTCTGAGTTATTGCAACATAGCAGCGTTTCACTGCTTGCAAGGCTTCTTAGGAAGAATTCCGGAATCTTGCTGCCGGCAGGCCTCTGGCTGTTCCGGGTGAACATCTAATTATACATCCCCCGTGGTTTCTTGTACACCCGTGAAATTTGGCCAGTTAATGCAGTTTGCATTGCTGCACAATTGCGCCTGCCTAGCTCTGCCGCAGTTGCAAACATTCAGGCGTGGCAGCCAGAAAGGCTGTTCCACGTAGGACACTGCCAGCAGACTTGGTATATCTGCTTCTCGTTCTTCTCAACTGAGTGCTACTGATTCCAGCGTTGATTGCTACACTCTACTCAACCGAAGCAGTAAGTTGAACCTCAATTTATGGCACGTTGTGCACGTTTGGAGAACTAGAGCTCAGTTGTTTAGCATGCGACCACTGTCCCCCCAGCACTATGGATGGCACTGCCTATATCTGGCTCTAATTAGTCCTCGGTTGTGTTCAGCCGAATGACCTCTGTCGGGAACACTAAAAATGAGGTTCTGAGTTATTGCAACATACGAGCGTTTCACTGCGTTCAAGGTTTCTTAGGAAGATTCCGGAATCTTGCTGCCGGCTGGCCTCCGGATGTTCCGGGTGAACATCTCCTTGTAAATCCCCAGTGGTTTCTTGTACACCTGTGAAATTAGGCCAAGTTATGCAGTTTGCATTGCTGCATAATTGCGACTGCCTATCTCTGCCGGGGTTGCAAACATTCAGGCGTGGCAGCCAGTAAGGCTGGTCCCCGTAGGACACTGCCAGCAGACTGGGTATATCTGCTTCCCGTTCTTCTCACCTGAGTGCTACTGATTCCAGCTTTGACGGCTACACTCTACTCAACCGGAGCAGTAAGTTGAACCTCAACTTATGGCACTTTGTGCAAGTGTTGAGAACTAGAGCTCAGTTGTTTGGCACGCCACCACTGTCCATCCAGCACTATGGACGGCACTGCCTACATCTGGCTATAGTTAGTCCACGGTTGTGTTCAGCCGAATGACCTCTGCTGGGAACAGTCAAAATGAGGTTCTGAGATATTGCAACATAGGAGCGTTTCACTGCTTTCAAGGCTTCTTAGGAAGAATTCCAGAATCTTGCTGCCAGCAGGCCTCCTGCTGTTCAGGGTGAACATCTCCTTGTAAATCCCCCGTGGTTTCTTGTACACCCCTGAAATTTGGGGAGGTTATGCAGTTTGCATTGCTGCACAATTGCGCCTGCCTTCCCCTGCCGCGGTTGCAAACATTCAGGCGTGGCAGCCAGATAGGCTGGTCCCCGTAGGGCACTGCTAGGGACTGGTTATATCTGCTTTCCTTTCTTCTCACCTGAGTGCTACTGATTCCAGCTTTGACGGCTACACTCTACTCAACCGGAGCACTAAGTAGAACCTCAACGTATGGCACTTTGTGAAAGTGTTGTGAACTAGATCTCAGGTGTTTGGCACGCCACCAATATCCATTCAGCACTATGGACGGCACTGCCTATATCTGGCTCTAATTACTCCACAGTTGTGTTCAGCCGAATGATCTCTGCGGGGAACACTCAGAATGAGGTTCTGAGTTATTGCCACCTAGGTGCGTTTCACTGCTTTCAAGGTTTCACAGGAAGAATTCCGGAATCTTGTTGCCGGCAGGCCTCCGGCTCTTCCGGGTGAAATCCCCTTGTATATCCCCCGTGGTTTCTCGTACACCCGTGAAATTTGGCCAGGTTATGCAGTTTGCATTGCTGCACATTTCCGCCTGCATAGCTCTGCCGTGTTTACAAACATTCAGGCGTGGCAGCCAGAAAGGCTGGTCATCGTAGGACACTGCCAGCGGACTGGGTCTACCTGCTTCCCGTTCTACTCAACTCAGTGCTACTGATTCCAGCTTTGACGTGTACACTCTACTCGACCGGAGCAGTAAGTTGAACCTCAACTTATGGCAATTTGAGAAAGTTTGGAGAACTAAAGCTCAGTTGTTTTCCAATCGAATACACTGCCTATATCTGGCTCTAATTAGTCCATTGCCTACATCTGGCTCTAATTAGTCCACTGCCTACATCTGGCTCTAATTAGTCCACGGATGAGTTCACCTGAATAACCTCTGCCGGGAACACTCAGAATGAGGTTCTGAGTTATTGCAACATAGGAGCGTTTCACTGCTTTCAAGGCTTCTTAGGAAGGATTCCGGAATCTTGCTGCCGGGAGGCCTCTGTCTGTTCCGGGTGAACATCTCCTTGTAAATCCGCCGTGGTTTCTTGTACACCCGTCAAATTTGGCCAGGGTATGCAGTTTGCATTGCTGCACAATTGTGCCTGCCTAGCTCTGCCGGGATTGCAAAGATTCAGGCGTGGCAGCCAGATATGCTGGTCCCCGTAGGACACTGCCAGCGAACTGGGTATATATGCTTCCCGTACTTCTCACCTGAGTGCTACTGATTCCAGCTTTGACGGCTACACTCTACTCAACCGGAGCAGTAAGTTGAACCTCAACTTATGGCACTTTGTGAAAGTGTTGAGAACTAGAACTCAGTTGTTTGACAAGCCACAACTGTCCATCCAGCACTATGGAGGCACTGCATACATTTGACTCTAATTAGTCCACCGTCGTGTTCAGCCGAATGACCTCTTCCAGGAACACTCAGAATGAGGTTCTGAGTTAGTGCAACATAGGAGAGTTTCACTGCTTTCAAGGCTTCTTAGGAAGAAGTCCGGAATATTGCTGCCGGCAGGCCTCTGGCTGTTCCGAGTGATCATCTCCATGTAAATCCCCCGTGGTTTCTTGTACACCCGTGAAATTTGGCCAGGTTATGCAGTTTGCATTGCTGCACAATTGCACCTGCCAAGCTCTGCCACGGTTGCAAACATTCAGGCGTGGCAGCCAGATAGGCTGGTCCCCATAGGACACTGCCAGCGGACTGGGTCTATCTGCTTCCCGTTCTTCTCACCTGAGTGCTACTGATTCCAGCTTTGACGGCTACACTCTACTCAACCGGAGCACTAAGTTGAACCTCAACTTATGGCACTATGTGAAAGTGTTGAGAACTACAGCTCAGTTGTTTGGCACGACACCACTGTCCATCCAGCACTATGGACGGCGCCACATTCATCTAGCTGTAATTGGTCCACGGTTGTGTTCAGCCGAATGACCTCTGCCGTGAACACTCAGAATGAGGTTCTGAGTTATGGCAACATAGGTGCGTTTCACTGCTTTCAAGGCTTCTTCGGAAGGATTCCGGAATCTTGCTGCCGGCAGGCCTCTGTCTGTTCCGGGTGAACATCTCCTTGTAAATCCCCCGTGGTTTCTTGTACACCCGTGAAATTTGGCCAGGTTATGCAGTTTGCATTGCTGCACAATTGCGCCTACCTAGCTCTGCCGCAGTGGCAAACATTCAGGCGTGACAGGCAAATAGGCGGGTCCCCGTAGGACTCTGCCATCAGACTGGGTCTATCTGCTTCCCGTTCTTCTCACCTGAGTGCTACTGATTCCAGCTTTGACGGCTACACTCTACTCAACCGTTGAAGTAGTTGAACCTCAACCTATGGCAATTTGTAAAAGACTTGAGAAATAGAGCTCAGTTGTTTGGCACGCCACAACTGTCCATCCAGCACTATGGACGGAACTGCATACATTTGGCTCTAATAAGTTCTTGGTTGTGTTCAGCCAAATGACCCCTGCCGGGAACACTCAGAATGGGGTTCTGAGTTATGGCAACATAGGAGCATTTCACTGCTTTCAAGGCTTCTTGAGAAGAATTCCGGAATGTTGCTGCCGGCAGTCCTCCGGCTGTTCTGAGTTAACATCTCCATATAAATCCCACGTGGTTTCTTTTACACCCGTGAAATTTGGCCAGGTTATGCAGTTTGCATTGCTGCACAATTGCGCCTGGCTAGCTCTACCACTTTTGCAAACATTCAGGCGTGGCAGCCAGATTTACTGATCCCTGTAGGACACTGCCAGTGGACTGGGTATATCAGCTTCCCGTTCTTCTCACCTGAGTGCTTCTGATTCCAGCTTTGACGGCTACACTCTACTCAACGGGAGCAGTAAGTTGAACCTCAACTTATGGCACTTTGTGAAAGTGTTGAGACCTAGATCTCAGTTGTTTGGCACGCCACCACTGTCCATCCAGCACCATGGACGTCACTGCCTACATCTGGCTCTAATTAGTCCACGGTTGTGTTCAGCTGAATGAACTCTGCCAGGTACACTCAGAATGAGGTTCTGAGTTATTGCAACATAGGAGCGTTTCACTGCTTTCCAGGCTTCACAGGAAGAATTCCGGAATGTTGCTGCCGGCAGGCCTCCGGCTGCTCCGGGTGAATATCTCCTTGTAAATCCCCCGTGGTTACTTGTACACCGGTGAAATTTGGCCAGGTTATGCAGTTTGCATTGCTGCACAATTGCGCCTGCCTAGCACTGCCGTGGTTACAAACATTCAGGCGTGGTAGCCAGAGAGGCTGGACCTCGTAGGACACTACCATCGGACTGGGTATATGTTCTTCCCGTTCTTCTCACCTGAGTGCTACTGATTCCAGCTTTGACGGCTACACTCTACTCAACAGGAGCAGTAAGTTGAACCTCAACTTATGGCACTTTATGAAAGTGTTGAGAACTAGAGCTCCGTTGTTTGGCATGCCACCACGGTCCTTCCATCACTATGGACGGCACTGTGTACATCTGGCTCTAATTAGTCCACGGTTGTCTTCAGCCGAATGCCCTCTGCCAAGAAAACTCAGAATGAGATTCTGAGTTGTTACAACTTAGGAGCATTTCTCTGCTTTCAAGGCTTCTTAGGAAGAATTCCCGAATGTTTTTGCCGGCAGACCTCTGGCTGTTCCGGGTGACCATCTCCTTGTAAATCCCCTGTGGTTTCTTGTACACACGTGAAATTTGGCCAGGATATGCAGTGTGCATTGCTGCACAATTGCGCCTGCCTAGCTCTGCCGCGGTTGCAAACATTCAGGCGTGGCAGCCAGATAGGCTGGTCCCCGTAGGACACTGCCAGCGGACTGGTTCTATCTGCTTCCCGTTCTTTTCACCTGAGTGCTACTGATTCCAGCTTTGACGGCTACACTCTACTCAATCGGAGCAGTAAGTTGAACCTCAATTTATGGCATTTTGTGAAAGTATTGACACCTAGAGCTCAGTTGTTTGGCCCGCCACAACTGTCCATCCAGCACTATGGACGGCACTGCCTATATCTGGCTCTAATTAGTCCAGGGTTGTGTTCAGGCGAATGACCTCTGCGGGGAACACTCAGAATGAGGTTCTGAGTTGTTGCAACATAGGAGCGTTTCACTGCTTTCAAGGCTTCTTAGGAAGCATTCCGGAAACTTGCTGTGGACAGGCCTCCCTCTTTTCCTGGTGAACATCTCCTTGTAAATCCCCCGTGTTTTCTTGTACACCCATGAAATTTGGCGAGGTTATGCAGTTTGCATTGCTGCACAATTGTGCCTGCCTTGCTCTGCCGAGGTTGCAAACATTCAGGCACGGCAGCAAGATAAGTGGTCCCCGTTGAACGCTGCCAGCGGACTGGGTCTATCTGCTTCCTGTTCTTCTCTCCTGAGTGCTACTGATTCCAGCTTTGACGGCTACACTCTACTCAACCGGAGCAGTAAGTTGAACCTCAACTTATGACACTTTGTGAAAGTGTTGAGAACTAGAGCTCAGTTGTTTGGCACCCCAACCCCTGTCCATCCAGGTCCATGGACGTCACTGCCTACATCTGGCTCTAATTAGTCCACGGTTGTGTTCAGCCGAATGACCTGTGCCGGGAACACTCAGAATGAGGTTCTGAGTTATTGCAACATAGGAGCGTTTCACTGCTTTCAAGGCTTCTCAGGAAGAATTCCGGAATGTTGCTGCCGGCTGGCCTCCGGCTGTTCCGGGTGAACATCTCCTTGTAAATCCCTCGTGATTTCTTGTACACCCATGAAATTTGGCCAGGTTATGCAGTATGAATTGCTGCATAATTGCGCCTGCCGAGCTCTGGCGTGGTTGCAAACATTCAGGCGTGGTAGCCAGAGAGGCTGTACCTCGTAGGACACTACCATCGGACTGGGTATATGTGCTTCCCGTTCTTCTCACCTGAGTGCTACTGATTCCAGCTTTGACGGCTCCACTGTACTCAACAGGAGCAGTAAGTTGAACCTCAACTTATGGCACTTTATGAAAGTGTTGAGAACTAGAGCTCCGTTGTTTGGCATGCCACCACGGTCCTTCCATCACTATGGACGGCACTGTGTACATCTGGCTCTAATTAGTCCCCGGTTGTCTTCAGCCGAATGCCCTCTGCCGAGAACACTCAGAATGACATTCTGAGTTGTTGCAACTTAGGAGCATTTCTCTACTTTCAAGGCTTCATAGGAAGAATTCCCGAATGTTTTTGCCGGAAGGCCTCTGGCTATTCCGGGTGACCATCTCCTTGTAAATCCCCTGTGGTTTCTTGTACAACCGTGAAATACAGCCAGGTTATGCAGTTTGCATTGCTGCACAATTGTGCCTGCCTAGCTCTGACACGGTTGCACACTTTCAGGCGTGGCAGCCAGATAGGCTGGTCCCCGTAGGAAACTGCCAGCGGACTGGGTATATCTGATTCCCGTTTTTCTCGCCTGAGTGCTACTGATTCCAGCTTTGACGGCTACACTCTACTCAACCGGAGCATTAAGTTCAACCTCAACTTAGGGCACTTTGTGAAAGTGTTGAAAACTAGAGCTAAGTTGTTTGGCATTCCAGCACTGTCCCTCCAGCACTATGGACGGCACTGCCTACATCGGGCTCTAATTAATCCACCTTTGTGTTCAGCCGAATGACCTCTGCCGGGAACACTCAGAATGAGGTTCTGAGTTATTGCAACATAGGAGCGTTTCACTGCTTTCAAGGCTTCTTAGGAAGAATTCCGGAATCTTGCTGGGGGCAGGCCTCCGGCTGTTCCGGGTTAACATGTCCTTGCAAATCCCCCGTGGTTTCTTGTACACCCGTGAAATTTCGCCAGGTTATGAAGTTTGTATTGCTGCACAATTGCGCCTGCCTAGCTCTGCCGCGGTTGCAAATATTCAGGCGTGGCAACCAGATAGGCTGGTCCCTGTAGGACACTGCCAGCGGACTGGGTATATCTGCTTCCCGATCTTCTCACCTGAGTGCTACTGATGCCAGCTTTGACGGCTACACTCTACTCAACCGGAGCAGTAAGTTGAACCTCAACTTATGGCACTTTGTGAAAGTGTTGAGAACTAGAGCTCAGTTGTTTGGCAAGCCACCACTGTCCATCCAGCACTATGGATGGCACTGCCTACATCTTTCTCTAATTAGTCCACGGTTGTGTTCACATAAATGAACTCTGCCAGGAGCACTCAGAATGAGGTTCTGAGTTACTGAAACATAGGAGCGTTTCACTGCTTTCAAGGCTTCTTAGGATGAATTCCGGAATGTTGCTGTGGGCAGGCCTCCGGCTGTTCCGGGTGAACATGTCCTTGTAAATCCCCCGTGGTTTCTTGTACACCCGTGAAATTTGTCCAGGTTATGCAGTTTGAATTGCTGCATGATTGCGACTGCTTAGCTCTGCCGCAGTTGCAAATATTGAGGCGTGGCAGACAGATAGGCTGGACACCGTAGGACACTGCCAGCGGACTGGGTATATCTGCTTCTCGTTCTTCTCACCTCAGTGCTATTGATTCTAGCTTTGACGGCTACACTCTACTCAACCGAAGCAGGAAGTTGAACCTCTACTTATGGCACTCTGTTAAAATTTGGAGAACTAGAGCTCAGTTGTTTGGTACGCTACGACTGTCCATTAAGCACTATGGACGGCACTGCCTACATCTTGCTATAGTTAGTCCACCGTTGTGTTCAGCCGAATGACCTCTGCCAGGAACACTCAGAATGACCTGCTGAGTTATTGCAACATAGGAGCTTATCACTGCGTTCAAGGCTTCTTAGGAAGAATTCCGGAATCTTGCTGCCGGCAGGCCTCTGGCTGTTCCGAGTGAACATCTCCTTGTATTTCCTCGTGGTTTCTTGTACACCCGTGAAATTTGGCCAGGTAATGCAGTTTGCATTGCTGCATAATTGCGACTGTCTAGCCCTGTCGCGGTTGCAAACATTCAGGCGTGTCAGCCAGACAGGCTAGTCCCTGTAGGACTCTGCCAGCGGAGTGGGTATATCTGCTTCTCGTTCTTCTCACCTGAGTGCTACTGATTCCAGCTTTGACGGCTACACTCTACTCAACTGGAGCAGTAAGTTGAACCTCAACTTATGGCACTTTGTGAACGTTTGGAGAACTAGAGCTCAGTTGTTTAGCATTTGACCCCTGTCCGCCAAGCACTATGAACGGCACTGCCTACATCTGGCTCTAATTAGTCTTCGGTTGTGTTCAGCCGAATGACCTCTGTCGGGAACACTCAAAATGAGGTTCTCAGTTATTGCAACATAGGAGCGTTTCACTTCGTTCAAGGTTTCTTAGGAAGAAATCCGGAAACTTGCTGCCGGCTGGCCTCCAGCTGTTCCGGGTGAACATCTACTTGTAAATCCCCCGTGGTTTCTTGTACACCTGTGAAATTTGGCAAAGTTATGTAGTTTGCATTGCTGCAGAATTGCGACTGCCTATCTCTGCCGGGGTTGCAAACATTCAGGCATGGCAGCCAGATAGGATTGTCCCCGTAGGACACTGCCAGCGGACTGCATATATCAGCTTCCCGTTCTTCTCACCTCAGTGCTACTGATTTCAGCTTTGACAGCTACACTCTACTCAACCGGAGCAGTAAGTTGAACCTCAAATTATGGCACTTTGTGCAAGTGTTGAGAACTAGAGCTCAGTTGTTTGGCACGCCACCACTGTCCATCCAGCACTACTGACGGCACTGCCTACATCTGGCTATAGTTAGTCCACGGTTCTGTTCAGCCGAATGACCTCTGCCGGGAACACTCAGAATGAGGTTCTGAGTTATTGCAACATAGGAGCGTTTCACTGCTTTCAAGGCTTCTTAGGAAGAATTCCAGAATCTTGCTTCCGACAGGCCTCCTGCTGTTCAGGGAGAACATCTCCTTGTAAATCCCCCGTGGTTTCTTGTACACCCCTGAAATTTAGGGAGGTTATGCAGTTTGCATTGCTGCACAATTGCGCCAGCCTACCCATGACGCGGTTGCAAACATTCAGGCGTGGCAGCCAGATAGGCTGGTCCCCATAGGACAATGCCAGCGGACTGGGTATAACTGCTTCGGGTTCTTCTCACCTGAGTGTTACTGATTCCAGCTTTGACGGCTACACTCTACTCAACCGGAGCAGTAAGTTGAACCTCAACTTATGTCACTTTGTGAAAGTGTTGAGAAGTAGAGCTCAGTTGTTTGGCATGCCACCACTCTCCCTCCAGCAGTATGGACAGCACTGCCTACATCTGGCTCTAATTAGTCCACGGTTGTGTTCAGCCGAATGACCTCTTCCGGGAACACTCAGAATGAGGTTCTGAGTTATTGCAACAAAGGAGGTTTCACTGCTTTCAAGGCTTCTTAGGAAGGATTCCGGAAACTTGCTGCAGGCAGGCCTCGGGCTGTTCCGGGTGAACATCTCCTTGTAAATCCACCGTGCTTTCTTGTAAACCCGTGAAAATTTGCCAGGTTATGAAGTTTGTATTGCTGCACAATTGCGCCTGTCTAGCTCTGCCGCGTTTGAAAATATTCAGGCATGGCAATCAGATAGGCTGGTCCCCGTAGGACATTGCCAGCGGACTGGGTATAGCTGCTTCCCCTTCTTCTCACCTGAGTGCTACTGATTCCACCATTGACGGCTACACTCTACACAACCGGAGCAGTAAGTTGAACCTCAACTCATGGCACTTTGTGAAAGTGTTGAGAACTAGAGCTCAATTGTTTGGCACGCCACCACTGTCCATCCAGCACTATGGACGGCACTGCCTACATCTGGCTATAATGAGTCCACGGTTGATTTGAGCCGAATGACCTCTGCTGCGGACACTCAGAATGAGGTTCTGAGTTATTGCCACATAGGAGCGTTTCACTGCTTTCAAGGCTTCTTAGGAAGGATTCCGGAATGTTGCTGCCGGCAGGCCTCTGGCTGTTTCGTGTGAACATCTCATTGTAAATCCGCCGTGGTTTCTTGTACACCCGTCAAATTTGGCCAGGTTATGCAGTTTGCATTGTTGCACAATTGTGCCTGCAAAGCTCTGCCGCGATTGCAAACATTCAGGCGTGGCAGCCAGATATGCTGGTCCCCGTAGGACACTGCCAGCGGACTGGGTATATCTGCTTCCCGTTCTTCTCACCTGAGTGCTACTGATTCCAGCTTTGACGGCTACACTCTACTCAACCGGAGCAGTAAGTTGAACCTCAACTTATGGCACTTTGTGAAAGTGTTGAGAACTAGAGCTAGGTTGTTTGGCAAGCCACCACTGTCCATCCAGCAATATGGACGGCACTGCCTACATCTTTCTCTAATTAGTCCACGGTTGTGTTCAGCCGAAGGAACTCTGCCGGGAACATTCAGAATGAGGTTCTGAGTTACTGAAACATAGGAGCGTTTCACTGCTTTCAAGGCTTCTTAGGAAGAATTCCGGAATCTCGCTGGGGCCAGGCCTCCGGCTGTTCCGGGTGAACATGTCCTTGTAAATCCACCGTGGTTTCTTGTATACCCGTGAAATTTGGCCAGGTTATGCAGTTTGAATTGCTGCATAATTGCGACTGCTTAGCTCTGCCGTGGTTGCCAATATTGAGGCGTGGCAGACAGATAGGCTGGACACCGTAGGACACTGCCAGCGGACTGGGTATATCTGCTTTTCATTCTTCTCACCTGAGTGCTGCTGATTCTAGCTTTGACGGCTACACTCTACTCAACCGAAGCAGGAAGTTGAACCTCTACTTATGGCACTCTGTTAAAGTTTGGAGAACTAGAGCTCAGTTGTTTGGCACGCCACGACTGTCCATTAAGCACTATGGACGTCACTGCTTACATCTGGCTATAGTTAGTCCACGGTAGTGATCAGCCGAATGAGCTCTGTTGGGAACACTCACAATACGGTTCTAAGTTATTGCAACATAGGAGTGTTTCACTTCGTTAAAGGTTTCTTAGGAAGAATTCTGGAATCTTGCTGCCCGCAGTCCTCCGGTTGTTCCGAGTGAATATCTCCTTGTAAATCCGCCGTGGTTTCATGTACACCCGTGAAATTTGGCTAGGTTATGCAGTTTGTATTGCTGCATAATTGCGCCTGCCTAGCTCTGGCGCGGTTGCAAACATTCAGGCGTGGCAGACAGATAGGCTGGTCAGCGTAGGACACTGCCAGCGGACTGGGTATATCTGCTTCCAGTTCTTCTCACCTGAGTGCTACTGATTCCAGCTTTGACGGCTACACTCTGCTCAAACGGCGAAGTAAGTGGAACCTCAATCTATGGCAATTTGTAAAAGTCTTGAGAACTAGAGCTCAGTTGTTGGCACGCCACCACTGTCCATCCAGCACTATGGACGGCACTGACTACATCTGGCTCTAATAAGTTCATAGTTGTGTTCAGCCGAATGACCTCTGCCGGAAACACTCAGAATGGGGTTCTGAGTTATGGCAACATAGGAGCATTTCACTGCTTTCAAGGCTTCTTAGGAAGGATTCCGGAATCTTGCTGCCGGCAGGCCTCCGGCTGTTCCGGGTGTATATGTCCTCGTAAATGCGCCGTGGTTTCTTGTACACCCGTGAAATTTGGCCAGGTTATGCAGTTTGCATTGCTGCACAATTGTACCTGCCAAGCTCTGCCACGGTTGCAAACATTCAGGCGTGGCAGCCAGATAGGCTGGTCCCCGTAGGACACTGCCAGCGGACTGGGTCTATCTGCTTCCCGTTCTTCTCACCTGAGTGCTACTGATTCCAGCTTTCAAGCCTACACTCTACTCAACCGGAGCAGTAAGTTGAACCTCAACTTATGGCACTTTGTGAAAGTGTTGAGAACTAAATCTCAGTTGTTTTCCAATTGAAAACAATGCCTATATCTGGCTCTAATTAGTCCATTGCCTACATCTGGCTCTAATTATTCTACTGCTTACATCTGACTCTAATAAGTCCACGGTTGTGTTCAGCCGAATGAACTCTGCCGGAAAAACTCAGAATGAGGTTCTGAGTTATTGCAACATAGGAGCGTTTCACTGCTTTCCAGGCTTCTTAGGAAGAATTCCAGAATCTTGCTGCCAGCAGGCCTCTGGCTGTTCCGGGTGAACGTCTCCTTGTACATCCCCCGTGGTTTCTTGTACACCAGTGAAATTTGGCCAGGTTATGCAGTTTGCATTGAGGCACAATTGTGCCTGCCTTGGTCTGTCTCGGTTGCAAACATTCAGGCGTGGCAGCCAGATAGGCTGGTCCCCGTAGGACACTGCCAGCGGACTGGGTATATCTGCTTCCCGTTCTTCTCCCCTGAGTGCTACTGATTCCAGCTTTGACGGCTACACTCTACTCCACCGGAGCAGTAAGTTGAACCTCAACTTATGGCAGTATGTGATAGTATTGAGAAATAAAGCTCAGTTGTTTGGCTCGCCACCACTGTCCTTCCAGCACTATGGACGGCACTGCCTACATCTGGCTCTAATTAGTCCACGGTTGTGTTCAGCCGAATGATCTGTGCTGCGAACACTCAGAATGAGGTTCTGAGTTATGGCAACATAAGACCGTTTCACTGCTTTCAAGGCTTCTTCGGAAGGATTCCGGAATTTTGTTGCCAGCAGGCCTCCGGCTGTTCTGGGTGAACATCTCCTTGTAAATCCCCGTGGTTTCTTGTACACCCGCGAAATTTGGCCAGGTTATGCAGTTTGCATTGCTGCACAATTGCGCCTGGCAAGCTCTGCTGCGGTTGCAAACATTCACGCGTGGCAGCCAGATAGGCTGGTCCCCGAAGGACACTGCCAGCGGACTGGGTATATCTGCTTCCTGTTCTTCTCACCTGAGTGCTACTGATTCCAGCTTTGACGGCTACACTCTACTCAACCGGGGCAGTAATTTGAACCTCAACTTATGGCACTTTGTGAAAGTGCTGAGAATGAGAGCACAGTTGTTTGGCACGCCACCACTGTCCATCCAGCACTATGGACGGCACTGCCTACATCTGGCTCTAAGAAGTTCATGGTTGTGTTCAGCCGAATGACCTCTGCCTGGAACACTCAGAATGACGTGCTGAGTTATTGCAACATAGGAGCGTTTCACTGCGTTCAAGGCTTCTTAGGAAGAATTCCGGAATCTTGCTGCCGGCAGGCCTCCGGCCGTTCCGGGTAAACATCTCCTTGTATTTCCTTCTGGTTTCTTGTACACCCGTGAAATTTGGCCAGGTTATGCAGTTTTCATTGCTGCATAATTGCGACTGTCTAGCTCTGTCGCGGTTGCAAACATTCAGGCGTATCAGCCAGATAGGCTGGTCCCCGTAGGACACTGCCAGCGGATTGGGTATATCTGCTTCTCGTTCTTCTCACCTGAGTACTACTGATTCCAGCTTTGACGGCTACACTCTACTCAACTGGAGCAGTAAGTTGAACCTCAACTTATGGCACTTTGTGAACGTTTGGAGAACTAGAGCTCAGTTGTTTAGCATGTGACCCCAGTCCGCCCAGCACTATCGACGGCACTGCCTACATCTGGCTCTAATTAGTCTTCGGTTGTGTTCAGCCGAATGACCTCTGTCGGGAACACTCAAAATGAGGTTCTGAGTTATTGCAACATAGGAGCGTTTCACTGCGTTCAAAGTTTCTTAGGAAGAAATCCGGAATCTTGCTGCCGGCTGGCCTCCGGCTGTTCCGGGTGAACATCTCCTTGTAAATCCCCCGAGGTTTCTTGTACACCTGTGAAATTTGGCCAAGTTATGCAGTTTGCATTGCTGCAGAATTGCGACTGCCTATCTCTGCCGGGGTTGCAAACATTCAGGCATGGCAGCCAGATAGGCTGGTCCCCGTAGGACACTGCCAGCAGACTGGGTATATCTCCTTCCCGTTCTTCTTACCTCAGTGCTACTGATTCCAGTTTGATGGCTACACTCTACTCAACCGGAGCAGTAAGTTGAACCTCAACTTATGGCACTTTGTGCAAGTGTTGAGAACGAGAGCCCAGTTGTTTGGCTAGCCACCACTGTCCATTCAGCAGTATGGACGGCACTGTCTACATCTTGCTCTAAATAGTCCGGGGTTGTGTTCAGCCTCTGCCGGGAACACTAAGAATGACGTTCTGAGTTATTGAACATAGGAGCGTTTCACTGCTTTCAAGGCTTCACAGGAAGAATTCCGGAATCTTGCTGCCGTCAAGACTCCGGCTGTTCCAGGTGAACATCTCCTTGAAAATCCCCCGTGGTTTCTTGTACATCCGTGAAATTTGGCCAGGTTATGCAGTTTGCATTGCTGCACAATTGTGCCTGCCTGGCTCTGCCATGGTTGCAAACATTCAGCCGTGGCAGCCAGATAGGCTGGTCCCCATAGGACACTGCCAGCGGACTGGGTCTATCTGCTTCCCGTTCTTCTCACCTGAGTGCTACTGATTCCAGCTTTGACCAGTATACTCTACTCAATCGGAGGAGTAAGTTGAACCTCAACTTATGGCACTTTGTGAAAGTTTGGAGAACTAAAGCTCAGTTGTTTTCCAATCGAAAACACTGCCTATATCTGGCTCTAATTAGTCTATTGCCTACATCTGGCTCTAATTAGTCCACTGCCTACATCTGGCTCTAATTAGTCCACGGATGAGTTCAGCCGAATGACCTCTGCCGGGAACACTCAGAATGAGGTTCTGAGTTATTGCAACATAGGAACGTTTCACTGCTTTCCAGGCTTCTTAGGAAGAATTCCGGAATCTTGCTGCCAGCAGGCCTCTGGCTGTTCCGGGTGAACATCTCCTTGTACATCCCCCGTGGTTCGTTGTACACCCGTGAAATTTGGCCAGGTTATGCAGTTTGCATTGAGGCACAATTGTGCCTGCCTTGCTCTGTCTCAGTTGCAAACATTCAGGCGTGGCAGCCAGATAGGCTGGTCCCCGAAGGACACTGCCAGCGGACTGGGTATATCTGCTTCCTGTTCTTCTCACCTGAGTGCTACTGATTCCAGCTTTGATGGCTACACTCTACTAAACCGGCAGTGTCCATCCAGCACTATGTATGGCACTGCCTACATGTGGCTATAATTAGTCCTCGGTTGGGATCAGCCGAATGACCTCTGCCGGGAACACTCATAATGAGGTTCGGAGTTATTGCAATATAGGAGACTTTCACTGCTTTCAAGTCTTCTCAGGAAGGATTCCGGAATGTTGCTCCCCGCAGGCCTCCGGCTGTTCCGAGTGAACATCTCTTTGTAAATCACCCATTGTTTCTTGTACAGCCGTGAAATTTGGCCAGGTTATGCACTTTGCACTGTTGCACAATTGCGCCTGCCTAGCTCAGCCGCGGTGGCAAACATTCAGGCATGGCAGCCAGATAGGCTGGTCCCCGTAGGACACTGCCAGCGGAGTGGGTATATCTGCATCACGTTCTTCTCACCTGAGTGCTAGTGATTGCAGGTTTGACGGCTACACTCTACTCAACCGGAAAAGTAAGTTGAACCTCAAATTATGGCACTTTGTGAAAGTGTTGAGAACTAGAGCTGAGTTGTTTGGCACGCCACCACTGTCGATCTAGCACTATGGCTGGCAATGCCTACATCTGGCTCTAATTAGTCCACTGTTGTGTTCAGCCGAATGACCTCTGCTGGGAACACTCAGAATGAGGTTCTGATTTATTGCAACACAGGAGCGATTCACTGCTTTCAAGGCTTCTTCGGAAGGATTCCGGAATGTTGCTGCCGGCATGGCTACGGCTGTTCCGGGTGAACATCTCCTTGTAAATTCCCATTGGTTTCTTGTACACCCGTGAAATTGGGCCAGATTATGCAGGTTGCATTCCTGTACAATTGCGAATGCCTAGCTCTGCCGCGGTGGCATACATTCAGGCGTGGCAGCCAGATAGGCTGGTCCCCGTAAGACATTGCCAGCGAACTGCATATATCTGTTTCCCATTCTTCTCACTGAGTGCTACTGATTCCAGTTTTGACGGCTACACTCTACCCAACCGGAGCACTAAGTTGAATCTCAACTTATGGCACTTTGTGAAAGTGTTGAGAACTAGAGCTCAATTGTTTGGCACGCCACCACTGTCCATCCAGCAGTATGGACAGCAGAGTCTACATCTGGCTCTAATTAGTCCACGGTTGTGTTCAGCCGAATGACCTCTGCCGGGAACACTCAGAATGAGGTTCTGAGTTATTGCAACATAGGAGCGTTTCACTGCTTTCAAGGATTCAAAGGAAGAATTCCGGAATTTTGCTGCCACCAGGCCTCCGGCTCTTCCGGATGAAGATCTCATTGTGAATCCCCCGTGGTTTCTTGGACACCCGTGAAATTTGGCCAGGTTATGCAGTTTGCATTGCTGCACAATTGCGCCTGCCTAGCTCTGCCGCGGTTGCAAACATTCAGGCGTGGCAGCCAGATAGGCTGGTCGCCGTAGGACACTGCCAGCGGACTGGGTATATCTGCTTCCCATTCTTCTCACCTGAGTGCTACTGATTCCTGCTTTGACGGCTACAATCTACTCAACCGGAGCAGTAAGTTGAACCTCAAATTATGGCACTTTGTGAAAGTTTGGAGAACGAAAGCTCAGTTGTTTTCCAATCGAAAACACTGCCGATATCTGGCTCTAATTAGTCCATTGCTACATGTGGCTCTAATTAGTCCACTGCCTACATCTGGCTCTAATTAGTCCACGGTTGTGTTCAGCCGAATGACCTCTGCCGGGAACACTCAGAATGAGGTTCTGAGTTATTGCAACATAGGAGCGTTTCACTGCTTTCAAGGCTTCTCAGGAAGGATTCCGGAATCTTGCTGTCGGTAGGTTTCCGACTGATCTGGGTTAAGATCTCCTTGTAAATCCCGCGTTGTTTCTTGTACACCCGTGAAATTTGGCCAGGTTATGAAGTTTGCTTTGCTGCACAATTGCGCCTGCCTAGCTCTGTCGCGTTGGCAAACATTCAGGCATGGCATCCAGATAGGCTGCTCCCCATAGGACACTGGCAGCGGATTGGGTATATCTGCTTCCCGTTCTTCTGACCTGAGTGCTACTGATTTCAGCTTTGACAGCTTCACTCTAGTCAACCGGAGCAGTAAGTTGAAGCTCAACTTAGTGCACTTTCTGAAAGTGTTGAGAACTAGAACTCAGATGTTGGGCATGTGTCCACAGTCCATCCAGCACTATGGACGGCACTGCCTACATCTGGCTCTAATTAGTCCACGGTTGTGTTCAGCCGAATGACCTCTGCTGGGAACACTCAAAATGAGATTCTGAGTTATTGCAACATAGGAGCGTTTCACTGCTTTCAAGGCTTCTTAGCAAGAATTCCGGAATCTTGCTGCAGGCAGGTCTCCGGCTGTTCCGGGTAAACATGTCCTTGTAAATCTCCCGTGGTTTCTTGCACACCCGTGAAATTTGGCCAGATAATGCAGTTTGCATTGCTGCATAATTGCGACTGCTTAGCTCTGCCCCGGTTGTAAACATTGAGGCGTGGCAGCCAGTTAGGCTGGACACCGTAGGACACTGCCAACGGACTGGGTATATCTGCTTCCTATTCTCACCTGAGTGCTGCTGATTCTAGCTTTGACGGCTACACTCTACTCAACCAGAGCAGTAAGTTGATCCTCAACTTATGGCACTTTGTGAAAGTGTTGAGAACTAGAGCTCACTTGTTTGGCACACCATCATTGTCCAGCCAGCACTATGGACGGCACTGCATGCATCTAGCTATAGTTAGTCCACGGTTGTGTTCAGCCGAATGAGCCCTGCCGGGAACACTCACAATGAGGTTCTGAGTTATTGCAACATAGGAGCGTTTCACTGCTTTCAAGGCTTCTCAGGAAGGATTCCGGAATGTTACTGCCGGAAGGCCTCCGGCTGTTCCCGGTGAACATCTCCTTGTAAATCCCCCGTGGTTTCTTGTACACCCGTGAAATTTGGCCAGGTTATGCAGTTTGCATTGCTGCACAATTGCGTCTGTCTAGCTCTGCCGCGGTTGCAAACATTCAGGCGTGGCAGCCAGATAGGCTGGTCCCTGTAGGACACTGCCAGCAGACTGGGTCTATCTGCTTCCCGTTCTTCTCACCTGAGTGCTACTGATTCCAGATTTGTTGCCTACAATCTACTCAACCGGAGCAAAATGTAGAACCACAACTTATGGCACTTTATTTAAGTGTTGAGAACTAGAGCTCAGTTGTTTGGCATGCCACCACTGTCCATCCAGCACTATGGACGTCACTGCCTACATCTGGCTCTAAGTAGTCCATGGTTGTGTTCAGCCGAATGACCTCTGCCGGGAACACTCAGAATGAGATTCTGAGTTATTGCAAAATAGGAGCGTTTCACTGCTATCAAGGCTTCACAGGAAGAATTTTGGAATCTTGCTGCCGGCAGTCCTCCGGCTGTTCCGGGTGAACATCTCCTTGTAAATCCCCCGTGTTTTCTTGTACACCCGTGAAATTTGGACAGGTTATGCAGTTTGCATGGCTGCAGAATTGCGCCTGCCTAGCTCTGCCAGGGTTGCAAACATTCAGGAGTGGCAGCCAGATTGGCTGATTCCTGTAGGACACTGCCAGAGGACTGGGTCTATGTGCTTCCCGTTGTTCTCAAATGAGTGCTACTGATTCCAGCTTTGACGGCTACACTCTACTCAACCGGAGCAGTAAGTTGAACCTCAACTTATGGCACTTTGTGAAAGTGTTGAGAACTAGAGCTCAGTTGTTTGGAACGCCACAACAGTCCATCCAGCACTATGGACAGCAAAGCCTACATCTGGCTCTAATTAGTCCACGGTTGTGTTCAGCGGAATGACCTCTACCGGGAACACTCAGAATGAAGTTCTGAGTTATTGCAACATAGGAGCGTTTCACTGCTTTCAAGGCTTCTCAGGAAGGATTCTGGAATCTTGCTGTCGGTAGGCCTCCGGCTGTTCTGGGTGAACATCTCCTTGTAAATCCGCCATTGTTTCTTGTAGACCCCTGAAATTTGGCCAGGTTATGCAGTTTGCTTTGCTGCACAATTGTGACTGCCTTGCTCTGCCGCGGTGGCAACCATTCAGGCATTCCAGCCAGATAGGCTGCTCCCCATAGGACACTGCCAGCGGACTGGGTGTATCCGCTTCCCGTTCTTCTCACCTGTGTGCTACTGATTCCAGCTTTGACGGCTACACTCTACTCAACCGCAGCAGTAAGTTGAACCTCAACTTCGGGCACTTTCTGAAACTGTTGAGAACTAGAGCTCAGATGTTGGGCATGCGACCACTGTCCATCCAGCACTATGGACAGCACTGTCTACATCTGGCTCTAATTAGTCCACGGTTGTGTTCAGCCGAATGACCTCTGCCGGGAACACTCAGAATGTGGTTCTGAGTTATTGCAACCTAGGAGCGTTTCATTGCTTTCACGGCTTCTTAGGATGAATTCCGGAATCTTGCTGCCGGCAGGCCTCCGGCGGTTCTGGGTGAACATCTCCTTCTAAATCCCCCGTGGTTTATTTTACACCCATGAATTTTTGCCAGGTTATGCAGTTTGCATTGCTGCACAAATGTGCCTGCCTAGCTCTGCCAAGGTTGCAAACATTCAGGCGTTGCATCCAGATAGACTGGTCCCCATAGGACATTGCCAGCGGACTGGGTATATCTGCTTCCCGTTCTTTTCACATGAGTGCTACTGATTCCAGCTTTGACGCCTACACTCTACTAAACCGGAGCAGTAAGTTAAACCTCAACTTATGGCACTTTGTGAAAGTGTTGAGAACTAGAGCTCAGTTGTTTGGCACGCCACCACTGTCAATCCAGCACTGTGGATGGCACTGCCTACATCTGGCTCTATTAATCCACGCTTGTGTTCAGCCGCATGACCTCTGCCGGGAAAACTTAGAATTAGGTTCTGCGTTCCTGCAACATAGGAGCATTTCACTGCTTTCAAGGCTCCTTAGGAAGGATTCTGGAAGGTTGCTGCCGGCAGGCCTCCTGCTGTTCCGGGTGAACATCTCCTTGTAAATCCCCCGTGGTTTCTTGTACACCCGTGAATTTTGGACAGGTTATGCAGTTTGCATTGCTGTACAATTGCGCCTGCCAAGCTCTTCCGTGGTAGCAAACATTCAGACATAGCAGCCAGATAGGCTGGTCCACGCAGGACACTGCCAGCAGACCTTGTATATCTGCTTCCCGTTCTTTTCACCTGAGTGCTACTGATTCCAGCTTTGAAGGCTAAACTCTACTCAACCGGCAGTGTCCATCCAGCACTATGGACGGCACTGCCTACATCGGGCTCTATTAATCCACGGTTGAGTTCAGCCTAATGACCTCTGCCGGGAACAATGAGAATGAGGTTCTGTGTTATTGCAATATAGGAGCGTTTCACTGCTTTCAAGGCTTCTTAGGAAGGATTCCAAAATGTTGCTGCCGGCAGGCCTCCGGTTGTTCCGGGTGAACATCTCCTTGTAAATCCCCCGTGGTTTCTTGTACACCCGTGAATTTTGGCCAGGTTATGCAGTTTGCATTGCTGCACAATTGTGCCTGCCTAGCTCTGCCGAGGTTGCAAACATTCAGTCGTGGCAGCCAGATAGGCTGGACCCAGTAGGACACTGCAAGCGGACTGGGTATATCTGCTTCCCATTCTTCTCACCTGTGTGCTCCTGATTCCTGCTTTGCCGGCTACACTCTACTCAACCGCAGCAGTAAGTTGAACCTCAACTTATGGCACTTTGTGAAAGTGTTGAGAACTAGAGCTCAGTTGTTTGGCACGCAACCACTTTCCATCCAGCACTATGGAGGAACTGCCTACATCTGGCGCTAATTAGTCAATGGTTGCGTTCAGCCGAATGACCTCTGCCGGGATCACTCAGAATGAGGTTCTCAGTTATTTCAACATAGGTGCGTTTCACTGCTTTCAAGGCTTCACAGGAAGAATTCCAGAAACTTGTTGCCGACAGGCTTCCGGCTATTCCGGGTGAACGTCTCCTTGTAAATCCCAAGTGCTTTCTTGCACACCCGTGAAATTTGGCCAGGTTATGCAGTTTGCATTGCTGCACAATTGCGTCTGCCTAGCTCTGCCGCGGATGCAAACATTCAGGCGTGGCAGCCAGATAGGCTGGTCCCCATAGGACACTGCCAGCGGACTGGGTCTATCTGCTTCCCGTTCTTCTCACCTGAGTGCTACTGATTCCAGATTTGCTGCCTACACTCTACTCAACCGGAGCAAAAAGTTGAACCACAACTTATGGCACTTTGTGAAAGTGTTGAGAACTAGAACTCAGTTGTTTGGCATGCCACCACTGTCCATCCAGCACTATGGATGGCACTGCCTACATCTGGCTCTAAGTAGTCCAGGGTTGTGTTCAGCCGAATGACCTCTGCCGGGAACACTCAGAATGAGGTTCTGAGTTATGGCAACATAGGTGCGTTTCACTGCTTTCAAGGCTTCACAGGAAGAATTCCATAATCTGGCTGCGCGCAAGCCTCTGGCTGTTCCGGGTGAACATCTCCTTGTAAATCCCCCGTGGTTTCTTGTAAAACCGTGAAATTTGGCTAGGTTATGCAGTTTGCATTGCTGCACAATTGCGCCTGCCTAGCTCTGCCGCGCTTGCAAACATTCAGGCGCGGCAGCCAGATAGGCTGGTCCCCGTAGGACATTGCCAGCGGACTGGGTCTATCTGCTTCCCGTTCTTCTCACCTGAGTGCTACTGATTCCAGCTTTGACTGCTACACTCTACTCAACCGTTGAAGTAGTTGAACCTCAACCTATGGCAATTTGTAAAAGACTTGAGAAATAGAGCTCAGTTGTTTGGCACGACACCACTGTCCATCCAGCACTATGGACGGAACTGCATACATTTGGCTCTAATAAGTTCTTGGTTGTGTTCAGCCAAATGACCTCTGCCGGGAACACTCAGAATGGGGTTCTGAGTTATGGCAACCTAGGATCATTTCACTGCTTTCAAGGCTTCTTGAGAAGAATTTCGGAATGTTGCTGCCGGCAGGCCTCCGGCTGTTCCGAGTTAACATCTCCATATAAATCCCGCGTGGTTTCTTGTACACGCGTGAAATTTGGCCAGGTTATGCAGTTTGCATTGCTGCACAATTGCGCCTGGCTAGCTCTGCCACGTTTGCAAACATTCAGGCGTGGCAGCCAGATTTACTGATCCCTGTAGGACACTGCCAGCGGACTGGTTATATCAGCTTCCCGTTCTTCTCACCTCAGAGCTACTGATTCCAGCTTTGACGGCTACACTCTACTCAACGGGAGCAGTAAGTTGAACCTCAACTTATGGCACTTTGTGAAAGTGTTGAGACTTAGAGCTCAGTTGTTTGGCACGCCACCACTGTCCATCCAGCACCATGGACGTCACTGCCTACATCCGGCTCTAATTAGTCCACGGTTGTGTTCAGCCGAATGACCTGTGCTGGGAACACTCAGAATGAGGTTCTGAGTTATTGCAACATAGGAGCGTTTCACTGCTTTCAAGGCTTCACAGGAAGAATTCCGGAATGTTGCTGCCGGCAGGCCTCCGGCTGCTCCGGGTGAATATCTCCTTGTAAATCCCCCGTGGTTACTTGTACACCGGTGAAATTTGGCCAGGTTATGCAGTTTGCATTGCTGCACAATTGCGCCTGCCTAGCACTGCCGTGGTTACAAACATTCAGGCGTGGTAGCCAGAGAGGCTGGACCTCGTAGGACACTACCATGGGACTCGGTATATGTGCTTCCCGTTCTTCTCACCTGAGTGCTACTTATTCCAGCTTTGACGGCTACACTGTACTCAACAGGAGCAGTAAGTTTAACCTCAACTCATGGCACTTTATGAAAGTGTTGAGAACTAGAGCTCCGTTGTTTGGCATGCCACCAGGGTCCTTCCATCACTATGGACGGCACTGTGTACATCTGGCTCTAATTAGTCCACGGTTGTCTTCAGCCGAATGCCCTCTGCCAAGAAAACTCAGAATGAGATTCTGAGTTGTTACAACTTAGGAGCATTTCCCTGCTTTCAAGGCTTCTTAGGAAGAATTCCCGAATGTTTTTGCCGGCAGACCTCTGGCTGTTCCGGGTGACCATCTCCTTGTAAATCCCCTGTGGTTTCTTGTACACACGTGAAATTTGGCCAGAATATGCAGTGTGCATTGTTGCACAATTGCGCCTGCCTAGCTCTGCCGCGGTTGCAAACATTCAGGCGTGGCAGCCAGATAGGCTGGTCCCCGTAGGACACTGCCAGCGGACTGGTTCTATCTGCTTCCCGTTCTTTTCACCTGAGTGCTACTGATTCCAGCTTTGACGGCTACACTCTACTCAATCGGAACAGTAAGTTGAACCTCAACTTATGGCATTTTGTGAAAGTATTGACACCTAGAGCTCAGTTGTTTGGCACGCCACAACTGTCCATCCAGCACTATGGACGGCACTGCCTATATCTGGCTCTAATTAGTCCAGGGTTGTGTTCAGGCGAATGACCTCTGCGGGGAACACTCAGAATGAGGTTCTGAGTTGTTGCAACATAGGAGCGTTTCACTGCTTTCAAGGCTTCTTAGGAAGCATTCCGGAAACTTGCTGTGGACAGGCCTCCGTCTTTTCCGGGTGAACATCTCCTTGTAAATCCCCCGTGGTTTCTTGTACACCCATGAAATTTGGCGAGGTTATGCAGTTTGCATTGCTGCACAATTGTGCCTGCCTTGCTCTGCCGAGGTTGCAAACATTCAGGCATGGCAGCCAGATAGGCTTGTCCCCGTAGGACACTGCCAGCGGACTGCATATATCAGCTTCCCGTTCTTCTCACCTCAGTGCTACTGATTTCAGCTTTGACAGCTACACTCTACTCAACCGGAGCAGTAAGTTGAACCTAAAATTATGGCACTTTGTGCAAGTGTTGAGAACTAGAGCTCAGTTGTTTGGCATGCCACCACTGTCCATCCAGCACTACTGACGGCACTGCCTACATCTGGCTATAGTTAGTCCACGGTTCTCTTCAGCCGAATGACCTCTGCCGGGAACACTCAGAATGAGGTTCTGAGTTATTGCAACATAGGAGCGTTTCACTGCTTTCAAGGCTTCTTAGGAAGAATTCCAGAATCTTGCTTCCGACAGGCCTCCTGCTGTTCAGGGAGAACATCTCCTTGTAAATCCCCCGTGGTTTCTTGTACACCCCTGAAATTTAGGGAGGTTATGCAGTTTGCATTGCTGCACAATTGCGCCAGCCTACCCATGACGCGGTTGCAAACATTCAGGCGTGGCAGCCAGATAGGCTGGTCCCCATAGGACAATGCCAGCGGACTGGGTATAACTGCTTCGGGTTCTTCTCACCTGAGTGTTACTGATTCCAGCTTTGACGGCTACACTCTACTCAACCGGAGCAGTATGTTGAACCTCAACTTATGTCACTTTGTGAAAGTGTTGAGAAGTAGAGCTCAGTTGTTTGGCATGCCACCACTCTCCCTCCAGCAGTATGGACAGCACTGCCTACATCTGGCTCTAATTAGTCCACGGTTGTGTTCAGCCGAATGACCTCTTCCGGGAACACTCAGAATGAGGTTCTGAGTTATTGCAACAAAGGAGGTTTCACTGCTTTCAAGGCTTCTTAGGAAGGATTCCGGAAACTTGCTGCAGGCAGGCCTCGGGCTGTTCCGGGTGAACATCTCCTTGTAAATCCACCGTGCTTTCTTGTAAACCCGTGAAAATTTGCCAGGTTATGAAGTTTGTATTGCTGCACAATTGCGCCTGTCTAGCTCTGCCGCGTTTGAAAATATTCAGGCATGGCAATCAGATAGGCTGGTCCCCGTAAGACATTGCCAGCGGACTGGGTATATCTGCTTCCCCTTCTTCTCACCTGAGTGCTACTGATTCCACCATTGATGGCTACACTCTACACAACCGGAGCAGTAAGTTGAACCTCAACTCATGGCACTTTGTGAAAGAACTAGAGCTCAGTTGTTTGGCACGCCACCACTGTCCATCCAGCACTATGGACGGCACTGCCTACATCTAGCTATAATGAGTCCACGGTTGATTTGAGCCGAATGACCTCTGCTGCGAACACTCAGAATGAGGTTCTGAGTTATTGCCACATAGGAGCGTTTCACTGCTTTCAAGGCTTCTTAGGAAGGATTCCGGAATGTTGTTGCCGGGAGGACTCTGGCTGTTTCGTGTGAACATCTCATTGTAAATCCGCCGTGGTTTCTTGTACACCCGTGAAATTTGGCCAGGTTATGCAGTTTGCATTGTTGCACAATTGTGCCTGCAAAGCTCTGCCACGATTGCAAACATTCAGGCGTGGCAGCCAGATATGCTGGTCCCCGTAGGACACTGCCAGCGGACTGGGTATATCTGCTTCCCGTTCTTCTCACCTGAGTGCTACTGATTCCAGCTTTGACGGCTACACTCTACTCAACCGGAGCAGTAAGTTGAACCTCAACTTATGGCACTTTGTGAAAGTGTTGAGAACTAGAGCTAGGTTGTTTGGCAAGCCACCACTGTCCATCCAGCAATATGGACGGCACTGCCTACATCTTTCTCTAATTAGTCCACCGTTGTGTTCAGCCGAATGAACTCTGCCGGGAACACTCAGAATGAGGTTCTGAGTTACTGAAACATAGGAGCGTTTCACTGCTTTCAAGGCTTCTTAGGAAGAATTCCGTAATCTCGCTGGGGCCAGGCCTCCGGCTGTTCCGGGTGAACATGTCCTTGTAAATCCACCGTGGTTTCTTGTACACCCGTGAAATTTGGCCAGGTTATGCAGTTTGAATTGCTGCATAATTGCGACTGCTTAGCTCTGCCGTGGTTGCCAATATTGAGGCGTGGCAGACAGATAGGCTGGACACCGTAGGACACTGCCAGCGGACTGGGTATATCTGCTTTTCGTTCTTCTCACCTGAGTGCTGCTGATTCTAGCTTTGACGGCTACACTCTACTCAACCGAAGCAGGAAGTTGAACCTCTACTTATGGCACTCTGTTAAAGTTTGGAGAACTAGAGCTCAGTTGTTTGGCACGCCACGACTGTCCATTAAGCACTATGGACGTCACTGCTTACATCTGGCTATAGTTAGTCCACGGTAGTGATCAGCCGAATGAGCTCTGCTGGGAACACTCACAATACGGTTCTAAGTTATTGCAACATAGGAGTGTTTCACTTCGTTAAAGGTTTCTTAGGAAGAATTCTGGAATCTTGCTGCCCGCAGTCCTCCAGTTGTTCCGAGTGAATATCTCCTTGTAAATCCGCCGTGGTTTCATGTACACCCGTGAAATTTGGCTAGGTTATGCAGTTTGTATTGCTGCATAATTGCGTCTGCCTAGCTCTGGCGCGGTTGCAAACATTCAGGCGTGGCAGACAGATAGGCTGGTCCGCGTAGGACACTGCCAGCGGACTGGGTATATCTGCTTCCAGTTCTTCTCACCTGAGTGCTACTGATTCCAGCTTTGACGTCTACACTCTGCTCAAACGGCGAAGTAAGTGGAACCTCAATCTATGGCAATTTGTAAAAGTCTTGAGAACTAGAGCTCAGTTGTTTGGCACGCCACCACTGTCCATCCAGCACTATGGACGGCACTGACTACATCTGGCTCTAATAAGTTCATAGTTGTGTTCAGCCGAATGACCTCTGCCGGAAACACTCAGAATGGGGTTCTGAGTTATGGCAACATAGGAGCATTTCACTGCTTTCAAGGCTTCTTAGGAAGGATTCCGGAATCTTGCTGCCGGCAGGCCTCTGGCTGTTCCGGGTGTATATGTCCTCGTAAATGCGCCGTGGTTTCTTGTACACCCGTGAAATTTGGCCAGATTATGCAGTTTGCATTGCTGCACAATTGTACCTGCCAAGCTCTGCCACGGTTGCAAACATTCAGGCGTGGCAGCCAGATAGGCTGGTCCCCATAGGACACTGCCAGCGGACTGGGTCTATCTGCTTCCCGTTCTTCTCACCTGAGTGCTACTGATTCCAGCTTTCACGCCTACACTCTACTCAACCGGAGCAGTAAGTTGAACCTCAACTTATGGCACTTTGTGAAAGTTTGGAGAACTAAATCTCAGTTGTTTTCCAATTGAAAACAATGCCTATATCTGGCTCTAATTAGTCCATTGCCTACATCTGGCTCTAATTAGTCTACTGCCTACATCTGGCTCTAATAAGTCCACGGTTGTGTTCAGCCGAATGAACTCTGCCAGAAACACTCAGAATGAGGTTCTGAGTTATTGCAACATAGGAGCGTATCACTGCTTTCCAGGCTTCTTAGGAAGAATTCCAGAATCTTGCTGCCAGCAGGCCTCTGGCTGTTCCGGGTGAACATCTCCTTGTACATCCCCCGTGGTTTCTTGTACACCAGTGAAATTTGGCCAGGTTATGCAGTTTGCATTGAGGCACAATTGTGCCTGCCTTGGTCTGTCTCGGTTGCAAACATTCAGGCGTGGCAGCAAGATAGGCTGGTCCCCGTAGGACACTGCCAGCGGACTGGGTATATCTGCTTCCCGTTCTTCTCCCCTGAGTGCTACTGATTCCAGCTTTGACGGCTACACTCTACTCCACCGGAGCAGTAAGTTGAACCTCAACTTATGGCAGTATGTGATAGTGTTGAGAAATAAAGCTCAGTTGTTTGGCACGCCACCACTGTCCTTCCAGCACTATGGACGGCACTGCCTACATCTGGCTCTAATTAGGTCACGGTTGTGTTCAGCCGAATGATCTGTGCTGCGAACACTCAGAATGAGGTTCTGAGTTATGGCAACATAAGAGCGTTTCACTGCTTTCAAGGCTTCTTCGAAAGGATTCCGGAATTTTGTTGCCAGCAGGCCTCCGGCTGTTCTGGGTGAACATTTCCTTGTAAATCCCCCGTGGTTTCTTGTACACCCGTGAAATTTGGCCAGGTTATGCAGTTTGCATTGCTGCACAATTGCGCCTGGCAAGCTCTGCTGCGGTTGCAAACATTCAGGCGTGGCAGCCAGATAGGCTGGTCCCCGAAGGACTCTGCCAGCGGACTGGGTATATCTGCTTCCTGTTCTTCTCACCTGAGTGCTACTGATTCCAGCTTTGACGGCTACACTCTACTCAACCGGAGCAGTAATTTGAACCTCAACTTATGGCACTTTGTGAAAGTGCTGAGAACGAGAGCGCAGTTGTTTGGCACGCCACCACTGTCCATCCAGCACTATGGACGGCACTGCATACATCTGGCTCTAAGAAGTTCATGGTTGTGTTCAGCCGAATGACCTCTGCCTGGAACACTCAGAATGACGTGCTGAGTTATTGCAACATAGGAGCGTTTCACTGCGTTCAAGGCTTCTTAGGAAGAATTCCGGAATCTTGCTGCCGGCAGGCCTCCGGCCGTTCCGGGTAAACATCTCCTTGTATTTCCTTCTGGTTTCTTGTACACCCGTGAAATTTGGCCAGGTTATGCAGTTTGCATTGCTGCATAATTGCGACTGTCTAGCTCTGTCGCGGTTGCAAACATTCAGGCGTATCAGCCAGATAGGCTGGTCCCCGTAGGACACTGCCAGCGGAGTGGGTATATCTGCTTCTCGTTCTTCTCACCTGAGTACTACTGATTCCAGCTTTGACGGCTACACTCTACTCAACTGCAGCAGTAAGTTGAACCTCAACTTATGGCACTTTGTGAACGTTTGGAGAACTAGAGCTCAGTTGTTTAGCATGTGACCCCAGTCCGCCCAGCACTATCGACGGCACTGCCTACATCTGGCTCTAATTAGTCTTCGGTTGTGTTCAGCCGAATGACCTCTGTCGGGAACACTCAAAATGACGTTCTGAGTTATTGCAACATAGGAGCGTTTCACTGCTTTCAAGGCTTCACAGGAAGAATTCCGGAATCTTGCTGCCGTCAAGACTCCGGCTATTCCAGGTGAACATCTCCTTGAAAATCCCCCGTGGTTTCTTGTACACCCGTGAAATTTGGCCAGGTTATGCAGTTTGCATTGCTTCACAATTGTGCCTGCCTGGCTCTGCCATGGTTGCAAACATTCAGCCGTGGCAGCCAGATAGGCTGGTCCCCATAGGACACTGCCAGCGGACTAGGTCTATCTGCTTCCCGTTCTTCTCACCTGAGTGCTACTGATTCCAGATTTGACCAGTATACTCTACTCAATCGGAGGAGTAAGTTGAACCTCAACTTATGGCACTTTGTGAAAGTTTGGAGAACTAAAGCTCAGTTGTTTTCCAATCGAAAACACTGCCTATATCTGGCTCTAATTAGTCTATTGCCTACATCTGGCTCTAATTAGTCCACTGCCTACATCTGGCTCTAATTAGTCCACGGATGAGTTCAGCCGAATGACCTCTGCCGGGAACACTCAGAATGAGGTTCTGAGTTATTGCAACATAGGAACGTTTCACTGCTTTCCAGGCTTCTTAGGAAGAATTCCGGAATCTTGCTGCCAGCAGGCCTCTGGCTGTTCCGGGTGAACATCTCCTTGTACATCCCCCGTGGTTCCTTGTACACCCGTGAAATTTGGCCAGGTTATGCAGTTTGCATTGAGGCACAATTGTGCCTGCCTTGCTCTGTCTCAGTTGCAAACATTCAGGCGTGGCAGCCAGATAGGCTGGTCCCCGAAGGACACTGCCAGCGGACTGGGTATATCTGCTTCCTGTTCTTCTCACCTGAGTGCTACTGATTCCAGCTTTGACGGCTACACTCTACTCAACCGGATTAGTAATTTGAACCTCAACTTATGGCACTTTGAGAAAGTGCTGAGAACGAGAGCGCAGTTGTTTGGCTAGCCACCACTGTCCATCCAGCAGTATGGACGGCACTGTCTACATCTTGTTCTAAATAGTGCGCGGTTGTGTTCAGTCTCTGCCGGGAACACTCAGAGTGAGGTTCGGAGTTGTTGCAACATAGGAGCGTTTCACTGCTTTCAAGGCTTCACAGGAAGAATTTTGGAATCTTGCTGCCGGCAGGCCTCCTGCTGTTCAGGGTGAACATCTCCTTGTAAATCCCCCATGGTTTCTTGTACACCTGTGAAATTTGGGGAGGTTATGCAGTTTGCATTGCTGCACAATTGCGCCTGCCTACCCCTGACGCGGTTGCAAACATTCAGGCGTGGCAGCCAGATAGGCTGGTCCCCGTAAGACACTGCCAGGGACTGGGTATATCTGCTTTCCGTTTTTCTCACCTGAGTGCTACTGATTCAAGCTTTGACGGCTACACTCTACTCAACCGGAGCAGTAAGTAGATCCTCAACATATGGCACTTTGTGAAAGTGTTGTGAACTAGATCTCAGGTGTTTGGCACGCCACCAATATCCAAACAGCACTATGGACGGCACGGCCGATATCTGGCTCTAATTAGTCCACAGTTGTGTTCAGCTGAATGATCTCTGCCAGGAACACTCAGAATGAGGTTCTGAGTTATTGCAAACTAGGTGCGTTTCACTGCTTTCAAGGTTTCACAGGAAGAATTCCGGAATCTTGCTGTTGGCAGGCCTCTGCCTGTTCCAGGTGAAATCCCCTTGTAAATCCTCCGTGGTTTCTTGTACACCCGTGAAATTTGGCCAGGTTATGCAGTTTGCATTGCTGCACAATTCCGCCTGCATAGCTCTGCCGTGGTTACGAACATTCAGGCGTGGCAGCCAGAAAGGCTGGTCCCCGTAGGACACTGCCAGCGGACTGGGTCTACCTGCTTCTCGTTCTTCTCACCTGAGTGCTACTGATTCCAGCTTTGACGGGTACACTTTACTCAACCGGAGCAGTAAGTTGAACCTCAACTTATGGCAATTTGTGAAAGTTTGGAGAACTAAAGCTCAGTTGTTTTCCAATCGAAAACACTGCCTCTATCTGGCTCTAATTAGTCCATTGCCTACAACTGGCTCTAATTAGTCCACTGCCTACATCTGGCTCTAATTAGGCCACGAATGAGATCAGCCGAAAGACCTCTGCCGGGAACACTCAGAATGAGGTTCTGAGTTATTCCAACATAGGAGAGTTTCACTGCTTTCCAGGCTTCTTAGGAAGAAATCCGGAATGTTGCTGCCCGCAGGCCTCCGGCTGTTCCGGGTAAATATGTCCTTGTAAATCCCCCGTGGTTTCTTGAACACCCCTGAAATTTGGGGAGGTTATGCAGTTTGCATTGCTGCACAATTGCACCTGCCTACCCCTGCCACGGTTGCAAACATTCAGGCGTGGCAGCCAGATAGGCTGATCCCCGTAGGACACTGCCAGCGGACTGGGTATATCTGCTTCCCGTTCTTCTCACCTAGGAGTGCTACTGATTCCAGCTTTGATGGCTACACTCAACCGGAGCAGTAAGTTGAACTTCAACTTATGGCACTTTGTGAAAGTGTTGAGAACTATAGCTTAGTTGTTTGGCACGCCACCACAGTCCATCCAGCACTATGGACGGAACAGCCTACATTTGGCTCTATTAATCCACGGTTGTGTTCAGCCAAATGACCTCTGCCGGGAACACTCAGAATGATGTTCTGTGTTATTGCAACATAGGAGGGTTTCAATGCTTTCAAGGCTTCTTAGGAAGGATTCCGGAAACTTGCTGCTGGCAGGCCTCTGGCTGTTCCGGGTGAACATCTCCTTGTAAATCCCCCGTGGTTTCTTGTACACCTGTGAAATTTGGCGAGGTTATGCAGTTTGCATTGCTGCACAATTGAACCTGCCTGGCTCTGCCGTGGTTGCAAACATTCAGGCGTGGCAGCCAGATAGGCTGGTCCCCGTAGGACACTGTCAGCGGACTGGGTATATCTGCTTCCCGTTCTTCTCACCTGAGTGCAACTGATTACAGCTTTGATGGCTACACTCTACTAAACCGGCAGTGTCCATCCAGCACTATGTATGGCACTGCCTACATGTGGCTATAATTAGTCCTCGGTTGGGATCAGCCGAATGACCTCTGCCGGGAACACTCATAATGAGGTTCGGAGTTATTGCAACATAGGAGACTTTCACTGCTTTCAAGTCTTCTAAGGAAGGATTCCGGAATGTTGTTCCCCGCAGGCCTCCGGCTGTTCCGAGTGAACATCTCCTTGTAAATCACCCATGGTTTCTTGTACAGCCGTGAAATTTGGCCAGGTTATGCACTTTGCACTGTTGCACAATTGCGCCTGCCTAGCTCAGCCGTGGTGGCAAACATTCAGGCGTGGCAGCCAGATAGGCTGGTCCCCGTAGGACACTGCCAGCGGACTGGGTATATCTGCATCACGTTCTTCTCACCTGAGTGCTAGTGATTGCAGGTTTGACGGCTACACTCTACTCAACCGGAAAAGTAAGTTGAACCTCAAATTATGGCACTTTGTGAAAGTGTTGAGAACTAGAGCTCAGTTGTTTGGCACGCCACCACTGTCGATCTAGCACTATGGATGGCAATGCCTACATCTGGCTCTAATTAGTCCACTGTTGTGTTCAGCCGAATGACCTCTGCTGGGAACACTCAGAATGAGGTTCTGATTTATTGCAACACAGGAGCGATTCACTGCTTTCAAGGCTTCTTCGGAAGGATTCGGGAATGTTGCTGCCGGCAGGGCTACGGCTGTTCCGGGTGAACATCTCCTTGTAAATTCCCCGTGGTTTCTTGTACACCCGTGAAATTGGGCCAGATTATGCAGGTTGCATTCCTGTACAATTGCGAATGCCTAGCTCTGCCGCGGTGGCATACATTCAGGCGTGGCAGCCAGATAGGCTGGTCCCCATAAGACATTGCCAGCGAACTCCATACATCTGTTTCCCATTCTTCTCACCTGAGTGCTACTGATTCCAGTTTTGACGGCTACACTCTACCCAACCGAAGCACTAAGTTGAATCTCAACTTATGGCACTTTGTGAAAGTGTTGAGAACTACAGCTCAATTGTTTGGCACGCCACCACTGTCCATCCAGCAGTATGGACAGCAGAGTCTACATCTGGCTCTAATTAGTCCACGGTTGTGTTCAGCCGAATGACCTCTGCCGGGAACACTCAGAATGAGGTTCTGAGTTATTTCAACATAGGAGCGTTTCACTGCTTTAAAGGATTCACAGGAAGAATTCCGGAATTTTGCTGCCACCAGGCCTCCGGCTCTTCCGGATGAAGATCTCATTGTGAATCCCCCGTGGTTTCTTGGACACCCGTGAAATTTGGCCAGGTTATGCAGTTTCCATTGCTGCACAATTGCGCCTGCCTAGCTCTGCCGCGGTTGCAAACATTCAGGCGTGGCAGCCAGATAGGCTGGTCGCCGTAGGACACTGCCAGCGGACTGGGTATATCTGCTTCCCATTCTTCTCACCTGAGTGCTACTGATTCCTGCTTTGACGGCTACAATCTACTCAACCGGAGCAGTAAGTTGAACCTCAAATTATGGCACTTTGTGAAAGTTTGGAGAACGAAAGCTCAGTTGTTTTCCAATCGAAAACACTGCCGATATCTGGCTCTAATTAGTCCATTGCTACATGTGGCTCTAATTAGTCCACTGCCTACATCTGGCTCTAATTAGTCCACGGTTGTGTTCAGCCGAATGACCTCTGCCGGGAACACTCAGAATGAGGTTCTGAGTTATTGCAACATAGGAGCGTTTCACTGCTTTCAAGGCTTCTCAGGAAGGATTCCGGAATCTTGCTGTCGGTAGGTTTCCGACTGATCTGGGTTAAGATCTCCTTGTAAATCCCGCGTTGTTTCTTGTACACCCGTGAAATTTGGCCAGGTTATGAAGTTTGCTTTGCTGCACAATTGCGCCTGCCTAGCTCTGTCGCGTTGGCAAACATTCAGGCATGGCATCCAGATAGGCTGCTCCCCATAGGACACTGGCAGCGGATTGGGTATATCTGCTTCCCGTTCTTCTGACCTGAGTGCTACTGATTTCAGCTTTGACAGCTTCACTCTAGTCAACCGGAGCAGTAAGTTGAAGCTCAACTTAGTGCACTTTCTGAAAGTGTTGAGAACTAGAGCTCAGTTGTTTGGCACGCCACCACTGTCCTTCCCGCACTGTGGACAGCACTGCTTACATCTGGCTCTAATTAGTCCACGATTGTGTTCATCCAAATGACCTCTGCGGGGAACACTGAGAATGAGGTTCTGAGTTATTGCAAAATAGGAGCACTTCACTGCTTCCAAGGCTTCTTAGGAAGAATTCCGGAATATTTCGTCCGACACGCCTCCGGCTGTTCTGGGTGAACATCCCCTTGTAAATCCCCCGTGGTTTCTTGTACACCCGTGAAATTTGGCCAGGTTATGCAGTTTGCATTGCTGCACAATTGCGCTTGCCTAGATCTGCCGCGTTTGCAATCATTCAGGCGTGGCAGCCATATAGGCTGATCCTCGTAGGACACTGCCAGCGGACTAGGTATATCTGCTTCCCGTTCTTCTCACTCGAGTGCTACTGATTCCAGCTTTGACGGCTACACTCTACTCAATCGGAGCAGTAAGTTGAACCTCAACTTATGGCACTTTGTGAAAGTGTTGAGAACTAGAGCTCAGTTGTTTGGCACGCCACCACAGTCCATCCAGCACTATGGACGGCACTGCCTACATCTGGTTCTAATTAGTCCAGGATTGTGTTCTGCCGAATGGCCTCTGCCGCGAACACTCGGAATGAGGTTCTGAGTTATTGCAACATAGGAGCGTTTCACTGCTTTCAAGGCTTCTTAGGAAGAATTCCTCAATCTTGCTGCCAGCAATCCTCCGGCTATTCCGGGTGAACACCTCCTTGTAAATCCCCAGTGGTTTCTTGTACACCCGTGAAATATGGCCAGGTTATGAAGTTTGCATTGCTGCACAATTGCGCCTGCCTAGCTCTGCCGCATTTGCAATCATTCAGGCGTGGCATCCAGATAGGCTGGTCCCCGTAGGACACTGCCAGTGGACTGGGTATATCTGCTTCCCGTTCTTCTCACCTGAGTGCTATTGATTCCAGCTTTGTCGGCTACAATCTTCTCAACTGGAGCAGTCACTTGAACCTCAACTTATGGTACGTTGTGAAAGTGTTGAGAACTAGAGCTCAGTTGTTTGGCACGCCACCACGGTCCATCCAGCACTATGGACGGCACTGCCTACATCTGGCTCTAATTGGTCCACGGTTGTGTTCAGCCGAAGGACCTCTGCCGGGAACACTCAGAATGAGGTTCTGAGATATTGCAACATAGGAGCGTTTCACTGCTTTCAAGGCTTCACAGGAAGAATTCCGGAATCTTGCTGCCGGCAGGCCTTCGGCAGTTCCAGGTAAAAATGTCCTTGCAAATCACCCGTGGTTTCTTGTACACCCTTGAAATTTGGCCAGGTTATGCAGTTTGAATTGATGCACAATTGCGCCTACCTAGCTCTGCCGCGGTTGCAAACATTCAGACATGGCAGCTAGATAGGCTGGTCCCCGTAGGACACTGCCAGCGAACTGGGGATATCTGCTTCCCGTTCTTCTTAGCTGAGTGCTACTGATTCCAGCTTTGATGGCTACAATCTACTCAACCAGAGCAGTAAGTTGAATCTCAACTTATGGCACTTTGTGAAAGTGTTGAGAACTAGAGCGCAGTTGTTTGGCAAGCCAACATTGTCCATCCAGCACTATGGACGGCACTGCTTACATCTGGCTCCAATTAGTCCACAGTTGTGTTCAGCCGAATGACCTCTGCCGGGAACACTCAGAATGAGATTCTGAGTTATTGCAACATAGGAGCGTTTCACTGCTTTCAGGGCTTCACAGGAAGAATTCCGGAATCTTGCTGCCAGCAGGCCTCCGGCTGTTCCGGATGAACATCTCCTTGAAAATCCCTCGTGGTTTCTTTGTCACCCGTGAAATTTGGCCAGGTTATGCAGTTTGCATTGCTGCACAATTGCGCCTGCCTAGCTCTGCCGTGGTTGCAAACATTTAGGCGAGGCATCCAGATCGTCTGGTCTCCATAGGGCACTGCCAGCGGACTGGGTATATCTGCTTCCCGTTCTTCTCACCTGAGTGCTACTGATTCCAGCTTTGACGGCTACACTCTACTCAACCGGAGCAGTAAGTTGAACCTCAACTTAAAGCACTTTGTGAAAGTGTTGGGAACTAGAGCTCAGTTGTTTGGCACGCCACCACTGTCCATCCAGCACTATGGACGGCTCTGCCTACATCTGGCTCTATTTCGTGCACGGTTGTGTTCAGCCGAATGACCTCTGCCGGGAACACTCAGAATGAGGTTCTGGATTGCCGGCAGACCCCAGGAATTCCGCAGTGTTGGTGCTGGCAGGCCTCCGGCTCTTCCCGGTGAACATCTTCTAAATCCACCATGGTTTCTTGTACACCCGTGTAATTTGGCCTGGTTATGCAGTATGCATTGCTGCACAATTGCGCCTTCCTAGCTCTTCCGCGGTTGCAAACATTCAGGCGGGGCAGCCAGAGAAGCTGTTCCCCGTAGGACACTGCAGGCAGACTGGGTAAATCTGCTTCCTGTTCTTCTCACCTGAGTGCTACTGATTACAGATTTGTCGGCTACACTCTACTCAACCGGAGCAGTAAGTTGAACCTCAACTTATGGCACTTTGTGAAAGTGTTGAGAATTAGAGGTCACTTGTTTGGAACGCCACCGCAGTCAATCCAGCACTATGGACGGCACTGCCTATATCTGTCTCTAATTATTCCACAGTTGTGTTTCGCCGAATGACCTCTGCCGGGAACATTCAGAATGAGGTTCTGAGTTGTTGTCACATAGGAGCGTTTCACTGCTTTCAAGGCTTCTTAGGATGTATTCCGGAATGTTGCTGCCGGCAGGCCTCCAGCTGTTCCGGGTGAACATCTCCATGTAAATCCCCCGTGGTTTCTTGTACACACGTGAAATTTGGACAGGTTAGGCAGTTTGCATTGCTGCACAATTGTTCCTGCCTAGCTCTGACGCGGTTGCAAACATTCTGGCGTGGCAGCCAGATAGGCTGGTCCACCTAGGACACTGCCAGCGGACTGGGTATATGTGCTTCCCGTTCTTCTCACCTGAGTGCTACTGATTCCAGCTTTGACGGCTACACTCTACTCAACCGGAGCAGTAAGTTGAACCTCAACTTATCGCACTTTGTGAAAGTGTTGAGAACAAGAGCTCAGTTGTTTTCCATGCCACCACTGTCCATCCAGCACTATCGACGGCACTGCCTACGTCTGGCTCTACTTAGTCCATGGTTATGTTCAGCCGAATAACCTCTGCCGCGAACACTCAGAATGAGGTTCTGAGTTATTGCAACATAGGAGCGTTTAAGTGCTTCCAAGGCTTCTTAGGAAGAATTCCGGAATGTTGCTGCCAGAAGGCCTTCGGCTGTTCCGAGTGAACATCTCCATGTAACTCCCCCGTGTTTTCTTGTACACCCGTGAAATTTGGCCAGGTTATGCAGTTTGCATTGCTGCACAATTGTGCCTGCCTAGCTCTGCCGTGGATGCAAACATTCTGACATGGCAGCCAGATAGGCTGGTCCCCGTAGGACACTGCCAGCGTACTGGGTACATCTGCTTCCCGTTCTTCTCACCTAGTAGTGCTACTGATTCCAGCTTTGACGGCTACACTCTACTCAACCGGCGCAGTAATTTGAACCTCAACTTATGGCACTTTGTGAAAGTGTTGAGAACTAGAGCTCAGTTGTTTGGCACGCCACCACTGTCCATCCAGCACTATGGACGGCACTGCCTACATCTGGCTCTAATTTGTCCACGGATGTGTTCAGCCGAATGACCTCTGCCGGGAACACTCAGAATGTGATTCTGAGTTATTGCAACATAGGAGAGTTTCAGTGCTTTCAAGGCTTCTTAAGAAGAATTCCGGAATATTGCTGGCAGCAGGCCTCCGGCTGTTCCGAGTGAACATCTCCATGTAATTCCCATTTGGTTTCTTGTATACCCGTGAAATTTGGCCAGGTTATGCAGTTTGCATTCCTGCGCAATTGTGCCTGCCTTGCTCTGCCGCGGTTGCAAAATTTCAGGCACGGCAGCTAGATTGGCTGGTCCCCGTTGGACGATGGTCTATCTGCTTCCCGTACTTCTCTCCTGAGTGCTACTGATTCCAGCTTTGACGGCTACACTCTACTCAACCGGAGCAGTAAGTTGAACCTCAACTTAAGGCACTTTGAGAAAGTGTTGAGAACTAGAGCTCAGTTGTTTGGCACGCCACCACTGTCCATCCAGCACTATGGACGGCACTGCTTACATCTGGCTCTAATTAGTCCACGGTTGTGTTCAGCCGAAGGACCTCTGCCGGGAACACTCAGAATGAGGTTCTGAGTTATTGCAACATAGGAGCGTTTCACTGCTTTCAAGGCTTCACAGGAAGAATTCCGGAATCTTGCTTCCGGCAGGCCTCCGTCTGTTCCGGGTGAACTTTTCCTAGTAAATCCCACGTGGTTTCTTGTACACCCGTGAAATTAGGCCAGGTTATTCAGTTTGCATTGCTGCACAATTGCGCTTGCCTAGCTCTGCCGCGGTTGCAAATATTCAGACGTGGCCGCCAGATAGGCTGGTCCCCGTAGGACACTGCCAGCAGACTGGGTATATCTGCTTCCCGTTCTTCTCACCTGAGTGCTACTGATTCCAGCTTTGACGGCTACACTCTACTCAACCGCAGCAGTAAGTTAAACCTCAACTTATGGCAATTTGTGAAAGTGTTGACAACTAGAGCTCAGTTGTTTGGCACGCCACCACCGTCCATCCAGCACTATGGACGGCACTGCCTACATCTGGCTCTAATTCATCCACGGTTGTGTTCAGCCGAATGCCCTCTGCCAGGAACACTCAGAACGAGCTTCTGAGTTATTGCAACATAGGAGCGTTTCACTGCTTTCAAGGCTTCTTAAGAAGAATTCAGGAACTTGCTGCCGGCAAGCGTCCGGCTGTTGTGGGTGAACATCTTCTTGAAAATCTCCTGTGGTTTCTTTGTCACCCGTGAAATTTGGCCAGGTTATGCATTTTGCATTGCTGCAGAATTGTGCCTGCCTACCCCTGCCGCGGTTGCACTCAGGCGTGGCAGCCAGATAGGCTGGACCCCGTAAGACACTGCAAGCCGACTGGGTCTATCTCCTTCCCGTTCTTCTCACTGAGTGCTCCTGATTCCAGCTTTGACGACTACACTCTACTCAACCAGAGCCGTAAGTTGAACTTCAACTCATGGCACTTTGTGAAAGTGTTGAGAACTAGAGCTCAGTTGTTTGGCACGCCACCACTGTCCATCCAGCACTATGGATGGCACTGCCTACATCTGGCTCTAATTAGTCCACAGTTGTTTCAGCCGAATGACCTCTGCCGGGAACACTCAGAATAAGGTTCTGAGATATTGCAACATAGGAGCGTTTCACTGCTTTCAAGGCTTGACAGGACGAATTCCGGAATCTTGCTGCCGGGAGACCTCCGGTTGTTCCGGGTGAACATCTCCTTGTAAATCACCCGTGGTTTCTTGTAAAATCGTGAAATTTGGCTAGGTTATGCAGTTTGCATTGCTGCACAATTGCGCCTGCCTAACTCTGCCGCGCTTGCAAACATTCAGGCGCGGCAGCCAGATAGGCTGGTCCCCGTAGGACACTGCCAGCGGACTGGGTCTATCTGCTTCCCGTTCTTCTCACCTGAGTGCTACTGATTCCAGCTTTGACGGCTACACTCTACTCAACCGGAGCATTAAGTTGAACCTCAACTTATGGCACTTTGTGAAAGTGTTGAGAACTAGAGCTCAGTTGTTTGGCATGCCACCACTGTCCATCTAGCACTATGGATGGAAATGCCTACATCTGGCTCTAATTACTCCACTGTTGTGTTCAGCCGAATGACCTCTGCTGGGAACACTCAGAATGATTTTCTGAGTTATTACAACATAGGAGCGTTTCACTGCTTTCAAGGCTTCACAGGAAGAATTCCGGAATCTTGCTGCAGGGAGACCTCCGGTTGTTCCGGGTGAACATCTCCTTGTAAATCCCACGTGGTTTCTTGTACACCCGTGAAATTTGGCCAGGTTATGCAGTTTGCATTGCTGCACAATTGCGCCTGCCTAGCTCTGCCGCAGTGGCAAACATTCAGGCGTGACAGGCAAATAGGCAGGTCCTCGTAGGACTCTGCCAGCGGACTGGGTCTATCTGCTTCCCGTTCTTCTCACGTGAGTGCGACTGATTCCAGCATTTACGGCTACACTCTACTCAACCGGCGAAGTATGTTGAACCTCAACCTGTGGCAATTTGTAAAAGTCTTGAGAATTAGAGCTCAGTTGTTTGGCACACCACCACTGTCCATCCAGCCCTATGGACGGCACTGCCTACATCTGGCTCTAATAAGTTCATGGTTGTGTTCAGCCGAATGACCTCTGCCGGGAACACTCAGAATGGGGTTGGAGTTTTGGCAACATAGGAGCGTTTCACTGCTTTCAAGGCTTCTTAGGAAGGATTCCGGAATCTTGCTGCCGGCAGGCCTCCGGCTGTTCCGGGTGAACATGTCCTCGTAAATGCCCCGTGGTTTCTTGTACAGCCGTGAAATTTGGCCAGGTTTTGCAGTTTGCATTGCTGCACAATTGCGCCATCCCTGCTCTGCCGCACTTGCAAACATTCAGGCATGGCAGCTAGATAGGCTGGTCCCCGAAGGACACTGCCAGCGGACTGGGTCTATCTGCTTCCCGTTCTTCTCACCTGAGTGGTACTGATTCCAGCTTTGACGGCTACACTCTACTCAACCGGAGCAGTATGTTGTACCTCAACTTATGGCACTTTGTGAAAGTGTTGAGAACTAGAGCTCAGTTGATTGACACGCCACAATTGTCCATCCAGCACTATGGAGGCACTGCATACATCTGGCTCTAATTAGTCCACCGTTGTGTTCAGCCGAATGACCTCTTAAAGGAACACTCAGAATGAGGTTCTGAGGTATTGCAACATAGGAGAGTTTCACTGCTTTCAAGGCTTCTTAGGAAGAATTCCGGTATATTGCTGCCGGCAGGCCTCTGGCTGTTCCGAGTGAACATCTCCATGTAAATCCGCCGTGGTTTCTTGTACCCCCATGAAATTTGGCCATGTTATGCAGTTTGCATTGCTGCATAATTGCGTCTGCCTAGCTCTGCCGTGGTTGCAAACATTCAGGCGTGGTAGCCAGAGAGGCTGTACCTCGTAGGACACTACCATCGGACTGGGTATATGTGCTTCCCGTTCTTCTCACCTGAGTGCTACTGATTCCACCTTTGACGGCTACACTCTACTCAACAGGAGCATTAAGTTGAACCTCAACTTATGGCACTTTATGAAAGTGTTGAAAACTAGAGCTCCGTTGTTGGGCATGCCACCACGGTCCTTCCATCAATATGGACGGAAATGTGTACATCTGGATCTAATTAGTCCACGGTTGTCTTCAGCTGAATGCCCTCTGCCGAGAACACTCAGAATGAGGTTCTGAGTTATTGCAATGTAGGAGCGTTTCACTGCTTTCAATGCTTCTTAGGAAGAATTCTGGAATGTTGCTGCCGGCAGGCCTCCGCCTGTTCAGGGTGAACATTTCCTTGTAAATCCCCCGTGTTTTCTTGTACACCGGTGAAATATGGCCAGGTTATGCAGTTTGCACTGCTGCACAATTGCGCCTGCCTAGCTCTACCCCGGTTACAAACATTCAGGCGTGGCAGCCAGATAGACTGGTCCCTGTAGAACATTGCCAGCAGACTGAGTATATCTGGTTCCCGTTCTTCTCACCTGAGTGCTACTCATTCCAGCTTGACGGCTACAATCTACTCAACCGGAGCAGTAAGGTTAAGCTCAGCTTAGGGCACTTTCTGAAAGTGTTGAGAACTACAGCTCAGTTGTCTGGCATGCGACCACTGTCCATTCAGCACTATGGACGGCACTGCATACATCTGGCTCTAATTGGTCCACGATTGTGTTCAGCCGAATGACCTCTGCCGGGAACACTCAGAATGAGGTTCTGAGTTATTCCAACATAGGAGAGTTTCACTGCTATCAAGGCTTTTTAGGAAGAATTACGCAATGTTGCTGCTGGCAGGCATCCGGCTGTTCCTGCTAAACATGTCCTTGTAAATCCCCCGTGGTTTCTTGTACACCCGTGAAATTTGGCCAGGTTATGCAGTTTGCATTACTGCATAATTGCAACTGCTTAGCTCTGCAGCGATTGCAAACATTGAGGCGTGGCAGCCAGGTAGGCTGGACACCATAGGACACTGCCAGCGGACTGGGTATATCTGCTTCCCGTTCTTCTCACCTGCGTGCTGCTGATTCTAGCTTTGATGGCTACACTATACTCAACCGGAGCAGTAAGTTGATCCTCAACTTATGGCATTTTGTGAAAGTGTTGCGAACTACAGCTCAGTTGTTTGGCACACTAACACTCTCCAGCCAGCACTATGGATGGTACTGCATGCATCTTGCTGTAGTTAGTCCACGGTTGGTTTCAGCCGAATGAGCTCTGCCTGGAACACTCACAGTGAGGTTCTGAGTTATTGCAACATAGGAGTGTTTCACTGCGTTCAAGGTTTCTTAGGAAGAATTCGGGAATCTTGCTGCCGGCAGGCCTCCGGTTGTTCCGAGTGAACATCTCCTTGTAAATCCCCCGTGGTTTCTTGTACACCCGTGAAATTTGGCTAGGTTATGCAGTTTGCATTGCTGCATAATTTCGCCTGCCTAGCTCTGCCGCGGTTGCAAACATTCAGGCGTGGCAGCCAGAGAGGCTGGTCCCCGTAGGACACTGCTGGCGGACTGGGTTTATCTGCTTCCCATTCTTCTCACCTGACTGCCTCTGATTCCCGCTTTGACGGCTACACTCTACTCAACCGAAGCAGTAAGTTGAACCTCTACTTATGGCACTCTGTTAACGTTTGGAGAACTAGAGCTCAGTTGTTTGGCTAGCCACCACTGTCCATCCAGCAGTATGGACGGCACTGTCTACATCTTGCTCGGAATAGTCCACGGTTGTGTTCAGCGGAATGAACTCTTCCGGGAACACTAAGAATGAGGTTCTGAGTTATAGCAACATAGGAGCGTTTCACTGCGTTCAAGGCTTCACAGGAAGAATTCCGGAATCTTGCTGCCGGCAGGCCTCCGGCTGTTCCGGTTGAACATCTCCATGTAAATCCCCCGTGGTTTCTTGTACACCCGTGAAATTTGGCCAGGTTATGCAGTATGCATTGCTGCAAAATTGCGCCTGGCAAGCTCTGCCGCAATTGCAAACATTCAGGCGTGGCAGCCAGATAGGCTGGTCCCCATAGGACACTGCCAGTGGACTGGGTATAACTGCTTCCGGTTCTTCTCACCTGAGTGCTACTGATTAGAGCTTTGACGGCTACACTCTACTCAACCGGAGCAGTAAGTTGAACCTCAACTTATGTCACTTTGTGAAAGTGTTAAGAAGTAGAGGTCAGTTGTTTGGCATGCCACCACTGTCCCTCCAGCAGTATGGACAGCACTGCCTACATCTGTCTCTAATTAGTCCACGGTTGTGTTCAGTCGAATGACCTCTGCCGGGAACACTCAGAATGAGATTCTGAGTTATTGCAGCATAGGAGGTTTCACTGCTTTCAACGCTTCTTAGGAAGGATTCCCGAAACTTGCTGCGGGCAGACCTCCGGCTGTTCCGGGTGATCATCTCCTTGTAAATCCCCCGTGCTTTCTTGTACACCCGTGAAATTTCGCCAGGTTATGAAGTTTGTATTGCTGCACAATTGCGCCTGCCTAGCTCTGCCGCGGTTGCAAATATTCAGGCATGGCAACCAGATAGGCTGGTCCCCGAAGGACATTGCCAGCGGACTGGGTATATCTGCTTCCCCTTCTTCTCACCTGAGTGCTACTGATTCCATCATTGACGGCTTCATTCTACACAACCGGAGCAGTAAGTTGAACCTCAACTTATGGCACTTTGTGAAAGTGTTGAGAACTAGAGCTCAGTTGTTTGGCACGCCACCACTGTCCATCCAGCACTATGGACGGCACTGCCTACATCTGGCTCTAATTAGTCTTCGGTTGTGTTCACCTGAATGACCTCAGCCGGGAACACTCAGAATGAGGTTCTGAGTTATTGCAACATAGGAGATTTCACTGCTTTCAAGGCTTCTAAGAAGGATTCCGGAAACTTGCTGTCGGCAGGCCTCCGGCTGTTCCAGGTGAACATCTCCTTGTAAATCCCCCGTGCTTTCTTGTACACCCGTGAAATTTCGCCAGGTTATGAAGTTTGTATTGCTGCACAATTGCGACTGCTTAGCTCTGCCGCGATTGCAAACATTGAGGCATGGCATCCAGATAGGCTGGACACCGTAGGACACTGCCAGCGGACTGGGTATATCTGCTTCCCGTTCTTCTCACATGAGTGCTACTGATTCCAGCTTTGACGGCTACACTCTACTCAACCGGCCAAGTAAGTTGAACCTCAACCTATGGCAATTTGTAAAAGTCTTGAGAACTAGAGCTCAGTTGTTTGGCACGCCACCACTGTCCATCCAGCACTATGGACGGCACAGCCTACATCTGTCTCTAATAAGTTCATGGTAGTGTTCAGCCGAATGACCTCTGCCGGGAACACTCAGAATGAGGTTCTGAGTTATTGCAACATAGGAGATTTCACTGCTTTCAAGGCTTCTTAGGAAGGTTTTTCGTAATCTTGCTGCCGGCAGGCCTCCGGGTGTTCCGGGTGTACATGTCCTGGTAAATGCCCCGTGGTTTCTTGTACACCCGTGAAATTTAGCCTTGTTATGCAGTTTGCATTGCTGCACAATTGCGCCATCCCTGCTCTGCCGCACTTGCAAACATTCAGGCATGGCAGCTAGATAGGCTGGTCCCCGTACGACACTGCCAGCGGATTGGGTCTATCTGCTTACCGTTCTTCTCACCTGAGTGCTACTTATTCCAGATTTGACGGCTACAGTCTACTCACCCGGAGCAGTAAGTTGAACCTCAACTTATGGCACTTTGTTAAAGTGTTTAGAACTAGAGCTCATTTGTTTGACACGCCACAACTGTCCATCCAGCACTATGGAGGCACTGCATACATCTGGCTCTAATTAGTCCACCGTTGTGTTCAGCCGAATGACCTCTTCCAGGAACACTCAGAATGAGTTTCTGAGTTATTGCAACATAGGAGAGTTTCATTGCTTTCAAGGCTTCTTAGGAAGAATTCCGGAATATTGCTGCCTGCAGGCCTCTGGCTGTTCTGAGTGAACATCTCCATGTAAATCCCCCATGGTTTCTTGTACACCCGTGAAATTTGGCCAGGTTATGCAGTTTGCATTGCTGCACAATTGCACCTACCTAGCTCTGCCGCAGTGGCAAACATTCAGGCGTGACAGGCAAATAGGCGGGTCCCCGTAGGACTCTGCCAGCGGACTGGGTCTATCTGCTTCCCGTTCTTCTCACCTGAGCGCTACTGATTCCAGGTTTGACGGCTACACTCTACTCAACCGGCGAAGTAAGTTGAACCTCAACCTATGGCAATTTGTAAAAGACTTGAGAACTAGAGCTCAGTTGTTTGGCACATCACCACTGTCCATACAGCACTATGGACGGAACTGCCTACATTTGGCTCTAATAAGTTCTTGGTTGTGTTCAGCCCAATGACCTCTACCGGGAACACTCAGAATGGGGTTCTGAGTTATGGCAACATAGGAGCATTTCACTGCTTTCAAGGGTTCTGAGGAAGAATTCCGGAAAGTTGCTGCCGGCAGGCCTCCGGCTGTTCTGAGTTAACATCTCCATATAAATCCCACGTGGTTTCTTGTACACCCGTGAAATTTGGCCAGGGTATGCAGTTTGCATTGCTGCACAATTGCGCCTGGCTAGCTCTGCCACGTTTGCAAACATTAAGGCGTGGCAGCCAGATAGGCTGGTCCCCATAGGACACTGCCAGCGGACTGGGTCTATCTGCTTCCCGTTCTTCTCACCTGAGTGCTACTGATTCCAGCTTTGACGGCTACACTCTACTCAACTGGAGCAGTAATTCGAAGCTCAACTCATTGCGCTTTGTGAAAGTGTTGAGAACTAGAGCTCAGTTGTTTGGCACGCCACAACTGTCCATCCAGCACTATGCACGGCACTGCCTACATCTGGCTCTGATTAGTCCACGGTTGTGTTCAGCCGAATGACCTCTGCCGGGAACACTCAGAATGAGGTTCTGAGTTATTGCAACATAGGAGCATTTCACTGCTTTCCAGGCTTCTTAAGAAGGATTCCGGAATCTTGCTGCCGCCAGTCCTCCGTCTGTTCCAGGTGAACATCTCCTTGTAAATCCCGCGTGTTTTCTTGTACACCCGTGAAATTTTTCCAGGGTATGTAGATTGCATTGCTGCAAAATTGCGCCTGCCTAACTTTGCCGGGATTGCAAACATTCAGGCGTGGCAGCCAGATTTACTGATCCCTGTAGGACACTTGCAGCGGACTGTGTATATTAGCTTCCCGTTCTTCTTACCTCAGTGGTACTGATTCCAGCTTTGACTACTACACTCTACTCAACCGGAGCAGTAAGTTGAACCTAAACTTTTGACACTTTGTGAAAGTGTTGAGAACTAGAGCTCAGTTGTTTGGCACATCACCACTGTCCATCCAGTACTATGGATGGCACTGCCTACATCTGGCTCTAATTAGTCCACGGTTGTGTTCAGCCGAATGACCTCTGCCGGGAACACTCAGAATGAGGTTCCGAGTTATTGCAACATAGGAGCATTTCACTGCTTTCAAGGCTTCACAGGAAGAATTCCGGAATATTTCTGCCGGCAGCCCTCCGGCTGTTCCGGGTGAACATCTCCTTGTAAATCCCCAGTGTTTTCCTGTACACCCGTGAAATTTGGCCAGGTTATGCAGATTATATTGCTGTACAATTGCGCCTGCCTAGCTCTGCCGCGGTTGCAAACATTCAGGCGTGGCAGCCAGATAGGCTGGTCCCCGTAGGACACGGCCAGCGGACTGGGTCTATCTGCTTCGCGTATTTCTCACCTGAGTGCTACTGATTCCAGCTTTGACGTCTACACTCTACTCAACGGGAGCAGTAAGTTGAACCTCAACTTATGGCACTTTGTGCAAGTGTTGAGAACTATAGCTCAGTTGTTTGGCACGCCACCACTGTCCATCCAGCACCATGGAGGTCACTGCCTACATCTGGCTCTAATTAGTCCACGGTTGTGTTCAGCTGAATGACCTGTGCCGGGAACACTCAGAATGAGGTTCTGAGTTATTGCAACATAGGAGCGTTTCACTGCTTTCAAGGCTTCTTAGGAAGGATTCTGGAAGATTGCTGCCGGCACGCCTCCTGCTGTTCCGGGTGAACATCTCCTTATAAATCCCCCGTGTTTTCTTGTACTCCCGTGAAATTTGGACAGGTTATGCAGTTTGAAATGCTGCACAAATGCGCCTGCCAAGCTCTGCCGCGGTTGCAAACATTCAGTCGTGGCAGCCAGATAGGCTGGACCCAGTAGGACACTGCCAGCGGACTGGGTATATCTGCTTCCCATTCTTCTCACCTGCGTGCTCCTGATTCCTGCTTTGAGGGCTACACTCTATTCAACCGGAGCAGTAAGTTGAACCTCAACTTATGGCACTTTTTGAAAGTGTTGAGAACTAGAGCTAAGTTGTTTAGCACGCCACCACTGTTCATCCAGCACTAAGGACAGCACTGCCTACATCTGGCTCTAATTAGTCCACGGTTGTGTTCAGCCGAAGGACCTCTGCCGGGAACACTCAGAATGAGGTTCTGAGTTATTGCAACATAGGAGCGTTTCACTGCTTTCATGGCTTCTCAGGATGGATTCTGGAATGTTGCTGCCGGCAGGCCTCCGGCTGTTCCGGGTAAACATGTCCTTGTAAATCCCCCGTGGTTTCTTGTACATCCCTTAAATTGGGGGAGATTATTCAGTGTGCATTGCTACACAATTGCGCCTGCCTACCCCTGCCACGATTGCAAACATTCAGGCGTGGCAGCCAGATAGGCTAGACCCGTAGGACACTGCCAGCGGACTGGGTATATCTGCTTCGCATTCTTCTCACCTGAGTGCTACTGATTCGAGGTTTGACGGCTACTCGCTACTCAACCGGACTAGTAGGTTGAACCTCAACTTATGGGACTTTGTGAAAGGGTTGAGAACTATATCTCAGGTGTTTGGCACGCCACCACTGTCCATCCAGCACTATGGATGGCCCTGACTACATCTGGCTCTAATTAGTCCACAGTTGTGTTCAGCCGAATGATCTCTGCCGGGAACACTCAGAATGAGGTTCTGAGTTATTGCACACTAGGAGCGTTTCACTGCTTTCAAGGCTTCTCAGGATGGATTCTGGAATGTTGCTGCCGGCAGGCCTCCGGCTGTTCCGGGTAAACATGTCCTTGTAAATCCCCTGTGGTTTCTTGTACATCCCTTAAATTGGGGGAGGTTATTCAGTTTGCATTGCTACACAATTGCGACTGCCTACCCCTGCCACGGTTGCAAACATTCAGGCGTGGCAGCCAGATAGGCTGGTGCCCGTAAGACATTGCCAGCGGACTGGGTATATCTGCTTCCCGTTCTTCTCACCTGAGTGCTACTGATTCCAGCTTTGACGGCTACACTCTACTCAACCGCAGCAGCAAGTTGAACCTCAACTTATGGCACTTTGTGAAAGTGTTTAGAACTAGAGCTCAGTTGTTTGGCACGCCACCACTGTCCATCCAGCACTATGGACGGCACTGCCTACATGTGGCTGTAATTAGTCCATGGTTGTCTTCAGCCGAATGACCTCTGCCGGGAACACTCAGAATCAGGTTCTGAGTTATTGCAACATAGGAGCGTTTAACTGCTTTCAAGGCTTCACAGGAAGAATTCCGGAATCTTGCTGCCGGCAGGCCTCTGGCTGTTCCGGGTGAACATCTCCTTGTAAATACCCCGTGGTTACTTGTACACCCGTGAAATTTGGCCAGGTTATGCAGTTTGCATTGCTGCACAATTGCGCCTGCCTAGCTCTGCCGTGGTTGCAAACATTAAGGCGTGGTAGCCAGAGAGGCTCTACCTCGTAGGACACTACCATCGGACTGGGTATATGTGCATGGCGCTCTTCTCACCTGAGTGCTACTGATTCCAGCTTTGACGGCTACACTATACTGCAACAGTAGCAGTAAGTTGAACCTCAACTTATGGCACTTTATGAAAGTGTTGAGAACTAGAGCTCCGTTGTTTGGCATGCCACCACGGTCCTTCCATCAATATGGACGGCACTGTGTACATCTGGCTCTAATTAGTCCACGATTGTCTTCAGCCGAATGTGCTCTGCCAAGAACACTCAGAAGGAGATTCTGATTGTTGCAACTTAGGAGCATTTCTCTGCTTTCAAGGCTTCTTAGGAAGAATTCCCGAATGTTTTTGCCGGCACGCCTCTGGCTGTTCCGTGTGACCATCTCCTTGTAAATCCCCCGTGGTTTCTTGTACACCCATGAAATTTGGCCATGATATGCAGTGTGCATTGCTGCACAATTGCGCCAGCCTAGCTTTGCCGCCGTTGCAAACATGGAGGAGTGGCAGCCAGATAGGCTGGTCCCCGTAGGACACTGCCAGCGGACTGGGTATAACTGCTTCCGGTTCTTCTCACCTGAGTGCTACTGATTCCAGCTTTGACGGCTACACTCTACTCAATTGGAGCAGTAAGTTGAACCTCAACTTATGGCACTTTGTGAAAGTGTTGAGAACTGGAGCTCAGTTGTTTGGCACGCCACCATTGTCCCTCCAGCACTATGGACGGCACTGCCAACATATGGCTCTAATTAGTCCACGCTTGTGTTCAGCCGAATGACCTCTGCCGGGAACACTCAGAATGAGCTTCTGAGTTAATGCAACATAGGAGCGTTTCACTGCTTTCATGGCTTCAAAGGAAGAATTCAGGAATCTTGCTGCCGGCAGGCCTCGTCTGTTCCGGGTGAACATCTCCTTGTTAATCCCCCGTGGTTTCTTGTACACCCGTGAAATTTGGCCAGGTTATGCAGTTTGCATTGCTGCACAATTGCGCCCTCGTAGCTCTGCTGCGGTTGTAAACATTCAGGCATGGCAAGCAGATAGGCTGGTCCCTGTAGGACACTGCCAGCGGACTGTGTATATCTGCTTCCCGTTCTTCTCACCTAAGTGCTACGGATCCCAGCTTTGCCGGCTATACTCTACTAAACCGGCAGTGTCCTTCCAGCACTATGGACGGCAATGCATACATCTGGCTCTAGTTTGTCCGCGGTTGGGATCAGCCGAATGACCTCTGCTGGGAACACTCAGAATGAGGTTCTGAGTTATTGCAACATAGGAGCGTTTCACTGCTTTCAAGGCTTCTCATTAAGAATTCCGGAAACTTGGTACCGGCAGGCCTCCCGCTGTTGCGGGTGAACATCTCCTTGTAAATCCCCCGTGGTTTCTTGTACACGGGTGAAATTTGGCCAGGTTATGCAGTTTGCCTTGCTGCACAATTGTCCCTGCCTAGCTCTGCCACGGTTGCAAATATTCCGGCGTGGCAGCCACATAGGCTGGTCCCCGTAGGACACTGCCAGCGGACTGGGTCTATCTGCTTCCCGTTCTTCTTACCTAAGTCCTACTGATTCCAGCTTTGTTGCCTACACTCTACTCAACCGGAGCAAAAAGCAGTGCCTACATCTGGCTCTAATTAGTCCACGGTTGTGTTCAGCCGAATGACCTCTGCCGGGAAAACTCAGAATGAGGATCTGAGTTATTGCAACATAGGAGCGTTTCACTGCTTTCAAGGCTTCTTAGGAAGAATTTCGGAAACTTGCTGCCGGCAGGCCTCCGTCTGTTCCGGGTGAACATCTCCTTGTAAATCCCCAGTGGTTTTTTGTACACCTGTGAAATTTGGCCAGCTTATAAACTTTGCATTGCTGCACAATTGCACCTGTCTAGCTCTGCCGCGGTTGCAAACATTCAGGCGTAGCAGCAAGATAGGCTGGTCCCCTTAGGACACTGCCAGTGGACTGGGTCTATCTGCTTCCCATTTTTCTCACCTGAGTGCTACTGATTCCAGCTTTGAGGGCTACACTCTACTCAACTGGATAAGTAAGGTGCAACTCTACTTATGGCATTATGTGAAAGTTTGTACAACTAAAGCTCAGTTGTTTTCCAATCGAAAACACTGCCTACATCTGGCTCTAATTAGTCCATTGCCTACATCTGGCTCTAAATAATCCACTGCCTACATCTGGCTCTAATTAGTCCACGGATGAGTTCAGCCAAATGACCTCTGCCGGGAATACTCAGAATGAGGTTCTGAGTTATTGCAACATAGGAGCGTTTCACTGCTTTGAAGGCTTCTTAGGAAGAATTCCGGAAACTTGCTGCCGGCAGGCCTCTGGCTGTTCCGGGTGAACATCTCCTTGTAAATCCCCCGTGGTTTCTTGTACACCCGTGAATTTTGGCCAGGTTTTGCAGTTTGCATTGCTGCACAATTGCGCCTGCCTTGCTCTGCCACGGTTGCAAACATTCAGGCGTGGCAGCCAGATAGGCTGGTCCCTGTAGGACATTGCCAGCGGACTGGGTCTATCTGCTTCCCATTATTCTCACCTCAGTGCTACTGATTCCAGCTTTGACGGCAACACTCTACTCACCCGGAGCAGTAAGTTTAACCTCAAGTTATGGCACACTGTGAAATTGTGGAGAACTAGAGCTCAGTTGCTTGGCACGCCAAAACTGTCCATCCAGCACTATGGACAGCACTGCCCACATCTGGCTCTAATTAGTCCACGGTTTTGTTCAGCCGAATGACCTCTGCCGGGAACACTCAGAATGAGGTTCTGAGTTACTGCAACATAGGGCGTTTCACTGCTTTCAAGGCTTCTCAGGAAGAATTCTGGAAACTTGGTACCGGCAGGCCTCCGGCTGTTCCGGGTGAACATCTCCTTGTAAATCCCCCGTGGTTTCTTGTACACCCGTGAAATTTGGCCAGTTTATGCAGTTTGCCTTGCTGCACAATTGTGCCTACCTAGCTCTGCCACGGTTGCAAACATTCAGGCGTAGCAGCCAGAGAGGCTGTTCCTCGTAAGACACTGGCAGCGGACTAGGTATATCTGCTTCCCCTTCTTCTCACTTGAGTGCTTCTGATTTCCGCTTTGACGGCTACACTCTACTCAACCGAAGCAGTAAGTTGAACCTCTACTTATGGCATTCTGTTAAAGTTTGGAGAACTAGAGCTCAGTTGTTTGGCAAGCGACCACTGTACATCTAGCACATTGGACGGCACTGCATACATCTGGCTCTAATTAGTCCACGGTTGTGTTCAGCCGAATGACTTCTGCCGGGAACACTCAGAATGAGGATCTGAGTTATTGCAACATAGGAGCGTTTCACTGCGTTCAAGGATTCTTAGGAAGAATTCCGTAATCTTGCTGCCGGCAGGCCTCCGGCTGTTCCGGGTGAACATCTCCTTGTATTTCCTCGTGGTTTCTTGTACACCCGTGAAATTTGGCCAGGTTATGCAGTTTGCATTACTGCATAATTTCGACTGTCTAGCTCTGTCTTGGTTGCAAACATTCAGGCGTATCAACCAGATAGGCTGGTCCCCGTAGGACACTGCCAGCGGACTGGGTATATCTACATCCCGTTCTTCTCACCTGAGTGCTACTGATTCCAGCTTGGACGGCTACACTCTACTCAACCGGAGCAGTAAGTGGAACCTCAACTTATGGCACTTTGTGATAGTGTTGAGAACTAGAGCTCAGTTGTTTGGCACGCCAACACTGTCCATCCAGCACTATGGATGGCACTGCCTACATCTGGCTCTAATTAGTCCACGGTTGTGTTCAGCCGAATGACCTCTGCAGGGAACACTCAGAATGAGGTTCTGAGTTATTGAAACATAGGAGCGTTTCACTGCTTTCAAGGCTTCTTAGGAAGAATTCCGGAATCTTGCTGCGGTCAGGCCTCTGGCTGTTCCAGGTGAACATCTAATTATACATCCCCCGTGGTTTCTTGTACACCCGTGAAATTTGGCCAGGTTATGCAGTTTGCATTGCTTCACAATTGCGCCTGCCTAGCTCTGCCACAGTTGCAAACATTCAGGCGTGGCAGCCAGATAGGCTGGTCCACGTAGGACACTGCCAGCGGAGTGGGTATATCTGCTTCTCGTTCTTCTCACCTGAGTGCTACTGATTCCAGCTTTGAGGGCTACACTCTACTCAACCGAAGCAGTAAGTTGAACCTCAATTTATGGCACTTTGTTAACGTGTGGAGAACTAGAGCTCAGTTGTTTAGCATGCGACCAATATCCCCCCAGCACTATGGACGGCACTGCTTATATCTGGCTCTAATTAGTCCTCGGTTGTGATCAGCCGAATGACCTCTGTCGGGAACACTAAAAATGAGGTTCTGAGTTATTGCAACATATGAGCGTTTCACTGCGTTCAAGGTTTCTTAGGAAGTTTCCGGAATCTTGCTGCCGGCTGGCCTCCGGATGTTCCGGGTGAACATCTCCTTGTAAATCCCCTGTGGTTTCTTGTACACCTGTGAAATTTGGCCAAGTTATGCAGTTTGCATTGCTGCATAATTGCGACTGCCTATCTCTGCCGGGGTTGCAAACCTTCAGGTATGGCAGCCAGACAGGCTGGTCCCCGTAGGACACTGCCAGCAGACTGGGTATATCTGCTTCCCGTTCTTCTCACCTGAGTGATACTGATTCCAGCTTTGACGGCTACACTCTACTCAACCGGAGCAGTAAGTTGAACCTCAACTTATGGCACTTTGTGCAAGTGTTGAGAACTAGAGCTCAGTTGTTTGGCACGCCAAGACTGTCCACCCAGCACTATGGACGGCACTGCCTACATTTGGCTATAGTTAGTCCACGGTTGTGTTCAGCCGAATGACCTCTGTCGGGAACACTCAGAATGAGGTTCTGAGATATTGCAACATAGGAGCGTTTCACTGCTTTCAAGGCTTCTTAGGAAGAATTCCAGAATCTTGCTGCTGGCAAGCCTCCTGCTGTTCAGGGTGAACATCTCCTTGTAAATCCCCCGTGGTTTCTTGTACAACCCTGAAATTTGGGGAGGTTATGCAGTTTGCATTGCTGCACAATTGTGCCTGCCTACCCCTGCCGCAGTTGCAAACATTCAGGCGTGGCAGCCAGTTAGGCTGGTCCCCGTAGGACACTGCCAGGGACTGGGTATATCTGCTTTACGTTCTTCTCAACTGAGTGCGACTGATTCCAGCTTTGACCGCTACACTCTACTCAACCGGAGCAGTAAGTAGAACCTCAACGTATGGCACTTTGTGAAAGTGTTGTGAACTAGATCTCAGGTGTTTGGCACGCCACCAAAATACATCCAGCACTATGGACGGCACTGCCTATATCTGGCTCTAATTAGTCCACGGTTGTGTTCAGCCGAATGATCTCTGCCGGGAACACTCAGAATGAGGTTCTGAGTTATTGCAACCTAGGTGCGTTTCACTGCTTTCAAGGTTTCACAGGAAAAATTCCGGAATCTTGCTGCTGGCAGGCCTCCGGCTGTTCCGGGTGAAATCCCCTTGTATATCCCCCGTGGTTTCTTGTACACCCGTGAAATTTGGCCAGGTTATGCAGTTTGCATTGCTGCACATTTCCGCCTGCATAGCTCTGCCGTGTTTACAAACATTCAGGCGTGGCAGCCAGAAAGGCTGGTCCCCGTAGGACACTGCCAGCGGACTGGGTCTACCTGTTTCCCGGTCTACTCACCTCAGTGCTACTGATTCCAGCTTTGACGGGTACACTCTACTCGACCGGAGCAGTAAGTTGAACCTCAACTTATGGCAATTTGTGAAAGTTTGGAGAACTAAAGCTCAGTTGTTTTCCAATCAAAAACACTGCCTATATCTGGCTCTAATTAGTCCATTGCCTACATCTGGATCTAATTATTCCACTGCCTACATCTGGATCTAATTAGTCCACGGATGAGTTCACCTGAATGACCTCTGCCGGGAACACTCAGAATGAGGTTCTGAGTTATTGCAACCTAGGAGCGTTTCACTGCTTGCAAGGCTTCTTAGGAAGAATTCTGGAATCTTGCTGCCGGCAGGCCTCTGGCTGTTCCGGGTGAACATCTCCTTGTACATCCCCCTTGGTGTCTTGTACACCCGTGAAATTTGGCCAGGTTATGCAATTTGTACTGCTGCACAATTACGCCTGCCTAGCTCTGCCACGGTTGCAAACAGTCAGGCGTGGCAGCCAGATAGGCTGGTCCCCGTAAGACATTGCCACCGGACTGGGTATATCTGCTTCCCGTTCTTCTCAACTGAGTGCTACTCATTCCAGCTTTGACGGATACAATCTACTCAACAGGAGCAGTAATGTGAAGCTCAACTTAGGGAAATTTCTGAAAGTGTTGAGAACTACAGCACAGTTTTTGGGCATGCGACCACTGTCCATCCAGCACTATGGACGGAACTGCCTACATCAGGCTCTAATTAGTCCACGGTTGTGTTCACCCGAAAGATTTCTGCCGGGAACACTCAGAAAGAGGTTCTGAGTTATTGCCACATAGGAGCGTTTCACTGCTTTCAAGGCTTCTTAGGAAGGATTCCGTAATGTTGCTGCCGGCAGGCCTCTGGCTGTTCCGGGTGAACATCTCCTTGTAAATCTCCCGTGGTTTCTTTTACACCCGTGAAATTTGGCCAGGTTATGCAGTTTGCATTGCTGCAAAATTGTGCCTGCCTATCTCTGCCGCGGTTGCAAACATTCACACGTAGCAGCTAGATAGGCTGGTTCCCGTAGGACACTGCCAGCGGACTGGGTCTATCTGCTTCCCGTTCTTCTCACCTGAGTGCTACTGATTCCAGCTTTGACGGCTTCACTCTACTCAACCGGAGCAGTAAGTTGAACCTCAACTTATGGCACTTTGTGAAAGTGTTGAGAACTTGAGCTCAGTTGTTTGGCATGTCACCACTGTCCATCTAGCACTATGGATGGACATGCCTACATCTGGCTCTAATTAGTCCTCTGTTGTGTTCAGCCGAATGACCTCTGCTGGGAACACTCAGAATGAGGTTCTGAGTTATTGCAACATAGGAGCGATTCACTGCTTTCAAGGCTTCTTCGGAAGGATTCCGGAATCTTGCTGCCGGCAGGCCACCGGCTGTTCCGGCTGAACATCTCCTTGTAAATCCCACGTGGTTTCTTGTACACCCGGGAAATTTGGCCAGGTTATGCAGTTTGCATTGCTGCACAATTGCGCCAGCCCTGCTCTGCGGCAGTTGCAAACATTCAGGCATGGCAGCTAGATAGGCTGGTCCCCGAAGGACACTGCCAGCGGACTGGGTCTATGTGCTTCCCGTTCTTCTCACCTGAGTGCTACTGATTCCAGCTTTGACGGCTACACTCTACTCAACCGGAGCAGTAAGTTGAACCTCAACTTATGGCACTTTGTGAAAGTGTTGAGAACTAGAGCTCAGTTGTTTGAGATGCCACAATTGTCCATCCAGCACTATGGAGGCACTGCATACATCTGGCTATAATTAGTCCACCGTTGTGTTCAGCCGAATGACCTCTTAAAGGAACACTCAGAATGAGATTCTGAGTTATTGCAACATGGGAGAGTTTTACTGCTTTCAAGGCTTCTTAGGAAGAATTCCGGTATATTGCTGCCGGCAGGCCTCTGGCAGTCCCGAATGAACATCTCCATGTAAATCCCCCGTGGTTTCTTGTACACCGGTGAAATTTGGCCAGGTTATGCAGTTTAAATTGCTGCATAATTGCGACTGTCTAGCTCTGTCGTGGTTGCAAACATTCAGGCGTACCAGCCAGATAGGCTAGTCCCCGTAGGACACTGCCAGCGGAGTGGGTATATCTGCTTCTCGTTCTTCTCACCTGAGTGCTACTGATTCCAGCTTTGACGGCTACACTCTACTCAACCGGAACAGTAAGTTGAACCTCAACTTATGGCATTTTGTGAAAGTATTGAGACCTAGAGCTCAGGTGTTTGGCACGCCACCACTGTCCATCCAGCACTATGGACGGCACTGCATATATCTGGCTCTAATTAGTCCAGGGTTGTGTTCAGCCGAATGACCTCTGTGGGGAACACTCAGAATGAGGTTCTGAGTTATTGCAACATAGGAGCGATTCACTGCTTTCAAGACTTCTTGGGAAGGATTCCGGAATCTTGCTGCCGGCAGGCCTCTGGCTGTTCCGGGTGAACATCTCCTTGTAAATCCCCCGTGGTTTCTTGTACACCCGTTAAATTTGGCCAGGTTATGCAGTTTTCATTGCTGCATAATTGCGCCTACCTAGCTCTGCCGCAGTGGCAAACATTCAGGCATGACAGGCAAATAGGCGGGTCCCCGTAGGACTCTGCCAGCGGACTGGGTCTATCTGCTTCCCGTTCTTCTCACCTGAGTGCTACTGATTCCAGCTTTGACGGCTACACTCTACTCAACCGGCGAAGTAAGTTGAACCTCAACCTATGGCAATTTGTAAAAGACTTGAGAACTAGAACTCAGTTGTTTGGCACGCCACCACTGTCCATACAGCACTATGGACGGAACTGCCTATATTTGGCTCTAATAAGTTCTTGGTTGTGTTCAGCCGAATGACCTCTGCCGGGAACACACAGAATGGGGTTCTGAGTTATGGCAACATAAGAGCATTTCACTGCTTTCAAGGATTCTTAGGAAGAATTCCGGAATGTTGCTGCCGGCAGGCCTCCGGCTGTTCCGAGTTAACATCTCCATATAAATCCTAGGTGGTTTCTTGTACACCCGTGAAATTTGGCCAGGGTATGCAGTTTGCATTGCTGCACAATTGCGCCTGGCTAGCTCTGACACGTTTGCAAACATTCAGGCGTGGCAGCCAGATAGGCTGGTCCCCATAGGACACTGCCAGCGGACAGGGTCTATCTGCTTCCCGTTCTTCTCACCTGAGTGCTACTGATTCCAGCTTTGACGGCTACACACTACTCAACTGGAGCAGTAATTCTAAGCTCAACTTATTGCGCTTTGTGAAAGTGTTGAGAACTAGAGCTCAGTTGTTTGGCAGGCCACAACTGTCCATCCAGCACTATGCACGGCACTGCATACATCTGGCTCTGATTAGTCCAAGGTTGTGTTCAGTCGAATGACCTCTGCCGGGAACACTCAGAATGAGGTTCTGAGTTCTTGCAACATAGGAGCGTATTACTGCTTTCAAGGCTTCTTAGGAAGGATTCCGGAATCTTGCTGCCGCCAGTCCTCCAGCTGTTCCTGGTGAACATCTCCTTGTAAAACCCGCGTGGTTTCTTGTAAACCCGTGAAATTTTTCCAGGGTATGTAGTTTGCATTGCTGCACAATTGCGCCTGCCTAGCTTTGCCGGGGTTGCAAACATTCAGGCGTGGCAGCCAGATTTACTGATCCCTGTAGGACACTGCCAGCGGACTGCGTATATCAGCTTCCCGTTCTTCTCACCTCAGTGCTACTGATTCCAGCTTTGACGACTACACTCTACTCAACCGGAGCAGTAAGTTGAACCTCAACTTTTGACACTTTGTGAAAGTGTTGAGAACTAGAGCTCAGTTGTTTGGCACATCACCACTGTCCATCCAGCACTATGGACGGCACTGCCTACATCTGGCTCTAATTCGTCCACGGTTGTGTTCAGCCGAATGACTCTGCCGGGAACACTCAGAATGAGGTTCCGAGTTATTGCAACATAGGAGCGTTTCACTGCTTTCAAGGCTTCACAGGAAGAATTCCGGAATATTGCTGCCGGCAGCACTCCGGCTGTTCCGGGTGAACATCTCCTTGTAAATCCCCCGTGGTTTCTTGTACACCCGTGAAATTTGGCCAGGTTATGCAGATTGAATTGCTGCACAATTGCGCCTGCCTAGCTCTGCTGCGGTTGCAAATATTCCGGCGTGGCAGCCAGATAGGTTGGTCCCCGTAGGACACTGCCAGCGGACTGGGTATATCTGCTTCTCGTTCTTCTCACCTGAGTGCTGCTGATTCTAGCTTTGACGGCTACACTCTACTCAACCGAAGCAGTAAGTTGAACCTCTACTTATGGCACTCTGTTAAAGTTTGGAGAACTAGAGCTCAGTTGTTTGGCACGCAACGACTGTCCATTAAGCACTATGGACGGCACTGCGTACATCTGGCTATAGTTAGTCCACGGTTGTGATCAGCCGAATAAGCTCTGCTGGGAACACTCACAATAAGGTTCTAAGTGATTGCAACATAGGAGTGTTTCACTTCGTTCAAGGTTTCTTAGGAAGAATTCTGGAATCTTGCTGCCGGTAGTTCTCCGGTTGTTCCGAGTGAACATCTTGTAAATCCCCCGTGGTTTCTTGTACACCGGTGAAATTTGGCCAGGTAATGCAGTTTGCATTGCTGCATAATTGCAACTGTCTAGCTCTGTCGCGGTTGCAAACATTCAGGCGTATCAGCCAGACAGGCTAGTCCCCGTAGGACACTGCCAGCGGAGTGGGTATATCTGCTTCTCGTTCTTCTCACCTGAGTGCTACTGATTCCAGTTTTGACGGCTACACTCTACTCAACCGGAGCAGTAAGTTGAACCTCAACTTATGGCACTTTGTGAACGTTTGGAGAACTAGAGCTCAGTTTATTAGCATGCGACCCCTGTCTCCCCAGCACTATGGACGGCACTGCCTACATCTGGCTATAATTAGTCTTCGGTTGTGTTCAGCCGTATGACCTCTGTCGGGAACACTCAAAATGAGGTTCTGAGTTATTGCAACATAGGAGCGTTTCACTGCGTTCAAGGTTTCTTAGGAAGAATTCCGGAATCTTGCTGTCGGCTGGCCTCCAGCTGTTCCGGGTGAACATCTACTTATAGATCCCCCGTGGTTTCTTGTACACCTGTGAAATTTGGCAAAGTTATGTAGTTTGCATTGCTGCATAATTGCGACCGCCTATATTTGCCGGGGTTTCAAACATTCAGGCATGGCAGCCAGGTAGGCTGGTCCCCGTAGGACACTGCCAGCGGATTGCGTATATCAGCTTCCCGTTATTCTCACCTCAGTGCTACTGATTCCAGCTTTGACGGCTACACTCTACTCAACCGGAGCAGTAAGTTGAACCTCAACTTATGGCACTTTGTGCAAGTGTTGAGAACTGGAGCTCAGTTGTTTGGCACGCAACCACTGTCCATCCAGCACTATGGATGGCACTGCCTACATCTGGCTATAGTTAGTCCACGGTTCTGTTCAGCCGAATGACCTCTGCCGGGAACACTCAGAATGAGGTTCTGAGTTATTGCAACATAGGAGCGTTTCACTGCTTTCAAGGCTTCTTAGGAAGAATTCCAGAATCTTGCTTCCGGCAGGCCTCCTGCTGTTCAGGGAGAACATCTCCTTGTAAATCCCCCGTGGTTTCTTGTACACCCCTTAAATTTAGGGAGGTTATGCAGTTTGCATTGCTGCACAATTGCGCCTGCCTACCCATGACGCAGTTGCAAACATTCAGGCGTGGAAGCCAGATAGGCTGGTCCCAGTAGGACACTGCCAGTGGACTGGATATATCTGCTTTCCGTTCTTCTCACCTGTGTGCTACTGATTCCAGCTTTGACGGCTACACTCTACTCAACCAGAGCAGTAAGTAGAACCTCAACTTATGGCACTTTGTGAAAGTGTTGTGAACTAGATCTCAGGTGTTTGGCACGCAACCACTGTCCATCCAGCACTATGGATGACACTGCCTACATCTGGCTTTAGTTAGTCCACGGTTCTGTTCAGCCGAATGACCTCTGCCGAGATCACTCAGAATGAGGTTCTGAGTTATTGCAACCTAGGAGCGATTCACTGCTTTCAAGGTTTCACAGGAAGAATTCCGGAATCTTGCTGCCAGCAGTCCTCCGGATGTTCCGAGGGAAATCCCCTTGTAAATCACCCGTGGTTTCTTGTACACCCTTGAAAATTGGCCAAGTTATGCAGTTTGCATTGATGCACAATTCCGCCTGCATAGCTCTGCCGCGGTTACAAACATTCAGGCGTGGCAGCCAGTAAGGCTGGTTCCTGTAGGACACTGCCAGCGGACTTGGTCTACCTGCTTCCCCTTCTTCTCACCTCAGTGCTACTGATTCCAGCTTTGACGGGTATACTCTACTGAATCGGAGGAGTAAGTTGAACCTCAACTTATGGCACTTTGTGAAAGTTTGGAGAACTAAAGCTCAGTTGTTTTCCAATTGAAAACACTGCCTATATCTGGCTCTAATTAGTCCATTGCCTACATCTGGCTCTAATTAGTCCACTGCCTACATCTGGCTCTAATTAGTCCACGGATGAGTTCAGCCGAATGACCTCTGCTGGGAACACTCAGAATGAGGTTCTGAGTTATTGTAACATAGGAGCGTTTCACAGCTTTCAAGGCTTCTCAGGAAGGATTCTGGAATCTTGCTGTCGGTAGGCCTCCGGCTGTTCTGGGTGAAAATCTCCTTGTAAATCCGCCGTTGTTTCTTGTACACCCGTGAAATTTGGCCAGGTTATGCAGTTTGCTTTTCTGCACAATTGCGCCTTCATAGCTCTGCCTCGGTGGCAAACATTCAGGCATTCCAGCCAGATAGGCTGCTCCCCATAGGACACTGCCAGCGGACTGGGTGTATCTGCTTCCAGTTCTTCTCACCTGTGCGCTACTGATTCCAGCTTTGACAGCTACACTCTACTCAACCGCAGCAGTAAGTTGAACCTCAACTTAGGGCACTTTCTGAAACTGTTGAGAACTAGAGCTCAGATGTTGGGCATGCGACCACTGTCCACCCAGCACTATAACGGCACTGTCTACATCTGGCTCTAATTAGTCCACGGTTGTGTTCAGCCGAATGACCTCTGCCGGGAACACTCAGAATGAAGTTCTGAGTTATTGCAACATAGGAGCGTTTCACTGCTTTCACGGCTTCTTAGGATGAATTCCGGAATCTTGCTGCCGGCAGGCCTCCGGCTGTTCTAGGTGAACATCTCCTTCTAAATCGCCCGTGGTTTGTTTCGCCCCCGTGAATTTTTGCCAGGTTATGCAGTTTGCATTGCTGCACAATTGTGCCTGCCTAGCTCTGCCGCGGTTGCAAACATTCAGTCGTGGCAGCCAGATAGGCTGGACCCAGTAGGACATTGCCAGCGGCCTGTGTATATCTGCTTCCCGTTCTTCTCACATGAGTGCTACTGATTCCAGCTTTGACGGCTACACTCTACTAAACCGGACCAATAAGTTGAAACTCAACTTATGGCACTTTGTGAAAGTGTTGAGAACTAGAGCTCAGTTGTTTGGCACGCCACCACTGTCAATCCAGCACTGTGGACGGCACTGCCTACATCTGGCTCTATTAATCCACGGTAGTGTTCATCCGCATGACATCTGCCGGGAACACTCAGAATGAGGTTCTGTGTTCCTGCAACATAGGAGCTTTTCACTGCTTTCAAGGCTTCTTAGGAAGGATTCTGGAAGGTTTCTGCCGGCAGGCCTCCTGCTGTTCCGGGTGAACATCTCCTTGTAAATCCCCCGTGGTTTCTCGTACACCTGTGAAATTTGGACAGGTTATGCAGTTTGCATTGCTGCACAAATGCGCCTGCCTAGCTCTGCCGGGGTTGCAAACATTCAGACGTGGCAGCCAGATAGGCTGGTCCACGTAGTACACTGCCAGCAGACCTGGTATATCTACTTCCCATTCTTCTCACCTGAGTGCTACTGATTCCAGCCTTGAAGGCTAAACTCTACTCAACCGGCATTGTCCATCCAGCACTATAGACGGCACTGCCTACATCGGGCTCTATTAATCCACGGTTTAGTTCAGCCGAATGACCTCTGCCGGGAAGACTCAGAATGAGGTTCTGTGTTTTTGAACATAGGAGCGTTTCACTGCTTTCAAGGCTTCTTAGGAAGGATTCCGAAATGTTGCTGCCGGCAGGCCTCCGGCTGTTCCGGGTGAACATCTCCTTGTAAATCACCCGTGGTTTCTTGTACACCCGTGAATTTTGGCCACGTTATGCAGTTTGCATTGCTGCACAATTGTGCCTGCCTAGGTCTGCCGAGGTTGCAAACATTCAGTCGTGGCAGCCAGATAGGCTGGACCCAGTAGGACACTGCAAGCGGACTGGGTATATCTGCTTCCCATTCTTCTCACCTGCGTGCTCCTGATTCCTGCTTTGACAGCTACACTCTACTCAACCGCAGCAGTAAGTTGAACCTCAACTTATGGCACTTCTTGAAAGTGTTGAGAACTAGAGCTGAGTTGTTTGGCACGCCACAACTCTCCATCCAGCCCTAAGGACAGCACTGCCTACATCTGGCTCTAATTAGTCCACGGATGTATTCAGCCGAATCACCTCTGCCGGGAACACTCAGAATGAGGTTCTGAGTTATTGCAACATAGGAGCGTTTCACTGCTTTCAAGGCTTCTCAGGATGGATTCTGGAATGTTGCTGCCGGCAGGCCTCCGGCTGTTCCGGGTGAATACCTCCTTGTAACTCCCCCGTGGTTTCTTGTACACCCGTGAAATTTGGCCAGGTTATGCAGTTTGCATTTCTGCACAATTGCGCCTGCCTAGCTCTGCCACGTTGGCAAATATTCAGGCGTGGCAACCAGATAGGCTGGTCCCGGTAGGACACTGCCAGCTAACTGGGTGTATCTGCTTCTGGTTCTTCAAACCTGAGCGATACTGATTCCAGCTTTGACCGCTACACTCTACTCAACCAGAGCAGTAAGTTGAACCTCAACTTATGGCACTTTGTGAAAGTGTTGAGAACTAGAGCTCAGTTGTTTGGCACGCCAACACTGTCCATCCTGCACTATGGACGGCACTGCCTCCATCTGGCTCTAATTAGTCCACGGTTGTGTTCAGCTGAATGACCTCTGGCGGGAACACTCAGTATGAGGTTCTGAGTTATTGTAACATAGGAGAGTTTCACTGCTTTCAAGACTTCTCAGGAAGGATTTCGGAATGTTGCTGCCGGCAGGCCTCCGGCTGTTCTGGGTGAACATCTCCTTGTAAATCTCCCGTGGTTTCTTGTACACCCGTGAAATTTGTCCAGGTTATGCAGTTTGCATTGTTGCACAATTGCGCCTGCCTAGCTCTGCCGAGGTTGCAAACATTCAGACGTGGGGACACTGCCAGCGGACTGGGTATATCTCCTTCCCGTTCTTCTCACCTGAGATCTACTGATTCCAGCTTTGACGGCTACACTCTACTCAACCGGAGCAGTAAGTTGAACCTCAACTTATGGCACTTTGTGAAAGTGTTGAGAACTAGATCTCAGGTGTTTGGCACGTCACCATTGTCCATCCAGCACTATGGACGGCCCTGCCTGCATCTGGCTTTAATTAGTCCCCGGTTGTGTTCAGCCGAATGACCTCTGCCGGGAACACTCAGAATTAGGTTCTGAGTTGTTGCAACATAGGAGCGTTTCACTGCTTTCAAGGCTTCTTAGGAAGAATTCCGGAATGTTGCTGCCAACAGGCCTCCGGTTGTTCCGGGGGAACATCTCCTTTTAAATCCCCTGTGTTTTCTTGTACACCCGTGAAATTTGGCTAGGTTATGCAGTTTGCATTGCTGCATAATTTCGCCTGCCAAGCTCTGCCCCGGTTGCAAACATTCAGGCGTGGCAGCCAGAGAGGCTGGTCCCGATAGGACACTGCCAGCGGACTTGGTCTACCTGCTTCCCCTTCTTCTCACCTGAGTGCTACTGATTCCAGCTTTGACCGCTACACTCTATTCAACCGGAGCAGTAAGTTGAACCTAAACTTATGGCACTTTGTGAAAGTTTGGAGAACTAAAGCTCAGTTGTTTTCCAATCGAAAATACTGCCTATATCTGGCTCTAATTAATCCATTGCCTACATCTGGCTCTAATTAGTTCACTGCCTACATCTGGCTCTAATTAGTCCACGGATGAGTTCAGCCGAATTACCTCTGCCGAGAACACTCAGAGTGAGGTTCTGAGTTATTGCAACATAGTTGCGTTTCACTGCTTTCAAGGTTTCTTAGGAAGAATTCCAGAATCTTGCTGCCAGCAGGCCTCCGGTTGTTCTGGGGTAACATCTCCTTTTAAATCCCCTGTGTTTTCTTGTACACCCGTGAAATTTGGCTAGGTTATGCAGTTTGCATTGCTGCATAATTTTGCCTGCCGAGCTCTGCCACGGTTGCAAACATTCAGGCGTGGCAGCCAGAGAGGCTGGTCCCAGTAGGACACTGCTGGCGGACTGGTTTATCTACTTCCCATTCTTCTCACCTGAGTGCTTTTGATTCCCGCTTTGACGGCTACACTCTACTCAAAAGAAGCAGTAAGTTGAACCTCTACTTATGGCACTCTGTTAAAGTTTGGAGAAATAGAGCTCACTTTTTTGGCACGCGACCACGGTCCATCCAGCACTATGGACGGCACTGTCTTCATCAGGCTCTAATTAGTCCTCGGTTGTGTACAGCCGAATGACCTCTGCCGGGAACACTCAGAATGACGTGCTGAGTTATTGCAACACAGGAGCGTTTCACTGCGTTCAAGGCTTCTTAGAAAGAATTCCGGAATCTTGCTGCTGGCAGGCCTCCGGCTGTTCCGGGTTGACATCTCCTTGTAAATCCCCCGTGGTTTCTTGTACACCCGTGAAATTTGGCCAGGTTATGAAGTTTTCATTGCTGCACAATTGGGCCTGCCTAGCTCTGCCGGGGTTGCAAACACTCAGGCGTGGCATCCAGATAGGCTGATCCCCGTAGGACACTCCCAGGGGACTGGGTATATCTGCTTCCCGTTCTTCTCACATGAGTGCTCCTGATTCCAGCTTTGCCGGCTACACTCAACTGAACTGGAGCACTAAGTTGAACCTCAACTTATGGGACTTTGTGAAAGTGTTGAGAACTAGAGCTTAGTTGTTTGGCACGCCACCACTGTCCATCCAGCACTATGGACGGCACTGCCTACATCTGGCTCTAATTAGTCCACGGTTGTGTTCAGCCGAATGAACTCTGCCGTGGACACTCAGAATGAGGTTCTGAGTTGTTACAACATAGGAGCGTTTCACTGCTTTCTAGGCTTCTTAGGAAGAATTCCGGAATCTTGCTGCCGGCAGGCCTCCGGCTGTTCCGGGTGAACATCTCCTTGTAAATCCCCCGTGGTTTCTTGTACACCCGTGAAATTTGGCAAGGTTATGCAGTTTGCATTGCTGCACAATTGCGCCTGCCTAGCTCTGCTGCGGTTGCAAACATTCAGGCGTGGCAGCCATATAGGCTGGTCCCCGTAGGACACTGCCAGCGGACTGGGTATATCTGCTTCCCTTTCTTCTCACCTGAGTGCTACTGATTCCACCTTTGACGGCTACACTCTACTCAACCGGAGCAGTAAGTTGAACCTCAACTTATGGTACTTTGTGAAAGTGTTTAGAACTAGAGCTCAGTTGTTTGTCACGCCACCACTGTCCTTCCAGCACTGATGAAGGCACTGCTTACATCTGGCTCTAATTAGTCCACGGTTGTGTTCAGCCAAATGACCTCTGCAGGGAACACTGAGAATGAGGTTCTGAGTTATTGCAAAATAGGAGCACTTCACTGCTTCCAAGGCTTCTTAGGAAGAATTCCGGAATGTTTCGGCCGACATGCCTCCGGCTGTTCCGGGTGAACATCCCCTTGTAAATCACCCGTGGTTTCTTGTAGACCCGTGAAATTTGGCCAGGTTATGCATTTTGCATTGCTGCACAATTGCGCCTGCCTAGCTCTGCCGCGGTTGCAATCATTCAGGCGTGGCAGCCAGATAGGCTGGTCCCCGTAGGACAATGCCATCGGACTGGGTATATCTGCTTCCCGTTCTTCTCACCTGAGTGCTATTGATTACAGCTTTGTCGGTTACACTCTTCTCAACCGGAGCAGTAACTTGAACCTCAACTTATGGTACGTTGTGAAAGTGTGGAGAACTAGAGCTCAGTTGTTTGGCATGCCACCACAATCCATCCAGCACTATGGACGACACTGCCTACATCTGGCTCTAATTAGTCCACAGTTGTGTTCAACCGAATGACCTCTGCCGGGAACACTCAGAATGAGGTTCTGAGATATTGCAACATAGGAGCGTTTCACTGCTTTCAAGGCTTCTTAGGAAGATTTCTGGAATGTTCCTGCCGGCAGGCCTCCTGCTGTTCCGGGTGAATATCTCCTTGTAAATCCCCCGTGGTTTCTTGTACACCCGTGAAATTGGCCAGGTTATGCAGTTTGCATTGCTGCACAATTGCCCCTGCCTAGCTCTGCCGCGGTTGCAAACATTCAGGCGTGGCAGCCAGATAGCCTGATCCCGGTGGGATACTGCCAGCGGACTGGGTCTATCTGCTTCCCGTTCTTCTCACCTGAGTGCTACTGATTCCAGCTTTGTTGGCTACACTCTACTCAACCGGAGCCGTAAGTTGAACCTCAACTTATGCTACTTTGTATAAGTGTTGAGAACTAGAGCTCAGTTGTTTTGCACGCCACCACAGTCCATCCAGCACTATGGACGGCACTGCCTACATCTGGCTCTAATTAGTCCACGGTTGTGTTCAGCCGAATGACCTCTGCCGGGAACACTCAGAATGAGGTTCTGAGTTATTGCAACATAGGAGCTTTTTACTGCTTTCAAGGCTTCTTAGAAAGAATTCCCGAATCTTGCTGCCGGCAGGCCTCCAGCTATTCTGGGTGAACATCTCCTTGTAAATCCCCCGTGGTTTCTTGTACACCCGTGAAATTTGGCCAGGTTATGCAGTTTGCATTGCTGCACAATTGCGCCTGACTAGCTCTGCAACGGTTGCAAATATTCAGGTGTGGCAGCCAGGTAGGCTGGTCCCCGTAGGACACTGCCAGCGGACTGGGTATATCTGCTTCCCGTTCTTCTCACCTGAGTGCTCCTGATTCCAGCTTTGTCAGCTACACTCTACTCAACCGGAGCACTAAGTTGAACCTCAACTTATGGCACTTTGTGAAAGTGTTGAGAACTAGAGCTCAGTTCTTTGGCACGCCACCACTGTCCATCCAGCACTGTGCACGGCACTGCCTACATCTGGCTCTAATTAGTCCACGGTTGTGTTTAGCCGAATGACCTCTGCCGGGAACACTCAGAATGAGGTTCTGAGATATTGCAACACAGGAGCGTTTCACTGCTTTCAAGGATTCTTAGGAAGAATTCCGGAAACTTGCTGCCGACAGGCCTCCGGCTATTCCGGGTGAAAACCTCCTTGTAAATCCCTCGTGGTTTCTTTTACACCCGTGAAATTTGGCCAGGTTTTGCATTTTGCATTGCTGCACAATTGCGCCTGCCTAGGTCTGCCGCGGTTGCAAACATTCAGGCGTGGCAGCCAGATAGGCTGATCCCCGTGGGACACTGCCAGCGGACCGGGTTTATCTGCTTCACGTTCTTCTCACCTGAGTGCTACTGATTCCAGCTTTGACGGCTACACTCTACTCAACAGTAGCAGTAAGTTGAACCTCAACTTATGGCTCTTTGTGAAAGTGTTGAGAACTAGAGCTCAGTTGTTTGGCACGCCACCACAGTCCATCCAGCACTATGGACGGCACTGCCTACATCTGGCTCTAATTAGTCCACGGTTGTGTTCAGCCGAATGACCTCTGCCGGGAACACTCAGAATGAGGTTCTGAGTTATTGCAACATAGGAGCTTTTTACTGCTTTCAAGGCTTCTTAGAAAGAATTCCCGAATCTTGCTGCCGGCAGGCCTCCAGCTATTCTGGGTGAACATCTCCTTGTAAATCCCCCGTGGTTTCTTGTACACCCGTGAAATTTGGCCAGGTTATGCAGTTTGCATTGCTGCACAATTGCGCCTGACTAGCTCTGCAACGGTTGCAAATATTCAGGTGTGGCAGCCAGGTAGGCTGGTCCCCGTAGGACACTGCCAGCGGACTGGGTATATCTGCTTCCCGTTCTTCTCACCTGAGTGCTCCTGATTCCAGCTTTGTCAGCTACACTCTACTCAACCGGAGCACTAAGTTGAACCTCAACTTATGGCACTTTGTGAAAGTGTTGAGAACTAGAGCTCAGTTCTTTGGCACGCCACCACTGTCCATCCAGCACTGTGCACGGCACTGCCTACATCTGGCTCTAATTAGTCCACGGTTGTGTTTAGCCGAATGACCTCTGCCGGGAACACTCAGAATGAGGTTCTGAGATATTGCAACACAGGAGCGTTTCACTGCTTTCAAGGATTCTTAGGAAGAATTCCGGAAACTTGCTGCCGACAGGCCTCCGGCTATTCCGGGTGAAAACCTCCTTGTAAATCCCTCGTGGTTTCTTTTACACCCGTGAAATTTGGCCAGGTTTTGCATTTTGCATTGCTGCACAATTGCGCCTGCCTAGGTCTGCCGCGGTTGCAAACATTCAGGCGTGGCAGCCAGATAGGCTGATCCCCGTGGGACACTGCCAGCGGACGGGGTTTATCTGCTTCACGTTCTTCTCACCTGAGTGCTACTGATTCCAGCTTTGACGGCTACACTCTACTCAACAGTAGCAGTAAGTTGAACCTCAACTTATGGCTCTTTGTGAAAGTGTTGAGAACTAGAGCTCAGTTGTTTGGCACGCCACCACTCTCCTTCCAGCACTGTCGACAACACTGCTTACAAATGGCTCTAATTAGTCCATGGTTGTGTTCATCCAAATGACCTCTGTGGGGAACACTGATAATGAGGTTCTGACTTATTGCAAAATGGGAGCACTTCACTGCTTCCAAGGCTTCTTAGGAAGAATTCCGGAATGTTTCGGCCGACATGCCTCCGGCTGTTCCGGGTGAACATCCCCTTGTGAATCCCCCGTGGTTTCTTGTACACCCGTGAAATTTGGCCACGTTATGCAGTTTGCATTGCTGCATAATTGCGCTTGCCTAGATCTGCCGCGTTTGCAATCATTCAGGCGTGGCAGCCAGATAGGCTGGTCACGGTAGGACATTGCCAGCGGACTGGGTATAACTGCGTCCCATTTTTCTCATCTGAGTGCTATTGATTCCAGGTTTGTCGGCTACACTCTTCTCAACCGGAGCAGTAACTTGAACCTCAACTTATGGTACGTTGTGCAAGTGTGGAGAACTAGAGCTCAGTTGTTTGGCATGCCACCACAGTCCATCCAGCACTATGGACGACACTGCCTACATCTGGCTCTAATTAGTCCACAGTTGTGTTCAGCCGAATGACCTCTGCCGGGAACACTCAGAATGAGGTTCTGAGATATTGCAACATAGCAGCGTTTCACTGCTTTCAAGGCTTCTCAGGAAGAATTCCGTAATCGTGCTGCCGCCAAGCCTCCGCTATTCCCAGTGAACACCTCCTTGTAAATCCCCAGTGGTTTCTTGTACACCCATGAAATTTGGCCAGGTTATGCAGTTTGCATTGCTGCACAATTGCGCCTGCCTAGCTCTGCCGCGGTTGCAAACATTCAGGCGTGGCAGCCAGATAGGTTGGTCCCCGTAGGACACTGCCAGCGGACTGGGTATATCTGCTTGCCGTTCTTCTCAATCTGAGTGCTACTGATTCCAGCATTGACGGCTACACTCTACTCAACCGGAGCAGTAAGTTGAACCTCAACTTATGGCACTTTGTGAAAGTGTTGAGAACTAGAGCGCAGTTGTTTGGCACGCCACCACTGTCCATCCAGCATTATGGACAGCACTGCCTACATCTGGCTCTAATTAGTCCACGGTTGTGTTCACCGAATGACCACTGCCGGGAATACTCAGAAAGAGGTTCTGAGTTATTGCAAAATAGGAGCTTTTCACTAATTTCAAGGCTTCTCTGGAAGTATTCCGGAATGTAGCTGCCGGCAGGCTTCAGCCTGTTCCATGTGATCATCTCCTTGTAAATCCCCCGTGATTTCTTGTACACCAGTGAAATTTGGCCAGGTTATTCAGTTTGCATTTCTGCACAATTGCGCCTGCCTAGCTCTGCCGCGGTTGCAAACATTCAGGCGTGGCAGCCTCACAGGCTGGTCCCCGTTGGACACTGCCAGCGTAATGGGTATATCTGCTTCCCGTTCTTCTCACCTGAGTGCTACTGATTCCAGCTTGGACGGCTACACTCTACTCAACCGCAGAAGTAAGTTGAACCTCAACTTATGGCATTTTGTGAATGTGTTGAGAACTAGAGCTCAGTTGTTTGGCACGCCACAATTGTCCATCCAGCACTATGGACGGCCCTGCCTGCATCTGGCTTTAATTAGTCCCCGGTTGTGTTCAGCCAAATGACCTCTGCCGGGAACACTCAGAATGAGGTTCTGAGTTTTTGCAACATATTAGCGTTTCACTGCTTTCAAGGCTTCTTAGGAAGAATCCCGGAATGTTCCTTCCGGTAAGCCTCCCGCTGTTCCGGGTGAACATCTCCTTGTAAACCCCCAGTGGTTTCTTATACATCCGTGAAATTTGGCCTGGTTATGCAATTTGCATAGCTGCACAATTGCTACTGCCTAGCTCTGCCGCGGTTGCAAACATTCAGGCGTTGCAGCCAGAAAGGCTGGTCCCCGTAGGACACTGCCAGCGGACTGGGTATATCTGCTTCCCGTTCTTCTCACCTGAGTGCTCCTGATTCCCGCTTTGACGGCTACACTCTACTCAACCGGAGCAGTAAGTTGCACCTCAACTTATGGCACTTTCGGAAAGTGTTGAGAACTAGAGCTCAGTTTTTTGGCACGCCACCACTGTCCATCCAGCACTATGGAGGACAGTGACTCCATCTGGCTCTAATTAGTCCAGGGTTGTGTTCAGCCGAATGACCTCTGCAGGGAACACTCAGAATGATGTTCTGAGTTATTGCTACATAGGAGCGTTTCACTGCTTTCAAGGCTTCTTAGGAAGGATTCCATAATGTTGCTGCGGGCAGGCCTCCGGCTGTTCCGGGTGATCATCTCCTTGTAAATCCCCGGTGGTTTCTTGTACACCCGTGAAATTTGGCCAGGTTATGCAGTTTTCATTGCTGAACAATTGGGCCTGCCTAGCTCTGCCCCGGTTGCAAACATTCAGGCGTGGCAGCCAGATAGGCTGATCTCCGTAGGACACTGCCAGCAGAATGGGTATATCTGCTTCCCGTTCTTCTCACCTGAGTGCTCCTTATTCCAGGTTTGACGGCTACACTCTACTCAACTGGAGCACTAAGTTGAACCTCAACTTATGGGACTTTGTGAAAGTGTTAAGAACTAGAGCTCAGTTGTTTGGCACGCCACCACAGTCCATCCAGCACTATGGACACCACTGCCTAAATCTGGCTCTAATTACTCCACGGTTGTGTTCAGCCAAATGACCTCTGCCGGGAACACTCAGAATGAGGTTCTGAGTTATTGCAACATAGGAGCGTTTCACTGCTTTCAAGGCTTCTTAGGAAGAATTCCTCAATCTTGCTTCCGGCAGCCCTCCGGCTGTTCCAGGTTAAGATCTATTTGTAAATCCCCCGTTGTATCTTGTACAGACGGGAAATTTGGCCAGCTTATGCAGTTTCAATTGCTGCACAATTGAGCCTTCCTAGCTCTGCCGGGCTGGCAAACATTCAGGCGTGGCAGCCAGATAGGCTGGTCCCCGTAGGACACTGCCAGCGGACTGGGTATATCTGCTTCCCAGTCTTATCACCTGAGTGGTACTGATGCCAGCATTGTCGGCTACACTCTACTCAACCGGAGCCGTAAGTTGAACCTCAACTTATGCTACTTTGTATAAGTGTTGAGAACTAGAGCTCAGTTGTTTGGCACGCCACCACAGTCCATCCAGCACTATGGACGGCACTGCCTACATCTGGCTCTAATTAGTCCACGGTTGTGTTCAGCCGAATGACCTCTGCCGGGAACACTCAGAATGAGGTTCTGAGTTGTTGCAACATAGGAGCGTTTCACTGCTTCAAAGGCTTCTTAGGAAGATTTCTGGAATGTTGCTGCCGGCAGGCCTCCGGCTGTTCCGGGTGAATATCTCCTTGTAAATCCCTCGTGGCTTCTTGTACACCTTTGAAATTAGGCCAGGTTATGCAGTTTGCATTGCTGCACAATTGCGCCTGCCTAGTTCTGCCGCGGTTGCAAACATTCCGGGGTGGCAGCCAGATAGGCTGGTCCCCGTGGGACACTGCCAGCGGACTGGGTATTTGTGCTTCCCGTCCTTCTAACCCGAGTGCTACTGATTCCAGGTTTGACGGCTACACTCTACTCAATCGGAGCAGTAAGTTGAACCTCAACTTATGGCACTTTGTGAAAGTGTTGAGAACTAGAGCTCAGTTGTTTGGCACGCCACCACTGTCCTTCCAGCACTGTGCACGGCACTGCCTACATCTGGCTCTAATTAGTCCACGGTTGTGTTTAGCCGAATGACCTCTGCCGGGAACACTCAGAATGAGGTTCTGAGATATTGCAACATAGGAGAGTTTCACTGCTTTCAAGGCTTCTTAGGAAGAATTCCTCAATCTTGCTGCCGACAGGCCTCCGGCTATTCCGGGTGAACACCTCCTTGTAAATCCCCCGTGGTTTCTTGTTCACCCGTGAAATTTGGCCAGGTTATGCAGTTTTCATTGCTGCATAATTGCGCTTGCCTAGATCTGCCGCGTTTGCAATCATTCAGGCCTGGCAGCTAGATAGGCTGGTCCCCGTAGGACATTGCTAGCGGACTGGGTATATCTGCTTCCCGTTTTTCTCACCTGAGTGCTATTGATTCCAGGTTTGTCGGCTACACTCTTCTCAACCGGAGCAGTAACTTGAACCTCAACTTATGGTACGTTGTGAAAGTGTGGAGAACTAGAGCTCAGTTGTTTGGCATGCCACCACAGTCCATCCAGCACTATGGACGACACTGCCTACATCTGGCTCTAATTAGTCCACAGTTGTGTTCAGCCGAATGACCTCTGCCGGGAACACTCAGAATGAGGTTCTGAGTTGTTGCAACATAGCAGCATTTCACTGCTTTCAAGGCTTCTTAGGAAGAAGTCCGGAAAGTTGCTGCCGGCAGTATTCCGGCTGTTCCGGGGAACATCCCCTTGTAAATCCCCGGTGGTTTCTTGTACACCCGTGAAATTTGGCCAGGTTATGCAGTTTGCATTGCTGCACAATTGCGCCTACCTAACTCTGCCGCGGTTGCAAACATTCAGGCGTGGAAGCGAGATAGGCTGGTCCCCGTAGGACACTGCCAGCGAACTGGGTATATCTGCTTCCCCTTCTTCTCACCTGAGTGCTACTGATTCCAGCTTTTACGGCTACACTCTACTCAACCGGAGCAGTAAGTTGAACCTCACCTTATGGCAATTCGTGAAAGTGTTGAGAACGAGAGCTCAGTTGTTTGGCACGCCACCACTCTCCTTCCAGCACTGTGGACAGCACTGCTTACATCTGGCTCTAATTAGTCCACGGTTGTCTTCAGCCAAATGACCTCTGCCGGGAACACTGAGAATGAGGTTCTGAGTTATTGCAAAATAGGAGCACTTCACTGCTTCCAAGGTTTCTTAGGAAGAATTCCGGAATGTTTCGGCCGACATGACTCCGGCTGTTCCGGGTGAACATCCCCTTGTAAATCCCCCGTGGTTTCTTGTACACCCGTGAAATTTGGCCAGGTTATCCAGTTTGCATTGCTGCACAATTGCGCTTGCCTAAATCTGCCGCGTTTGATATCATTCAGGCGTGGCAGCCATATAGGCTGGTCCCCGTAGGACACTGCCAGCGCACGGGGTATATCAGCTTCCCGTTCTTCTCACCTGAGTGCTACTGATTCCAGCTTTGATGGCCACACTCTACTCAACCGGAGCAGTAAGTTGAACCTCAACTTATGGCACTTTGTGAAAGTGTTGAGAACTAGAGCTCAGTTGTTTGGCACGCCACCACAGTCCATCCAGCAATATGGACGGCACTGCCTACATCTGGCTCTAATTAGTCCACGGTTGTGTTCAGCCGAATGACCTCTGCCGGGAACACTCTGAATGAGGTTCTCAGTTATTGCAACATAGGATCGTTTCACTGCTTTCACGCCTTGTTAGGAAGAATTTCGGAATGTTGCAGCCGGCAGTCCTCCTGCTGTTCCGGGTGAACATCTCCTTGTAAATCCCCCGTGGTTTCTTGTACACCCGTGAAATTTGGAGAGGTTTTGCAGTTTGCATTGCTGCACAATTGCGCCTGCCTAGCTCTGCCGGGGTTGCAAACATTCAGACGTGGCAGCTAGATAGGCTAGATACAGTAGGACAATGCCAGCAGACCTGGTATATCTGCTTCCCGTTCTTCTCACCTGAGTGCTACTGATTCCAGCTTTGAAGGCGAAACTCTACTCAACATTCAGTGTCCATCCAGCACTATGGACGGCACTGCCTACATCTGGCTCTATTAATCCACGGTCGAGTTCAGCCGAATGACCTCTGCCGGGAACACTCAGAATGAGGTTCTGTGTTATTGCAACAAAGGAGCGTTTCACTGCTTTCAAGGCTTCTCAGGAAGGATTCTGGAATGTTGCTGTCGGCAGGCCTCCGGCTGTTCCTGGTGAACAGATACTTGTAAATCCCCCGTGGTTTCTTGTACACCCGTGAAATTTGGCCAGGTTATGCAGTTTGCATTGCTGCACAATTGCGCTTGCCTAGCTCTGCCGCGGTTGCAAACATTCAGGCGTGGCAGCTAGATAGGCTGGTCCCCGTAGGACACTGCCAGCAGAATGGGTCTATCTGCTTCCCGTTCTTCTCACCTGAGTACTACTGATTCCAGCTTTGTCGGCTACACTCTACTCAACCGGAGCCGTAAGTTGAACCTCAACTAATGGCACTTTGTATAAGTATTGAGAACTAGAGTTCAGTTGTTTGGCACGCCACCACAGTCCATCCAGCACTATGGAAGGCACTGCCTACATCTGGCTCTAAATAGTCCACGGTTGTGTTCAGCCGAATGACCTCTGCCGGGAACACTCAGAATGAGGTTCTAAGTTATTGCAACATAGGAGCGTTTCACTGCTTTCACGGCTTCTTAGGAAGAATTTCGGAATGTTGCTGCCGGCAGGCCTCCGGCTGTTCCGGGTGAACATCTCCTTGTAAATCCCCCGTGGTTTCTTGTACACCCGTGAAATTTGGCCAGGTTATGCAGTTTGCATTGCTGCACAATTGTGACTGCCTTGCTCTGCCGCGGTTGCAAACATTCAGGCGTGGCAACCAGATAGACTGGTCCCCGTAGGACAATGCCAGCGGACTGGGTACATCTGCTTCCCGTTAATCTCACCTGAGTGCTACTGATTCCAGCTTTGACGGCTACACTCTACTCAACCGGAGCAGTAAGATGAAACTCAACTTATGGCACTATAAGAAAGTGTTGAGAACTAGAGCTCAGTTGTTTGGCATGCCACCACTGTCCATCCAGCACTATGGACGGCACTGCCTACATCTGGCACTAATTAGTGCACGGTTGTGTTCAGCCGAATGACCTCTGCCGGGAACACTCAGAATGAGGTTCTGAGTTGTTGCAACAAAAGAGCGTTTCACTGCTTTCAAGGCTTCTTATGAAGGATTCCGGAATGTTGCTGCCGGCAGGCCTCCGGCAGTTCCATGTGAACATCTCCTTGTAAATCCCCAGTGGTTTCTTGTACACCCGTGAAATTTGGCCAGGTTATGCAATTTGCATTGCTGCACAATTGCGCCTTCCTAGTTCTGCCGCGGTTGCAAACATTCAGGCGTGACAGCCAGATAGGCTGGTCCCTGTAGGACACTGCCAGCGCACTGGGTACATGTGCTTCCCGTTCTTCTCACCTGAGTGCTACTGATTCCAGCTTTGATGGCCACACTCTACTCAACCGGAGCAGTAAGTTGAAACTCAACTTATGGCTCTTTGTGAAAGTGTTGAGAACTAGAGCTCAGTTGTTTGGCACGCCACCACAGTCCATCCAGCAATATGGACGGCACTGCCTACATCTAGCTCTAATTAGTCCACGGTTGTGTTCAGCCGAATGACCCCTGCTGGGAACACTCAGAATGAGGTTCTGAGTTATTGCAACATAGGAGCGTTTCACTGTTTCAAGGCTTCTTAGGAAGAATTCCGGAATGTTGCTGCCGGCAGGCCTCTGGCTGTTCCGGGTGAACATCTCCTTTTAAATCCCCCGTGGTTTCTTGTACACCCGTGAAATTTGGCCAGGTTATGCAGTTTGCATTGCTGCATAATTGTGCCTGCCTACATCTGCCGCGGTTGCAAACATTCAGGCGTGGCAGCCAGATAGGCTGGTCCCCGTAGGACACTGCCAGCGGACTGGGTATATCTGCTTCCGGTTCTTCTCACCTGAGTGCTACTGATTCCAGCTTTGACGGCTACACTCTACTCAACAGGAGCAGTAAGGTGAACCTCAACTCATGGCACTTTGTGAAAGTGTTGAGAACTAGAGCTCAGTTGTTTGGCACGCCACCACTGTCCATCCAGCACTATAGGGGGCACTGCCTACATCTGGCTCTAATTAGTGCATGGTTGTGTTCAGCCGAATGACCTGTGCCGGGAACACTCAGAATGAGGTGCTGAGTTATTGCAACATAGGAGCATTTCCCTGCTTTCAAGGCTTCTTAGGAAGAATTCCTCAATCTTGCTGCTGGCTGGCCTCCGGGTGTTGTGGATGAAAATCTCCTTGTAAATCCCCCGTGGTTTCTTGTACACCCGTGGAATTTAGCCAGGTTATGCAGTTTGCATTGCTGCACTATTGTGCCCGCCTACCTCTGCCACGGTTGCAAACATTCAGGCGTGGCAGCCAGATAGGCTGGTCCCCGTAGGACACTGCCAGCGGACTGTATATATGTGCTTCCCGTTCTTCTCACCTGAGTGCTACTGATTCCAGCTTGGACGGCTACACTCTACTCAACCATACCAGTAAGTTGAACCTCAACTTATTGCACTTTCGTAACGTTTGGAGAACTAGAGCTCAGTTGTTTAGCATGCGACCACTCTCCGCCCAACACTATGGACGGCACTACCTACATCTGGCTCTAATTTTTCCACGTTTATGTTCAGCCGAATGACTTCTTCCGGGAACACTCAGAATGAGGTTCTGAGTTATCGCAACAGAGGAGCGTTTCACTGCTTTCAAGGCTTCTCAGGAAGGATTCCGGAATGTTGCTTTCGGCAGGCCTCCGGCTGTTCCTGTTGAACAGATACTTGTAAATCCCCCGTGGTTTCTTGTACACCCGTGAAATTTGGCCAGGTTATGCAGTTTGCATTGCTGCACAATTGCGCCTGCCTAGCTCTGCCGCGGTTGCAAATATTCAGGCGTGGCAGCTAGATAGGCTGGTCCCCGTAGGACACTGCCAGCGGAATGGGTCTATCTGCTTCCCGTTCTTCTCACCTGAGTGCTACTGATTCCAGCTTTGTCGGTTACACTCTACTCAACCGGAGCCGTAAGTTGAACCTCAACTTATGGCACTTTGTATAAGTGTTGAGAACTAGAGCTCAGTTGTTTGGCACGCCACCACTGTCCATCCAGCACTATAGGGCGCACTGCCTACATCTGTCTCTAATTAGTGCAAGGTTGTGTTCAGCCGAATGACCTGTGCCGGGAACACTCAGAATGAGGTTCTGAGTTGTTGCAACATAGGAGCGTTTCACTGCTTTCAAGGCTTCTTAGGAAGGATTCCGGAATGTTGTTGCCGGCAGGCCTCCGGCAGTTCCGGTGAACATCTCCTTGTAAATCCCCCGTGGTTTCTTGAACACCTGTGAAATTTGGCCAGGTTATGCAATTTGCATTGCTGCACAATTGCGCCTTCTTAGTTCTGCCGCGGTTGCAAACATTCAGGCGAGGCAGCTAGATAGACTGGTTCCTGTAGGACACTGCCAGCGGACTGGGTCTATGTGCTTCCCGTTGTTCTCAACTGAGTGTTACTGATTCCAGCTTTGACGGCTACACTCTACTCAACCGGAGCAGTAAGATGAAACTCAACTTATGGCACTATAAGAAAGTGTTGAGAACTAGAGCTCAGTTGTTTGGCATGCCATCACAGTCCATCCAGCACTATGGACAGCAGAGCCTACATCTTGCTCTAATTAGTCCACGGTTGTGTTCAGCCGAATGACCTGTGCCGGAAACACTCAGAATGAAGTTCTGAGTTATTGCAACATAGGAGCGTTTCAATGCTTTCAAGGCTTCTTAGGAAGAATTCCGGAATGTTGCTGCCGGCAGGCCTCCGGCTGTTCCGGGTGAACATCTCCTTGTAAATCCCCCGTGGTTTCTTTTACACCCGTGAAATTTGGCCAGGTTATGCAGTTTGCATTGCTGCACAATTGTGACTGCCTTGCCCTGCCGCGGTTGCAAACATTCAGGCGTGGCAGCCAGATATGCTGGTCCCCGTAGGACACTGCCAGCGGACTGGGTATATCTGCTTCCCGTTCTTCTCACCTGAGTGCTACTGATTCCAGCTTTGACGGCTACACTCTACTCAACCGGAGCAGTAAGTTGAACCTCAACTTATGGCACTTTGTGAAAGTTTGGAGAACTAAAGCTCAGTTGTTTTCCAATCGAAAACACTGCCTATATCTGGCTCTAATTAGTCCATTGCCTACATCTGGCTCTAATGAGTCCACTGCCTACATCTGGCTCTAATTAGTCCACGGATGAGTTCAGCCGAATGACCTCTGCTGGGAACACTCAGAATGAGTTCTGAGTTATTGTAACATAGGAGCGTTTCACTGCTTTCAAGGCTTCTCAGGATGGATTCTGGAATGTTGATGCCGGCAGGACTCCGGCTGTTCCGGGTGAACATCTATGTGTAAATCCCCCGTGGTTTCTTTTCCACCCGTGAAATTGGCCAGGTTACGCAGTTTGCATTGTTGCACAATTGCGCCTGCCTAGCTCTGCCGGGGTTGCAAACATTCAGACGTGGCAGCCAGATAGGATGGTCCCAATAGGACACTGCCAGCGGACTGGGCATATCTCCTTCCGGTTCTTCTCACCTGAGATCTACTGATGCCAGCTTTGACGGCTACACTCTACTCAACCGGAGCAGTAAGTTGAACCTCAACTTATGGCATTTTGTGAGAGTGTTGAGAACTAGAGCTCAGTTGTTTGGCACAAGACCACAGTCCTTCCAGCATTATGGACGGCCCTGCCTGCATCGGGCTCTAATTAGTCCCCGGTTGTGTTCAGCCGAATGACCTCTGCCGGGAACACTCAGAATGAGGTTCTGAGATGTTGCAATATAGGAGCGTTTCACTGCTTTCAAGGCTTCTTAGGAAGAATTCCGGAATGTTGCTTTCCGCAAGACTCCCGCTGTTCCGGGTGAACATCTCCTTGTAAATCCCCCGTGTTTTCTTGTACATCCGTGAAATTTGGCCAGGTTATGCAATTTGCATTGCTGCACAATTGCTACTGCCTAGCTCTGCCGCGGTTGCAATCATTCAGGCGTGGCAGCCAGATAGGCTGATCCCCGTAGGACACTGCCAGCGGACTGGGTATATCTGCTTCCCGTTCTTCTCACCTGAGTGCTACTGATTCCAGCTTTGATGGCTACACTCTACTCAACCGGAGCAGTAAGTTGAACCTCAACTTATGACACTTTGTGAAAGTGTTGATAAATAGAGCTAAGTTGTTTGGCACGCAACCACTGACCATCCAGCACTATAGACGGCACTGCCTACATCTGGCTCTAATTAGTCCACGGTTGTGTTCAGACGAATGACCTCTGCGGGGAACACTCAGAATGAGGTTCTCAGTTATTGGAACCTAGGAGCGTTTCACTACTTTCAAGGCTTCTTAGGAAGAATTCCGGAATCTTGCTACCGGCAGGCCTCCGGCTGTTCCGGCTGAACATCCCCTTGTAAATCCCCCGTGGTTTCTTGTACATCCGTGAAATTTGGCCAGGTTATGAACTTTGCATTGCTGCACAATTGCGCCTGCCTAGTTCTGCTGTGGTTGCAAACATTCAGTCGTGGTAGCCAGATAGGCTAGACCACGGAAGACACTGCCAGCGGACTGGGTATATATGCTTCCGGTTCTTCTCACTTGAGTGCTACTGATTCCAGCTTTGACAGCTACACTCTACCCAATCGGAGCAGTAAGTTGAACCTCAACTTATGGTACTTTGTGAAAGTGAGGAGAACTAGAGCTCAGTTGTTTGGCATGCCACCACAGTCCATCGAGCAGTATGGACGGCACTGCCTACATCTGGCTCTAATTAGTCCACGGTTGTGTTCAGCCGAATGACCTCTGCCGGGAACACTCAGAATGAGATTCTGAGTGATTGCAACATAGGAGCGTTTCACTGCTTTCAAGCCTTCTTAGTAAAAATTCCGGAATCTTGCTGCCGGCAAGCTTCCGGCTATTCCCGGTGAAGACCTCCTTGTAAATCCCCCGTGGTTTCTGGTACACCCTTGAAATTAGGCCAGGTTATGCAGTTTGCATTGCTGTACAATTGCCCCTGACTAGCTCTACCGCGATTGCAAATATTCAGGTGTGGCAGCCAGGTAGGCTGGTCCTCGTAGGACACTGTTAGCGGACTGGGTATATCTGCTTCCTGTTCTTCTCACCTGAGTGCTACTGATTTCAGCTTTGACGGCTACACTCTACTCAACCGGCGCAGTATGGAGAAGCTCAACTTAGCGCACTTTCTGAAAGTGTTGAGAACTACAGCTCAGTTTTTGGGCATGCGACCACTGTCCATCCAGCACTATGGACGGCACTGCCTACATCTGGCTCTAATTAGTCCACGGTTGTGTTCAGCCGAATGACCTCTGCCGGGAACACTCAGAATGAGGTTCTGAGTTATTCCAACATAGGAGAGTTTCACTGCTTTCAAGGCTTCTTAGGAAGAATTCCGGAATGTTGCTGCCGGCAGGCCTCCGGCTGTTCCGGGTAAACATGTCCTTGTAAATCCCCCGTGGTTTCTTGTACACCCCTGAAATTTGGGGAGGTTATGCAGTTTGCATTGATACACAATTGCGCCTGCCTACCCCTGCCTCGGTTGCAAACATTCAGGCGTGGCAGCCAGATAGTCTGGTGCCCATACGACACTGCCAGCGGACGGGGTATATCTGCTTCCCATTCTTCTCACCTGAGTGCTACTGATTCCACCTTTGACGGCTACACTCTACAAAACCGGAGCAGTAGTTTGAACCTCAACTTATGGCACTTTGTGAAAGTGTTGAGAACTAGATCTCAGGTGTTTGGCACGCCACCACTGTCCATCCAGCACTATGGACGGCACTGACTACATCTGGCTCTAATTAGTCCACAGTTGTGTTCAGCCGAATGATCTCTGCCGGGAACACTCAGAATGAGGTTCTGAGTTATGTTAACCTAGGAGCGTTTCAATGCTTTCAAGGCTGCTTAGGAAGTATTCAGGAATTTTGCTGCCAGCAGGCCTCTGGCTGTTCCGGGTGAACATCTCCTTGTAAATCCCCCTTGGTTTCTTGTACACCCGTGAAATTTGGCCAGGTTATGCAGTTTGCACTGTTGCACAATTGCGCCTGCCATGCTCTGCCGCGATTGCAAACATTCAGGCGTGGCAGCCAGATAGGCTGGTCCCCGTAGGACACTGCCAGCAAACTGGGTATATCTGCTTCCCGATCTTCAAACCTGACTGCTACTAATGCCAGCTTTGACGGCTACACTCTACTCAACCGGAGCAGTAAGTTGAACCTCAACTTAGGGCACTTTTTGCAAGTGTTGAGAACTAGAGCTCAGTTGTTTGGCACGCCACCACTGTCCATCCAGCACTATGGACGGCACTGCCTACATCTGGCTGTAATTAGTCCAGGGTTGTGTTCAGCCGAATGACCTCTGCCGGGAAAACTCAGAATGAGGTTCTGAATTATGGCAACATAGGAGCATTTCATTGCTTTCAAGGCTTCTAAGAAGGATTCCGGAATTTTGCTGCCGGCAGGCCACCGGCTGTTCCGTGTGAACATCTTGTAAATCTCCCGTGGTTTCTCTTACACCCGTGGAATTTGGCCAGGTTATGCAGTTTGCATTGCTGCAAAATTGTGCCTGCCTAGCTCTGCCGCGGTTGCAAACATTCACGCGTGGCATCTAGATAGGCTGGTTCCCGTAGTACACTGCCAGCGGACTGGGTCTATCTGCTTCCCGTTCTTCTCACCTGAGTGCTACTGATTCCAGTTTTGATGGCTACAATCTACTCAACCGGAGCAGTAAGTTCAACCTCAACTTATGGCACTTTGTGAAAGTGTTGAGAACTAGAGCTCAGTTGTTTGGCACGCCACCACTGTCAATCCAGCACTATGGATGGCACTACATACATCTGGCTCTAATTAGTCCAGGATTGTGTTCAGCCGAATGAACTCTTCCGGGAACACTCAGAATGAGGTTCTGAGTTATTACAACATAGGAGCGTTTCACTGCTTTCTAGGCTTCTTAGGAAGAATTCCGGAATCTTGTTGCCGGCAGGCCAACGGCTGTTCCAGCTGAACATCTCCTTGTAAATCCCCCGTGGTTTCTTGTACACCCGTGAAATTTGGCCAGGTTATGCAGTTTGCATTGCTGCCCAAATGCGCCTGCCTAGCTCTGCTGCAGTGGCAAACATTCAGGCGTGACAGGCAAATAGGGGGGTCCCCGTAGGACTCTGCCAGCGGACTGGGTCTATCTGCTTCCCGTTCTTCTCACCTGAGTGCTCCTGCTTCCAGCTTTGACGGCCACACTCTACTCAACCGGCGAAGTAAGTTGAACCTCAACGTATGGCAATTTGTAAAAGTCTTGAGAACTAGAGCTCAGTTGATAGGCACGCCACCACTGTCTATCCAGCACTATGGACGGCACTGCCTACATCTGGCTCTAATAAGTTCATGGTTGTGTTCAGCCGAATGACCTCTGCCGGGAACACTCAGAATGGGGTTCTGAGTTATGGCAACATAGGAGCATTTCACTGCTTTCAAGGCTTCTCAGGAAGAATTCCGGAATCTTGCTGCCGGCAGGCCTCCGTCATTTCCGGGTAAACATCTTGTAAATCCCCCGTGGTTTCTTGTACACCCGTGAAATTTGGCCAGGTTATGCAGTTTGCATTGCTCTACAATTGCGCCTGACTCGCTCGGCCGCGGTTGCAAACATTCAGGCTTGGCAGCCAGATAGGCTGTACCCGTAGGACACTGCAGGCGGACTGGGTCTATCTGCTTCCCGTTCTTCTCACCTGAGTGCTACTGATTCCAGCTTTGACGGCCACACTCTACTCAACCGGAGCAATAAGTTGAACCTCAACTTATGGCACTTAGTGAAAGTGTTGAGAACTAGAGCTCAGTTGTTTGACAAGCCACAACTGTCCGTCAAGCACTATGGAGGCACTGCATACATCTGGCTCTAATTAGTCCACCGTTGTGTTCAGCCAAATGAGCTCTTCCACGAACACTCAGAATGAGGTTCTGAGTTATGGCAACATAGGAGCATTTCACTGCTTTCAAGGATTCTTAGGAAGAATTCCGGAATATTGCTGCCGGCAGGCCGCCGGCTGTTCCGAGTTAACATCTCCATATAAATCCCACCTGGTTTCTTGTACACCCGTGAAATTTGACCAGGGTATGCAGTTTGCATTGCTGCACAATTGTGACTGGCTAGCTCTGCAACGGTTGCAAACATTCAGGCGTGGCAGCCAGATAGGCTCGTCCACATAGGACACTGACAGCGGTCTTGGTCTATATGCTTCCCGTTCTTCTCACCTGACTGCTACTGATTCCAGCTTTGATGACTACACTCTACTTAACCGGAGAATTAAGTGGAACCTCAACTTATTGTGCTTTGTGAAAGTGTTGAGAACTAGAGCTCAGTTGTTTGGCTCGCCACAACTGTCCATCCAGCACTATGGACGGCACTGCCTATATCTGGCTCTGATTAGTCCACGGTTGTGTTCAGTCGAATGACCTCTGCCGGGAACACTCAGAATGAGGTTCTGAATTATGGCAACATAGGAGCATTTCACTGCTTTCAAGGCTTCTTAAGAAGGATTCCGGAATATTGCTGGCGGCAGGATTATGGCTGTTCCGGATGAACATCTCCTTTTAAATCCCCCGTGGTTTCTTGTACACCCGTGAAATTTGGCCAGGTTATGGAGTTTGCATTGCTGCACAATTGCGCCTGCCTAGCTCTGCCGTGGTTGCAAACATTCCAGCGTGGCAGCCAGATAGGCTGGTCCCAATAGGACACTGCCAGCGGACTGGGTCTATCTGCTTCCCGTTCTTCTCACCTGAGTGCTACTGATTCCAGCTTTGACGGCTACACTCTACTCAAGGGGAGCAGTAAGTTGAACCTCAACTTTGGCACTTTGTGAAAGTGTTGAGAACTAGAGCTCAGTTGTTTAGCACGCCACCACTGTCCATCTTGCACTATGGATGGCAATGCCTACATCTGGCTCTAATTAGTCCATGGTTGTGTTCAGCCGAATGACCTCTGCTGGGAACACTCAGAATGAGGTTCTGAGTTATTTCAACATAGGAGTGATTCACTGCTTTCAAGGCTTCTTCGGAAGTATTCCGGAATCTTGATGCCGGCAGGCCTCCAGCTGTTCTGGGTGAACATCTCCTTGTAAATCCCCCGTGGTTTCTTGTACACCTGTGAAATTTGGCCAGGTTATGCAGTTTGCATTGCTGCACAATTGCGCCTGCCTAGCTCTGCCGCAGTGGCAAACATACAGGCGTGACAGGCAAATAGGCGGGTCCCCGTAGGACTCTGCCAGCTTACTGGGTCTATCTGCTTCCCGTTCTTCTCACCTGAGTGCTAATGATTCTAGCTTTGACGGCTACACTCTACTCAACCGGCGAAGTAAATTGAACCTCAACCTATGACAATTTGTAAAAGACTTGAGAACTAGAGCTCCGTTGTATGGCAAGCCACCACTGTCCATCCAGCACTACGGATTGAACTGCCTACATCTGGCTCTAATAAGTTCTTGGTTGTGTTCAGCTGAATGACCTCTGCCGGGAACACTCAGAATGGGGTTCTGAGTTATGGCAACATAGGAGCATTTCACTGCTTTCAAGGCTTCTTAGGAAGAATTCTGGAATGTTGCTGCCGGCAGACCTCCGGCTGTTCCGAGTTAACATCTCCATATAAATCCCACGTGGTTTCTTGTACACCCGTGAAATTTGGACAGGTTATGCAGTTTGCATTGCTGCACAAATGCGCCTGCCAAGCTCTGCCGCGGTTGCAAACATTCAGACGTGGCAGCCAGATAGGATGGTCCCAATAGGACACTGCCAGCGGACTGGGCATATCTCCTTCCGGTTCTTCTCACCTGAGATCTACTGATGCCAGCTTTGACGGCTACACTCTACTCAACCGGAGCAGTAAGTTGAACCTCAACTTATGGCATTTTGTGAGAGTGTTGAGAACTAGAGCTCAGTTGTTTGGCACAAGACCACAGTCCTTCCAGCATTATGGACGCCCCTGCCTGCATCGGGCTCTAATTAGTCCCCGGTTGTGTTCAGCCGAATGACCTCTGCCGGGAACACTCAGAATGAGGTTCTGAGATGTTGCAATATAGGAGCGTTTCACTGCTTTCAAGGCTTCTTAGGAAGAATTCCGGAATGTTGCTTTCCGCAAGACTCCCGCTGTTCCGGGTGAACATCTCCTGGTAAATCCCCCGTGTTTTCTTGTACATCCGTGAAATTTGGCCAGGTTATGCAATTTGCATTGCTGCACAATTGCTACTGCCTAGCTCTGCCGCGGTTGCAATCATTCAGGCGTGGCAGCCAGATAGGCTGATCCCCGTAGGACACTGCCAGCGGACTGGGTATATCTGCTTCCCGTTCTTCTCACCTGAGTGCTACTGATTCCAGCTTTGATGGCTACACTCTACTCAACCGGAGCAGTAAGTTGAACCTCAACTTATGACACTTTGTGAAAGTGTTGATAAATAGAGCTAAGTTGTTTGGCACGCAACCACTGACCATCCAGCACTATGGACGGCACTGCCTACATCTGGCTCTAATTAGTCCACGGTTGTGTTCAGACGAATGACCTCTGCGGGGAACACTCAGAATGAGGTTCTCAGTTATTGGAACCTAGGAGCGTTTCACTACTTTCAAGGCTTCTTAGGAAGAATTCCGGAATCTTGCTACCGGCAGGCCTCCGGCTGTTCCGGCTGAACATCCCCTTGTAAATCCCCCGTGGTTTCTTGTACATCCGTGAAATTTGGCCAGGTTATGAACTTTGCATTGCTGCACAATTGCGCCTGCCTAGTTCTGCTGTGGTTGCAAACATTCAGTCGTGGTAGCCAGATAGGCTAGACCACGGAAGACACTGCCAGCGGACTGGGTATATATGCTTCCGGTTCTTCTCACTTGAGTGCTACTGATTCCAGCTTTGACGGCTACACTCTACCCAATCGGAGCAGTAAGTTGAACCTCAACTTATGGTACTTTGTGAAAGTGAGGAGAACTAGAGCTCAGTTGTTTGGCATGCCACCACAGTCCATCGAGCAGTATGGACGGCACTGCCTACATCTGGCTCTAATTAGTCCACGGTTGTGTTCAGCCGAATGACCTCTGCCGGGAACACTCAGAATGAGATTCTGAGTGATTGCAACATAGGAGCGTTTCACTGCTTTCAAGCCTTCTTAGTAAAAATTCCGGAATCTTGCTGCCGGCAAGCTTCCGGCTATTCCCGGTGTACACCTCCTTGTAAATCCCCCGTGGTTTCTGGTACACCCGTGAAATTAGGCCAGGTTATGCAGTTTGCATTGCTGTACAATTGCCCCTGACTAGCTCTACCGCGATTGCAAATATTCAGGTGTGGCAGCCAGGTAGGCTGGTCCCCGTAGGACACTGTTAGCGGACTGGGTATATCTGCTTCCTGTTCTTCTCACCTGAGTGCTACTGATTTCAGCTTTGACGGCTACACTCTACTCAACCGGCGCAGTATGGAGAAGCTCAACTTAGCGCACTTTCTGAAAGTGTTGAGAACTACAGCTCAGTTTTTGGGCATGCGACCACTGTCCATCCAGCACTATGGACGGCACTGCCTACATCTGGCTCTAATTAGTCCACGGTTGTGTTCAGCCGAATGACCTCTGCCGGGAACACTCAGAATGAGGTTCTGAGTTATTCCAACATAGGAGAGTTTCACTGCTTTCAAGGCTTCTTAGGAAGAATTCCGGAATGTTGCTGCCGGCAGGCCTCCGGCTGTTCCGGGTAAACATGTCCTTGTAAATCCCCCGTGGTTTCTTGTACACCCCTGAAATTTGGGGAGGTTATGCAGTTTGCATTGATACACAATTGCGCCTGCCTACCCCTGCCTCGGTTGCAAACATTCAGGCGTGGCAGCCAGATAGTCTGGTGCCCATACGACACTGCCAGGGGACGGGGTATATCTGCTTCCCATTCTTCTCACCTGAGTGCTACTGATTCCACCTTTGACGGCTACACTCTACAAAACCGGAGCAGTAGTTTGAACCTCAACTTATGGCACTTTGTGAAAGTGTTGAGAACTAGATCTCAGGTGTTTGGCACGCCACCACTGTCCATCCAGCACTATGGACGGCACTGACTACATCTGGCTCTAATTAGTCCACAGTTGTGTTCAGCCGAATGATCTCTGCCGGGAACACTCAGAATGAGGTTCTGAGTTATGTTAACCTAGGAGCGTTTCAATGCTTTCAAGGCTGCTTAGGAAGTATTCAGGAATTTTGCTGCCAGCAGGCCTCTGGCTGTTCCGGGTGAACATCTCCTTGTAAATCCCCCTTGGTTTCTTGTACACCCGTGAAATTTGGCCAGGTTATGCAGTTTGCACTGTTGCACAATTGCGCCTGCCATGCTCTGCCGCGATTGCAAACATTCAGGCGTGGCAGCCAGATAGGCTGGTCCCCGTAGGACACTGCCAGCAAACTGGGTATATCTGCTTCCCGATCTTCAAACCTGACTGCTACTAATGCCAGCTTTGACGGCTACACTCTACTCAACCGGAGCAGTAAGTTGAACCTCAACTTAGGGCACTTTGTGCAAGTGTTGAGAACTAGAGCTCAGTTGTTTGGCACGCCACCACTGTCCATCCAGCACTATGGACGGCACTGCCTACATCTGGCTGTAATTAGTCCAGGGTTGTGTTCAGCCGAATGACCTCTGCCGGGAAAACTCAGAATGAGGTTCTGAATTATGGCAACATAGGAGCATTTCATTGCTTTCAAGGCTTCTTAGGAAGGATTCCGGAATTTTGCTGCCGGCAGGCCACCGGCTGTTCCGTGTGAACATCTTGTAAATCTCCCGTGGTTTCTCTTACACCCGTGGAATTTGGCCAGGTTATGCAGTTTGCATTGCTGCAAAATTGTGCCTGCCTAGCTCTGCCGCGGTTGCAAACATTCACGCGTGGCATCTAGATAGGCTGGTTCCCGTAGTACACTGCCAGCGGACTGGGTCTATCTGCTTCCCGTTCTTCTCACCTGAGTGCTACTGATTCCAGTTTTGATGGCTACAATCTACTCAACCGGAGCAGTAAGTTCAACCTCAACTTATGGCACTTTGTGAAAGTGTTGAGAACTAGAGCTCAGTTGTTTGGCACGCCACCACTGTCAATCCAGCACTATGGATGGCACTACATACATCTGGCTCTAATTAGTCCAGGATTGTGTTCAGCCGAATGAACTCTTCCGGGAACACTCAGAATGAGGTTCTGAGTTATTACAACATAGGAGCGTTTCACTGCTTTCTAGGCTTCTTAGGAAGAATTCCGGAATCTTGTTGCCGGCAGGCCAACGGCTGTTCCAGCTGAACATCTCCTTGTAAATCCCCCGTGGTTTCTTGTACACCCGTGAAATTTGGCCAGGTTATGCAGTTTGCATTGCTGCCCAAATGCGCCTGCCTAGCTCTGCTGCAGTGGCAAACATTCAGGCGTGACAGGCAAATAGGTGGGTCCCCGTAGGACTCTGCCAGCGGACTGGGTCTATCTGCTTCCCGTTCTTCTCACCTGAGTGCTCCTGCTTCCAGCTTTGACGGCCACACTCTACTCAACCGGCGAAGTAAGTTGAACCTCAACCTATGGCAATTTGTAAAAGTCTTGAGAACTAGAGCTCAGTTGATAGGCACGCCACCACTGTCTATCCAGCACTATGGACGGCACTGCCTACATCTGGCTCTAATAAGTTCATGGTTGTGTTCAGCCGAATGACCTCTGCCGGGAACACTCAGAATGGGGTTCTGAGTTATGGCAACATAGGAGCATTTCACTGCTTTCAAGGCTTCTCAGGAAGAATTCCGGAATCTTGCTGCCGGCAGGCCTCCGTCATTTCCGGGTGAACATCTCCTTGTAAATCCCCCGTGGTTTCTTGTACACCCGTGAAATTTGGCCAGGTTATGCAGTTTGCATTGCTCTACAATTGCGCCTGACTCGCTCGGCCGCGGTTGCAAACATTCAGGCTTGGCAGCCAGATAGGCTGTACCCGTAGGACACTGCAGGCGGACTGGGTCTATCTGCTTCCCGTTCTTCTCACCTGAGTGCTACTGATTCCAGCTTTGACGGCCACACTCCACTCAACCGGAGCAATAAGTTGAACCTCAACTTATGGCACTTAGTGAAAGTGTTGAGAACTAGAGCTCAGTTGTTTGACAAGCCACAACTGTCCGTCAAGCACTATGGAGGCACTGCATACATCTGGCTCTAATTAGTCCACCGTTGTGTTCAGCCGAATGAGCTCTTCCACGAACACTCAGAATGAGGTTCTGAGTTATGGCAACATAGGAGCATTTCACTGCTTTCAAGGATTCTTAGGAAGAATTCCGGAATATTGCTGCCGGCAGGCCGCCGGCTGTTCCGAGTTAACATCTCCATATAAATCCCACCTGGTTTCTTGTACACCCGTGAAATTTGACCAGGGTATGCAGTTTGCATTGCTGCACAATTGTGACTGGCTAGCTCTGCAACGGTTGCAAACATTCAGGCGTGGCAGCCAGATAGGCTCGTCCCCATAGGACACTGACAGCGGACGTGGTCTATATGCTTCCCGTTCTTCTCACCTGACTGCTACTGATTCCAGCTTTGATGACTACACTCTACTTAACCGGAGAATTAAGTGGAACCTCAACTTATTGTGCTTTGTGAAAGTGTTGAGAACTAGAGCTCAGTTGTTTGGCTCGCCACAACTGTCCATCCAGCACTATGGACGGCACTGCCTATATCTGGCTCTGATTAGTCCACGGTTGTGTTCAGTCGAATGACCTCTGCCTGGAACACTCAGAATGAGGTTCTGAGTTATGGCAACATAGGAGCATTTCACTGCTTTCAAGGCTTCTTAAGAAGGATTCCGGAATATTGCTGGCGGCAGGATTATGGCTGTTCCGGATGAACATCTCCTTTTAAATCCCCCGTGGTTTCTTGTACACCCGTGAAATTTGGCCAGGTTATGGAGTTTGCATTGCTGCACAATTGTGCCTGCCTAGCTCTGCCGTGGTTGCAAACATTCCAGCGTGGCAGCCAGATAGGCTGGTCCCAATAGGACACTGCCAGCGGACTGGGTCTATCTGCTTCCCGTTCTTCTCACCTGAGTGCTACTGATTCCAGCTTTGACGGCTACACTCTACTCAAGGGGAGCAGTAAGTTGAACCTCAACTTTGGCACTTTGTGAAAGTGTTGAGAACTAGAGCTCAGTTGTTTAGCACGCCACCACTGTCCATCTTGCACTATGGATGGCAATGCCTACATCTGGCTCTAATTAGTCCATGGTTGTGTTCAGCCGAATGACCTCTGCTGGGAACACTCAGAATGAGGTTCTGAGTTATTTCAACATAGGAGTGATTCACTGCTTTCAAGGCTTCTTCGGAAGTATTCCGGAATCTTGATGCCGGCAGGCCTCCAGCTGTTCCGGGTGAACATCTCCTTGTAAATCCCCCGTGGTTTCTTGTACACCTGTGAAATTTGGCCAGGTTATGCAGTTTGCATTGCTGCACAATTGCGCCTGCCTAGCTCTCCCGCAGTGGCAAACATACAGGCGTGACAGGCAAATAGGCGGGTCCCCGTAGGACTCTGCCAGCTTACTGGGTCTATCTGCTTCCCGTTCTTCTCACCTGAGTGCTAATGATTCTAGCTTTGACGGCTACACTCTACTCAACCGGCGAAGTAAGTTGAACCTCAACCTATGACAATTTGTAAAAGACTTGAGAACTAGAGCTCCGTTGTATGGCAAGCCACCACTGTCCATCCAGCACTACGGATTGAACTGCCTACATCTGGCTCTAATAAGTTCTTGGTTGTGTTCAGCTGAATGACCTCTGCCGGGAACACTCAGAATGGGGTTCTGAGTTATGGCAACATAGGAGCATTTCACTGCTTTCAAGGCTTCTTAGGAAGAATTCTGGAATGTTGCTGCTGGCAGACCTCCGGCTGTTCCGAGTTAACATCTCCATATAAATCCCACGTGGTTTCTTGTACACCCGTGAAATTTGGCCAGGGTATGCAGTTTGCATTGCTGCACAAATGCGCCTGGCTAGCTCTGCCACGGTTGCAAACATTCAGGCGTGGCAGCCAGATAGGCTGGTCCCCATAGGACACTGCCAGAGGACTGTGTCTATATGCTTCCCGTTCTTCTCACCTGACTGCTACTGATTCCAGCTTTGACAGCTACACTCTACTCAAACGAAGCAGTAAGTTGAACCTCTACTTATGGCACTCTGTTAAAGTTTGAAGAAATAGAGCTCACTTTGTGAACGTTTGGAGAACTAGAGCTCAGTTGTTTAGCATGCGACCCCTGTCCACCCAGCACTATGGACGGCACTGCCTACATCTGGCTCTAATTAGTCTTCGGTTGTGGTCAGCCGAATGACCTCTGCCGGGAACACTCAGAATGAGGTTCTGAGTTATTGCAACATAGAAGCGTTTCACTGCGTTCAAGGCTTCTTAGGAAGAATTCCTCAATATTGCTGTCGGCAGGCCTCCGGCTGTTCCGGGTGAACACCTCCTTGTAAATCCCCCATGGTTTCTTGTACACCTGTAAAATTTGGCCAAGTTATGCAGTTTGCATTGCTGCATACTTGCGACTGCCTAACTCTGCCGTGGTTGCAAACATTCAGGCATGGCAGCCAGATAGGCTGGTCACCGTAGGACACTGCCAGCAGACTGGGTATATCTGCTTCCCGTTCTTCTCACCTCAGTGATACTGATTCCAGCTTTGACGGCTACACTCTACTCAACTGGAGCAGTAAGTTGAACCTCAACTTATGGAACTTTGTGCAAGTGTTGAGAACTAGAGCTCAGTTGTTTGGCACGCCACCACTGTCCATCCAGCACTATGGACGGCACTGCCTACATCTGGCTATAGTTAGTCCACGGTTCTGTTCAGCCGAATGACCTCTGCCGGGAACACTCAGAATGAGGTTCTGAGTTATTGCAACATAGGAGCGTTTCACTGCTTTCAAGGCTTCTTAGGAAGAATTCCGGATTGTTGCTTCCGGCAGGCCTCCGCCCGTTAAGGGTGAACATCTCCTTGTAAATCCCCCGTGGTTTCTTCTACACCCGTGAAATTTGGCCAGGTTAAGCAGTTTGCATTGCTGCACAATTGCACCTGGCTAGCTCTGCGGCGGTTGCAAACATTCAGACTTGGCAGCCAGATAGGCTGGTCCCCATAAAACAATGCCAGCGGACTGCGTATATCTGCTTCCCGTTCTTCTCACCTGAGTGCTACTGATTCCAGCTTTGACGGCTACACTCTACTCAACCCGAGCAGTAAGTTCAACCTCAACTTGTGGCACTTTGTGAATGCGTTGAGAACTAGAGCTCAGTTGTTTGGCACGCCACCACTGTCCCTCCAGCATTATGGACGACACTGCCTACATCTGGCTCTAATTAATCCACGGTTGTGTTCAGCCAAATGACCTCTGTCGGGAACACTCAGAATGACCTTCTGATTTATTGCCACATAGGAGCATTTCACTGTTTTCAAGGCTTCACAGGAAGAATTCCGGAATCTTACTGGTGGCAAGCCTCCGGCTTTTCCGGGTGAACATCTCCTTGTAATTCCCCCGTGGTTTCTTGTACACCCGTGAAATTTGGCCAGGTTATGCAGTTTGCATTGCTGCAAAATGTCGCCTGCCTAGCTCTGTCGAGGTTGCAAACATTCTGGCGTGGCAGCCAGATAGGCTGGTCCCGTAGGACACTGTCAGCCGACTGGGTATATCTGTTTCCCATTCTTCTAACCTGAGTGCTACTGATTCCAGCTTTGATGGCTACACTCTACTAAATCGGAGCAGTAAGTTGAACCTCAACTTATGGCACTTTGTGAAAGTGTTGAGAACTAGAGCTCAGTTGTTTGGCACGCCACCACAGTCCATCCAGCACTATGGACGGCACTGCCTACATCTGGCTCTAATAAGTTCATGGTTGTGTTCAGCCGAATGACCTCTGTCGGGAACACTCAGAATGGGGTAATGAGTAATTGCAACATAGGAGCATTTCACTGCTTTCAAGGCTTCTTAGGAAGGATTACTGAATATTGCTGCCAGCAGGCCTCCGGCTGTTCCGGGTGATCATGTCCTGGTAAATGCCCCGTGGTTTCTTGAACACCAGTGAAATTTGGCCAGGTTATGCAGTTTACATTGCTGCACAATTGGTCCAGGCTTGTTATGCCGCAGTTGCAAACATTCAGGCATGGAGGCTAGATAGGCTGGTCCCCGTAGGACACTGCCAGCGGACTGGGTCTATCTGCTTCCCGTTCTTCTCACCTGAGTGGTACTGATTTCAGCTTTGACGGCTACTCTCTACTCAACCGGAGCAGTAAGTTGAACCTCAACTTATGGCACTGTGTGAAAGTGTTGAGAACAAGAGCTCACTTGTTGACACGCCACCACTGTCCATCCAGCACTATGGACGGCACTGCATACATCTGGCTCTAATTAGTCCACGGTTGTGTTCAGCCGAATGACCTCTTCCAGGAACACTCAGAATGAGGTTCTGAGTTATTGCAACATAGAAGAGTTTCACTGCTTTCAAGGCTTCTTAGGAAGAATTTCGGAAACTTGCTGCGAGCAGGCCTCCGGCTGTTCCGGGTGAACATCTCCTTGTAAATCCCCCTTGGTTTCTTTTACACCCGTGAAATTTGGACAGGTTATGCAGTTTGAATTGCTGAACAATTGTGCCTGCCTAGCTCTGCCGCGGTTGCAAATATTCACGCGTGGCAGCTAGATAGCCTGGTTCCCGTGGGACACTGTCAGCGGACTGGGTCTATCTGCTTCCCGTTCTTCTCACCTGAGTGCTACTGATTCCAGCTTTGACGGCTACACTCTACTCAACCGGAGCAGTAAGTTGAACCTCAAGTTATGGCACTTTGTGAAAGTGTTGAAAACTAGAGCTCAGTTGTTTGGCACGCCACCACTGTCCATCCAGCACTATGGACGGCACTGCCTACATCTGGCTATAGTTAGTCCACGGTTCTGTTCAGCCGAATGACCTCTGCCGGGAACACTCAGAATGAGGTTCTGAGTTATTGCAACATAGGAGCGTTTCACTGCTTTCAAGGCTTCTTAGGAAGAATTCCGGATTGTTGCTTCCGGCAGGCCTCCGCCCGTTAAGGGTGAACATCTCCTTGTAAATCCCCCGTGGTTTCTTCTACACCCGTGAAATTTGGCCAGGTTAAGCAGTTTGCATTGCTGCACAATTGCACCTGGCTAGCTCTGCGGCGGTTGCAAACATTCAGACTTGGCAGCCAGATAGGCTGGTCCCCATAAAACAATGCCAGCGGACTGCGTATATCTGCTTCCCGTTCTTCTCACCTGAGTGCTACTGATTCCAGCTTTGACGGCTACACTCTACTCAACCCGAGCAGTAAGTTCAACCTCAACTTGTGGCACTTTGTGAATGCGTTGAGAACTAGAGCTCAGTTGTTTGGCACGCCACCACTGTCCCTCCAGCATTATGGACGACACTGCCTACATCTGGCTCTAATTAATCCACGGTTGTGTTCAGCCAAATGACCTCTGTCGGGAACACTCAGAATGACCTTCTGATTTATTGCCACATAGGAGCATTTCACTGTTTTCAAGGCTTCACAGGAAGAATTCCGGAATCTTACTGGTGGCAAGCCTCCGGCTTTTCCGGGTGAACATCTCCTTGTAATTCCCCCGTGGTTTCTTGTACACCCGTGAAATTTGGCCAGGTTATGCAGTTTGCATTGCTGCAAAATGTCGCCTGCCTAGCTCTGTCGAGGTTGCAAACATTCTGGCGTGGCAGCCAGATAGGCTGGTCCCGTAGGACACTGTCAGCCGACTGGGTATATCTGTTTCCCATTCTTCTAACCTGAGTGCTACTGATTCCAGCTTTGATGGCTACACTCTACTAAATCGGAGCAGTAAGTTGAACCTCAACTTATGGCACTTTGTGAAAGTGTTGAGAACTAGAGCTCAGTTGTTTGGCACGCCACCACAGTCCATCCAGCACTATGGACGGCACTGCCTACATCTGGCTCTAATAAGTTCATGGTTGTGTTCAGCCGAATGACCTCTGTCGGGAACACTCAGAATGGGGTAATGAGTAATTGCAACATAGGAGCATTTCACTGCTTTCAAGGCTTCTTAGGAAGGATTACTGAATATTGCTGCCAGCAGGCCTCCGGCTGTTCCGGGTGATCATGTCCTGGTAAATGCCCCGTGGTTTCTTGAACACCAGTGAAATTTGGCCAGGTTATGCAGTTTACATTGCTGCACAATTGGTCCAGGCTTGTTATGCCGCAGTTGCAAACATTCAGGCATGGAGGCTAGATAGGCTGGTCCCCGTAGGACACTGCCAGCGGACTGGGTCTATCTGCTTCCCGTTCTTCTCACCTGAGTGGTACTGATTTCAGCTTTGACGGCTACTCTCTACTCAACCGGAGCAGTAAGTTGAACCTCAACTTATGGCACTGTGTGAAAGTGTTGAGAACAAGAGCTCACTTGTTGACACGCCACCACTGTCCATCCAGCACTATGGACGGCACTGCATACATCTGGCTCTAATTAGTCCACGGTTGTGTTCAGCCGAATGACCTCTTCCAGGAACACTCAGAATGAGGTTCTGAGTTATTGCAACATAGAAGAGTTTCACTGCTTTCAAGGCTTCTTAGGAAGAATTTCGGAAACTTGCTGCGAGCAGGCCTCCGGCTGTTCCGGGTGAACATCTCCTTGTAAATCCCCCTTGGTTTCTTTTACACCCGTGAAATTTGGACAGGTTATGCAGTTTGAATTGCTGAACAATTGTGCCTGCCTAGCTCTGCCGCGGTTGCAAATATTCACGCGTGGCAGCTAGATAGCCTGGTTCCCGTGGGACACTGTCAGCGGACTGGGTCTATCTGCTTCCCGTTCTTCTCACCTGAGTGCTACTGATTCCAGCTTTGACGGCTACACTCTACTCAACCGGAGCAGTAAGTTGAACCTCAAGTTATGGCACTTTGTGAAAGTGTTGAAAACTAGAGCTCAGTTGTTTGGCACGCCACCACTGTCCATCCAGCAGTATGGACGGCGCTGCATACAAATGGCTGTAATTAGTCCACGGTTGTGTTCAGCCGAATGACCTCTGCCGGGAACACTCAGAATGACGTTCTGAGTTATGGCAACATAGGAGCATTTCATTGCTTTCAAGGCTTCTTTGGAAGGATTGCGGAATCTTGCTGCCAGCAGGCCTCCGGCTGTTCCGGGTGAACATCTCGTTGAAAATCCCCCCTGTTTTCTTGTACACCCGTGAAATTTGGCCTGGTTATGCAGTTTGCATTGCTGCACAATTGCGCCTGCCTAGCTCTTCCGCGGTTGCAAACATTCAGGCCTGGCAGCCAGATAGGCTGGTCCCCATAGGACGCTGCCAGTGGACTCGGTCTATTGGCTTCACGTTCTTCTCACATGAGTGCTACTGCTTCCAGCTTTGACGGCTACACTCTCCTCAACCGGAGCAGTAAGATGAAAATCAACTTATGGCACTTTGTGAAAGTGTTGAGAACTAGAGCTCCGTTGTTTGGCACGCCAACCCTGTCCATCCAGCACTATAGACGGCACTACCTACATCTGGCTCTAATTAGTCCACTGTTGTGTTCAACCGAATGACCTCTGCTGGGAACACTCAGAATGAGGTTCTGAGTTATTGCAACATAGGAGCGATTCACTGCTTTCAAGGCTTCTTCAGAAGGATTCCGGAATATTGCTGCCGGCAGGCCACAGGCTGTTCCGGGTGAACATCTCCTTGTAAATCCCACGTGGTTTCTTGTACACCCGTGAAATTTGGCCAGGTTATGCAGTTTGCATTGCTGCACAATTGCGCCTGCCTAGCTCTGCCAAAGTGGCAAACATTCAGGCGTGACAGGCAAATAGGAGGGTCCCCGTAGGAGTCTGCCAGCGGACTGGGTCTATCTGCTTCCCGTTCTTCTCACCTGAGTGCTACTGATTCCAGCTTTGACGGCTACACTCTACTCAACCAGTGAAGTAAGTTGAACCTCAAGCTATGGCAATTTGTAAAAGTCTTGAGAAGTAGAGCTCAGTTGTTTGGCACGCCACCACTGTCCATCCAGCACTATGGAGGGAACTGCCTACATGTGGCTCTAATAAGTTCACGGTTGTGTTCAGCCGAATGACCTCTGCCGGGAACACTCAGAATGAGGTTCTGAGTTATTGCAACATAGGAGCGTATTACTGCTTCCAAGGCTTCTTAGGAAGGATTCCGGAATGTTGCTGCCGCCAGTCCTCCGGCTGTTCCAGGTGAACATCTCCTTGTAAATCCTTCGTGGTTTCTTGTACACCCGTTAAATTTTTCTGGGTTATGCAGTTTGCATTGCTGCACAATTGGGCCTTCCTAGCTCTGCCGGGGTTGCAAACATTCAGGCGTGGCAGCCAGATTTACGGGTCCCCGTAGGACACTGCCAGCGGATTGCGTATATCAGCTTCCCGTTCTTCTCACCTCAGTGCTACTGATTCCAGCTTTGATGGCTACACTCTACTAAACCGGCAGTGTCCATCCAGCACTATGTACGGCACTGCCTACATCTGGCTGTAATTAGTCCACGGTTGTCGTCAGCCGAATGACCTCTGCCGGGAACACTCAGAATGAGGTTCTGATTTATTGCCACATAGGAGCATTTCACTGTTTTCAAGGCTTCACAGGAAGAATTCCGGAATCTTACTGGTGGCAAGCCTCTGGCTATTCCCGGTGAAGATCTCCTGGTAAATCCCCCGTGGTTTATTGTACACCCGTGAAATTTGGCCAGGTTATGCAGTTTGCATTGCTGCAAAATGACGCCTGCCTAGTTCTGCGCGGTTGCAAACATTCAGGCTTGGCAGCCAGATAGGCTGGTCCCGTAGGACACTGTCAGCGGACTGGGTATATCTGATTCCCGTTCTTCTAACCTGAGTGCTACTGATTCCAGCTTTGATGGCTACACTCTACTAAACCGGAGCAGTAAGTTGAACCTCAACTTATGGCACTTTGTCAAAGTGTTGAGAACTAGAGCTCAGTTCTTTGGCACGCTACCACTGTCCATCCAGCACAATGGACGCCACTGCCTTCATCTGGCTCTATTAATCCACGGTTGAGTTCAGCCGAATCACATCTGCCGGGATCACACAGAATGAGGTTCTGAGTTATTGCAACATAGGAGCGTTTCACTGCTTTCTAAGCTTCTTAGGAAGGATTCTGGAATCTTGCTGCCGGCAGGCCTCCGGCTGTTCCGGGTGAACATCTCCTTGTAAATCCCCCGTAGTTTCTTGTACACCTGTGAAATTGCGCCAGATTATGCAGGTTGCATTACTGCACAATTGCGAATGCCTAGCTCTGCCGCGGTGGCATACATTCATGCGTGGCAGCCAGATAGGCTGGTCCCAATAGGACACTGCCAGCGGACTGGGTCTATCTGCTTCCCATTCTTCTCACCTGAGTGCTACTGATTCCACCTTTGACGGCTACACTCTACTCAACCGGAGCTGTAAGTTGAACCTCAACTTATGGCACTTTGTGAAAATTTGGAGAACTAAAGCTCAGTGGTTTTCCAATCGAAAACACTGCCTATATCTGGCTCTAATTATTCCATTGCCTACATGTGGCTCTAATTAGTCCACTGCCTACATCTGGCTCTAATTAGTCCACGGTTGTGTTCAGCCGAAGACCTCTGCCTGGAATACTCAGAATGAGGTTCTGAGTTATTGCAACATAGGAGCGTTTCACTGTTTCAAGGCTTCCTAGGAAGAATTCCGGAATGTTGCTGCCGGCAGGCCTCTGGCTGTTCCGGGTGAACATCTCCTTGTAAATCCCCCGTGGTTTCTTGTACACCCGTGAAATTTGGCCAGGTTATGCGGTTTGCATTGCTGCACAATTGTGCCTGCCTAACTCTGCCGTGGTTGCAAACATTCAGGCATGGCAGCGAGATAGGCTGTTCCCCGTAGGACACTGCCAGTGGACTGGGTATATCTGCTTCCGGTTCTTCTAACCTGAGTGCTACTCATTCCAGCTTTGACGGCTACAATCTACACAACCGGAGCCGTAACTTGAACGTCAACTTATGGCGCTCTGTGAAAGTGTTGAGAACTAGAGCTCAGTTGTTTGGCACGCCACCACTCTCGATCGAGCACTAGGGACGGCACCGCCTACATCTGGCTCTAATTAGTCCACGGTTGTGTTCAGCCGAATGACCTCTGGTGGGAACAATCAGAATGAGGTTCTCAGTTATTGCAACATAGGAGCGTTTAAATGCTTTCAAGGCTTCTTAGGAAGAATTCCAGAATCTTGCTGCCGGCAGGCCTCCGGCTGTTCCGGGTGAACATCTCCTTGTAAATCACCCATGGTTTCTTGCACACCCGTGAAATTTGGCCAGGTTATGCAGTTTGCATTGCTGCACAATTGCACCTGCCTAGCTCTGCTGCGTTTGCAAACATTCAGGCGTGGCAGCCACATAGGCTGGTCCCCGTAGGACACTGCCAGCTTACTGGGTCTATCTGCTTCCCTTTCTTCTCACCTGAGTGCTACTGATTCCAGCTTTGACGGCTACACTCTACTCAACCGGAGCAGTAAGTTGAACCTCAACTTATGGTACTTTGTGAAAGTATGGAGAACTAGAGCTCAGTTGTTTGGCACGCCACCACTGTCCATCCAGCACTATGGATTGCACTGCCTACATCTGGCCCTAATTAGTCCATAGTTGTGTTCAGCCGAATGACCTCTGCCGGGAACACTCAGAATTAGGTTCTGAGATATTGCAACATAGGAGCGTTTCACTGCTTTCAAGGCTTCTTAGGAAGAATTCCGGAATCTTGCTGCCGACAAGCCTCCGGCTATTCCGGGTGAACACCTCCTTGTAAATCCCCCGTGGTTTCTTGTACACCCGTGAAATTTGGCCAGGTTATGCTTTTTGCATTGCTGCACCATTGCGCCTGCCTAGCTCTGCCGCGGTTGCAAACATTCAGGCGTGGCAGCCAGATAGGCTGATCCCCGTGGGACACTGCCAGCGGACTGGGTATATCCGCTTCCCGTACTTCTCACCTGAGTGCTACTGATTCCAGCTTTGACGGCTACACTCTACTCAATCGGAGCAGTAAGTTGAACCTCAACTTATGGCTCTTTGTGAAAGTGTTGAGAACTAGAGCTCAGTTGTTTGGCAGGCCACCACTGTCCTTCCAGCACTCTGGACAGAACTGCTTACATCTGGCTCTAATTAGTCCACGGTTGTGTTCAGCCAATTGACCTCTGCGGGGAACACTGAGAATGAGGTTCTGAGTTATTGCAAAATAGGAGCACTTCACTGCTTCCAAGGCTTCTTAGGACGAATTCCGGAATGTTTCGGCCGACATGCCTCCGGCTGTTCCGGGTGAACATCCCCTTGTAAATCCCCCGTGGTTTCTTGTACAGCCGTGAAATTTGGCCAGGTTATGCAGTTTGCCTTGCTGCACAATTGCGCCTGACTAGCTCTGCCGCGGTAGCAAATATTCAGGTGTGGCAGCCAGGTAGGCTGGTCCCCGTAGGACACTGCCAGCGGACTGGGTATATCTGCTTCAGGTTCTTCTCACCTGAGTGCTACTGATTCCAGCTTTGTCGGCTACACTCTACTCAACCGGAGTCGTAAGTTGAACCTCAACTTATGGCACTTTGTGAAAGTGTTGAGAACTAGAACTCACTTGTTTGGCACGCCACCACAATCCATCCAGCACTATGGAAGGCACTGCCTACGTCTGGCTCTAATTAGTCCACGGTTGTGTTCAGCCGAATGACCTCTGCCGGGAATACTCAGAATGAGGTTCTGAGTTATTGCAACATAGGAGCGTTTCACTGCTTTCAAGGCTTCTTAGGAAGAATTCCGGAATGTTGCTGCCAGTAGGCCTCCGGCTGTTCCGGGTGAATATCTCCTTGTAAATCCCTCGTGGTTTCTTGTACATCCGTGAAATTTGGCCAGGTTATGCAGTTTGCATTGCTACACAATTGCGCCTGCCTAGCTCTGCCGCGGTTACAAACATGCAGGCGTGGCAGCCAGATAGCCTTATCCCCGTTGGACACTGCCAGCTGACTGGGTCTATCTGCTTCCCGTTCTTCTCACCTGAGTGCTACTGATTCCAGCTTTGACGGCTACACTCTACACAATCGGAGCAGTAAGTTGAACCTCAACTTATGGCTCTTTGTGAAAGTGTTGAGAACTAGAGCTCAGTTGTTTGGCACGCCACCACGGTCCTTCCAGCACTGTGGACAGCACTGCTTACATCTGGCTCTAATTAGTCCACGGTTGTGTTCAGCCAAATGACCTCTGCAGGGAACACTGAGAATGAGGTTCTGAGTTATTGCAAAATAGGAGCACTTCACTGCTTCCAAGGCTTCTTAGGAAGAATTCCGGAATGTTTCGGCCGACATGCCTCTGGCTGTTCCGGGTGAACATCCCCTTGTAAATCCCCCGTGGTTTCTTGCACACCCGTGAAATTTGGCCAGGTTATGCAGTTTGCATTGATGCACAATTGCGCTTGCCTAAATCTGCCGCGTTTGCAATCATTTATGCGTGGCAGCCATATAGGCTGGTCCCCGTAGGACAATGCCAGCGGACTGGGTATATCTGCTTCCCGTTCTTCTCACCTGAGTGCTATTGATTCCAGCTTTGTCGGTTACACTCTTCTCAACCGGAGCAGTAACGTGAACCTCAACTTATGGTACGTTGTGAAAGTGTGGAGAACTAGAGCTCAGTTGTTTGGCATGCCACCACAATCCATCCAGCACTATGGACGACACTTCCTACATCTGGCTCTAATTAGTCCACAGTTGTGTTCAACCGAATGACCTCTGCCGGGAACACTCAGAATGAGGTTCTGAGATATTGCAACATAGGGGCGTTTCACTGCTTTCAAGGCTTCTTAGGAAGAATTCCGGAATCTTGCTGCCGGCAAGCCTCCGGATATTCCCGGTGAACACCTCCTTCTAAATCCCCGGTGGTTTCTTGTACACCCGTGAAATTTGGCCAGGTTATGCAGTTTGCCTTGCTGCACAATTGCGCCTGACTAGCTCTGCCACGGTTGCAAACATTCAGGCGTGGCAGCCAGATAGGCTGGTCCCCGTAGGACACTGCCAGCAGACTGGGTATATCTGCTTCCCGTTCTTCTCACCTGAGTGCTACTGATTCCAGCTTTTTCGTCTACACTCTACTCAACCGGAGCCGTAAGTTGAACCTCAACTTATGGCACTTTGTATAAGTGTTGAGAACAAGAGCTCAGTAGTTTGGCACGCCACCACAGTCCATCCAGCACTATGGAAGGCACTGCCTACATCTGGCTCTAATTCGTCCACGGTTGTGTTCAGCCGAATGACCTCTGCCGGGAACACTCAGAATGAGGTTCTGAGTTATTGCAACATAGGAGCGTTTCTTTGCTTTCAAGGCTTCTTAGGAAGAATTCTGGAATGTTGCTGCCGGCACGCCTCTGGCGGTTCCGGATGAACATCTCCTTGTAAATCCCCCGTGGTTTCTTGTACACCCGTGAAATTTGGCCAGGTTATGCAGTTTTCATTGCTGCACAATTGTGACGGCCTTGCTCTGCCGCGGTTGCAAACATTCAGGCGTGGCAACCAGATAGACTGGTCCCCGTAGGACAATGCCAGCAGACTGGGTATATCTGCTTCCCGTTCTTCTCACCTGAGTGCTACTGATTCCTGCTTTGACGGCTACACTCTACTCAACCGGAGCAGTAAGATGAAACTCAACTTATGGCATTAAAAGAAAGTGTTGAGAACTAGAGCTCAGTTGTTTGGCACGCCACCACTCTCCATCCAGCACTATGGAATGCACTGCCTACATTTGGCACTAATTAGTCCACGGTTGTGTTCAGCCGAATGACCTCTGCCGGGAACACTCAGAATTAGGTTCTGAGTTGTTGCAACATAGGAGCGTTTCACTGCTTTCAAGGCTTCTTAGGAAGGATTCCGGAATGTTGCTGCCGGCAGGCCTCCGGCAGTTCCGGGTGAACATCTCCTTGTAAATCCCCCGTGGTTTCTTGTACACCAGTGAAATTTGGCCAGGTTATGCAGTTTGCATTGCTGCACAATTGTGCCTTCCTAGTTCTGCCGCGATTGCAAACATTCAGGCAGTGACAGCCAAATAGTCTGGTCCCTGTAGGACACTGACAGCGCACTGGGTACATGTGCTTCCTGTTCTTCTCACCTGAGTGCTACTAATTCCAGCTTTGATGGCCACACTCTACTCAACCGGAGCAGTAAGTTGAACCTCAACTTATGGCACTTTGTGAAAGTGTTGAGAACTAGAGCTCAGTTGTTTTGCACGCCACCACAGTCCATCCAGCACTATGGACGGCACTGCGTACATCTGGCTCTAATTAGTCCACGGTTATATTCAGCCGAATGATCTCTGCCGGGAACACTCAGAATGAGGTTCTGAGTTATTGCAACATAGGAGCTTTTCACTGCTTTCAAGGCTTCTTAGGAAGATTTTTGGAAGGTTGCTGCCGGCAGGCCTCCGGTTGTTCCGGGTGAATATCTCCTTGTAAATCCCCCGTGGTTTCTTGTACACCCGTGAAATTTGGCCAGGTTATGCAGTTAGCATTGCTGCACAATTGCGCCTGCCTAGCTCTTCCGCGGTTGTAAATATTCAGGCGTGGCACCCATATAGGCTGGTCGCCGTAGGACACTGCCAGCAGACTGGGTATATCTGCTTCCCATTCTTCTCACCTGAGTGCTACTGATTCCAGCTTTGACGGCTACACTCTACTCAAGCGGAGCAGTAAGTTGAACCTCAACTTATGGCCCTTTGTGAAAGTGTTAAAAACTAGAGCTCTGTTGTTTGGCACGCCACCACTGTCCATCCAGCATTATGGACCGCACAGCCTACATCTGGCTCTAATTAATCTTCGGTTGTGTTCAGCCGAATGACCTCTGCCGGGAACACTCAGAATGAGGAGCTGAGTTGTTGCAACATAGGAGCGTTTCACTGCTTTCAAGGCTTCTTAGGAAGAATTCCTCAATCTTGCTGCTGGCTGGCCTCCGGGTGTTCCGGGTGAACATCTCCTTGTAAATCCCCCGTGGATTCTTGTACACCCGTGAAATTTGGCCAGGTTATGCAGTTTGCATTGCTGCACAATTGCGCCTGCCTAGTTCTGCCGCGTTTGCAATCATTCAGGCGTGGCAGCCAGATAGGCTGGTCCCTGTAGGACACTGCCAGCGGACTGGTTATAACTGCTTCCCGATCTTCTCACCTGAGTGCTATTGATTCCAGCTTTGTCGGCTACACTCTTCTCAACCGGAGCAGTAACTTGAACCTCAACTTATGGTACGTTGTGAAAGTGTGGAGAACTAGAGCTCAGTTGTTTGGCATGCCACCACAGTCTTTCCAGCACTATGGACGGCACTGCCTACATATGGCTCTAATTTGTCCACAGTTGTGTTCAGCCGAATGACCTCTGCCGGGAGCACTCAGAAAGAGGTTCTGAGATATTGCAACATAGGAGCGTTTCACTGCTTTCAAGGCTTCTTAGGAAGAATTCCGGAATCTTGCGGCCGGCAAGCCTCCGTCTATTCCGTGTGAACACCTCCTTGTAAATCCCCCGTGGTTTCTTGTACACCCGTGAAATTTGGCCAGGTTATGCAGTTTGCATTGCTGCACAATTGAGCCTGCCTAGCTCTGCCGCGGTTGCAAACATTCAGGCGTGGCAGCCAGATAAGCTGGTCCCCGTAGGACACTCCCAGCGGACTGGGTATATCTGCTTCCCGTTCTTCTCACTTGAGTGCTACTGATTCCAGCTTTGTCGGCTACACTCTACTCAACCGGTGCCGTAAGTTGAACCTCAACTTAGGGCAATTTGTATAAGTGTTGAGAACTAGAGCTCAGTTGTTTGGCACGTCACCACTGTCCATCCAGCACTATGGACGGCACTGCTTACATCTGGCTCTAATTATTCCACGGTTGTGTTCAGCCGAATAACCTCTGCCGGGAACACTCAGAATGAGGTTCTGTGTTATTTCAACATAGGATCGTTTGACTGCTTTCAAGGCTTCTTAGGAAGAATTCCTGGAATGTTGCTGCCGGCAGGCCTCCAGCTGTTCCAAGTGAACATCTCCTTGTAAATCCCCCGTGGTTTCTTGTACACCCGTGAAATATGGCCAGGTTATGCAGTATGCATTGCTCCACAATTGCACCTGCCTAGCTCTTCCGCGGTTCCAAACATTCAGGCGTGGCAGCCATATAGTCTGGTCTCCTTAGGACACTGCCAGCGGACTGGGTATATCTGCTTCCCGTTCTTCTCACCTGAGTGCTACTGATTCCAGCTTTGACGGCTACATTCTACTCAACCGGAGCAGTACGTTTAACCTCACCTTATGGGAATTTGTGAAAGTGTTGAGAACTAGAGCTCAGTTGTTTGGCTCGCCACCACTGTCCATCCAGCACTATGGAAGGCACTGCCTACATTGGGCTCTAATTATTCCACGGTTGTGTTCTGCCGAATGACGTCTGCCGGGAACAATGAGAATGAGGTTCTCAGTTATTGCAACATAGGAGCATTTCACTGCTTTCAAGGCTACTTAGGAAGAATTCCGGAATGTTGTTGCCGGCAGGCCTCCGGCTGGTCCGGGTGAACATCTCCTTGTAAATCCCCCGTGGTTTCTTGTACACCCGTGAAATTTGGCCAGGTTATTCAATTTGCATTGCTGCACAATTGCGCCTGCCTAGCGCTGCCAGGGTTGCGAACATTCAGTCGTGCCAGCCAGATAGGCTAGACCACGGAAGACACTGCCAGCGGACTGGGTATATCTGCTTCCGGTTCTTCTCACTTGAGTGCTACTGATTCCAGCTTTGACGGCTACACTCTACTCAACAGGAACAGTAAGTTGAACCTCAACTTATGGCACTTTGTGAAAGTGTTGAGACCTAGAGCTCAGTTGTTTGGCACGCCACCTCTGTCCATCAAGAACTATTGGGGGCACTGCCTACATCTGGCTCTAATTAGTGCACGGTTGTGTTCAGCCCAATGACCTCTGCGGGGAACACTCAGAATGACGTGCTGAGTTACTGCAACACAGGAGCGTTTCACTGCGTTCAAGGCTTCTTAGGAAGAATTCCGGAATCTTGCTGCCGGCAGTCCTCTGGCTGTTCCAAGTGAACATCTCCTTGTATTTCCTCGTGGTTTCTTGTACACCCGTGAAATTTGGCCAGGTAATGCAGTTTGCATTGCTGCATAATTGCGACTGTCTAGCTCTGTCGCGGTTTCAAACATTCAGGCGTATCAGCCAGACAGTCTAGTCCCCGTAGGACACTGCCAGCGGAGTGGGTATATCTGCTTCTCGTTCTTCTCACCTCAGTGCTACTGATTCCAGCTTTGACGGCTATACTCTACTCAACCGGAGCAGTAAGTTGATCCTCAACTTATGGCACTTTGTGAACGTTTGGAGAACTAGAGCTCAGTTGTTTAGCATGCGACCCCTGTCCGCCCAGCACTATGGACGGCACTGCCTACATCTGGCTCTAATTAGTCTTCGGTTGTGTTCAGCCGAATGACCACTGTCGGGAACACTCAGAATGAGGTTCTGAGTTATTGCAACATAGGAGCGTTTCACTGCTTTCAAGGCTTCTTAGGAAGAATTCCAGAATCTTGCTTCCGGCAGGCCTCCTCCTGTTGAGGGAGAACATCTCCTTGTAAATCCCCCGTGGTTTCTTGTACACCCCTGAAATTTAATGAGGTTATGCAGTTTGCATTGCTACACAATTGCGCCTGCCTACCCATGACGCTGTTGCAAACATTCAGGCGTTTAAGCCAGATAGGCTGGTCCCAGTAGGACACTGCCAGGAGACTGGGTATATCTGCTTTCCGTTCTTCTCACCTGAGTGCTACTGATTCCAGCTTTGACGGCTACACTCTACTCAACTGGAGCAGTAAGTTGAACCTCAAATTTGGCAATTTGTGAAAGTGTTGTGAACTAGATCTCCGGTGTTTGGCACGCCACCAATGTCCATCCAGCACTATTTAAGGCACTGCCTATATCTGGCTCTAATTAGTCCACAGTTGTGTTCAGCTGAATGATCTCTGCCGGGAACACTCAGAATGATGTTCTGAGTTTTTGCAACCTAGGAGCGTTTCACTGCTTTCAAGGTTTCACAGGAAGAATTCCGGAATCTTGCTGCCGTCAGGCCTCCGGATGTTCCGAGGGAAATCCCCTTGTAAATCACCCGTGGTTTCTTGTCCACCCGTGAAAATTGGCCAGGTTATGCAGTTTGCATTGCTGCACAATTCCGCCTGCATAGCTCTGCCGGGGTTACAAACATTCAGGTGTGGCAGCCAGTAAGGCTGGTTCTTGTAGGACACTGACAGCGGATTTGGTCTACCTGCTTCCCCTTCTTCTCACATGAGTGCTACTGATTCCAGCTTTGACGGGTATACTCTACTCAACCGGAGCAGTAAGTTGAACCTCAACTTATGGCACTTTGTGAAAGTTTGGAGAACTAAAGCTCAGTTGTTTTCCAATCGAAAACACTGCCTATATCTGGCTCTAATTAGTCCATTGCCCACATCTGGCTCTAATTAGTCTACTGCCTACATCTGGCTCTAATTAGTCCACAGATGAGTTCAGCCGAATGACCTCTCCCGGGAACACTCAGAATGAGGTTCTGAGTTATTGCAACATAGGAGAGTTTCACTGCTTTCAAGGCTTCTTAGGAAGAATTCCGGAATATTGCTGCCGGCAGGCCTCTGGCTGTTCCGGGTGAACATCTCCTTGTACATCCCCCGTGGTTTCTTGTACACCCGTGAAATTTGTCCAGGTTATGCAGTTTGCACTGCTGCACAATTGCCCCTGCCTAGCTCTGCCCCGGTTACAAACTTTCAGGCGTGGCAGCCAGATAGACTTTTCCCTGTAGGACACTGCCAGCCGACTGGGTATATCTCCTTCCCGTTCTTCTCACCTGAGTGCTAATGATTCCAGCTTTGACAGCTACAATCTACTCAACCGGAGCAGTAAGGTGAAGCTCAACGTAGGGCACTTTCTGAAAGTGTTGAGAACTACAGCTCAGTTGTTGGGCATGCGACCACAGTATATCCAGCACTATGGACGGCACTGCCTACATCTGGCTCTAATTAGTCCACGGTTGTGTTCAGCCGAATGACCTCTGCCGGGAACACTCAGAATTAGGTTCTGAGTTATTCCAACGTAGGAGAGTTTCACTGCTTTCAAGGCTTCTTAGGAAAAATTCCAGAATGTTGCTGCCGGCAGGCCTCCGGCTGTTCCGGGTAAACATGTCCTTGTAAATCCCCCGTGGTTTCTTGTACACCCCTGAAATTTGGGGAGGTTATGCATTTTGCATTGCTACACAATTGTGCCTGTCTACCCCTGACGACTTGCAAACATTCAGGCGTGGAAGCCAAATAGGCTGGTCCAAGTAGGACACTGCCAGGGGACTGGGTATATCTGCTTTCCGTTCTTCTCACCTGAGTGCTACTGATTCCAGCTTTCACGGCTACACTCTACTCAACCAGAGCAGTAAGTTGAACCTCAACTTATGTCACTTTGTGAACGTTTGGAGAACTAGAGCTCAGTTGTTTTGCATGCGACCACTGTCCGCCCAGCACTATGGACGGCACTGCCTACATCTGGCTCTAATTAGTCCTCGGTTGTGTTCAGCCGAATGACCTCTGTCGGGAACACTCAAAATGAGGTTCTGAGTTATTGCAACATAGGATCGTTTCACTGCTTTCAGGGCTTCACTGGAAGAATTCCGGAATCTTGCTGCCGGCAAGCATCCGGCTGTTCAGGGTGAACATCTCCTTCAAAATCCCCCGTGGTTTCTTGTACACGTGAAATTTGCCCAGGTTATGCAGTATGCATTGCTGCACAATTTCGCCTACCAAGCTCTGTCGAGATTGCAAACATTCATGTGTAGCAGCCAGATAGGCTGGTCCCCATAGGACACTGCCAGCGGACTGGGTATATCTGCTTCCCATTCTTCTCACCTGAGTGCTACTGATTCCAACTTTGACGGCTACACTCTCCTCAACCGAAGCAGTAAGTTGAACCTCAACTTATGGCACTTTGTGAAAGTGTTGAGAACTAGAGCTCAGTTGTTTGACACGCCAACACTGTCCATCCAGCACTATGGAAGGCACTGCCTACATCTGGCTCTAATTTGTCCACGGTTGTGTTCAGCCGAATGACCCCTGCCGGGAACACTCAGAATGAGGTTCTGAGTTATTGCAACATAGGAGCATTTCTCTGCTTTCAAGGCTTCTTAGGAAGAATTCCCGAATGTTTTTGCCGGCAGGCCTCTGGCTGTTCCAAGTGACCATCTCCTTGTAAATCCCCCGTGGTTTCTTGTACACCCATGAAATTTGGCCATGATATGCAGTGTGCATTACTGCACAATTGCGCCTGCCTAGCTAAGCCGCCGTTGCAAACATTGAGGGGTGGCAGCCAGATAGGCTGGTCCCCGTAGGACACTGCCAGCGGACTGTTTATATCTGCTTCCCCTTCTTTTCAACTGAGTGCTACTGATTCCAGCTTTGACGACTATACTCTACTCAACCTGCAGTGTCCATCCAGCAATATGGACGGCAATGCTTACATCTGGCTCTTGTTTGTCCACGGTTGGGATCAGCCAAATGACCTCAGCCGGGAACACTCAGAATGAGGTTCTGAGTTATTGCAACATAGGAGCGTTCAACTGCTTTCAAGGCTTCTTAGGAAGAATTCTGGAATCTTCTTGCCAGCAGGCCTCCAGCTGTTCTGGGTGAACATCTCTTTGTAAATCCACCGTGGTTTCTTATACACCCGTGAAATTTGGCCAGGTTATGCAGTTTGCATTGCTGCACAATTGCACCTGCCTAGCTCTGCCACGGTTGCAAACATTCAGGCGTGGCAGCCCGATAGGCTGGTCCCCGTAGGACAATGCCAGCGGACTGGGTATATCTGGTTCCTGTTCTTCTCACTTGAGTGCTACTGATTCCAGCTTTGTCATCTACACTCTACTCAACCGGAACCGTAAGGTGAACCTCAACTTATGGCACTTTGTATAAGTGTTGAGAACTAGAGCGCAGTTGTTTGGCACGCCACCACACTCCATCCAGCACTATGGAAGGCACTGCCTACATCTGGCTCTAATTAGTTCACGGTTCTGTTCAGCCGAATGACCTCTGCGGGGAACACTCAGAATGAGGTTCTGAGTTATTGCAACATAGGAGCGTTTCACTGCTTTCAAGGCTGCTTAGGAAGAATTCCGGAATGTTGCTGCCGGCAGGCCTCCGGCTATTCCGGGTGAACATCTCCTTGTAAATCCCCAGTGGTTTCTTGTATACCCGTGAAATTTGGCCAGGTTATGCAGTTTGCATTGCTGCACAATTGTGACTGCGTTGCTCTGCCGCGGTTGCAAACATTCAGGCGTGGCAACCAGATAGACTGGTGCCCGTAGGACAATGCCAGCGGACTGGGTATATCTGCTTCCCGTTCTTCTCACCTGAGTGCTACTTATTCCAGCTTGCACGGCTACAATCTACTCAACCGGAGCAGTAAGATGAAACTCAACTTATGGCACTATAAGAAAGTGTTGAGAACTAGAGCTCAGTTGTTTGGCACGCCACCACTGTCCATCCAGCACTATGGACGGCACTGCCTACATCTGGCACGAATTAGTCCACGGTTGTGTTCAGCTGAATGACCTCTGCCGGGAGAACTCAGAATGAGGTTCTGAGTTCTTGCAACATAGGAGCGTTTCACTGCTTCCAAGGCTTCTTAGGAAGGATTCCGGAATGTTGCTGCCGGCAGGCCTCCTGCAGTTCCGGGGGAACATCCCCTTGTAAATCCGCCGTGGTTTCTTGTACAACCGTGAAATTTGTCCAGGTTATGCAGTTTGCATTGCTGCACAATGTCGCCTGCCAAACTCTGCCGCGGTTGCAAACATTCAGGCGTGTCAGCCAGATAGGCTGGTCCCCGTAGACACTGCCAGCGGACTGAGTATGTCTACTTCCCATTCTTCTCACCTGAGTGCTACTGATTAAAGCTTTGACTGCTACACTCTACTCAACCAGAGCAGTAAGTTGAACCTCAACTAAGGACACTTTGTGCAAGTGTTGAGAACTAGAGCTCAGTTGTTTGGCACGTCACCACTGTCCATTCAGCACTATGGATGGCACTGCTTACATCTGGCTCTAATTAGTCTACGGTTGTGTTCAGCCGAATGACCTCTGCCGGGAACACTCAGAATGAGGTTCTGAGTAATTTCAACATAGGATCGTTTCACTGCTTTCAAGGCTTCTTAGGAAGAATTCCGGAATGTTGCTGCCGGCAGGCCTCCAGCTGTTCCAGGTGAACATGTCCTTGTAAATCCCCCGTGGTTTCTTGTACACCCGTGAAATTTGGCCAGGTTATGCAGTTTGCAATGCTGCACAATTGCGCCTGCCTAGCTCTTCCGCGGTTGCAAACATTCAGGCGTGGCAGCCATATAGTCTGCTCCCCGTAGGACACTGCCAGAGGACTGTGTATATCTGCTTCCTGTTCTTCTCACCTGAGTGCTACTGATTCCAGCTTTGACGGCTACATTCTACTCAACCGGAGCAGTACGTTTAACCTCACCTTATGGCAATTTGTGAAAGTGTTGGGAACTAGAGCTCAGTTGTTCTGCTCGCCACTACTGTCCATCCAGTACTATGGAAGGCACTGCCTACATCTGGCTCTAATTATTCCACGGTTGTGTTCAGCCAAATGACCTCTGCCGGGAACACTCAGAATGAGGTTCTGAGTTATTGCAACATAGGAGCGTTTCTCTGTTTCAAGGCTTCTTAGGAAGAATTCCGGAATGTTGCTGCCGGCAGTATTCCAGCTGTTCCGGGGAACATCCCCTTGTAAATCCCCGGTGGTTTCTTGTACACCCGTGAAATTTCGGCAGGTTATGCAGTTTGCATTGCTGCACAATTGCCCCTGCCTTGCTTTGCCGCGGTTACAAACTTTCAGGCGTGGCAGCCAGATAGACTTTTCCCTGTAGGACACTGCCAGCGGACTGGGTATATCTCCTTCCCGTTCTTCTCACCTGAGTGCTAATGATTCCAGCTTTGACAGCTACAATCTACTCAACCGGAGCAGTAAGGTGAAGCTCAACCTAGGGCACTTTCTGAAAGTGTTGAGAACTACAGCTCAGTTGTTGGGCATGCGACCACTGTCCATCCAGCACTATGGACGGCACTGCCTACATCTGGCTCTAATTAGTCCACGGTTATGTTCAGCCGAATGACCTCTGCCGGGAATACTCAGAATGAGGTTCTGAGTTATTGCAACATAGGAGCATTTCTCTGCTTTCAAGGCTTCTTAGGAAGAATTCCCGAATGTTTTTGCCGGCAGGCCTCTGGCTGTTTCGGGTGACCATCTCCTTGTAAATCCCCCGTGGTTTCTTGTACACCCATGACATTTGGCCATGATATGCAGTGTGCATTACTGCACAATTGCACCTGCCTAGCTAAGCCGCCGTTGTAAACATTGAGGGGTGGCAGCCAGATAGGCTGGTCCCCGTAGGACACTGCCAGCGGACTGTTTATATCTGCTTCCCCTTCTTTTCAACTGAGTGCTACTGATTCCAGCTTTGACGGCTATACTCTACTCAACCTGCAGTGTCCATCCTGCACTATGGACGGCAATGCCTACATCTGGCTCTAGTTAGTCCATGGTTGGGATCAGCCGAATGACCTCAGCCGGGAACACTCAGAATGAGGTTCTGAGTTATTGCAACATAGGGGCGTTTCACTACTTTCAAGGCTTCTTAGGAAGAAATCCGGAATCTTCTTGCCGGCAGGCCTCCGGCTGTTCCGGATGAACATCTCCTTGTAAATCCCCCGTGGTTTCTTGTACACCCGTGAAATTTGGCCAGGTTATGCAGTTTCCATTGCTGCACAATTGCGCCTACCTAGCTCTGCCTCAGTTGCAAACATTCAGGCATGGCATCCAGATAGGCTGGTCCCCGAAGGACACTGCCAGCGTACTGAGTATATCTGCTTCCCGTTCTTCTCACCTGAGTGCTACTGATTCCAGTTTTGACGTCTACGCTCTACTCAACGGGAGCAGTGAGTTGAATGTCAACTTATGGCACTTTGTGAAACTGTTGAAAACTAGAGCTCAGTTGTTTGGCACGCCACCACAGTCCATCCAGGACTATGGACCGTAATGCCTACATCTGTCTCTAATTAGTGCACGGTTGTGTTCAGCCGGATGACCTCTGCCGGGAACACTCAGAATGAGGTTCTGAGTTATTTCAACATAGGAGCGTTTCACTGCTTTCAAGGCTTCTCAGGATGGATTCTGGAATGTTGCTGCCGGCAGGCCTCCGACTGTTCCGGGTGAACATCTCCTTGTAAATCCCCCATGTTTTCTTGTACACCCGTGAAATTTTGCCAGGTTATGCAGTTTGCTTTGCTGCACAATTGGGCCTGCCTACTTCTGCCACGGTGGCAAACACTCAGGCGTGGCAGAAAGACAAGCTGGTCCCAATATGACACTGCCAGCGGACTGGGTGTATCTGCTTCCCGTTCTTGTCACCTGAGTGCTCCTGATTCCAGCTTTGACGGCTACACTCCACTCAACCAGAGCAGTAAGTTCAACCTCAACTCATGGCACTTTGTGAGTGTTGAAAACTAGAGCTCAGTTGTTTGTCACGCCACCACTGTCCATCCAGCAATATGGACGGCACTGCCTACATCTGGCTCTAATTAATCCACGGTTGTGTTCAGCTGAATGACCTCTGCCGGGAACACTCAAAATGAGGTTCTGAGTTATTGCAACATAGGAGAGTTTCACTGCTTTCAAGACTTCTCAGGAAGGATTTCGGAATGTTGCTGCCGGCAGGCCTCCGGCTATTCCGGGTGAACATCTCCTTGTAAATCTCCCGTGGTTTCTTGTACACCCGTGAAATTTGGCCAGGTTATGCAGTTTGCATTGTTGCACAATTGCTCCTGCCTAGCTCTGCCGGGGTTGCAAACATTCAGACGTGGCAGCCAGATAGGCTGGCCCAGTAGGACACTGCCAGCGGACTGGGTATATCTGCTTCCCGTTCTTCTCACCTGAGATCTACTGATTCCAGCTTTGAGGGCTACACATTACTCAACCAGAGCAGTAAGTTGAACCTCAACTTATGGCACTTTGTGAAAGTGTTGAGAACTAGAGCGCAGTTGTTTGGCACGCCACCACTGTCCATGCAGCATTATGGACAGCACTGCCTACATATGGCTCTAATTAGTCCACGGTTGTGTTCACCGAATGACCACTGCCGGGAACACTCAGAAAGAGGTTCTGAGTTATTGCAACATAGGAGCGTTTCACTACTTTCAAGGCTTCTTAGGAAGAATTCTGGAATCTTGCTGCCGGCAGGCCTTTGGGTGTTCTGGGTGAACATCTCCTTGTAAATCCCCCGTGGTTTCTTGTACACCCGTGAAATTTGGCCAGCTTATGCAGTTTGCATTGCTGCACAATTGCGCCTTCCTAGCTCTGCCTCGGTTGCAAATATTCACGCGTGGCAGCCAAATAGGCTGGTCCCAGGAGGACACTTCCAGAGGACTGGGAATATCTGCTTCCCGTTCTTCTCACCTGAGTGCTACTCATTCCAGCTTTGATGGCTACACTCTACTCTACCTGAGCAGTATGTTGAACTTCAATTTATGGCAATTTGTGAAAGTGTTGAGAACTAGAGCTCAGGTGTTTAGCACGCCACCACAGTCCATCCAGTACTATGGACGGCTCTGCCTACATCTGGCTCTAATTAGTCCACGGTTGTATTCTGCCAAATGACCTCTGCCTGGAACACTCAGAATGAGGTCTGAGTTATTGCAACATAGGAGCGTTTCACTGCTTTCAAGGTTTCTTAGGAAATGTTCCGGAAAGTTGCTGCCGGCAGGCGTCAGGCTGTTCCTTGTGAATATCTCCTTGTAAATCCCTCGTGGTTTCTTGTACACCCGTGAAATTTGGCCAGGTCATGCAGTTTGCATTGCTGCACAATTGCGCCTGCCTAGCTCTGCCACGTTTGCAAACATTCAGTCGTGGCAGCCAGATAGGCTAGACCACGGAAGACACTGCAAGCGGACTGGGAATATCTGCTTCCGGTTCTTCTCAACTGAGTGCTTCTGATTCCAGCTTTGACGGCTACACTCTACTCAACAGGAGCAGTAAGTTGAACCTCAACTTATGGCACTTTGTGAAAGTGTTGAGAACTAGAGCTAAGTTGTTTGGCATACCACCACTGTCCATCCAGCACTATAGGGGGCACTGCCTACATCTGGCTCTAATTAAACCACGGTTGTGTTCAGCCGAATGACCTGTGCGGGAAAACTCAGAATGACGTGCTGAGTTATTACAACATAGGAGCGTTTCACTGCTTTCAAGCCTTCTTAGGAAAAATTCAGGAATGTTTCGGCCGACATGCCTCCGGCTGTTCCGGGTGAACATCCCCTTGTAAATCCCCCGTGGTTTCTTTTACACCCGTGAAATTTGGCCAGGTTATGCAGTTTGCATTGCTGCACAATTGTGCTTGCCCAGATCTGCCGTGTTTAAAATCAGTCAGGCGTGGCAGCCAGGTAGGCTGGTCCCTGAAGGACACTGCCAGCGGACTGGGTATATCTGCTTCCCGTGCTTCTCACCTGAGTGCTAGTGATTCCAGCTTTGTCGGCTACACTCTACTCAACCGGAGCAATAAGTTGAACCTCTACTTATGGCACTTTGTATAAGTTTTGAGAACTAGAGCTCAGTTGTTTGGCACGCCACCACAGTCCATCCAGCACTATCGAAGGCACTGCCTACATCTGGCACTAATTAGTCCACGGTTGTGTTTAGCCGAATGACCTCTGCCGGGAACACTCAGAATGAGGTTCTGAGTTGTTGCAACATTGTAGCGTTTCACTGCTTTCAAGGCTTCTTAGGACGAATTCCGGAATGTTGCTGCCGGCAGGCCTCTGGCTGTTCTGGGTGAACATCTCCTTGTAAATCCCCCGTGGTTTCTTGTACACCCGTGAAATTTGGCCAGGTATGCAGTTTGCATTGCTGCACAATTGTGACTGCCTTGCTCTGCAGCGGTTGCAAACATTCAGGCGTGGCAACCAGGTAGACTGGTCCCAGTAGGACAATGCCAGCGGACTGGGTATATCTGCTTGACGTTCTTCTCACCTGAATGCTACTGATTCCAGCTTTGACGACTACACTCTACTCAACCGGAGCAGTACGATGAAACTCAACTTATGGCACTATAAGAAAGTGTTGAGAACTAGAGCTCAGTTGTTTGGCACGCCACCACTGTCCATCCAGCACTATGGACGGCACTGCCTGCATGTGGCACTAATTAGTTCACCGTTGTGTTCAGCCGAAAGACCTCTGCCGAGAACACTCAGAAAGAGGTTCTGAGTTGTTGCAACATAGGAGCGTTTCACTGCTTTCAAGGCTTCTTAGGAAGGATTCCGCAATGTTGCTGCCGGCAGGCCTCCGGCAGTTCCGGGTGAACATCTCCTTGTAAATCCCCCGTGGTTTCTTGTACACCCTTGAAATTTGGCCAGGTTATGCAGTTTGCATTGCTGCACAATTGCGCCTTCCTAGTTCTGCCGCGGTTGCAAACATCAGGCGTGACAGCCAGATAGGCTGATCCCTGTAGGACACTGCCAGCACACTGGGTACATATGCTTCCCGTTCTTCTCACCTGAGTGCTACTGATTCCACCTTTGATGGCCACACTATACTCAACCGGAGCAGTAAGTTGAACCTCTACTTATGGCACTTTGTGAAAGTGTTGAGAACTAGAGCTCAGTTGTTTGGCATGCCACCACAGTCCATCCAGCACTATGGACGGCACTGCCTACATCTGGCTCTAATTAGTCCACGGTTGTGTTCAGCCGAATGACCTCTGCCGGGAACACTCAGAATGAGGTGCTGAGTTATTGCAACCTAGGAGCATTTCAATGCTTTCAAGGCTTCTTAGGAAGAATTCCTCAATCTTGCTGCTGGCTGGCCTCCGGGTGTTCCGGATGAACATCTTGTAAATCCCCCGTGGTTTCTTGTACACCCGTGAAATTTGGCCAGGTTATGCAGTTTGCATTGCTGCACAATTGCGCCTGCCTAACTCTGCCGCGGTTGCAAACATTCAGGCGTGGAATCGAGATAGTCTGGTCCCCGTAGGACACTGCCAGCCGACTGGGTATATCTGCTTCCCGTTCTTCTCACCTGAGTGCTACTGATTCCAGCTTTGACGGCTACACTCTACTCAACCGGAGCCGGAAGTTGAACCTAACCTTATGGCATTTTGTGAAAGTGTTGAGAACTAGAGTTCATTTGTTTGGCTCGCCACCACTGTCCATCGAGCACTATGGACAGCACTGCATACATCTGGCTCTAATTAGTCCACCGTTGTGTTCAGCCGAATGACCTCTGCCGGGAACACTCAGAATGAGGTTGTGAGTTGTTGCAACTTAGGAGCGTTTCACTGCTTTCAAGGCTTCTTAGAAATATTTTTGGAATGTTGCTGCGGGCAGGCCTCCGGCTGTTACGGGTGAATATCTCCTTGTAAATCCCCTGTGGTTTCTTGTGCACCCGTGAAATTTGGCCAGGTTATGCAGTTTGCATTGATGCACAATTGCACCTGCCTCGCTCTGCCGCGGTTGCACACATACAGGCGTGGCAGCCAGAAAGGCTGATCCCCGTGGGACACTGCCAGCGGACTGGGTCTATCTTCTTCCCGTTCTTCTCACCTGAGTGCTACTGATTCCAGTTTTGACAGCTACACTCTAATGAATCGGAGCATTAAGATGAACCTCAACTTATTCCTCTTTGTGAAAGTGTTGAGAACTAGAGCTCAGTTGTTTGGCACTCCACCACTCTCCTTCCAGCACTGTGGACGGCACTGCTTACATCTGGCTCTAATTAGTCCAAGGTTGTGTTCAGCCGAATGACCTATGCGGGGAACACTGAGAATGAGGTTCTGAGTTATTGCAAAATAGGAACATTTCACTGCTTTCAAGGCTTCTTATGAAGAATTCCTCAATCTTGCTGCTGGCTGGCCTCCGTGTGTTCCGGATGAACATCTCCTTGTAAATCCCCCGTGGTTTCTTTTACACTGTGAAATTTGGCCGGGTTATGCAGATTGCATTGCTGCACAATTGCGTTTGCCTAACTCTGCCGCGGTTTCAAACATTCAGGCGTGGAAGCAAGATAGGCTGGTCCCCGTAGGACACTGCCAACGGACTGAGTATATCTGCTTCCCATTCTTCTCACCTGAGTGCTACTGATTCCAGCTTTGACAGCTACTCTCTACTCAACCGGAGCAGTAAGATGAAATTCAACTTATGGCACTATAAGAAAGTGTTGAGTACTAGAGCTCAGTTGTTTGGCACGCCACCACTGTCCATCCAGCACTATGGACGGCATTGCCTACATCTGGCACTAATTAGTCCACTGTTGTGTTCAGCCGAATGACCTCTGCCGGGATCACTCAGAATGAGGTTCTGAGTTTTTGCAACATAGGAGCGTTTCACTGCTTTCAAGGCTTCTTAGGAAGGATTCCGGAATGTTGCTGCCGGCAGGCCTCCAGCTGTTCCGGGTGCACATCTCCTTGTAAATCCCCCGTGGTATCTTGTACACCCGTGAAATTTGGCCAGGTTATGCAGTTTGCATTGCTGCACAATTTCGCCTGCCTAGCTCTGCCGCTCCGGCAAACATTCAGGCGTGGCAGCCAGATAGGCTGGTCCTTGTAGGACACTGCCAGCGAACTGGGTATATCTGCATCCCGTTCTTGTCACTTAAGTGCTACTGATTCCAGCTTTGACGGCTACACTGTACTCAACCGGAGCAGTAAGTTGAACCTCAACTTATGACATTTTGTGAAAATGTTGAGAACTAGAGCTCAGTTGTTTGGCACGCCACCACAGTCCATTCAGCACTATGGACGGCACTGCCTACATCTGGCTCTAATTATTCCACGGTTGTGTTCAGCCGAATGACCTCTGCCGGGAACACTCAGAATGAGGTTCTGAGTTACTGCAACATAGGAGCGTTTCACTGCTTTCAAGGCTTCTTAGGAAGGATTCCGGAATGTTGCTGCCGGCAGGTCTCCGGCAGTTCCGGGGGACCATCCCCTTGTAAATCCCCCGTGGTATCTTGTACACCCGTGAAATTTGGCCAGGTTATGCAGTTTGCATTGCTGCACAATAGCGTCTGCCTAGCTCTGGCGCGGTTGCAAACATTCAGGCGTGGCAGCCAGATAGGCTGGTCCCGGTAGGACACTGCCAGCGGACTGGGTATATCTGCTTCCCGTTCTTCTCACCTGAGTGCTACTGATTCCAGGTTTGACGGCTACACTCTACTCAACCGGAGCAGTAAGTTGAACCTCAACTCATGGAACTTTGTGATAGTGTTGAGAACTAGAGCTCAGTTGTTTGGCACGCCACCACAGTCCATTCAGCACTATGGACAGCACTGCCTACATCTGACTCTAATTATTCCACGGTTGTGTTCAGCCGAATGACCTCTGCCGGCAACACTCAGAATGAGGTTCTGAGTTATTGCAACATAGGGGCGTTTCACTACTTTCAAGGCTTCTTAGGAAGAATTCCTCAATCTTGCTTCCGGCAGGCCTCTGACTGTTCGGGGTGAACATCTATTTGTAAATCCCCCGTGGTTTCTTGTACACCCGTGAAATTTGGCCAGGTTATGCAGTTTGCATTGCTGCACAATTGCGCCTGCCTAGCTCTGCCGCGCTGGCAAATATTCAGGCGTTGGTCCCCGTAGTACACTGCCAGCGGACTGGGTATATCTGCTTCCCGTTCTTCTCACCTGAGTGCTACTGATGCCAGCTTTGACGGCTACACTCTACTCAACCGGAGCAGTAAATTGAGCCTCAACATAGGGCACTTTGTGAAAGTGTTAAGAACTAGAGCTCAGTTGTTTGGCACGCCACCACAGTCCATCCAGCACTATGGACACCACTGCCTAAATCTGGCTCTAATTACTCCACGGTTGTGTTCAGCCAAATGACCTCTGCCGGGAACACTCAGAATGAGGTTCTGAGTTATTGCAACATAGGAGCGTTTCACTGCTTTCAAGGCTTCTTAGGAAGAATTCCTCAATCTTGCTTCCGGCAGCCCTCCGGCTGTTCCAGGTTAAGATCTATTTGTAAATCCCCCGTTGTATCTTGTACACACGGGAAATTTGGCCAGCTTATGCAGTTTCAATTGCTGCACAATTGAGCCTTCCTAGCTCTGCCGGGCTGGCAAACATTCAGGCGTGGCAGCCAGATAGGCTGGTCCCCGTAGGACACTGCCAGCGGACTGGGTATATCTGCTTCCCGTTTTTCTCACCTGAGTGTTGCTGATGCCAGCTTTGACGGCTCTACTCTACTCAACCGGAGCAGTAAGTTGAACCTCAAATTATGTCACTTTGTGAAAGTTTGAGAACTAGAGCTCAGTTGTTTGGCACACCACCACTGTCCATCCAGCACTATGGACGGCACTGCCTACATCTGGCTCTAATTAGTCCACGGTTGTGTTCAGCCGAATGACCTCTGCCGGGAACACTCAGAATGAGGTTCTGAGTTATTGCAACATAGGTGCGTTTCACTGCTTTCAAGGCTTCTTAGGAAGAATTCCGGAATCTTGCTGCCGACAGGCCTCCGGCCGTTCGGGTGAAAATCTCCTTGTAAATCCCCCGTGATTTCTTTTACACCCTGGAAATTTGGCCAGGTTATGCAGTTTGCATTGCTGTACAATTGCGCCTGCCTAGCTCTTCCGCAGTTGCAAACATTCAGGCGTGGCACCCAGAAAGGCTAGTCCCCGTAGGACACTGCCAGCGGACTGTGTATATCTGCTTCCCGTTCTTCTCACATGACTGCTAGTTATTCCAGCTTTCACGGCTACACTCTACTCAACCAGAGCAGTAAGTTGAACCTCTACTTATGACACTTTGTGAAAGTGTTGAGAACTAGAGCTCAGTTGTTTGTCACGCAACCACTGTCCAAGCAGCACTATGGACAGCACTGCCTACATCTGGCTCTAATTAGTCCACAGTTGTGTTCAGCCGAATGACCTCGGCCAGGAACACTCAGAATGAGGTTCTGAGTTATTGCAACTAGGAGCGTTTCACTGCTTTCAAGGCTTCTTAGGAATAATTCCGGAATCTTGCTTCCGGCAGGCCTCCGGCTGTTCCCGTTGAACATATCCTGGTAAATCCCCCGTGGTTTCTTGTACAACCGTGAAATTTCACCAGGTTATGCAGTTTGCATTGCTACACAATTGCGCCTGCCTAGCTCTGCCGCCCTGGCAAACTTTCAGGCATTCAGCCAGGAGACTGGTCCCAGTAGGACACTGCCAGCGGACTGGGTGTATCTGCTTCCCGTTCTTCTCAGCTGAGTGCTACTGATGCCAGCTTTGACGGCTACACTCTACTCAACCTGAGCAGTAAGTTGAACCTCAACTTATGGCACTTTGTGAAAGTGTTGAGAACTAGAGCTCAATTGTTTAGCACGTCACCACTGTTCATCCAGCACTATGGACGGCACTGCCTACATCTGGCTCTAATTAGTCCACGGTTGTCTTCAGCCGAATGACCTCTGCCGGGAACACTCAGAATGAGGTTCTGAGTTATTGCAACATAGGTGCGTTTCACTGCTTTCAAGGCTTCTTAGGAAGATTTCCGGAATCTTGCAGCCGACAGGCGTCCGGCTGTTCCGGGTGAAAATCTCCTTGTAAATCCCCCGTGGTTTCTTGTACACCCGTGAAATTTGGCCAGGTTATGCAGTTTGCATTGCTGTACAATTGCGCCTGCCAAGCTCTGCCGCAGTTGCAAACATTCAGGCGTGGCACTCAGAAAGGCTAGTCCCCGTAGGACACTGCCAGCGGACTGTGTATATCTGCTTCCCGTTCTTCTCACCTGACTGCTACTGATTCCAGCTTTGACGGGTACACTCTACTCAACCGGAGCAGTAAGTTGAACCTCAACTTATGGCACTTTGTGAAAGTGTTGAGAACTAGAGCTCAATTGTTTGGAACGTCACCACTGTTCATCCAGCACTATGGACGGCACTGCTTACATCTGGCTCTAATTAGTCCATGGTTGTGTTCAGCCGAATGACCTCAGTCGGGAACACTCAGAATGAGGTTCTGAGTTATTGCAACATAGGAGCGTTTCACTGCTTTCAAGGCTTCTTAGGAAGAATTCCGGAATGTTGCTGCCGGCAGGCCTCCAGCTGTTCCGGGTGCACATCTCCTTGTAAATCCCCCGTGGTTTCTTGTACACCCGTGAAATTTGGCCAGGTTATGCAGTTTGCATTGCTGCACAATTATGCCTGCCTAGCTCTGCAGCCGTTGCAAACATTCAGGCGTGGCAGCGAGAAAGACTGGTCCCCGTAGGACACTTCCAGCAGACTTTGTATATCTGATTCCCGTTCTTCTCACCTGACTGCTAGTGAGTCCAGCTTTGACGGCTACACTCTACTCAACCGGAGCAGTAAGTTGAACCTCAACTTATGACACTTTGTGAAAGTTTTGAGAACTAGAGCTCAGTTGTTTGGCACGCCACCACAGTCCATCCAGCACTATGGACGCCACTGCCTACATCTGGCTCTAGTTAGTCCACGGTTGTGTTCATCCAAATGACCTCTGCCGGGAACACTCAGAATGAGGTTCTGAGTTATTGCAACATAGGAGCGTATCAATGCTTTCAAGGCTTCTTAGGAAGAATTCCTCAATCTTGCTTCCGGCAGGCCTCCGGCTGTTCCGGGTGAAGATCTATTTGAAAATCTCCCGTGGTTTCTTGTACACCCGTGAAATTTGGCCAGCTTGTGCAGTTTCAATTGCTGCACAATTGCGCCTACCTAGCTCTGCCTCGCTGGCAAATATTCAGGCGTGGCAGCCAGATAGGCTGGTCCCCGTAGGACACTGCCAGCGGATTGTGTATATCTGCTTCCCGTTCTTCTCACTTGAGTGCTACTGATGCCAGCTTTGACGGCTACACTCTACTCAAACGGAGCAGTAAGTTGAACCTCAAATTATGGCAGTTTGTGAAAGTGTTGAGAACTAGAGCTCAGTTGTTTGGCACGCCACCACTGTTCATCAAGCACTATGGACGGCAATTCCTACATCTGCCTCTAATTAGTCCATGGTTGTGTTCAGCCAAATGACCTCTGCTGGGAACTTTCAGTATAAGGTTCTGAGTTATTGCAACATAGGAGTATTTCACTGCTTTCAAGGCTTATTTGTTAGAATTTCGGGATCTTGCTGCCAGCTGGCTTCCGGCTGTTCCGGGTTAACATCTATTTGTAAAATCCCCCGTGGTTTCTTGTACACCCGTGAAATTTGGAGAGGTTATGCAGTTTGCATTGGTGCACAATTGCGTCTGCCTAGCTCTGGCGCGGATGCAAACAATCAGGCGTGGCAGCCAGATAGGCTGGTCCCGGTAGGACACTGCCAGCGGACTGGGTCTATCTGCTTCCCGTTCTTCTCACCTGAGTGCTACTGATTCCAGGTTTGACCGCTACACTCTACTCAATCGGAGCAGTGTGTTGAACCTCAACTCATGGAACTTTGTGAAAGTGTTGAGAACTAGAGCTCAGTTGTTTGGCACGCCACCACAGTCCATTCAGCACTATGGACAGCACTGCCTACATCTGACTCTAATTATTCCACGGTTGTGTTCAGCCGAATGACCTCTGCAGGGAACACTCAGAATGAGGTTCTGAGTTATTGCGTTAGGGGCGTTTCACTACTTTCAAGGCTTCTTAGGAAGAATTCCTCAATCTTGCTTCAGGCAGGCCTCCGACTGTTCCGGGTGAACATCTATTTGTAAATCCCCCGTGGTTTCTTGTACACCCGTGAAATTTGGCCAGGTTATGCAGTTTGCATTGCTGCACAATTGCGCCTGCCTAGCTCTGCCACGCTGGCAAATATTCAGGCGTTGGTCCCCGTAGGACACTGCCAGCGGACTGGGTATATCTGCTTCCCGTTCTTCTCACCTGAGTGCTACTGATGCCAGCTTTGACGGCTACACTCTACTCAAACGGAGAAGCAAGTTGAATCTCAACGTAGGGCAGTATGTGAAAGTGTTGAGAACTAGAGCTCAGTTGTTTGGCACGCCACCACTGTCCATCCAGCACTATGGACGGCACTGCACACATCTGGCTCTAATTAGTCCACGGTTGTGTTCAGCGGAATGACCTCTGCTGGGAACACTCAGAATGAAGTTCTAAATTATTTCAACATAGGTGCGTTTCACTGCTTTCAAGGCTTCTTAGGAAGAACTCCGGAATCTTGCTGCCGACAGGCCTCCGGCTGTTCAGGGTGAAAATCTCCTTGTAAATCCCCTGTGGTTTCTTGTACACCCGTGAAATTTGGCCAGGTTATGCAGTTTGCATTGCTGCACAATTGCTCCTGCCTAGCTCTACCGCAGTTGCAAACATTCAGGCGTGGCAGCCAGAAAGTCTAGTCCCCGTAGGACACTGCCAGCGGACTGTGTATATCTACTTCCCGTTCTTCTCAACTGAGTGCTACTGATTCCATCTTTGAAGGCTACACTCTACTCAACTGGAGGAGTAAGTTGAACCTCAACTTATGACACTTTGTGAAAGTGTTGAGAACTAGAGCTCAGTTGTTTGGCATGCCACCACAGTCCATCCAGCAGGATGGACGGCACTGCGTACATCTGGATCTAATTAGTCCACTGTTGTGTTCATCCGAATGACCTCTGCCGAGAACACTCAGAATGAGGTTCTGAGTTATTGCAACATAGGAGCATTTCACTGCTTTCACGGCTTCTTAGGAAGAATTCTGGAATCTTGCTGCCGGCAGGCCTCCAGCTCTTCGGGGTGAACATCTCCTTGTAAATCCCCCGTGGTTTTTTTTACACTCGTGAAATTTGGCCAGGTTATGCAGTTTGCTTTGCTGCACAATTGCGCCTTCCTAGCTCTGCCGCGGTTGCAAACATTCAGGCATGGCAGCCAGAAAGGCTGGTCCCCGTACGACACTGCCAGCGGACTTTGTATATCTGCTTCCCGTTCTTCTCACCTGAGTGCTAGTTATTCCAGCTTTGACGGCCACACTCTACTCAACCGGAGCAGTAAATTGAGCCTCAACTTAGGGTACTTTGTGAAAGTGTTAAGAACTAGAGCTCAGTTGTTTGGCACGCCACCACAGTCCATCCAGGACTATGGACGCCCCTTCTTACATCTGGCTCTAATTACTCCACGGTTGTGTTCAGCCAAATGACCTCTGCCGGGAACACTCAGAATGAGGTTCTGAGTTATTGCAACATAGGAGCGTTTCACTGCTTTCAAGCCTTCTTAGGAAGAATTCCTCAATCTTGCTTCCGGCAGGCCTCCGGCTGTTCGGGTGAAAATCTCCTTGTAAATCCGTCGTGGTTTCTTTTACACCCGTGAAATTTGGCCAGGTTATGCAGTTTGCATTGCTGTACAATTGCACCTGCCTAGCTCTGCCGCAGTTGCAAACATTCAGGCGTGGCACCCAGAAAGGCTAGTCACCGTAGGACACTGCCAGCGGACTGTGTATATCTGCTTCCCGTTATTCTCACCTGACTGCTAGTTATTCCAGCTTTGACGGCTACAATCTACTCAACCGGAGCAGTTAGGTGCACCTCAACTTATGACACTTTGTGAAAGTGTTGAGAACTAGAGCTCAGTTGTTTGTCACGCCACCACTGTCCAAGCAGCACTATGGACAGCACTGCCTACATCTGGCTCTAATTAGTCCACAGTTGTGTTCAGCCGAATGACCTCTGCCAGGAACACTCAGAATGAGGTTCTGAGTTATTGCAACATAGGAGCGTTTCACTGCTTTCAAGGCTTCTTAGGAAGAATTCCGGAATCTTGCTTCCGGCAGGCCTCCGGCTGTTCCCGTTGAACATATCCTTGTAAATCCCCAGTGGTTTCTTGTACAACCGTGAAATTTCACCAGGTTATGCAGTTTGCATTGCTACGCAATTGCGCCTGCCTAGCTCTGCCGCCCTGGCAAACAGTCAGGCGTGGCAGCCAGAAAGGCTGGTCCCCGTAGGACACTGCCAACGAACTGTTTATATCTGCTTCCCATTCTTCTCACCTGAGTGCTACTGATTCCAGCTTTGACGGCTACACTCTACTAAACCGGCAGTGTCCTTCCAGCACTATGTACGGCACTGCCTACATCTGGCTCTAAATAGTCCACGGTTGTCGTCAGCCGAATGACCTCTGCCGGGAACACTCAGAATGAGGTTCTGATTTAATGCCACATAGGAGCGTTTCACTGTTTTCAAGGCTTCACAGGAAGAATTCCGGAATCTAACTGGTGGCAAGCCTCCGGCTGTTCCGGGTGAACATCTCCTTGTAAATCCCCCGTGGTTTCTTATACACCCGTGAATTTTGGCCATGTTATGCAGTTTGCATTGCTGCACAATTGCTACTGCCTAGCTCTGCCGCGGTTGCAAACATTCAGGCTTGGCAGCCAGATAGGCTGGTCCCGTAGGACACTGTCAGCGGACTGGGTATATCTGATTCCCGTTCTTCTAACCTGAGTGCTACTGATTCCAGCTTTGATGGCTACACTCTACTAAACCGGAGCAGTAAGTTGAACCTCAACTTATGGCACTTTGTGAAAGTGTTGAGAACTAGAGCTCAGTTGTTTGGCACGCTACCACTGTCCATCCAGCACCATGGACGCCACTGCCTTCATCTGGCTCTAATTAGTCCACGGTTGTGTTCAGCCGAATGACCTCTGCTGGGAACACTCAGAATGAAGTTCTAAATTATTTCAACATAGGTGCGTTTCACTGCTTTCAAGGCTTCTTAGGAAGAACTCCGGAATCTTGCTGCCGACAGGCCTCCGGCTGTTCAGGGTGAAAATCTCCTTGTAAATCCCCTGTGGTTTCTTGTACACCCGTGAAATTTGGCCAGGTTATGCAGTTTGCATTGCTGCACAATTGCTCCTGCCTAGCTCTACCGCAGTTGCAAACATTCAGGCGTGGCAGCCAGAAAGTCTAGTCCCCGTAGGACACTGCCAGCGGACTGTGTATATCTACTTCCCGTTCTTCTCAACTGAGTGCTACTGATTCCAGCTTTGAAGGCTACACTCTACTCAACTGGAGGAGTAAGTTGAACCTCAACTTATGACACTTTGTGAAAGTGTTGAGAACTAGAGCTCAGTTGTTTGGCATGCCACCACAGTCCATCCAGCAGGATGGACGGCACTGCGTACATCTGGATCTAATTAGTCCACTGTTGTGTTCATCCGAATGACCTCTGCCGAGAACACTCAGAATGAGGTTCTGAGTTATTGCAACATAGGAGCATTTCACTGCTTTCACGGCTTCTTAGGAAGAATTCTGGAATCTTGCTGCCGGCAGGCCTCCAGCTCTTCGGGGTGAACATCTCCTTGTAAATCCCCCGTGGTTTTTTTTACACTCGTGAAATTTGGCCAGGTTATGCAGTTTGCTTTGCTGCACAATTGCGCCTTCCTAGCTCTGCCGCGGTTGCAAACATTCAGGCATGGCAGCCAGAAAGGCTGGTCCCCGTACGACACTGCCAGCGGACTTTGTATATCTGCTTCCCGTTCTTCTCACCTGAGTGCTAGTTATTCCAGCTTTGACGGCCACACTCTACTCAACCGGAGCAGTAAATTGAGCCTCAACTTAGGGTACTTTGTGAAAGTGTTAAGAACTAGAGCTCAGTTGTTTGGCACGCCACCACAGTCCATCCAGGACTATGGACGCCCCTTCTTACATCTGGCTCTAATTACTCCACGGTTGTGTTCAGCCAAATGACCTCTGCCGGGAACACTCAGAATGAGGTTCTGAGTTATTGCAACATAGGAGCGTTTCACTGCTTTCAAGCCTTCTTAGGAAGAATTCCTCAATCTTGCTTCCGGCAGGCCTCCGGCTGTTCGGGTGAAAATCTCCTTGTAAATCCGTCGTGGTTTCTTTTACACCCGTGAAATTTGGCCAGGTTATGCAGTTTGCATTGCTGTACAATTGCACCTGCCTAGCTCTGCCGCAGTTGCAAACATTCAGGCGTGGCACCCAGAAAGGCTAGTCACCGTAGGACACTGCCAGCGGACTGTGTATATCTGCTTCCCGTTATTCTCACCTGACTGCTAGTTATTCCAGCTTTGACGGCTACAATCTACTCAACCGGAGCAGTAAGGTGCACCTCAACTTATGACACTTTGTGAAAGTGTTGAGAACTAGAGCTCAGTTGTTTGTCACGCCACCACTGTCCAAGCAGCACTATGGACAGCACTGCCTACATCTGGCTCTAATTAGTCCACAGTTGTGTTCAGCCGAATGACCTCTGCCAGGAACACTCAGAATGAGGTTCTGAGTTATTGCAACATAGGAGCGTTTCACTGCTTTCAAGGCTTCTTAGGAAGAATTCCGGAATCTTGCTTCCGGCAGGCCTCCGGCTGTTCCCGTTGAACATATCCTTGTAAATCCCCAGTGGTTTCTTGTACAACCGTGAAATTTCACCAGGTTATGCAGTTTGCATTGCTACGCAATTGCGCCTGCCTAGCTCTGCCGCCCTGGCAAACAGTCAGGCGTGGCAGCCAGAAAGGCTGGTCCCCGTAGGACACTGCCAACGAACTGTTTATATCTGCTTCCCATTCTTCTCACCTGAGTGCTACTGATTCCAGCTTTGACGGCTACACTCTACTAAACCGGCAGTGTCCTTCCAGCACTATGTACGGCACTGCCTACATCTGGCTCTAAATAGTCCACGGTTGTCGTCAGCCGAATGACCTCTGCCGGGAACACTCAGAATGAGGTTCTGATTTAATGCCACATAGGAGCGTTTCACTGTTTTCAAGGCTTCACAGGAAGAATTCCGGAATCTAACTGGTGGCAAGCCTCCGGCTGTTCCGGGTGAACATCTCCTTGTAAATCCCCCGTGGTTTCTTATACACCCGTGAATTTTGGCCATGTTATGCAGTTTGCATTGCTGCACAATTGCTACTGCCTAGCTCTGCCGCGGTTGCAAACATTCAGGCTTGGCAGCCAGATAGGCTGGTCCCGTAGGACACTGTCAGCGGACTGGGTATATCTGATTCCCGTTCTTCTAACCTGAGTGCTACTGATTCCAGCTTTGATGGCTACACTCTACTAAACCGGAGCAGTAAGTTGAACCTCAACTTATGGCACTTTGTGAAAGTGTTGAGAACTAGAGCTCAGTTGTTTGGCACGCTACCACTGTCCATCCAGCACCATGGACGCCACTGCCTTCATCTGGCTCTAATTAGTCCACGGTTGTGTTCAGCCGAATGACCTCTGCTGGGAACACTCAGAATGAAGTTCTAAATTATTTCAACATAGGTGCGTTTCACTGCTTTCAAGGCTTCTTAGGAAGAACTCCGGAATCTTGCTGCCGACAGGCCTCCGGCTGTTCAGGGTGAAAATCTCCTTGTAAATCCCCTGTGGTTTCTTGTACACCCGTGAAATTTGGCCAGGTTATGCAGTTTGCATTGCTGCACAATTGCTCCTGCCTAGCTCTACCGCAGTTGCAAACATTCAGGCGTGGCAGCCAGAAAGTCTAGTCCCCGTAGGACACTGCCAGCGGACTGTGTATATCTACTTCCCGTTCTTCTCAACTGAGTGCTACTGATTCCAGCTTTGAAGGCTACACTCTACTCAACTGGAGGAGTAAGTTGAACCTCAACTTATGACACTTTGTGAAAGTGTTGAGAACTAGAGCTCAGTTGTTTGGCATGCCACCACAGTCCATCCAGCAGGATGGACGGCACTGCGTACATCTGGATCTAATTAGTCCACTGTTGTGTTCATCCGAATGACCTCTGCCGAGAACACTCAGAATGAGGTTCTGAGTTATTGCAACATAGGAGCATTTCACTGCTTTCACGGCTTCTTAGGAAGAATTCTGGAATCTTGCTGCCGGCAGGCCTCCAGCTCTTCGGGGTGAACATCTCCTTGTAAATCCCCCGTGGTTTTTTTTACACTCGTGAAATTTGGCCAGGTTATGCAGTTTGCTTTGCTGCACAATTGCGCCTTCCTAGCTCTGCCGCGGTTGCAAACATTCAGGCATGGCAGCCAGAAAGGCTGGTCCCCGTACGACACTGCCAGCGGACTTTGTATATCTGCTTCCCGTTCTTCTCACCTGAGTGCTAGTTATTCCAGCTTTGACGGCCACACTCTACTCAACCGGAGCAGTAAATTGAGCCTCAACTTAGGGTACTTTGTGAAAGTGTTAAGAACTAGAGCTCAGTTGTTTGGCACGCCACCACAGTCCATCCAGGACTATGGACGCCCCTTCTTACATCTGGCTCTAATTACTCCACGGTTGTGTTCAGCCAAATGACCTCTGCCGGGAACACTCAGAATGAGGTTCTGAGTTATTGCAACATAGGAGCGTTTCACTGCTTTCAAGCCTTCTTAGGAAGAATTCCTCAATCTTGCTTCCGGCAGGCCTCCGGCTGTTCGGGTGAAAATCTCCTTGTAAATCCGTCGTGGTTTCTTTTACACCCGTGAAATTTGGCCAGGTTATGCAGTTTGCATTGCTGTACAATTGCACCTGCCTAGCTCTGCCGCAGTTGCAAACATTCAGGCGTGGCACCCAGAAAGGCTAGTCACCGTAGGACACTGCCAGCGGACTGTGTATATCTGCTTCCCGTTATTCTCACCTGACTGCTAGTTATTCCAGCTTTGACGGCTACAATCTACTCAACCGGAGCAGTAAGGTGCACCTCAACTTATGACACTTTGTGAAAGTGTTGAGAACTAGAGCTCAGTTGTTTGTCACGCCACCACTGTCCAAGCAGCACTATGGACAGCACTGCCTACATCTGGCTCTAATTAGTCCACAGTTGTGTTCAGCCGAATGACCTCTGCCAGGAACACTCAGAATGAGGTTCTGAGTTATTGCAACATAGGAGCGTTTCACTGCTTTCAAGGCTTCTTAGGAAGAATTCCGGAATCTTGCTTCCGGCAGGCCTCCGGCTGTTCCCGTTGAACATATCCTTGTAAATCCCCAGTGGTTTCTTGTACAACCGTGAAATTTCACCAGGTTATGCAGTTTGCATTGCTACGCAATTGCGCCTGCCTAGCTCTGCCGCCCTGGCAAACAGTCAGGCGTGGCAGCCAGAAAGGCTGGTCCCCGTAGGACACTGCCAACGAACTGTTTATATCTGCTTCCCATTCTTCTCACCTGAGTGCTACTGATTCCAGCTTTGACGGCTACACTCTACTAAACCGGCAGTGTCCTTCCAGCACTATGTACGGCACTGCCTACATCTGGCTCTAAATAGTCCACGGTTGTCGTCAGCCGAATGACCTCTGCCGGGAACACTCAGAATGAGGTTCTGATTTAATGCCACATAGGAGCGTTTCACTGTTTTCAAGGCTTCACAGGAAGAATTCCGGAATCTAACTGGTGGCAAGCCTCCGGCTGTTCCGGGTGAACATCTCCTTGTAAATCCCCCGTGGTTTCTTATACACCCGTGAATTTTGGCCATGTTATGCAGTTTGCATTGCTGCACAATTGCTACTGCCTAGCTCTGCCGCGGTTGCAAACATTCAGGCTTGGCAGCCAGATAGGCTGGTCCCGTAGGACACTGTCAGCGGACTGGGTATATCTGATTCCCGTTCTTCTAACCTGAGTGCTACTGATTCCAGCTTTGATGGCTACACTCTACTAAACCGGAGCAGTAAGTTGAACCTCAACTTATGGCACTTTGTGAAAGTGTTGAGAACTAGAGCTCAGTTGTTTGGCACGCTACCACTGTCCATCCAGCACCATGGACGGCACTAAATACATCTGGCTCTAATTAGTCCACGGTTGTGTTCAGCCGAATGACCTCTGCCGGGAACACACAGAATGAGGTTCTGAGTTATTGCAACATAGGAGCGTTTCACTGCTATGGAACCTTCTTAGGAAGGATTCTGGAATCTTGTTGCCGGGAGGCCTCCATCTGTTCCGGGTGAACATCTCTTTGTAAATCCCCGGTGGTTTCTTGTACACTCGTGAAATTTGGCCAGGTTATGCAATTTGCATTGCTGTACAATTGCACCTGCCTAGCTCTGCCACGGATGCAAACATTCAGGCCTGGCAGCCAGATAGGCTGGTCCCCATAGGACACTGCCAGCGGACAGGGTCTATCTGCTTCCCGTTCTTGTCACCAGAGTGCTACTGATTCCAGCTTTGACGACTACACTCTACTCAACCGGAGCAGTAAGTTGAACCTCAACTTATGGCACTTTGTGAAAGAGTTGAGAACTAGAGCTCAGTGGTTTGGCAAGCCACCACTGTAAATCCAGCACTATGGACGGTACTGCCTACATCTGGCTCTAGTTAGTCCACGGTTGTGTTCAGCCGAATGACCTGTGCCGGGAACACTCAGAATGAGCTTCTGAATTATTGCCACATAGGAGCGTTTCACTGCTTTCAAGGCTTTACAGGAATAATTCCGGAATCTTGCTGCCGGCAGACCTCCGGCTGTTCCGGGTGAACATCTCCTTCAAAATCCCCCGTGGTTTCGTGTACACCCGTGAAATTTGGCCAGCTTATGCAGTTTGCATTGCTGCCCAATTGTGCCTGCCTAGCTCTGCCGCGGTTGCAAACATTCAGGCGTGGCAGCCAAATAGGCTGGTCCCTGTAGGACACTGGCATCGAACTGGGTTATCTGTTTCCCGTTCTTCTCACCTGAGTGCTACTGATTCCAGCTTTGACGGCTACACTCTACTCAACCGGAGCAGTAATTTGAACCTCAACTTATGGCCTTTTGTGAAAGTGTTGAGAACTAGAGCTCAGCTTTTTGGCACGCCACCACTGTCCATCCAGCACTATGGACGGCACTGTCTACATCTGGCTCTAATTAGTCCACGGTTGTGTTCAGCCGAATGACCACTGCCGGGAACACTCAGAATGAGGTTCTTAGTTATTGCAACATAGGAGCGATTCACTGCTTTCAAATCTTCTTCGGAAGGATACCGGAATGTTGCTGCCGGCAGGGCTCCGGCTGTTCCGGGGGAACATCTCCTTGTAAATTCCCCGTGGTTTCTTGTACACCCGTGAAATTGGGCCAGATTATGCAGGTTGCATTACTGCACAATTGCGAATGCCTAGCTCTGCGGCGGTGGCATACATTCAGGCGTGGCAGCCAGATAGGCTGGTCCCCGTAAGACATTGACAGCGAACTGGATATATCTGTTTCCCATTCTTCTCACCTGAGTGCTACTGATTCCAGTTTTGACGGCTACACTCTACCCAACCGGAGCACTAAGTTGAATCTCAACTTATGGCACTTTGTGAAAGTGTGGAGAACTAGAGCTCAGTTATTTGGCTCGCCACCACTGTCCATCCAGCAATATGGACATCAGAGCCTACATCTGGCTCTAATTAGTCCACGGTTGTGTTCAGCCGAATGACCTCTGCCGGGAGTACTCAGAATGAAGTTCTCAATTATTGCAACATAAGAGCGTTTCACTGCTTTCAAGGCTTCACAGGAAGAATTCCGGAATTTTGCGGCCACCAGGCCTCCGGCTCTTCCGGATGAAGATCTCCTTGTGAATCCCCCGTGGTTTCTTGGACACCCGTGAAATTTGGCCAGGTTATGCAGTTTGCATTGCTGCACAATTGCGCCTGCCTAGCTCTGCCGCGGTTGCAAACATTCAGGCGTGGCAGCCAGATATGCTGGTGCCCGTAGGACACTGCCAGCGGACTGGGTATATCTGCTTCCCATTCTTTTCACCTGAGTGCTACTGATTCCAGCTTTGACAGCTACACTCTACTCAACCGGAGCAGTAAGTTGAACCTCAACTTATGGCACTTTGTGAAAGTTTGGAGAACTAAAGCTCAGTTGTTTTCCAATCGAAAATACTGCCTATATCTGGCTCTAATTAGTCCATTGCCTAAATGTGGCTCTAATTATTCCACTGCCTACAACTGGCTCTAATTAGTCCATGGTTGTGTTCAGCCGAATGACCTCTGCCGGGAACACTCAGAATGAGGTTCTGAGTTATTCCAACATAGGAGCGTTTCACTGCTTTCAAGGCTTCCTAGGAAGAATTCCGGAATCTTGCTGCCGGCTGGTCTCCGGGTGTTCCAGGTAAACATGTCCTTGTAAATCTCCCGTGGTTTCTTGCAAATCCGTGAAATTTGGCCAGGTTATGCAGTTTGCATTGCTGCATAATTGTGACTGCTTAGCTCTGCCGCGGTTGCAAACATTGAGGCGTGGCAGCCAGATAGGCTGGACACCGTAGGACACTGCCAACGGACTGGGTATATCTGCTTCCTGTTCTCACCTGAGTGCTGCTGAATCTAGCTATGACGGCTACACTCTACTCAACCAGAGCAGTAAGTTGATCCTCAACTTATGGCACTTTGTGAAAGTGTTGAGACCTAGAGCTCACTTGTTTGGCACACCACCATTGTCCAGCCAGCACTATGGACGGCACTGCATGCATCTGGCTATAGTTAGTCCACGGTTGTGTTCAGCCGAATGAGCTCTGCTGGGAACACTCACAATGAGGTTCTGAGTTATTGCAACATAGGAGTGTTTCACTGCTTTCAAGGCTTCTTAGGAAGAATTCTAGAATCTTGCTGCCGGCAGGCCTCCGGTTGTTCCGAGTGAACATCTCCTTCTAAATCCCCCGTGGTTTCTTGTACACCCGTGAAATTTGGCTAGATTATGCAGTTTGTATTGCTGCATAATTGCGCTTGCCTAGCTACGCCGCGGTTGCAAACATTCAGGCTTAACAGCCAGATAGGCAGGTCCCCGTAGGCCAGGGCCAGCGGAGTGGGTATATCTGCTTCCCATTCTACTCACCTGAGTGCTTCTGATTCCCGCTTTGACGGCTACACCCCACTCAACCGAAGCAGTAAGTTGAACCTCTACTTATGACACTCTGTTAAAGTTTGGAGAAATAGAGCTCAGTTGTTTGGCACGCGACCACTGTCCATCCAACACTATGGACAGCAATGCCTACATCTGGCTCTAATTAGTCCACGGTTGTGTTCAGCCAAATGACCTCTGCCGGGAACACTCAGAATGAGGTGCTGAGTTATTGCAACATAGGAGTGTTTCACTTGTAAAAGGCTTCTTAGGAAGAATTCCGGAATCTTGCTGCCGGCAGGCCTCCGGCTCTTCCGGGTGAACATCTCCTTGTAAATCCCCCGTGGTTTCTTGTACACCCGTGAAATTTGGCCAGGTTATGCAGTTTGCATTGCTGCACAATTGTGACTGCCTTGCTCTGCCACGGTTGCAAACATTCAGGCGTGGCAGCCAGATAGGCAGGTTCCTTTAGGACACTGCCAGCGGACTGGGTCTATGTTCTTCCCGTTGTTCTCAACTGAGTGCTACTGATTCCAGCTTTGACGGCTACACTCTACTCAAATGTAGCAGTAAGTTGAACCTCAACTTATGGCACTTTGTGAAAGTGTTGAGAACTAGAGCTCAGTTGTTTGGCACGCTACCACTGTCCATCCAGCACTATGGACATCAGAGCCTACATCTGGTTCTAATTAGTCCACGGTTGTGTTCAGCCAAATGACCTCTGCCGGGAACACTCAGAATGAAGTTCTGAGTTATTGCAACATAGGAGCGTTTCACTGCTTTCAAGGCTTCTTAGGAAGAATTCGGGAATGTTGCTGCCGGCAGGCCTCCGGCTGTCCCGGGTGAACATCTCCTTGTAAATCCCACGTGGTTTCTTGTACACCCGTGAAATTTGGCCAGGTTATGCAGTTTGCATTGCTGCACAATTGTGACTGCCTTGCTCTGCAGTGGTTGCAAACATTCAGGCGTGGCAGCCAGATAGGCTGGTCCCCGTAGGACACTGCCAGCGGACTGGGTATATCTGCTTCCGGTTCTTCTCACCTGAGTGCTACTGATTCCAGCTGTGACCGCTACACTCTACTCAACCGGAGCAGTAATTAGAACCTCAACTTATGGCAGTTGTGAAAGTTTGGAGAACTAAAGCTCAGTTGTTTCCAATCGAAAACACTGCCAATATCTGGCTCTAATTAGTCCATTGCCTACATCTGGCTCTAATTAGTCCACTGCCTACATGTGGCTCTAATTAGTCCACGGATGAGTTCAGCCGAATGACCTCTGCTGGGAACACTCAGAATGAGGTTCTGAGTTATTGTAACATAGGAGCGTTTCACTGCTTTCAAGGCTTCTCAGGAAGGATTCTGGAATCTTGCTGTCGGTAGGCCTCCGGCTGTTCTGGGTAAACATCTCCTTGTAAATCTGCCATTGTTTCTTGTACACCCGTGAAATTTGGCCAGGTTATACAGTTTGCTTTGCTGCACAATTGCGCCTGCCTAGCTCTGCCGCGGTGGCAAACATTCAGGCATTCAAGCCAGATAGGCTGCTCCCCATAGGACACTGCCAGCGGACTGGGTGTATCTGCTTCCCGTTCTTCTCACCTGTGTGCTACTGATTCCAGCTTTGACGGCTACACTCTTCTCAACCGCAACAGTAAGTTGAACCTCAACTTAGGGCACTTTCTGAAACTGTTGAGAACTAGAGCTCAGATGGTTGGCATGCGACCACAGTCCATCCAGCACTATGGACGGCACTGTCTACATCTGGCTCTAATTAGTCCACGGTTGTGTTCAGCCGAATGACCTCTGCCGGGAACACTCAGAATGAGGTTCTGATTTATTGCAACATAGGAGCGTTTCACTGCTTTCACGGCTTCTTAGGATGAGTTCCGGAATCTTGCTGACGGCAGGCCTCCGGCTGTTCTGGGTGAACATCTCCTTGTAAATCCCCCGTGGTTTCTTGTACACCCGTGAAATTTGGACAGGTTATGCAGTTTGCATTGCTGCACAAATGCGCCTGCCAAGCTCTGCCGCGGTTGCAAACATTCAGACATGGCAGCCTGATAGGCTGGTCCACGTAGGACACTGCCAGCAGACCTAGTATATCTCCTTCCCGTTCTTCTCACCTGAGTGCTACTGATTCCAGCTTTGACGGCTACACTCTACTAAACCGGAGCAGTAAGTTGAAACTCAACTTATGGCACTTTGTGAAAGTGTTGAGAACTAGAGCTCAGTTGTTTGGCACGCCACCACTGTAAATCCAGCACTGTGGAAGGCACTGCCTACATCTGGCTCTATTAATCCACGGTTGTGTTCAGCCGGATGACCTCTGCCGGGAAAACTCAGAATGAGGTTCTGCGTTCCTGCAACATAGGAGCTTTTCACTGCTTTCAAGGCTTCTTAGGAAGGATTCTGGAAGGTTGCTGCGGGCAGGCCTCCTGCTGTTCCGGGTGAACATCTCCTTGTAAATCTTCCGTGGTTTCTTGTACACCCGTGAAATTTGGACAGGTTATGCAGTTTGCATTGCTGCACAAATGCGCCTGCCAAGCTCTGCCGCGGTTGCAAACATTCAGACATGGCAGCCTGATAGGCTGGTCCACGTAGGACACTGCCAGCAGACCTAGTATATCTGCTTCCCGTTCTTCTCACCTGAGTGCTACTGATTCCACCTTTGAAGGCTAAACTCTACTCAACCGGCAGTGCACATCCAGCACTATGGACGGCACTGCCTACATCCGGCTCTATTCATCCACCGTGGAGTTCAGCTCTGTCGCGTTGGCAAACATTTAGGCATGGCAGCCAGATAGGCTGCTCCCCATAGGACACTGCCAGGGCATTGGGTATATCTGCTTCCCGTTCTTCTCACCTGAGTGCTACTGATTTCAGCTTTGATAGCTACACTCTAGTCAACCGGAGCAGTAAGTTGAAGCTCAACTTAGTGCACTTTCTCAAAGTGTTGAGAACTAGAACTCAGATGTTGGGCATGCGTCCACAGTCCATCCAGCACTATGGACGGCACTGCCTACATCTGGCTCTAATTAGTCCATGGTTGTGTTCAGCCGAATGACCTCTGCTGGGAACACTCAAAATGAGATTCTGAGTTATTGCAACATAGGAGCGTTTCACTGCTTTCAAGGCTTCTTAGGAAGAATTCGAGAATCTTGCTGCCGGCAGGTCTCCGGCTGTTCCGGGTAAACATGTCCTTGTAAATCTCCCGTGGTTTCTTGCACATCCGTGAAATTTGGCCAGGTTATGCAGTTTGCATTGCTGCATAATTGCGACTGCTTAGCTCTGCCGCGGTTGCAAACATTGAGGCGTGGCAGCCAGATAGGCTGGACACCGTAGGACACTGCCAACGGACTGGGTATATCTGCTTCCTGTTCTCACCTGAGTGCTGCTGAATCTAGCTATGACGGCTACACTCTACTCAACCAGAGCAGTAAGTTGATCCTCAACTTATGGCACTTTGTGAAAGTGTTGAGAACTAGAGCTCACTTGTTTGGCACACCACCATTGTCCAGCCAGCACTATGGACGGCACTGCATGCATCTGGCTATAGTTAGTCCACGGTTGTGTTCAGCCGAATGAGCTCTGCTGGGAACACTCACAATGAGGTTCTGAGTTATTGCAACATAGGAGTGTTTCACTGCTTTCAAGGCTTCTTAGGAAGAATTCTAGAATCTTGCTGCCAGCAGGCCTCCGGTTGTTCCGAGTGAACATCTCCTTCTAAATCCCCCGTGGTTTCTTGTACACCCGTGAAATTTGGCTAGATTATGCAGTTTGTATTGCTGCATAATTGGGCTTGCCTAGCTATGCCGCGGTTGCAAACATTCATGCGTGGCAGCCAGATAGGCAGGTCCCCGTAGGCCAGGGCCAGCGGAGTGGGTATATCTGCTTCCCATTCTACTCATCTGAGTGCTTCTGATTCCCGCTTTGACGGCTACACCACACTCAACCGAAGCAGTAAGTTGAACCTCTACTTATGACACTCTGTTAAAGTTTGGAGAAATAGAGCTCAGTTGTTTGGCACGCGACCACTGTCCATCCAACACTATGGACAGCAATGCCTACATCTGGCTCTAATTAGTCCACGGTTGTGTTCAGCCAAATGACCTCTGCCGGGAACACTCAGAATGAGGTGCTGAGTTATTGCAACATAGGAGTGTTTCACTTGTAAAAGGCTTCTTAGGAAGAATTCCGGAATCTTGCTGCCGGCAGGCCTCCGGCTCTTCCGGGTGAACATCTCCTTGTATTTCCTCCTGGTTTCTTGTACACCCGTGAAATTTGGCCAGGTTAGGCAGTTTGCATTGCTGCATAATTGCGACTGTCTAGCTCTGTCACAGTTGCAAACATTCAGGCGTATCAGCCAGTCACGCTTTTCCCCATAGCACACTGCCAGCGGACTGGGTATATCTGCTTCCCGTTCTTCTCACCTGAGTGCTACTGATTCCAGCTTGGACGGCTACACTCTACTCAACCATAGCAGTAAGTTGAACCTCAACTTATGGCACTTTCGGAATGTTTGGAGAACTAGAGCTCAGTTGTTTAGCATGCGACCACTCTCCGCCCAGCACTATGGACGGCACTGCCTACATCTGGCTCTAATTTTTCCACGTTTATGTTCAGCCGAATGACCTCTTCCGGGAACACTCAGAATGAGGTTCTGAGTTATCGCAACATAGGAGCGTTTCACTGCTTTCAAGGCTTCTCAGGAAGGATTCCGGAATGTTGCGGCCGGCAGGCCTCCGGCTGTTCCCGGTGAACATCTCCTTGTAAATCCCCCGTGGTTTCTTGTACACCCGTGAAATTTGGCCAGGTTATGCAGTTTGCATTGCTGCACAATTGTGACTGCCTTGCTCTGCCGCGGTTGCAAACATTCAGGCGTGGGTGCCAGATAGGCTGGTTCCTGTAGGACACTGCCAGCGGACTGGGTCTATGTTCTTCCCGTTGTTCTCAACTGAGTGTTACTGATTCCAGCTTTGACGGCTACACTCTACTCAAACGTAGCAGTAAGTTGAACCTCAACTTATGACACTTTGTGAAAGTGTTGAGAACTAGAGCTCAGTTGTTTGGCACGCCACAACAGTCCATCCAGCACTATGGACAGCAGAGCCTACATCTGGTTCTAATTAGTCCACGGTTGTGTTCAGCCGAATGACCTCTGCCGGGAACACTCAGAATGAAGTTCTGAGTTATTGCAACATAGGAGCGTTTCACTGCTTTCAAGGCTTCTTAGGAAGAATTCCGGAATGTTGCTGCCGGCAGGCCTCCGGCAGTTCCGGGTGAACATCTCCTTGTAAATCCCCCGTGGTTTCTTGTACACCCGTGAAATTTGGCCAGGTTATGCAGTTTGCATTGCTGCACAATTGTGACTGCCTTGCTCTGCCGCGGTTGCAAACATTCAGGCGTGGCAGCCAGATAAGCTGGTCCCCGTAGGACACTGCCAGCGGACTGGGTATTTCTGCTTCCGGTTCTTCTCAACTGAGTGCTACTGATTCCAGCTGTGACGGCTACACTCTACTCAACCGGAGCAGTAAGTAGAACCTCAACTTATGGCACGTTGTGAAAGTTTGGAGAACTAAAGCTCAGTTGTTTTCCAATCGAAATCACTGTCTATATCTGGCTCTAATTAGTCCATTGCCTACATCTGGCTCTAATTAGTCCACTGCCTACATGTGGCTCTAATTAGTCCACGTATGAGTTCAGCCGAATGACCTCTGCCGGGAACACTCAGAATGAGGTTCTGAGTTATTGCAACATAGGAGCGTTTCACTGCTTTCAAGGCTTCTTAGGAAGAATTCCGGAATCTTGCTTCCGGCAGGCCTCCGGCTGTTCCCGTTGAACATATCCTTGTAAATCCCCAGTGGTTTCTTGTACAACCGTGAAATTTCACCAGGTTATGCAGTTTGCATTGCTACACAATTGCGCCTGCCTAGCTCTGCGGCCCTGGCAAACAGTCAGGCGTGGCAGCCAGAAAGGCTGGTCCCCGTAGGACACTGCCAACGAACGGTTTATATCTGCTTCCCATTCTTCTCACCTGAGTGCTACTGATTCCAGCTTTGACGGCTACACTCTACTAAACCGGCAGTGTCCTTCCAGCACTATGTACGGCACTGCCTACATCTGGCTCTAAATAGTCCACGGTTGTCGTCAGCCGAATGACCTCTGCCGGGAACACTCAGAATGAGGTTCTGATTTAATGCCACATAGGAGCGTTTCACTGTTTTCAAGGCTTCACAGGAAGAATTCCGGAATCTAACTGGTGGCAAGCCTCCGGCTGTTCCGGGTGAACATCTCCTTGTAAATCCCCCGTGGTTTCTTGTACACCCGTGAATTTTGGGCCATGTTATGCAGTTTGCATTGCTGCACAATTGCTACTGCCTAGCTCGGCTGCGGTTGCAAACATTCAGGCTTGGCAGCCAGATAGGCTGGTCCCGTAGGACACTGTCAGCGGACTGGGTATATCTGATTCCCGTTCTTCTAACCTGAGTGCTACTGATTCCAGCTTTGATGGCTACACTCTACTAAACCGGAGCAGTAAGTTGAACCTCAACTTATGGCACTTTGTGAAAGTGTTGAGAACTAGAGCTCAGATGCTTGGCACGCTACCACTGTCCATCCAGCACCATGGACGCCACTGCCTTCATCTGGCTCTAATTAGTCCATGGTTGTGTTCAGCCGAATGACCTCTGCCGGGAACACACAGAATGAGGTTCTGAGTTATTGCAACATAGGAGCGTTTCACTGCTATGGAACCTTCTTAGGAAGGATTCTGGAATCTTGTTGCCGGGAGGCCTCCGTCTGTTCCGGGTGAACATCTCTTTGTAAATCCCCGGTGGTTTCTTGTACACTCGTGAAATTTGGCCAGGTTATGCAATTTGCATTGCTGTACAATTGCACCTGCCTAGCTCTGCCACGGATGCAAACATTCAGGCCTGGCAGCCAGATAGGCTGGTCCCCATAGGACACTGCCAGCGGACAGGGTCTATCTGCTTCCCGTTCTTGTCACCAGAGTGCTACTGATTCCAGCTTTGACGACTACACTCTACTCAACCGGAGCAGTAAGTTGAACCTCAACTTATGGCACTTTGTGAAAGTGTTGAGAACTAGAGCTCAGTGGTTTGGCAAGCCACCACTGTAAATCCAGCACTATGGACGGCACTGCCTACATCTGGCTCTAGTTAGTCCACGGTTGTGTTCAGCCGAATGACCTGTGCCGGGAACACTCAGAATGAGCTTCTGAATTATTGCCACATAGGAGCGTTTCACTGCTTTCAAGGCTTTACAGGAATAATTCCGGAATCTTGCTGCCGGCAGACCTCCGGCTGTTCCGGGTGAACATCTCCTTCAAAATCCCCCGTGGTTTCGTGTACACCCGTGAAATTTGGCTAGATTATGCAGTTTGCATTGCTGCATAATTGCGACTGTCTAGCTCTGTCACAGTTGCAAACATTCAGGCGTATCAGCCAGTCATGCTTTTCCCCATAGCACACTGCCAGCGGACTGGGTATATCTGCTTCCCGTTTTTCTCACCTGAGTGCTACTGATTCCAGCTTGGACGGCTACACTCTACTCAACCATAGCAGTAAGTTGAACCTCAACTTATGGCACTTTCGGAATGTTTGGAGAACTAGAGCTCAGTTGTTTAGCATGCGACCACTCTCCGCCCAGCACTATGGACGGCACTGCCTACATCTGGCTCTAATTTTTCCACGTTTATGTTCAGCCGAATGACCTCTTCCGGGAACACTCAGAATGAGGTTCTGAGTTATCGCAACATAGGAGCGTTTCACTGCTTTCAAGGCTTCTCAGGAAGGATTCCGGAATGTTGCGGCCGGCAGGCCTCCGGCTGTTCCCGGTGAACATCTCCTTGTAAATCCCCCGTGGTTTCTTGTACACCCGTGAAATTTGGCCAGGTTATGCAGTTTGCATTGCTGCACAATTGTGACTGCCTTGCTCTGCCGCGGTTGCAAACATTCAGGCGTGGGTGCCAGATAGGCTGGTTCCTGTAGGACACTGCCAGCGGACTGGGTCTATGTTCTTCCCGTTGTTCTCAACTGAGTGCTACTGATTCCAGCTTTAACGCCTACACTCTACTAAACAGGCTGTGTCCATTCAGCACTATGTACGGCACTGCCGACATCTGGCTCTAATTAGTCCATGGTTGTCGTCAGCCGAATGACCTGAGCCGGGAACACTCAGAATGACCTTCTGATTTATTGCCACATAGGAGCGTTTCACTGTTATCAAGGCTTCACAGGAAGAATTCCGGAATCTTACTGGTGGCAAGCCTCCGGCTGTTCCGGGTGAATATCTCCTTGTAAATCCCCCGTGGTTTCTTGTACACCCTTGAAATTTGGCCAGGTTATGCAGTTTGCATTGCTGCAAAATGGCGCCTGCCTAGCTCTGCCGCGGTTGCAAACATTCAGGCGTGGCAGCCAGATAGGCGGGTCCCGTAGGACACTGTCAGCGGACTGGGTATATCTGATTCCCATTCTTCTAACCTGAGTGCTACTGATTCCAGATTTGTCGGCTATACTCTACTCAACCGGAGCAGTAAGTTGAACCTCAACTTATGGCACTTTGTGAAAGTGTTGAGAACTAGAGCTCAGTTGTTTGGCACGCCAGCACTGTCCATCCTGCACTATGGACGGCACTGCCTACATCTGGCTCTAGTTAGTCCATGGTTGTGTTCAGCCGAATAACCTCTGCCGGGAACACTCAGAATGGGGTTCTGAGTTATTGCAACATAGGAGGGTTTCACTGCTTTTAAGGCTTCTTATGAAGAATTCCGGAACCTTGCTACCGACAGGCCTCCGGCTGTTCCGGGTGAACATCTCCTTGTAAATCCCCAGTGGTTTCTTGTACACCCGTGTAATTGGGCCAGGTTATGCAGTTTGCATTACCGCACAATTGCGCCTGCGTAGCTCTGCCGCGGTTGCAAACATTCAGGTCTGGCAGCCAGATAGACTGGTCCCCGTAGGGCACTGCCAGCGGACTGGGTATATCTGCATTCCATTCTTCTCAACTGAGTGCTACTGATTCCAGCGTTGACGGTTACACTCTAGTCAACCGGAGCAGTAAGTTGAACCTCAACTTATGGCACTTTGTGAAAGTGTTGAGAACTAGAGCTCAGTTGTTTGGCACGCCAGCACTGTCCATCCTGCACTATGGACGGCACTGCATACATCAGGCTCTAATTAGTCCACTGTTGTGTTCAGCCGAATGACCTCTGCCGAGAACACTCAGAATGAGGTTCTGAGTTATTGCCACATAGGAGCGTTTCACTGCTTTCAAGGCTTCTTAGGAAGAATTCCGGAATGTTGCTGCCGGCAGGCCTCCGGCAGTTCCGGGGGAACATCTCCTTGTAAATCCCCGGTGGTTTCTTGTACAACCGTGAAATTTGTCCAGGTTATGCAGATTGCATTGCTGCACAATTGCGCCTGCCTAACTCTGCCGTGGTTGTAAACATTCGGGCGTGGTAGCCAGAGAGGCTGGACCTCGTAGTACACTACCATCGGACTGGGTATATGTGCTTCCCGTTCTTCTCACCTGAGTGCTACTGATTCCAGCTTTGACGGCTACACTCTACTCAACAGTAGCAGTAAGTTGAACCTCAACTTATGGCACTTTATGAAAGTGTTGAGAACTAGAGCTCCGTTGTTTGGCATGCCACCACGGTCCTTCCATCAATATGGACGACACTGTGTACATCTGGCTCTAATTAGTCCACGGTTGTCTTCAGCCGAATGCCCTCTGCCAAGAACACTCAGAATGAGGTTCTGATTGTTGCAACTTAGGAGCATTTCTCTGCTTTCAAAGCTTCTTAGGAAGAATTCCCGAATGTTTTTGCCGGCAGGCCTCTGACTCTTCCGGGTGACCATCTCCTTGTAAATCCCCAGTGGTTTCTTGTACACCCATGAAATTTGGCCATGATATGCAGTGTGCATTGCTGCACAATTGCGCCTGCCTAGTTTGCCGCCGTTGCAAACATTGAGGGGTGGCAGCCAGATAGGCTGGTCCCCGTAGGACACTGCCAGCGGACTGTTTATATCTGCTTCCTCTTCTTTTCAACTGAGTGCTACTGATTCCAGCTTTGACGGCTACACTCTACTCAACCGGAGCAGTAAGTTCAACCTCAACTTATGGCACTTTGTGAAAGTGTTGAGAACTAGAGCTAAGTTGTTTGGCGTTCCACCACAGTCCATCCAGCACTATGGACGGCACTGCCTACATCTGGCTCTAATTAGTCCACGGTTGTGTTCAGCAGAATGACCTCTGCGGGGAACACTCAGAATGAGGTTCTGAGTTATTGCAACATAGGAGTATTTCACTGCTTTCAAGGCTTCTTAGAAAGAATTCCGGAATGTTGCTGCCGGCAGGCCTCTGACTATTCCGGGTGAACATCTCCTTGTAAATCCCCCGTGGTTTCTTGTACACCCGTGAAATTTGGCCAGGTTATGCAGTTTGCATTGCTGCACAATTGTGCCTGGCTAGCTCTGCCACAGTTGCAAACATTCAGGCGTGGCAGCCAGATAGGTTGGTCCCTGTAGGACACTGCCAGCATACTGGGTATAACTGCTTCCGGTTCTTCTCACCTGAGTGCTACTGATTCCAGCTTTGACGGCTACACTCTACTCAACTGGAGCAGTAAGTTGAACCTCAACTTATGGCACTTTGTGAAAGTGTTGAGAACGAGAGCTCAGTTGTTTGGCACGCCACCACTGTCCCTCCAGCACTATGGACGGCACTGCCAACATCTGGCTCTAATTAGTCCATGGTTGTGTTCAGCCGAATGACCTCTGCCGGGACACTTAGAATGAGGTTCTGAGTTATTGCAACATAGGAGCGTTTCACTGCTTTCAAGGCTTCACAGGAAGAATTCCGGAATCTTGCTGCCGGCAGGTCTCCGGCTGTTCCGGATGAACATCTCCTTGTTAATCCCCCGTGGTTTCTTGTACACCCGTGAAATTTGGCCAGGTTATGCAGTTTGCATTGCTGCACAATTGCGCCCTCGTAGCTCTGCCGCGGTTGTAAACATTCAGTCGTGGCAGCCAGATAGGCTGGTCCCTGTAGGACACTGCCAGCGGACTGCATATATCTGCTTCCCGTTCTTCCCACCAAAGTGCTACTGATTCCAGCTTTGACGGCTATACACTACTCATCCGGCAGTGTCCATCCCCCACTATGGACGGCAATGCATACATCTGGCTCTAGTTTGTCCACGGTTTTGTTCAGCCGAATGACCTCTGCCGGGAACACTCAGAATGAGGTTCTGATTTATTGCAACATAGAAGCCTTTCACTGCTTTCAAGGCTTTTCAGGAAAGATTCCGGAATCTTCCTGCCGGCAGGCCTCCGGCTGTTCCGGGGGAACATCTCCTTGTAAATCCCCCGAGGTTTCTTGTAAACCCGTGAAATTTGGCCAGGTTATGCAGTTTCCATTGTTGCACAATGGTCCCTGCCTAGCTCTGCCGCGGTTGCAAACATTCAGGCGTGGCAGCCAGATAGGCTGGACCCCGTAGGACACTGCCAGAGGACTGGGTCTATGTGCTTCCCGTTCTTCTCACCTGAGTGCTACTGATTCTAGCTTTGACCTCTACCCTGTACTCAACCGGAGCAGTAAGTGGAACCTCAACTTATGGCACTTTGTGAAAGTGTTGAAAACTAGAGCTCAGTTGTTTGGCACGCCACCACTGTCCATCCAGGACTATGGACCATAATGCCTACATCTGGCTCTAATTAGTCCATGGTTGTGTTCAGCCGAATGACTTCTGCCGGGAACACTCAGAATGAGCTTCTGAGTTATTGCGACATAGGAGCATTTCACTGCTTTCAAGGCTTCTTACCAAGGATTCCGGAATGTTGCTGCTGGCAGGCCTCCGGATGTCCCGGGTGAACATCTTGTAAATCCCCCGTGGTTTCTTGTACACCCATGAAATTTGGCCAGCGTATGCAGTTTGCATTGCTGCACAATTGCGCCTGCCTAGTTCTGCCGCGGTTGCAAACATTCAGGCGTGGCAGCCAGATAGGCTGGACCCCGTAGGACACTGCGAGTAGACTGGGTATATCTGCTTCCCGTTCTCACCTGAGTGCTACTGATTTTAGCTTTGACGGCTACACTCTACTCAACCGCAGCAGTAAGTTGAACCTCAAATAATGGCACTTTGTGAAAGTGTTGAGAACTAGAGCTCAGTTGTTTGGCACGCGACCACTTTCCATCCAGCACTATGGAGGAACTGCCTACATCTGGCTCTAATTAGTCCACGGTTGTGTGCAGCCGAATGACCTCTGCCGGGAACACTCAGAATGAGGTTCTCAGTTATTTCAACATAGGAGTATTTCACTGCTTTCAAGGCTTCTTAGGAAGAATTCCAGAAACTTGTTGCCGACAGACTTCCGGCTGTTCCGGGTGAACATCTCCTTGTAAATCCCAGGTGCTTTCTTGCACAAACGTGAAATTTGGCCAGGTTATGCAGTTTGCATTGCTGCAAAATTGCGCCAGACTAGCTCTCCCGGGGTTGCAAACATTCAGGCGTGGCAGCCAGATAAGCTGGTCCCCGTAGGACACTGTCAGCGTACTGGGTCTATCTGCTTCCCGTTCTTCTCACCTGAGTGCTACTGATTCCAGCTTTAACGCCTACACTGTACTAAACAGGCTGTGTCCATTCAGCACTATGTACGGCACTGCCGACATCTGGCTCTAATTAGTCCATGGTTGTCGTCAGCCGAATGACCTGAGCCGGGAACACTCAGAATGACCTTCTGATTTATTGCCACATAGGAGCGTTTCACTGTTATCAAGGCTTCACAGGAAGAATTCCGTAATCTTACTGGTGGCAAGCCTCCGGCTGTTCCGGGTGAATATCTCCTTGTAAATCCCCCGTGGTTTCTTGTACACCCTTGAAATTTGGCCAGGTTATGCAGTTTGCATTGCTGCAAAATGGCGCCTGCCTAGCTCTGCCGCGGTTGCAAACATTCAGGCGTGGCAGCCAGATAGGCGGGTCCCGTAGGACACTGTCAGCGGACTGGGTATATCTGATTCCCATTCTTCTAACCTGAGTGCTACTGATTCCAGATTTGTCGGCTATACTCTACTCAACCGGAGCAGTAAGTTGAACCTCAACTTATGGCACTTTGTGAAAGTGTTGAGAACTAGAGCTCAGTTGTTTGGCACACTACCACTGTCCATCCAGCACCATGGACGTCACTGCCTTCATCTGGCTCTATTAATCCACGGTTGAGTTCAGCCGAATGACCTCTGCCCGGAACACTCAGAATGAGGTTCTGAGTTATTGCAACATAGGAGCGTTGTACTGCTTTCAAACCTTCTTAGGAAGGATTCCGGAATCTTGCTGCCGGCAGGTCTTCGGCTGTTCCGGGTGAACATCTCCTTGTAAATCCCCCTTGGTTTCTTGTACACCCGTGAAATTTGCCTAGTTATGCAATTTGCATTGCTGCACAATTGTGCCTGCCCAGCTGTACCGGGGTTGCAAACATTAAGGCATTGCAGCCAGATATGCTGATCCCCTTAGGACACTGCCAGAGGTTTGGGTCCATCTGCTTCCAGTTCTTCTCACCTGAGTGCTACTAATTCCACCTTTGACGGCTACACTCTACTAAACCGGAGCAGTAAGTTGAACCTCAACTTATGGCACTTTGTGAAAGTGTTGCGAACTAGAGCTCAGTTGTTTGGAACGCCACCACTGTCCATCCAGCACTATGGACGGCACTGCCTATATCCGGCTCTAATTAGTCCATGGTTGTGTTCAGCCGAATGACCTCTTCTGGGAACACTCAGAATGAAGGTCTGAATTATTGCTACATAGGAGCGTTTCACTGCTCTCAAGGCTTCTTAGGAAGGATTCCCGAAACTTGCTGCTGGCAGGCCTCCGGCTATTCCGGGTGAACATCTTGTAAATCCCCCGTGGTTTCTTGTACACCCGTGAAATTTGGCGAGGTTATGCAGTTTGCATTGCTGCACAAATTCGCCTGCCTAGCTCTGGGACGGTTGCAAACATTCAGGCGTGGCAGCCAGATAGTCTGGTCCCCGTAGGACACTGTCAGCGGACTGGGTATATCTCCTTGCCGTTTTCTCACCTGAGTACAACTGATTCCAGCTTTGATGGCTAGAGTCTACTAAACCGGCAGTGTCCATCCAGCACTATGTACGGCACTGCCTACATGTGGCTATAATTAGTCCTCGGTTGGGATCAGCCGAATGACCTCTGCCGGGAACACTCAGAATGAGGTTCTGACTTATTGCAACATAGGAGACTTTCACTGCTTTCAAGGCTTCTCAGGAAGGATTCCTGAATGTTGCTCCCGGCAGGCCTCCGGCAGTTCCGACTGAACATCTCCTTGTAAATCACCCATGGTTTCTTGTACAGCCGTGAAATTTGGCCAGGTTATGCAGTTTGCACTGTTGCACAATTGCGCCTGCCTAGCTCAGCCGTGGTGGCAAACATTCAGGCGTGGCAGCCAGATAGGCTGGTCCCCATAGGACACTGCCAGCGGACTGAGTATATCTGCTTCCCGTTCTTCTCACCTGAGTGCTAGTGATTGCAGGTTTGACGGCTACACTCTACTCAACCGGAGCAGTAATTTGAACCTCAACTTATGGCACTTTGTGAAAGTGTTGAGATCTAGAGCTCAGTTGTTTGGCACGCGACCACAGTCCATTCAGCAGTTTGGACGGCACTGCCTACATCTGGCTCTAATAAGTTCATGGTTGTGTTCAGCCGAATGACCTCTGCCGGGAACACTCAGAATGGGGTTCTGAGTTATTGCAACATAGGAGCATTTCACTGCTTTCAAGGCTTCTTAGGAAGGATTACGGAATATTGCTGCCGGCAGGCCTCCGGCTGTTCCGGGTGATCATGTCCTCGTAAATGCCCCGTGTTTTCTTGTACACCCGTGAAATTTGGCCAGGTTATGCAGTTTGCATGGCTGCACAATTGCTCCAGCCTTGTTCTGCCGCAGTTGCAAACATTCAGGCATGGCAGCTGGATAGGTTGGTCCCCATAGGACACTGCCAGCGGACTGGGTCTATCTGCTTCCCGTTCTTCTCACCTGAGTGGTACTGATTCCAGCTTTGACGGCTACACTCTACTAAACCGGAGCAGTAAGTTGAACCTGAACTTATGGCACTGTGTGAAAGTGTTGAGAACAAGAGCTCAGTTGTTTGACACGCCACCACTGTCCATCCAGCACTATGGACGGCACTGCATACATCTGGCTCTAATTAGTCCACGGTTGTGTTCAACCGAATGACCTCTTCCAGGAACACTCAGAATGAGGTTCTGAGTTATTGCAACATAGCAGAGTTTCACTGCTTTCAAGGCTTCTTAGGAAGAATTCCGGAATCTTGCTGCCAGCAGGCCCCGGCTGTTCCGGGTGAACATCTCCTTGTAAATCCCCCGTGGTTTCTTTTACACCCGTGAAATTTAGCCCGGTTATGCAGTTTGCATTGCTGAACAATTGTGCCTGTCTAGCTCTGCCGCGGTTGCAAATATTCACGCGTGGCAGCTAGATAGGCTGGTTCCCGTAGGACACTGCCTGCAGACTGGGTCTATCAGTTTCCCGTTCTTCTCACCTGAGTGCTACTGATTCCACCTTTGACGACTACACTCTACTCAACCGGAGCAGTAAGTTGAACCTCAACTTATGGCACTTTGTGAAAATGTTGAGAACTAGAGCTCAGTTGTTTGGCACGCCACCACTGTACATCCAGCACTATGGACGGCGCTGCATACATCTGGCTGTAATTAGTCCACGGTTGTGTTCAGCCGAATGACCTCTGCCGGGAACACTCAGAATGAGGTTCTGAGTTATGGCAACATAGGAGCATTTCATTGCTTTCAAGGCTTCTTAGGAAGGATTCCGGAATCTTGCTGCCAGCAGGCCTCCGGCTGTTCCGGGTGAACATCTCCTTGTAAATCCCCCCTGTTTTCTTGTACACCCGTGAAATTTGGCCAGATAATGCAGTTTCCATTGCTGCACAATTGCGCCTGCCTAGCTCTGCCGCAGTGGCAAACATTCAGGCGTGACAGGCATAGGCGTGTCCCCGTAGGATTCTGCCAGCAGATTGCATATATCAGCTTCCCGTTCTTCTAACCTCAGTGCTACTGATTCCAGCTTTGATGGCTACACTCTACTAAACCGACAGTGTCCATCCAGCACTATGTACGGCACTGCCTACATCTGGCTCTAATTAGTGCACGGTTGTGTTCAGCCGAATGACCTCTGCCGGGAACACTCACAATCAGTTTCTGATTTATTGCCACATAGGAGCGTTTCACTGTTATCAAGGCTTCACAGGAAGAATTCCGGAATCTTACTGGTGGCAAGCCTCCGGCTGTTCCGGGTGAACATCTCCTTGTAAATCCCCCGTGGTTTCTTGTACACCCGTGAAATTTGCCCAGGTTATGCAGTTTGCATTGCTGCAAAATGGCGCCTGCCTAGCTCTGCCGCAGTTGCAAACATTCAGGCTTGGCAGCCAGATAGGCTGGTCCCGTAGGACACTGTCAGCGGACTGGGTATATCTGATTCCCATTCTTCTAACCTGAGTGCTACTGATTCCAGCTTTGATGGCTACACTCTACTAAACCGGCGCAGTATGTTGAGACTCAACTTATGGCACTTTGTGAAAGTGTTGAGAACTAGAGCTCAGTTGTTTGGCACGCTACCACTGTCCATCCAGCACCATGGACGCCACTGCCTTCCTCTTGCTCTATTAATCCACGGTTGAGTTCAGCCGAATGACCTCTGCGGGGAACACACAGAATGAGGTTCTGAGTTATTGCAACATAGGAGCCTTTCACTGCTATCGAAGCTTCTTAGGAAGGATTCTGGAATCTTGCTGCCGGGAGGCCTCCGTCTGTTCCGGGTGAATATCTCTTTGTAAATCCCCGGTGGTTTCTTGTACACCCGTGAAATTTGGCCAGGTTATGCAGTTTGCATTGATGCACAATTGTGCCTGCCTAGCTCTGCCGCGGATGCAAACATTCAGGCTTGGCAGCCAGATAGGCTGGTCCCGGTAGGACACTGCCAGCAGACTGGGTATATCTGCTTCCCGTTGTTCTAACCAGAGTGCTACTGATTCCAGCTTTGACGACTACACTCTACTCAACCGGAGCAGTAAGTTGAACCTCAACTTATGGCACTTTGTGAAAGTGTTGAGAACTAGAGCTCAGTTGTTTAGCACGCCACCACTGTAAATCCAGCACTGTGGACGGCACTGCCTACATCTGGCTCTAGTTAGTCCACGGTTGTGTTCACCCGATAACCTCTGCCGGGAACACTCAGAATGGGGTTCTGAGTTATTGCAACATAGGAGCGTTTCACTGCTTTCAAGGCTTCTTATTAAGAATTCCGGAACCTTGCTACCGGCAGGCCTCCCGCTGTTCCGGGTGAACATCTCCTTGTAAATCCCCAGTGGTTTCTTGTACACCCGTGAAATTTGGCCAGGTTATGCAGTTTGCAGTACCGCACAATTGCGCCTGCCTAGCTCTGCCGCGGTTGAAAACATTCAGGTCTGGTAGCCAGGTAGACTGGTCCCCGAATGACACTGCCAGCGGACTGGGTATATCTGCATTCCGATCTTCTCAACTCAGTGCTACTGATTCCAGCTTTGACGGCTACACTCTAGTCAACCAGAGCAGTAAGTTGATCCTCAACTTATGGCACTTTGTGAAAGTGTTGAGAACTAGAGCTCACTTGTTTGGCACACCACCACTCTCCAGCCAGCACTATGGACGGCACTGCATGCATCTGGCTATAGTTAGTCCACGGTTGTGTTCAGCCGAATGAGCTCTGCCGGGAACACTCACAATGAGGTTCTGAGTTATTGCAACATAGGAGTTCTTCACTGCTTTCAAGGCTTCTTAGGAAGAATTCTAGAATCTTGCTGCCGGCAGGCCTCCGGTTGTTCCGAGTGAACATCTCCTTCTAAATCCCCCGTGGTTTCTTGTACACCCGTGAAATTTGGCTAGATTATGCAGTTTGTATTGCTGCATAATTGCGCCTGCCTAGCTATAACGTGGTTGCAAACATTCAGGCGTGGCAACCAGATAGGATGGTCCCCGTAGGCCAGGGCCAGCGGACTGGGTATATCTCCTTTCCATTCTTCTCACCTGAGTGCTTCTGATTCCCGCTTTGACGGCTACACTATACTCAACCGAAGCAGTAAGTTGAACCTCTAATTATGGCACTCTGTTAAAGTTTGGAGAACTAGAGCTCAGTTGTTTGGCATGCGACCACTGTCCATCCAGCACTATGGACAGCATTGCCTACATCTGGATCTAATTAGTCCACGGTTATGTTCAGCCAATGACCTCTGCCGGGAACACTCCGAATGAGGTGCTGAGTTATTGCAACATAGGAGTGTTTCACTGTGTTCAAGGCTTCTTAGGAAGAATTCCGGAATCTTGTTGCCGGCAGGCCTCCGGCTCTTCCGGATGAACATGTCCTTGTATTTCCTCCTGGTTTCTTGTACACCCGTGAAATTTAGCTAGCTTATGCAGTTTGCATTGCTGCATAATTGCGACTGTCTAGCTCTGTCCCGGTTACGAACATTGAGGCGTATCAGCCAGATAGGCTTTTCCCCGTAGGAAACTGCCAGCAGACTGGGTATATCTGCTTCCCGTTCTTCTCACCTGAGTGCTACTGATTTCAGCTTGGACGGCTACACTCTACTCAACCATAGCAGTAAGTTAAACCTCAACAAATGGCACTTTCGGAACGTTTGGAGAACTAGAGCTCAGTTGTTTACCATGCGACCACTATGGACGGCAATACATACATCTGGCTCTAATTTTTCCATGTTTATGTTCAGCCGAATGACCTCTACCGGGAACACTCAGAATGAGGTTCTGAGTTATCGCAACATAGGAGCTTTTCACTGCTTTTAAGGCTTCTCAGGAAGGATTCCGGAATGTTGCTGCCGGCAGGCCTCCGGCTGTTCCTGGTGAACAGATACTTGGAAATCCCCCGTGGTTTCTTGTACACCCGTGAAATTTGGCCAGGTTATGCAGTTTGCATTGCTGCACAATTGCGCCTGCCTAGCTCTGCCGCGGTTGCAAACATTCAGGCGTGGCAGCTAGATAGGCTGGTCCCCGTAGAACACTGCCAGCGGGCTATGTCTATCTGCTTCCCGTTCTTCTCACCTGAGTGCTACTGATTCCAGGTTTGTTGCCTACACTCTACTCAACCGGAGCAATAAGTTGAACCACAACTTATGGCACTTTGTGAAAGTGTTGAGAACTAGAGCTCAGTTATTTGGCATGCCACCACTGTCCATCCAGCATTATGGACGGCACTGCCTACATCTGGCTCTAAGTAGCCCATGGTTGTGTTTAGCCGAATGACCTCTGTCGGCAACACTCAGAATGATGTTCTCAGTTATTGCAACATAGGAGCGTTTCACTGCTTTCAAGGCTTCTCAGGAAGAATTCCGGAATCTTGCTGCTGGCAGGCCTCCGGCTGTTCCGGGTGAACATCTCCTTGTAAATCCCCCGTGGTTTCTTGTACACCCGTGAAATTTGGCCAGGTTATGCAGTATGCATGGCTGCACAATTGCGCCTGCCTAGCTCTGCCACGGTTGCAAACTTTCAGGCGTGGCAGCCAGATAGGCTGGTTCCTGTAGGACACTGCCAGCGGACTGGGTATATCTGCTTCCCGTTCTTCTCCCCTGAGTGCTACTGATTCCAGCTTTGACGGCTACACTCTACTCAACTGGAGCAGTAAGTTGAACCTCAACTTATGTCACTTTGTGAAAGTGTTGAGAACTAGAGCTCAGTTGTTTGGCACGCCACAACAGTGCATCCAGCACTATGGACAGCAGAGCCTACATCTGGCTCTAATTAGTCCACGGTTGTGTTCAGCCGAATGACCTCTGCCGGGAACACTCAGAATGAAGTTCTGAATTATTGCAACATAGGAGCGTTTCACTGCTTTCAAGGCTTCTTAGGAAGAATTCCGGAATGTTGCTGCCGGCAGGCCTCCGGCTGTCCCGGGTGAACATCTCCTTGTAAATCCCCCGTGGTATCTTGTACACCCGTGAAATTTGGCCAGGTTATGCAGTTTGCATTGCTGCACAATTTTGACTGCCTTGCTCTGCCACCGTTGCAAACATTCAGGCGTGGCAGCCAGATAGGCTGGTCCCCGTAGGACACTGCCAGCGGACTGGGTATATCTGCTTCCCGTTCTTCTCCACTGAGTGCTACTGATTCCAGCTTTGACGGCTACACTCTACTCAACCGGAGCAGTAAGTTGAACCTCAACATATGGCACTTTGTGAAAGTTTGGAGAACTAAAGCTCAGTAGTTTTCCAATCGAAAACACTGCCTATATCTGGCTCTTATTAGTCCATTGCCTACATCTGGCTCTAATTAGTCCACTGCCTACATCTGGCTCTAATTATTCCACGGATGAGTTCAGCCGAATGACCTCTACTGGGAACACTCAGAATGAGGTTCTCAGTTATTGTAACATAGGAGCGTTTCACTGCTTTCAAGGCTTTTCAGGAAGGATTCTGGAATCTTGCTGTCGGTAGGCCTCCGGCTGTTCTGGGTGAACATCTCCTTGTAAATCCGCTGTTGTTTCTTGTACACCCGTGAAATTTGGGCAGGGTATGCAGTTTGCTTTGCTGCACAATTGCGCCTGCCTAGCTCTGCCGCGGTGGCAAAGATTCAGGCATTCCAGCCATATAGGCTGCTCCCCATAGGACACTGCCAGCGGACTGGATGTATCTGCTTCCCGTTCTTCTCACCTGTGTGCTACTGATTCCAGCATTGACAGCTACACTCTACTCATCCGCACAAGTAAGTTGAACCTCAACTTAGGGCACTTTCTGAAACTGTTGAGAACTAGAGCTCAGATGTTGGGCATGCGACCACTGTCCATCCAGCATTATGGACGGCACTGTCTACATCTGGCTCTAATTAGTCCACGGTTGTGTTCACCGAATGACCACTGCCGGGAACACTCAGAAAGAGGTTCTGAGTTATTGCAACATAGGAGCGTTTCACTGCTTTCACGGCTTCTTAGGATGAGTTGCGGAATCTTGCTGCCGGCAGGCCTCCGGCTGTTCCGGGTGAACATCTCCTTGTAAATCCCCCGTGGTTTCTTGTACACCCGTGAATTTTGGCCAGGTTATGCAGTTTGCATTGCTGCACAATTGTGCCTGCCTAGCTCTGCCGAAGTTGCAAACATTCAGTCGTCGCAGCCAGATAGGCTGGACCCCGTTGGACACTGCCAGGGTAATGGGTATATCTGCTTCCCGTTCTTCTCACCTGAGTGCTACTGATTCCAGCTTTGACGGCTACACTCTACTCAACCGCAGAAGTAAGTTGAACCTCAGCTTATGGCGCTTTGTGAAAGTGTTGAGAACTAGAGCTCAGTTGTTTGGCTCGCCACCATTGTCCATCCAGCACTATGGACGGCCCTGCCTGCATCTGGCTCTAATTAGTCCACGGTTGTGTTCAGCCGAATGACCTCTGCCGGGAACACTCAGAATGAGGTTCTGAGTTGTTTCAACATAGGAGCGTTTCACTGCTTTCAAGGCTTCTTAGGAAGAATTCCGGAATGTTGTTTCCGGCAAGCCTCCCGCTGTTCCGGGTGAACATCTCCTTGTAAATCCCCCGTGGTTTCTTGTACAGCCGTGAAATTTGGCCAGGTCATGCAATTTGCATTGCTGCACACTTGCTACTGCCTAGCTCTGCCGCGGTTGCAAACATTCAGGCGTGGCAGCCAGATAGGCTGGTCCCCGTAGGACACTGCCAGCGGACTGGGTATATCTGCTTCCCGTTCTTCTCCCCTGAGTGCTACTGATTCCAGCTTTGACGGCTACACTCTACTCAACTGGAGCAGTAAGTTGAACCTCAACTTATGTCACTTTGTGAAAGTGTTGAGAACTAGAGCTCAGTTGTTTGGCACGCCACAACAGTGCATCCAGCACTATGGACAGCAGAGCCTACATCTGGCTCTAATTAGTCCACGGTTGTGTTCAGCCGAATGACCTCTGCCGGGAACACTCAGAATGAAGTTCTGAATTATTGCAACATAGGAGCGTTTCACTGCTTTCAAGGCTTCTTAGGAAGAATTCCGGAATGTTGCTGCCGGCAGGCCTCCGGCTGTCCCGGGTGAACATCTCCTTGTAAATCCCCCGTGGTATCTTGTACACCCGTGAAATTTGGCCAGGTTATGCAGTTTGCATTGCTGCACAATTTTGACTGCCTTGCTCTGCCACCGTTGCAAACATTCAGGCGTGGCAGCCAGATAGGCTGGTCCCCGTAGGACACTGCCAGCGGACTGGGTATATCTGCTTCCCGTTCTTCTCCACTGAGTGCTACTGATTCCAGCTTTGACGGCTACACTCTACTCAACCGGAGCAGTAAGTTGAACCTCAACATATGGCACTTTGTGAAAGTTTGGAGAACTAAAGCTCAGTAGTTTTCCAATCGAAAACACTGCCTATATCTGGCTCTTATTAGTCCATTGCCTACATCTGGCTCTAATTAGTCCACTGCCTACATCTGGCTCTAATTATTCCACGGATGAGTTCAGCCGAATGACCTCTACTGGGAACACTCAGAATGAGGTTCTCAGTTATTGTAACATAGGAGCGTTTCACTGCTTTCAAGGCTTTTCAGGAAGGATTCTGGAATCTTGCTGTCGGTAGGCCTCCGGCTGTTCTGGGTGAACATCTCCTTGTAAATCCGCTGTTGTTTCTTGTACACCCGTGAAATTTGGGCAGGGTATGCAGTTTGCTTTGCTGCACAATTGCGCCTGCCTAGCTCTGCCGCGGTGGCAAAGATTCAGGCATTCCAGCCATATAGGCTGCTCCCCATAGGACACTGCCAGCGGACTGGATGTATCTGCTTCCCGTTCTTCTCACCTGTGTGCTACTGATTCCAGCATTGACAGCTACACTCTACTCATCCGCACAAGTAAGTTGAACCTCAACTTAGGGCACTTTCTGAAACTGTTGAGAACTAGAGCTCAGATGTTGGGCATGCGACCACTGTCCATCCAGCATTATGGACGGCACTGTCTACATCTGGCTCTAATTAGTCCACGGTTGTGTTCACCGAATGACCACTGCCGGGAACACTCAGAAAGAGGTTCTGAGTTATTGCAACATAGGAGCGTTTCACTGCTTTCACGGCTTCTTAGGATGAGTTGCGGAATCTTGCTGCCGGCAGGCCTCCGGCTGTTCCGGGTGAACATCTCCTTGTAAATCCCCCGTGGTTTCTTGTACACCCGTGAATTTTGGCCAGGTTATGCAGTTTGCATTGCTGCACAATTGTGCCTGCCTAGCTCTGCCGAAGTTGCAAACATTCAGTCGTCGCAGCCAGATAGGCTGGACCCCGTTGGACACTGCCAGGGTAATGGGTATATCTGCTTCCCGTTCTTCTCACCTGAGTGCTACTGATTCCAGCTTTGACGGCTACACTCTACTCAACCGCAGAAGTAAGTTGAACCTCAGCTTATGGCGCTTTGTGAAAGTGTTGAGAACTAGAGCTCAGTTGTTTGGCTCGCCACCATTGTCCATCCAGCACTATGGACGGCCCTGCCTGCATCTGGCTCTAATTAGTCCACGGTTGTGTTCAGCCGAATGACCTCTGCCGGGAACACTCAGAATGAGGTTCTGAGTTGTTTCAACATAGGAGCGTTTCACTGCTTTCAAGGCTTCTTAGGAAGAATTCCGGAATGTTGTTTCCGGCAAGCCTCCCGCTGTTCCGGGTGAACATCTCCTTGTAAATCCCCCGTGGTTTCTTGTACAGCCGTGAAATTTGGCCAGGTCATGCAATTTGCATTGCTGCACACTTGCTACTGCCTAGCTCTGCCGCGGTTGCAAACATTCAGGCGTGGCAGCCAGATAGGCTGGTCCCCGTAGGACACTGCCAGCGGACTGGGTATATCTGCTTCCCGTTCTTCTCACCTGGGTGCTCTTGATTCCAGCTTTGACGGCTACACTCTACTCAACCGGAGCAGTCAGTTGAAACTCAACTTGTGGCACTTTCGGAAAGTGTTGAGAACTAGAGCTCAGTTTTTTTGAACGCCACCACTGTCCATCCAGCACTATGGAGGATACTGATTCCATCTGGCTGTAATTAGTCCACGGTTGTGTTCAGCCGAATGACCTCTGCCGGGAACACTCAGAATGAGGTTCTGAGTTATTGCAACATAGGAGCGTTTCACTGCTTTCAAGGCTTCTTAGGAAGGATTCCAGAATGTTGCTGCGGGCAGGCCTCCGGCTGTTCAGGGTGACCATCTCCTTGTATATCCCCCGTGGTTTCTTTTACACCCGTGAAATTTGGCCAGGTTATGCAGTTTGCATTGCTGCACGGTTGCACCTGCATAGCTCTGCCGCGGTTGCAAACATTCAGGCGTGGCAGCAAGATAGGCTGGTCCCCGTAGGACACTGCCAGCGGACTGGGTATTTGTGCTTCCCATTCTTCTCACCCGAGTGCTACTGATTCCAGCTTTTACGGCTACACTCTACTCAACCGGAGCAGTAAGTAGAACCTCAACTTATGGCACTTTGTGAAAGTGTTGAGAACTAGACTTCAGTTGTTTGGCACGCCACCACTGTCCATCCAGCACTGTGGACCGCACTGCCTACATCTGGCTCTAATTAGTCCACGGTTGTGTTTAGCCGAATGACCTCTGCCGGGAATACTCAGAATGAGGTTCTGAGATATTGCAACATAGGAGCGTTTCACTGCTTTCAAGGCTTCTTAGGAAGAATTCCGGAATCTTGCTGCCGGCAGGCCTCCGGCTGTTCCGGGTGAACATCTCCTTGTAAATCCCCCGTGGTTTCTTGTACACCCGTGAAATTTGGCCAGTTTATGCAGTTTGCATGGCTGCACAATTGCGCCTGCCTTGCTCTGCCACGGTTGCAAACATTCAGGAATGGCAGCCAGATAGGCTGGTTCCTGTAAGACACTGCCAGCAGACTGGGTCTATGTGCTTTCCGTTGTTCTCAACTGAGTGCTACTGATTCCAGCTTTGACGGCTACACTCTACTCAACTGGAGCAGTAAGTTGAACCTCAACTTATGGCACTTTGGAAAGTGTTGAGAACTAGAGCTCAGTTGTTTGGCACGCCACAACAGTCCATCCAGCACTATGGACAGCAGAGCCTACATCTGGCTATAATTAGTCAACGGTTGTGTTCAGCCGAATGACCTCTGCCGGGAACACTCAGAATGACGTTCTGAATTATTGCAACATAGGAGCGTTTCACTGCTTTCAAGGCTTCTTAGGAAGAATTCCGGAATGTTGCTGCCGGCAGGCCTCCGGCTGTTCCGGGTGAATATCTCCTTGTAAATCCCCCGTGGTTTCTTGTACACCCGTGAAATTTGGCCAGATTATGCAGTTTGCATTGCTGCACAATTGTGACTGCCTTGCTTTGCCGCGGTTGCAAACATTCAGGCGTAGCAGCAAGATAGGCTGGTCCCCGTCTGACACTGCCAGCGGACTGGGTATATCTGCTTCCCGTTCTTCTCATCTGAGTGCTACTGATTCCAGCTTTGACGGCTACACTCTACTCAACCGGAGCAGTAAGTTGAACCTCAACATATGGCACTTTGTGAAAGTTTGGAGAACTAAAGCTCAGTTGTTTTCCAATCGAAAACACTGCCTATATCTGGCTCTAATTAGTCCATTGCCTAAATCTGGCTCTAATTAGTCCACTGCCTACATCTGGCTCTAATTAATCCACAGATAAGTTCAGCCGAATGACCTCTGCTGGGAACACTCAGAATGAGGTTCTGAGTTATTGTAACACAGGAGCGTTTCACTGCTTTCAAGGCTTCTCAGATAGGATTCTGGAATCTTGCTGTCGGTAGGCCTTCGGCTGTTCTGGGTGAACATCTCCTTGTAAATCCGCCGTTGTTTCTTGTACACCCTAGAAATTTGGCCAGGTTATGCAGTTTGCTTTGCTGCACAATTGCGCCTGCCTAGCTCTGCTGCGGTGGCAAACATTCAGGCATTCCAGCCAGATAGGCTGCTCCCCATAGGACACTGCCAGTGGACTGGATGTATCTGCTTCCCGTTCTTCTCACCTGTGTGCTACTGATTCCAGCTTTGACGGCTACACTCTACTCAACCGCAGCAGTAAGTTGAACCTCAACTTAGGGCACTTTCTGAAACTGTTGAGAACTAGAGCTCAGATGTTGGGAATGCGACCACTGTCCATCCAGCATTATGGACGGCACTGTCTACATCTGGCTCTAATTAGTCCACGGTTGTGTTCAGCTGAATGACCTCTGCCGGGAACACTCAGAATGAGGTTCTGAGTTATTGCAACATAGGAGCGTTTAACTGTTTCACGGCTTCTTAGGATGAATTCTGGAATCTTGCTGCCGGCAGGCCTCCGGCAGTTCTGGGTGAACATTTCCTTGTAAATCCCCCGTGGTTTATTTTACACCCGTGAATTTTTGCCAGGTTATGCAGTTTGCATTGCGGCACAATTGTGCCTGCGTAGCTCTGCAGCGGTTGCAAACATTCAGGCGTGGCAGCCAGATAGGCTGGTCCCCGTAGGACATTGTCAGCGGACTGGGTATATCTGCTTCCCGTTCTTCTCACATGAGTGCTACTGATTCCAGCTTTGAAGGCTACACTCTACTAAACCGGAGCAGTAAGTTCAAACTCAACTTATGGCATTTTGTGAAAGTGTTGAGAACTAGAGCTCAGTTGTTTATAATGCCACCACTGTCAATCCAGCACTGTGGACGGCACTGCCTACATCTGGCTCTATTAATCCACGGTTTTGTTCAGCCGCATGACTTTTGCCGGGAAAACTCAGAATGAGGTTCTGCGTTCCTGCAACATAGGAGCGTTTCACTGCTTTCAAGGCTTCTTAGGAAGGATTCTGGAAGGTTGCTGCGGGCAGGCCTCCTGGTGTTCCGGGTGAACATCTCCTTGTAAATCCCGCATGGTTTCTTGTACACCTGAGAAATTTGGACAGGTTATGCAGTTTGCATTGCTGCACAAATGCGCCTGCCTAGCTCTGCCCTGGTTGCAAACATTCAGACGTGGCAGCCAGATAGTCTGGTCCACGTAGGAAACTGCCAGCAGACCTGGTATATCTGCTTCCCGTTCTTCTCACCTGAGTGCTACTGATTCCAGCTTTGAAGGCTAAACTCTACTCAACCGGCAGTGTCCATCCAGCACTATGGACGGCACTGCCTACATCGGGCTCTATTAATCCACGGTTGGGTTCAGCCGAATGACCTCTGCCGGGAACACTGAGAATGAGGTTCTGTGTTATTGCAACATACAGCGTTTCACTGCTTTCAAGGTTTCTTAGGAAGGATTCCGAAATGTTGCTGCCGGCAGGCCTCCGGCTGTTCCGGGTGAACATCTCTTTGTAAATCCCCCGTGGTTTCTTGTACACCCGTGAATTTTGGCCAGGTTATGCAGTTTGCATTGCTGCACAATTGTGCCTGCCTGGCTCTGCCGAGGTTGCAAACATTCAGTCGTGGCAGCCAGACAGGCTGGACCCAGTAGGACACTGCAAGCGGACTGGGTATATCTGCTTCCCATTCTTCTCACCTGCGTGCTCCTGATTCCTGCTTTGACGGCTACACTCTACTCAACCGCAGCAGTAAGTTGAACCTCAACTTATGGCACTTTTTGAAAGTGTTGAGAACTAGAGCTCAGTTGTTTGACACGCCACCACTGTCCATCCAGCACTATAGGGGGCACTGCCTACATCTGGCTGTAATTAGTGCACGGTTGTGTTCAGCCGAATGACCTCTGCCGGGAACACTCAGGATGAGGTTCTCAGTTGTTGCAACATAGGTGCGTTTGACTGCTTTCAAGGCTTCTTAGGAAGAATTCCGGAATCTTACTGCCAGTAGGCCTCCGGCTATTGCGGGTGTACATCTCCTTGTAAATCCCCCGAAGTTTCTTGTACACCCGTGAAATTTGGCCAGGTTAAGCAGTTTCCATTGCTGCACAAATGCGCCTGCCTAGCTCTTCCGCTGTTGCAAACATTCAGGCGTGGCAGAAAGATAGGCTGGACACTGAAGGACACTGCCAGCAGACTGGGTATATCTGCTTCCCTTTCTTCTCACCTGAGTGCTACTGATTCCAGCTTTTACGGCTACACTCTACTCAACCGGAGCAGTAAGTTTAACCTCACCTTATGGGAATTTGTGAACGTGTTGAGAACTAGAGCTCAGTTTTTGGCTCGCCACCACTGTCCATCCAGCCCTATGGACGGCACTGCCTACATCTGGCTCTAATTAGTCCACGGTTGTGTTCAGCCGAATGAGCTCTGCCGGGAACACTCAGAATGAGGTTCTCAGTTATTGCAACATAGGAGCGTTTCACTGCTTTCAAGGCTTCTTAGGAAGAACTCCGTTATCTTGCTACCGGCAGGCCTCCGGCTCTTCCAGGTGAACATCTCCTTTTAATTCCCCCGTGGTTTCTTGTACACCCGTGAAATTTGGCCAGGTTGTGCAGTTTGCATTGCTGCACAATTGCGCCTGCCTAGTTCTGCTGCGGTTGCAAACATTCAGTCGTGGCAGCCAGATAGGCTAGACCACGGAAGACACTGCCAGGGGACTGGATGTATCTGCTTCCTGTTCTTCTCACTTGAGTGCTACTGATTCCAGCTTTGACGGATACACTCTACTCAACGGAGCAGTAAGTTTAACCTCAACTTATGGTACTTTGTGAAAGTGTGGAAAACTAGAGCTCAGTTGTTTTGCATGCCACCACAGTCCATCCAGCATTATGGACGGCACTACCTACATCTGGCTCTAATTAGTCCACAGTTGTGTTCAGCCGAATGACCTCTGCCGGGAACACTCAGAATGAGATTCTGAGTGATTGCAACATAGGAGCGTTTCACTGCTGTCAAGCCTTCTTAGGGAAAATTTCCGGAATCTTGCTGCCGGCAAGCCTCCGGCTATTCCGGGTGAAAACCTCCTCGTAAATCCCCCGTGGTTTCTTGTACACCCGTGAAATTTGGCCAGGTTATGCAGTTTGCATTGCTGCACAATTGCGCCTGGCTCGCTCTGCTGCGGTTGCAAATATTCAGGTGTGGCAACCAGGTAGGCTGTTCCCCGTAGGACACTGCCAGCGGACTGGGTATATCTGCTTCCCGTTCTTCTCACCTGAGTGCTACTGATTTCAGCTTTGACGGCTACACTCTAGTCAACCGGCGTAGTAATTAGAACCTCAACTTATGGCACTTTGTGAAAGTGTTGAGAACTAGAGCTCAGTTGTTTGGCACGCCACCACTCTCCATCCAGCACTGTGGACGGCACTGCCTACATCTGGCTCTAATTAGTCCACGGTTGTGTTTAGCCGAATGACCTCTGCCGGGAACACTCAGAATGAGGTTCTGACTTATTGCACCATAGGAGCATTTCACTACTTTCAAGGCTTCTTAGGAAGAATTCTGGAATCTTGCTGCCGGCAAGCCTCCGGCTATTCCGGGTGAACACCTTCTTGTAAATCCCCCGTGGTTTCTTGTACACCCGTGAAATTTGGCCAGGTTATGCAGTTTGCATTGCTGCACAATTGCCCCTGACTAGCTCTGCCGCGGTTGCAAATATTCAGGTGTGGCAGCCAGGTAGGCTGGTCCCCGTAGGACACTGCTAGCGGACTGGGTATATCTGCTTCCCGTTCTTCTCACCTGAGTTCTACTGATTTCAGCTTTGACGGCTAAACTCTACTCAACCGGCGCAGTAAGTAGAACCTCAATTTATGGCACTTTGTGAAAGTGTTGAGAACTAGAGCTCAGTTGTTTGGCACGCCACCACTCTCCATCCAGCACTGTGGACGTCACTGCCTACATCTGGCTCTAATTAGTCCACGGTTGTGTTCAGCCGAATGACCTCTGCCAGGAACACTCAGAATGAGGTTCTGAGTTATTGCAACATAGGAGCGTTTCACTACTTTCAAGGTTTCTTAGGAAGAATTCTGGAATCTTGCTTCCGGCAGGCCTTCGGGTGTTCTGCGTTTACATCTCCTTGTAAATCCCCCGTGGTTTCTTGTACACCCGTGAAATTTGGCCAGGTTATGCAGTTTGCATTGCTGCTCAATTGCGCCTGCCTAGCTCTGCCTCGGTTGCAAACATTCAGGCGTGGCAGCCAAATAGGCTGGTCCCCGTAGGAAACTGCCAGCGGACTGGATATATCTGCTTCCCTTTCTTCACACCTGAGTGCTACTGATTCCAGCTTTGACGGCTAAACTCTACTAAACAGGAGCAGTAAGTTGAACCTCAACTTATGGCACTTTGTGAAAGTGTTGAGAACTAGAGCTCAGTTGTTTGGCACGCCACCACTGTCCATCCAGCACTATGGACGGCATTGCCTACATCTGGTTCTAATTAGTCCACGATTGTGTTCAGCCGAATGACCTCTGCCGGGAACACTCAGAATGAGGTGCTGAGTTATTGCAACATAGGAGCGTTTCACTGCTTTCAAGGCTTCTTAGGAAGAATTCCTCAATCTTGCTGCTGGCTGGCCTCCGGTGTTCCGGATGAACATCTCCTTGTAAATCATCCGTGGTTTCTAGTACACCCGTGGAATTTAGCCTGGTTATGCAGTTTGCATTGCTGCACTATTGCGCCTGCCTAGCTCTGCCGCGGTTGCAAACATTCGGGCGTGGCAGCCAGATAGGCTGGTCCCAGTAGGACACTGCCAGCGGACTGTATATATGTACTTCCCGTTCTTTTCACCTGAGTGCTACTGATTCCAGCTTTGACGGCTACAATCTACTCAACTGGAGCAGTAAGATGAAGCTCAACTTAGGGCATTTTCTCAAAGTGTTGAGAACTACAGCTCAGATATTGGGCATGCGACCCCTGTCCATCCAGCACTATGGACGGCACTGCCTACATCTGGCTCGAATTAGTCCACGGTTGTGTTCAGCCGAATTACCTCTGCCGGGAATACTCAGAATGAGGTTCTGAGTTATTCCAACATAAGAGAGTTTCACTGCTTTCAAGGCTTCTTCGGAAGGATACCGGAATGTTGCTGCCGGCAGGGCTCCGGCTGTTCCGGATAAACATGTCCTTGTAAATATCCCGTGGTTTCTTGTACACCCTTGAAATTTGGGGAGGTTATACAGTTTGCATTGCTACACAATTGCGCCTGCCTACCCCTGCCACGGTTGCAAACATTCAGGCGTGGCAGCCAGATAGGCTGGTCCCCGAAGGACACTGCCAGCGGACTGAGTATATGTGCTTCCCATTCTTCTCACCTGAGTGCTACTGATTCCAGCTTTGACGGCTGCACTCTACTCAACCGGAGCAGTAAGTTGAACCTCAACTCATGGCACTTTGTGAAAGTGTTGAGAACTAGATCTCAGGTGTTTGGCACGCCATCACTGTCCATCCAGCACTATGGAAGGCACTGCCTACGTCTGGCTCTAATTAGTCCACAGTTGTGTTCAGCCGAATGATATCTGCCGGGAACACTCAGAAAGAGGTTCTGAGATATTGCAACATAGGAGCGTTTCACTGCTTTCAAGGCTTCTTAGGAAGGATTCCGGAATGTTGCTGCCGGCAGGCCTCTGGCAGTTCCGGGTGAACATCTCCTTGTAAATCTGCCGTGGTTTCTTGTACACCCGTAAAATATGGCCAGGTTATGCAGTTTGCATTGCTGCACAATTGCGCCTGCCAAGCTCTGCCTCGATTGCAAACATTCAGGCGTGGCAGCCAGGTAGGCTGGTACCCGTAGGACACTGCCAGCAGACTGGTTATATCTGCTTCCCGATATTCTCACCTGAGTGCTACTGATGCCAGCTTTGACAGCTACACTCTACTCAACCGGAGCAGTAAGTTGAACCTCAACTTATGGCACTTTGTGAAAGTGTTGAGAACTAGAGCTCAGTTGTTTGGCACGGCACCAGTGTACATCCAGCACTATGGACGGCACTGCCTACATCTGGCTGTAATTAGTCCACGGTTGTTTTCAGCCGAATGACCTCTGCCGGGAACACTCAGAATGAGGTTCTGAGTTATTGCCACATAGGAGCCTTTCACTGCTTTCAAGGCTTCTTAGGAAGGATTCCGGAATGTTGCTGCCGGCAGGCCTCTGGCTGTTCCGGGTGAACATCTCCTTGTAAATCCCCCGTGGTTTCTTGTACACCCGTCAAATTTGGCCAGGTTATGCAGTTTGCATTGTTGCACAATTGTTCCTGCCTAGCTCTGACGCGGTTTCAAATATTCAGGCGTGGCAGCCAGATAGGCTGGTCCACCTAGGATACTGCCAGCGGACTGGGTATATTTTCTTCCCTTTCTTCTCACCTGAGTGCTACAGATTCCAGCTTTGACGGCTACACTCTACTCAACCAGAGCAGTAAGTTGAACCTCAACTTATGGCACTTTGTGAAAGTGTTGAGAACTAGAGCTCAGTTGTTTTCCACGCCACCACTGTCCTTCCAGGACTATGGACGGCACTGCCTACATCTGGGTCTAATTAGTCCACGGTTATGTTCTGCCGAATGACCTCTGCCGGGAACACTCAGAATGAGGTTCTGAGTTATTGCAACATAGGAGCGTTTAACTGCTTTCAAGGCTTCTTAGGAAGAATTCCGTAATGTTGCTGCCAGAAGGCCTCCGGCTGTTCCGAGTGAACATCTCCATGTAACTCCCCCGTGGTTTCTTGTAAACCCGTGAAATTTGGCCAGGTTTTGCACTTTGCATTGCTGCACAATTGTGCCTGCCTAGGTCTGCCGTGGATGCAAACATTCTGACATGGCAGCCAGATAGGCTGGTCCCCGTAGGACACTGCCAGCGGACTGGATATATCTGCTTTCCTTTCTTCTCACCTGAGTGCTACTGCTTCCAGCTTTGACGGCTACACTCTACTCAACCGGAGCAGTAAGTTGAACCTCAACTTACGGCATTTTGAGAAAGTGTTCAGAACTAGAGCTCTGTTGTTTGGCACGCCACAACTGTGCGTCCAGCACTATGGACGGCACTGCCTACATCTGGCTCTAATTAGTCCACGGTTGTGACCAGCCGAATGACCTCTGCCGGGAACACTCAGAATGAGGTTCTGAGTTATTGCAACATAGGAGCGTTTCACTGCTTTCAAGGCTTCTCAGGAAGAATTCCCGAATCTTGCTGACAGCAGGCCTCCAGCTATTCCGGGTGAACATCTCCTTGTAAATCCCCCGTGGTTTCTTGTACACCCGTGAAATTTGACCAGGTTTTGCAGTTTGCATTGCTGCACAATTGCGCCTGCCTAGCTCTGCCGCGGTTGCAAATATTCAAGCATGGCAGCCAGATAGGCTCGTCCCTGTAGGACACTGCCAGCGGACTGGATATATCTGCTTCCCTTTCTTCTCACCTGAGTGCTACTGATTCCAGCTTTGACGGCTACACTCTACTCAACGGGAGCAGTAAGTTGAACCTCAATTTACGGCACTTTGTGAAAGTGCTGAGAACTAGAGCTCAGTTGTTTGGCATGCCACCACTGTCCATACAGCACTGTGGATGGCAGTGCCTACATCTGGCTCTAATTAGTCCACTGTTGGGTTCAGCCGAATGACCTCTGCCGGAAACACTCAGAATGAAGTTCTGAGTTATTGCAACATAGGAGCGTTTCACTGCTTTCAAGGCTTCATAGGAAGAATTCCGGAATCTTGCTTCTGGTAGGCCTCTGTCTGTTCCGAGTGTTCCATGTAAATCCCTCGTGGTTTCTTGTACACCCGTGAAATTTGGCCAGTTTGCATTGCTGCACAATTGTGCCTGCCTAGCTCTGCCGTGGTTGCAAACATTCTGGCGTGGCAGCCTTATAGGCTGGTCCCCGTAGGACACTGCCAGCGGACTGGTTATATCTGCTTCCCGTTCTTCTCACCTGAGTGCTACTGATTCTAGCTTTGACGGCTACACTCTCTACTCAACTGGAGCAGTAAATTGAACCTCAACTTATGGCACTTTGTGAAAGTGTTGAGAACTAGACCTCAGTTGTTTGGCATGCCACCACTGTCCATCCAGCACTATGGACGGCACTGCCTACATCTGGCTCTAATTAGTCCACGGTTGTGTTCAGCCGAATGACCTCTGCCGGGAACACTCAGAATGAGGTTCTGAGTTATTGCAACACAGGAGCGTTTCACTGCTTTCAAGGCTTCACAGGAAGAATTAAGGAATCTTGCTGCCGGCAGGCCTCCGAATGTTCCGGTTGAACATCTCCTTGTAAATCCCCCATGGTTTCTTGTACACCCGTGAAATTTGGCCAGGTTATGCAGTTTGCATTGCTGCACAATTGCGCCTGCGTAGCTCTGCCACGGTTCCAAATGTTTTGGCAAGGCAGCCAGATAGGCTGGTCCCCGTAGGACACTGCCAGCGGACTGGGTCTATCTGCTTCCTGTTATTCTCACCTGAGTGCTACTGATTCCAGCTTTGACGGCTACACTCTACTCAACCGGAGCAGTAAGTTGAACTTCAACTTATGGCACTCTGTGAAAGTGTTGAGAATTAGAGCTCAGTTGCTTGGCCCGCCAAAACTGTCCATCCAGCACTATGGACGGCACGGCCTACATCTGGCTCTAATTAGTCCACGGTTTTGTTCAGCTGAATGACCTCTGCCGGGAACACTCAGAATGAGGTTCTGAGTTAATGCAACATAGGGCGTTTCACTGCTCTCAAGGCTTCTCATTAAGAATTCCGGAAACTTGGTACCGGCAGGCCTCCGGCTGTTCCGGGTGAACATCTCCTTGTAAATCCCCCGTGGTTTCTTGTACACGCGTGAAATTTGGCCAGGTTATGCAGTTTGCCTTGCTGCACAATTGTCCCTGCCTAGCTCTGCCACGGTTGCAAACATTCATGCGTGGCAGCCACATAGGCCGGTCCGCGAAGGACACTGCCAGCGGATTGGTTATATCTGCTTCCCCTTCTTCTCACCTGAGTGCTACTGATTCCAGCTTTGACGGCTACACTCTCTACTCAGCTGGAGCAGTAATTTGAACCCCAACTTATGGCACTTTGTGACATTGTTGAGAAATAGAGCTCAGTTGTTTGGCACGCCACCACTGTCCATCCCGCACTATGGACAGCACTGCGTACATCTGGCTCTAATTAGTCCACGGTTGTGTTCAGCTGAATGACCTCTGCCGGGAACACTCAGAATGAGTTTCTGAGTTATTGCAACATAGGAGCGTTTCACTGCTTTCAAGGCTTCACATGAAGAATTCCAGAATCTTGCTGCAGGCAGGCCTCCAGCTGTTCCGGGTGAACATCTCCTTGTAATTCCCCCGTGCTTTCTTGTACACCTGGGAAATTTGGCCAGGTTAGGCAGTTTGCATTGCTGCACAATTGCGCCTGCCTAGCTCTGCCACGGTTGCAAACATTCAGGCGTGGCAGCCAGATAGGCTGGTCCCTGTAGGACACTGCCAGCGGTCTGGGTCTATCTGCTTCCCATTATTCTCACCTCAGTGCTACTGATTCCAGCTTTGACGGCTACACTCTACTCACTAGGCGCAGTAAGTTGAACCTCAAGTTATGGCACTCTGTGAAATTGTGGAGAACTAGAGCTCAGTTGCTTGGCACGCCAAAACTGTCCATCCAGCACTATGGACAGAACTGCCTACATCTGGCTCTAATTAGTCCACGGTTTTGTTCATCCGAATGACCTCTACCGGGAACACTCAGAATGAGGTTCTGAGTTATTGCAACATAGGGCGTTTCACTGCTTTCAAGGCTTCTCAGGAAGAATTCCGGAAACTTGGTACCAGCAGGCCTCCTGCTGTTCCGGGTGAACATCTCCTTGTAAATCCCCCGTGGTTTCTTGTACACCCGTGAAATTTGGCCAGTTTATGTATTTTGCCTTGCTGCACAATTGTGCCTACTTAGCTCTGCCACGGTTGCAAACATTCAGGCGTGGCAGCCAGAGAGTCTGTTCCTCGTAAGACACTGTCAGCGGACTGGTTATATCTGCTTCCCCTTCTTCTCACTTGAGTGCTTCTAATTTCCGCTTTGACGGCTACACTCTACTCAACCGAAGCAGTAAGTTGAACCTCTACTTATGGCACTCTGTTAAAGTTTGGAGAACTAGAGCTCAGTTGTTTGGCAAGCGACCACTGTACTTCCAGCACTATGGACAGAACTGCCTACATCTGGCTCTAATTAGTCCACGGTTGTGTTCAGCCGAATGACTTCTGCCGGGAACACTCAGAATGAGGATCTGAGTTACTCCAACATAGGAGCGTTTCACTGCGTTCAAGGATTCTTAGGAAGAATTCCGTAATCTTGCTGCCGGCATGCCTCCGGCTGTTCTGGGTGAACATCTCCTTGTATTTCCTCGTGGTTTCTTGTACACCCGTGAAATTTGGCCAGGTTATGCAGTTTGCATTACTGCATAATTCCGACTGTCTAGCTCTGTCGCGGTTGCAATCATTCAGCCGTGTCAACCAGATAGGCTGGTCCCCGTAGGACACTGCCTGTGGGTATATCTACTTCCCGTTCTTCTCACCTGAGTGCTACTGATTCCAGCTTTGACGGCTACATTCTACTCAACCGGAGCAGTAAGTTGAACCTCAACTTATGGCACTTTGTAAAAGTGTTGAGGACTAGATCTCAGGTGTTTGGCACGCCACCACTATCCATCCATCTCTATGGACGGCACTGCCTACATCTGGCTCTAATTAGTCCACGGTTGTGTTCAGCCGAATGATCTCTGCTGGGAAAACTCAGGAAGAGGTTCTGAGTTATTGCAACATAGGAGCGTTTCACTGCTTTCAAGGCTTCTTAGGAAAAATTCCGGAATTTTGCTGCCAACAGGCCTCCGGCAGTTCCGGGTGAACATCTCCGTGTAAATCCCCCGTGGTTTCTTGTACACCCGTGAAATTTGGCCAGGTTATGCAGTTTGATTGCTGCACAATTGCGCCTGCATAGCTCTGCCGTGGTTACAAAAATTCAGGCGTGGCAGCCAGAAAGGCTGGTCCCCGTAGGACACTGCCAGCGGACTGGGTCTACCTGCTTCCCGTTCTTTTCACCTGAGGGCTACTGATTACAGCTTTGACGGGTACACACTACTCAACCGGAGCAGTAAGTTGAACCTCAACTTATGGCACTTTGTGAAAGTTTGGAGAACTAAAGCTCAGTTGTTTTCCAATCGAAAACTCTGCCTTTATCTGGCTCTAATTAGTCCATTGCCTACATCTGGCTCTAATTATTCCACTGCCTACATCTGGCTCTAATTAATCCACGGATGAGTTCAGCCTAATGACCTCTGCCAGGAACACTCAGAATGAGGTTGTGAGTTATTGCAACATAGGAGCGTTTCACTGCTTTCAAGGCTTCTTAGGAAGAATTCCGGAATCTTGCCGCCGGCAGGCCTCTGGCTGTTCCGGGTGAACATCTCCTCGTACATCCCCCGTGGTTTCTTGTACAACCGTGAAATTTGGCCAGGTTATGCAGTTTGAACTGCTGCACAATTACGCCTGCCTAGCTCTGCCCGGGTTACAAATTTTCAGGCGTGGCAGCCAGATAGACTGGTTCCTGTAGGACACTGCCAGCGGACTGGGTATATCTGCTTCCCGTTCTTCTCACCTGAGTGCTAATGATTCCATCTTTGACGGCTACAATCTACTCAACCGGAGCAGTAAGGTGAAGCTCAATTTAGGGCACTTTCTGAAAATGTTGAGAACTACAGCTCAGTTGTTGGGCATGCGACCAGGGTCCATCCAGCACTATGAACGGCACTGCCTACATCTGGCTCTAATTAGTCCAAGGTTGTGTTCAGCCGAATGACCTCTGCCGGGAACACCCAGAATGAGGTTCTGAGTTATTCCAACATAGGAGCGTTTCACTGCTTTCAAGGCTTCTTAGGAAGAATTCCGGAACGTTGCTGGCGGCAGGCCTCCGGCTGTTCCGGGTAAACATGTCCTAGTATATCCCCCGTGGTTTCTTGTACACCACTGAAATTTGGGGAGGTTATGCAGTTTGCATTGCTACACAATTGCGCCTGCCTACCCCTGCCATGGTTGCAAACATTCAGACGTGGCAGCCAGATAGGCTTGTCCCCGTAGGACACTGCCAGCGGACAGGGTATATCTGCTTCCCATTCTTTTCACCTGAGTGCTACTGATTCCAGCTTTGACGGCTACACTCTACTCAACCGTAGCAGTAGGTTGAAGCTCAACTTATGGCACTTTGGGAAAGTGTTGAGAACTAGATCTCACATATTTGGCACGCCACCACTGTCCATCCAGCACTATGGTCGGCACTGCATACATCTGGCTCTAATTAGTCCACAGTTGTGTTCAGCCGAATGACCTCTGCCGGGAACACTCAAAATGCGGTTCTGAGTTATTGCAACCTAGGAGCGTTTCACTGCTTTCAAGGCTTCTTAGGAAGAATTCCGGAATTTTCCTGCCAGCAGGCCTCTGGCTGTTCTGGGTGAACATGTCCTTGTAAATCCCCCGTGGTTTCTTGTACACCCGTGAAATTTGTCCAGATTATGCAGATTGCATTGCTGCACAATTACGCCTGCCTAGCTCTGCCACGGTTGCAAACATTCAGGAGAGGCAGCCACATAGGCTGGTCCCCGTAAGACATTGCCAGCGGACTGGGTATAACTGCTTCCATTCTTCTCACCTGAGTGCTACTGATTCCAGTTTTGACAGCTACACTCTACTCAACCGGAGCAGTAAGTTGAACCTCTACTTATGGCACTTTGTGAAAGTGTTGAGAACTAGAGCTCAGTTGTTTGGCACACCAACACTGTCCATCCTGCACTATGGACGGCACTGCATACATCAGGCTCTAATTAGTCCATGGTTGTGTTCAGCCGAATGACCTCTGCCTGGAACATTCACAATGAGGTTCTGAGTTATTGCCACATAGGAGCCTTTCACTGCTTTCAAGGCTTCTTTGGAAGGATTCCGGAATGTTGCTGCCGGCAGGCCTCTGGCTGTTCCGGGTGAACATCTCCTTGTAAATCCCCCGTGGTTTCTTGTACACCCGTCAAATTTGGCCAAGTTATGCAGTTTGCATTGCTGCACAATTGTGCCTGCCAAGCTCTGCCGCGATTGCAAACATTCAGGCGTGGCAGCCAGATAGGCTGCTCCCCGTAGGACACTGTCAGCAGACTGGGTATATCTGCTTCCCGATCTTCTCATCTGAGTGCTACTGATGCCAGATTTGACGGCTACACTCTACTCAACCGCAGCAGTAAGTTGAACCTCAACTTAGGGCACTTTGTGAAAGTGTTGAGAACTAGAGCTCAGTTGTTTTGCACGCCACCACTGTCCATCCAGCACTATGGACGGCACTGCCTACATCTGGCTCTAATTAGTCCACCGTTGTGTTCAGCCGAATGACCTCTGCCTGGAACACTCAGAATGAGGTTCTGACTTATTGCAACATAGGAGCGTTTCACTACTTTCAAGGCTTCACAGGAAGAATTCCGGAATCTTGCTGCGGACAGGCCTCTTTCTGTTGCGGGTGAACATCTCCTTGTAAATCCCCCGTGGTTTCTTGTACACACGTGAAATTTGGCCAGGTTATGCAGTATGCATTGCTGCACAATTGCACCTACGAAGCTCTGTCGAGATTGCACACATTCAGGCGTAGCAGCCAGATAGGCTGGTCCCCGTAAGACACTGCCAGCGGACTGGGTCTACCTGCTTCCCGTTATTCTCACCTGAGTGCTACTGATTCCAGCTTTGACGGGTACACTCTACTCAACCGGAGCAGTAAGTTGAACCTCAACTTATGGCACTTTGTGAAAGTTTGGAGAACTAAAGCTCAGTTGTTTTCCAATCGAAAACACTGCCTATATCTGGCTCTAATCAGTCCATTGCCTACATCTGGCTCTAATTAGTCCACTGCCTACATCCTGCTGTAATTAGTCCACGGATGAGTTCAGCCGAATGACCTCTGCCGGGAACATTCAGAATGAGGTTCTGAGTTATTGCAACCTCGGAGCGTTTCACTGCTTTCAAGGCTTCTTAGGAAGAATTCCGGAATGTTGCTGCTGGCAGGCCTCCGGCTCTTCCGGGTAAACATGTCCTTGTAATTCTCCAGTCTTTTCTTGTACACCCGTGAAATTTGGCCAGGTTATGCAGTTTGCATTGCTGCATAATTGCGACTGCTTAGCTCTGCCGCGATTGCAAACATTGAGGCGTGGCAGCCACATAGGCTGGACACCGTAGGACACTGCCAGCGTCCTAGGTATATGTGCTTCCCGTTCTTCTCACCTGAGTGCTGCTGATTCTAGCTTGGACGGCAACACTCTACTCAACCGGAGCAGTAAGTTGATCCTCAACTTATGGCACTTTGTGAAAGTGTTGCGAACTAGAGCTCAGTTGTTTGGCACACCACCACTGCCCAGCCAGTACTATGGACGGCACTGCATGCATCTGGCTATAGTTAGTCCACGGTTGTGTTCAGCCGAATGAGCTCTGCCTGGAACACTCACAATGAGGTTCTGAGTTATTGCAACATAGGAGTGTCTCACTGTGTTCAAGGTTTCTTAGGAAGAATTCTGGAATCTTGCTGCCGGCAGGCCTCCGGTTGTTCTGAGTGAACATCTCCTTGTAAATCCCCCGTGGTTTCTTGTACACCGGTGAAATTTGGCCAGGTTATGCAGTTTGCATTGCTGCACAATTGCGCCTGCCTAGCTTTGCCACGGTTGCAAACATTCAGGCGTGGCAGCCAGAGAGGCTGGTCCCCGTAGGACACTGCTGGCGGACTGGGTATATCTGCTTCCCATTCTTCTCACTTGTGTGCTTCTGATTCCCGCTTTGACGGCTACACTCTACTCAACTGAAGCAGTATGTTAAACCTCTACTTATGGCACTCTGTTAAAGTTTAGAGAACTAGAGCTCAGTTGTTTGGCACGCGACCACTCTCCATCCAGCACTATGGACGGCACTGCCTACATCTGGCTCTAATTAGTCCACGGTTGTGTTCAGCCGAATGACCTCTGTCGGGAACACTCAGAATGATGTTCTGAGTTATTGCAACATAGGAGCGTTTCACTGCTTTCAAGGCTTCACAGGAAGAATTCCGGAATCTTGTTGCCGGCAGGCCTCTGGCTGTTCCGGGTGAACATCTCTTTGTAAATCCCCCGTGGTTTCTTGTACCCCTGTTAAATTTGGCCAGGTTATGCAGTTTGCATTGCTGCACAATTGCACCTGCCTAGCTCTGCCACGGTTGCAAACATTCAGGCGTGGCAGCCAGATAGGCTGGTCCCCGTAGGACACTGCCAGCAGACTCGGTCTATCGGCTTCACGTTCTTCTCACCTGAGGGCTACTGATTCCAGCTTTCACGGCTACACTCTATCAACCGGAGCAGTAAGTTGAACCTCAACTTATGGCACTTTGTGAAAGGCTTGAGAACTAGAGCTAAGTTGTTTGGCACGCCACCATTGTCCATCCAGCACTATGGACGGCACTGCCTACATCTGGCCCTAATTAGTCCACGGTTGTGGTCACCCGAATGACCTCTGCCGGGAATACTCAGAATGAGGTTCTGAGTTATTGCTATGAAGGAGATTTTCACTGCTTTCAAGGCTTCACAGGAAGAACTCGGGAATCTTGATGCCGGCAGGTCTCCGGCTGTTCCGGGTGAACATGTGCTTGTCAATCCCCTGTGGTTTCTTGAACATCCGTGAAATTTGGCCAGGTTATGCAGTTTGCATTGCTGCACAATTGCGCCTGCCTAGCTCTGCCGCTGTTGCAAACATTCAGGCGTGGCAGCCAGATAGGCTGGTCCCCGTAGGACACTGCCAGCACACTGGGTCTATCTGCTTCCCGTTCTTTTCACCTGAGTGCTATTGATTCCAGCTTTGACGGCTACGCTCTACTCACCCGGAGCAGTAAGTTGAACCTCAACTTATGGCACTTTGTGAAAGTGTTGAGAACTACAGCTCAGTTGTTTGGCACGCCACCACTGTCCATCCAGCATTATGGACGGCACTTCCTACATCTGGCTATAGTTAGTCCACGGTTGTGTTCAGCCGAATGACCTCTGCTGCGAACACTCACAATAAGGTTCTAAGTTATTGCAACATAGGAGTGTTTCACTGCGTTCAAGGTTTCTTAGGACGAATTCTGGAATCTTGCTTCCGTCAGGCCTCCGGTTGTTCCGAGTGAACATCTCCTTGTAAATCCCCCGTTGTTTCTTGTACACCCGTAAATTTTGGCTAGGTTATGCAGTTTGAATTGCTGCCGAATTGTGCCTGCATAGCTATGCCGCGGTTGCAAACATTCAGGCGTGGCAGCCAGATAGGCTGGTCCCCGTAGGACACTGCAAGCGGACTGGGTATATCTCCTTCCCGTTCTTCTCACCTGAGTGCTTCTGATTCATGCTTTGACGGCTACACTCTACTCAACCAAAGCAGTAAGTTGAACCTCTACTTATGTCACTCTGTTAAAGTTTGGAGAACTACATCTCAGGTGTTTGGAATGCGACCGCTGTCCATCCAGCACTATGGACGGCACTTCCTACATCTGGCTCTAATTAGTCCACGGTTGTGTTCAGCCGAATGACCTCTGTCGGGAACACTCAGAATGAGGTTCTGAGTTATTGCTACATAGGAATGTTTCACTTCTTTCAAGGCTTCTTAGGAAGAATTCCTGTATTTTCTGCCCGCATGCCTCCAGCTGTTCCGGGTGAACATCTCCTTGTAAATCCCCCGTGGTTTCTTGGACACCCGTGAAATTTGGCCATGTTATGCAGTTTGCATTGATGCACAATTGCGCCTGCCTAGCTCTGCCGCGGTTGCAAACATTCAGGCGTGGCAGCCAGATAGGCTGCTCCTCGTAGGACACTGCCAGCGGACTGGGTATTTCTGCTTCCCGTTCTTCTCACATGAGTGCTACTGATTCCAGCTTTGACGGCTACACTCTACTCAACAGAAGGAGTAATTTGAACCTCAACTTATGGCACTTTGTGAAAGTGTTGAGAACTAGAGCTCAGTTGTTTTGGACTCCACCACTGTCCATCCAGCACTATGGACGGCACTACCTACATCTGGCTCTAATTAGTCCACGGTTGTGGTCAGCTGAATGATCTCTGCCGGGAACACTCAGAATGAGGTTCTGAGTTATTGCAACATAGGAGCGTTTCACTGCTTTCAAGGCTTCACATGAAGAATTCCCGAATCTTGCTGCAGGCAGGACTCCAGCTGTTCCGGGTGAACATCTCCTTGTAAATCCCCTGTGCTTTCTTGTACACCTGTGAAATTTGGCCAGGTTATGCAGTTTGCATAGCTGCACAATTGCGCCTGCCTAGCTCTGCCGCGGTTGCAAACATTCAGGCATGGCAGCCAGATAGGCTGGTCCACGAAGACAATGTCAGCGGACTGGGTCTATCTGCTTCCCGTTCTTCTCACCTGAGTCCTACTGATTCCAGCTTTGACGGGTACACTCTACTCAACAGGAGCCGTAAGTTGAACATCACGTTATGGCACTCTGTGAAAGTGTGGAGAACTAGAGCTCAGTTGCTTGGCACGCCAAAACTGTCCATCCAGCACTATGGACGGCAATGCATCCATCTGGCTCTAATTAGTCCACGTTTGTGTTCAACCGAATGACGTCTGCCGGGAACACTCAGAATGAGTTTCTGAGTTATTGCAACATAGGAGCGTTTCACTGCTTTCAAGGCTTCTCAGGAAGAAATCCGGAACCTTGTTCCCGGCAGGCCTCCGGCTGTTCTGGGTGAACATGTCCTTGTAAATCCCCGGTGTTTTCTTGTACATCCGTGAAATTTGGCCAGGTTATGCAGTTTGCATTGCTGCACAATTGCGCCTGCCTAGCTCTGACGCTGTTGCAAACATTCAGGCGTGGCAGCCAGATAGGCTGGTCCCCGTAGGACACTGCCAGTGCACTGGGTCTATCTGCTTCCCGTTCTTCTCACCTGAGTGCTATTGATTCCAGCTTTGACGGCTACACTCTACTCACCCGGAGCAGTAAGTTGAACCTCAACTTATGGCACGTTGTGAAAGTGTTGAGAACTAGAGCTCAGGTGTTTGGCATGCCACCACTGTCCTTCCAGCACTATGGACGGAACTTTCTACATCTGGCTATTGTTAGTTCACGGCTGTGTTCAGCCGAATGAGCTCTGATGCGAACACTCACAATAAGGTTCTAAGTTATTGCAACATAGGAGTGTTTCACTGCGTTCAAGGTTTCTTAGGAAGAATTCTGGAATCTTGCTGCCGGCAGGCCTCCAGTTTTTCCGAGTGAACATCTCCTTGTAAATCCCCCGTTTTTCTTGTACACCCGTGAAATTTGGCTAGGTTATGCAGTTTGCATTGCTGCCTAATTGCGCCTGCCTAGGTCTGCCGCGGTTGCAAACATTCAGGCGAGGCAGCCAGATAGGCTGGTCCCCGTAGGACACTGCCAGCGGACTGGGTATATCTCCTTCGCGTTCTTCTCAACTGAGTGCTTCTGATTCATGCTTTGACGGCTACACTCTACTCAACCGAAGCAGTAAGTTTAACCTCTACTTATGGCACTCTGTTAAAGTTTGGAGAACTAGAGCTCAGTTTTTTGGCACGCCACCACTGTCCATCCAGCACTATGGACTGCACTGCCTACATCTGGCTCTAATTAGTCCATGGTTTTGTTCAGCCGAATGACCTCTGCCGGGAACACTCAGAATGAGCTTCTGAGTTAATGCAACATAGGGCGTTTCACTGCTTTCAAGGCTTCACAGGATGAATTCCGGAATTTTGATGCAGGCAGGCCTCCGGCTGTCCCGGGTGAACATATACTTGTCAATCCCCCGTGGTTTTTGTACACCCGTGAAATTTGGCCAGGTTTTCCAGTTTGCATTGCTGCACAATTGCGCCTGCCTAGCTCTGCCGCAGTCGCAAACATTCAGGCGTGGCACCCAGGTAGGCTGGTCCCTGTAGGACACTGCCAGCGGACTGGTTATATCTGCTTCCCCTTCTTCTCACCTGAGTGCTACTGATTCCAGCTTTGACGGCTACACTGTCTACTCACCTGGAGCAGTAATTTGAACCTCAACTTATGGCACTTTGTGACAGTGTTGAGAACTAGAGCTCAGTTGTTTGGCATGCCACCACTGTCCATCCCGCACTATGGACGGCACTGGGTACATCTGGCTCTGATTAGTCCACGGTTTTGTTCACCCGAATGACCTCTGCCGGGAACACTCAGAATGAAGTTCTGCGTTATTGCAACATAGGAGCTTTTCACTGCTTTCAAGGCTTCACATGAAGAATTCCCGAATCTTGCTGCAGGCAGGACTCCAGCTGTTCTGGATGAACATCTCCTTGTAAATCCCCCGTGCTTTCTTGTACACCTGTGAAATTTGTCCAGGTTATGCAGTTTGCATTGCTGCACAATTGCGCCTGCCTAGCTCTGCCGAGGTTGCAAACATTCAGGCGTGGCAGCCAGATAGGCTGGTCCACGAAAGACACTCCCAGCGGACTGGGTATATCTGCTTCCCGTTCTTCTCACCTGAATCCTACTGATTCCAGGTTTGACGGGTACACTCTACTCAACCGGAACAGTAAGTTGAAGCTCAACTTATGGCACTTTGTGAAAGTTTGGAGAACTAAAGCTCAGTCGTTTTCCAATCGAAAACACTACCTATATCTCGCTCTAATTAGTCCATGGCCTACATCTGGCTCTATTTAGTCCACTGCCTACATCTGGCTCTAATTAGTCCACTGCCTACATCTGGCTCTAATTAGTCCACGGATGAGTTCAGCCGAATGACCTCTGTCGGGAACACTCAGAATGAGGTTCTGAGTTATTGCAACGTAGGAGCGTTTCACTGCTTTCAATCCTTCTTAGGAAGAATTCCGGAATCTTGCTGCCGGCAGGCCTCTGGCTGTTCCGGGTGAACATCTCCTTGTACATCCCCCGTGGTTTCATGTACACCCGTCAAATTTGGCCAGGTTATGCAGTTTGCACTGCTGCACAATTGTGCCTGCCTAGCTCTGCCCCGGTTACAAACATTCAGGCGTGGCAGCCAGATAGATTGGTCCATGTAGGACCCTGCCAGCGGACCGGGTATATCTGCTTCCCATTCTTCTCAAATGAGTGCTACTGATTCCAGCTTTGACGGCTGCACTCTACTCAACCGGAGCAGTAAGTTGAACCTCAACTTATGGCACTTTGTGAGTGTTGAAAACTAGAGCTCAGTTGTATGGAACGCCACCATTGTCCATCCAGCAATATGGCGGCACGGCCTACATCTGGCTCTTATTAGGCCACGGTTGTGTTCAGCTGAATGACCTCTGCCGGGAACACTCAGAATGAGGTTCTGAGTTATTGCAACATAGGAGCGTTTCACTGCTTTCAAGGCTTCACAGGAAGAATTCCGGAATATTGCTTCCGGCAGGCCTCCGTCTGTTCCGAGTGAACTTCTCCTTGTAAATCCCTCGTGATTTCTTGAACACCCGTGAAATTAGGCCGGGTTATGCAGTTTGCAATGCTGCACAATTGCGCCTGCCTAGCTCTGCCTCGATTGCAAACATTTAGACGTGGCAGCCAGATAGGCTGGTCCCCCTTGGACACTGCCAGCGGACTGGGTATATCTGCTTCCCGTTCTTCTCACCTGAGTGCTACTGATTCCAGCTATGATAGCTACAATCTACTCAACCGGAGCAGTAAGTTGATCCTCAACTTAAGGCACTTTGTGAAAGTGTTGAGAACTAGAGCTCAGTTGTTTGGCACACCAACACTGTCCATCCTGCACTATGGACGGAACTGCATACATCAGGCTCTAATTAGTCCACGGTTGTGTTCAGCCGAATGACCTCTGCCAGGAACACTCAGAATGAGGTTCTGAGTTATTGCCACATAGGAGCCTTTCACTGCTTTCAAGGCTTCTTAGGAAGGATTCCGGAATGTTGCTGCCAGCAGGCCTCTGGCTGTTCCGGGTGAACATCTCCTTGTTAATCCCCCGTGGTTTCTTGTACCCACGTGAAATTTGGCCAGGTTATGCAGTATGAATTGCTGCACAATTGCGCCTACGAAGCTCTGTCGAGATTGCAAACATTCAGGCGTAGCAGCCAGATAGGCTGGGCCCCGTAGGACACTGTCAGCGGACTGGGTCTACCTGCTTCCCGTTCTTCTCACCTGAGTGCTACTGATTCCAGGTTTGACGGGTACACTCTACTCAACCGGAGCAGTAACTTGAACCTCAAATTATGGCACTTTGTGAAAATTTGGAGAACTAAAGCTCAGTTGTTTTCCAATTAAAACACTGCCTATATCTGGCTCTAATTAGTCCATTGCCTACATCTATCTGTAATTAGTCCACTGCCTACATCTGGCTCTAATTAGTCCACGGATGAGTTCAGCCGAATGACCTCTGCCGGGAACATTCAGAATGAGGTTCTGAGTTGTTGTCACATAGGAGCATTTCACTGCTTTCAAGGCTTCTTAAGAAGTATTCCGGAAAGCTGCTGCCGGCAGGCCTCTGGCTGTTTCGGGTGAACATCTCCATGTAAGTCCCCCGTGGTTTCTTCTACACCCGTGAAATTTGGCCAGGTTATGCAGTTTGCATTGCTGCACAATTGTTCCTGCCTAGCTCTGAAGTGGTTGCAAACATTCAGGCATGGCAGCCAGATAGGCTGGTCCACCTAGGACACTGCCAGCGGACTGGGTATATCTGCTTCCCGTTCTTCTCACCTGAGTGCTACTGATTCCAGCCTTGACGGCTACACTCTACTCAACCGGAGCAGTAAGTTGAACCTCAACTTATGGCACTTTGTGAAAGTGTTAAGAACTAGACCTCAGTTGTTTTTCACTCCACCACTGTCCATCCAGCACTATGGACGGCACTGCCTACATCTAGCTCTAATTAGTCCACGGTTATGTTCAGCAGAATGACCTCTGCCGGGAACACTCAGAATGAGGTTCCTTAGTTATTGCAACATAGGAGCGTTTAACTGCTTTCAAGGCTTCTTAGGAAGAATTCCGGAATGTTGCTGCCAGAAGGCCTCTGGCTGTTCCGAGTGAACATCTCCATGTAACTCCCCCGTGGTTTCTTGTACACCCGTGAAATTTGGCCAGGTTTTGCACTTTGCATTGCTGCACAATTGTGCCTGCCTAGCTCTGCCGTGGATGCAAACATTCTGACGTGTCAGCCAGATAGGCTGGTCCCCATAGGACACTGCCAGCAGACTGGGTATATCTGCTTCCCGTTCTCTCACCTGAGTGCTACTGATTCCAGCTTCGACGCCTACACTCTACTCAACCACAGCAGTAAGTTGAACCTCAACTTACGGCACTTTGAGAAAGTGTTGAGAACTAGAGCTCAGTTGTTTGGCACGACACAACTGTCCGTCCAGCACTATGGACGGCACTGCCTACATCTGGCTCTAATTAGTCCACAGTTGTGATCAGCCGAATGACCTCTGCCGGGAACACTCAGAATGAGGTTCTGAGTTATTGCAACATAGGAGCGTTTCACTACTTTCATGGCTTCACAGGATGAAATCCGGAATCTTGTTGCCAGCAGGCCTCCAGCTATTCCGGGTGAACATCTCCTTGTAAATCTCCCGTGGTTTCTTGTACACCCTTGAAATTTGGCCAGGTTTTGCAGTTTGCATTGCTGCACAATTGCACCTGCCTAGCTCTGCCGCGGTTGCAAACATTCAGTCCTGGCAGCCAGATAGGCTCATCCCTGTAGGACACTGCCAGCGGACTGGATATATCTACTTCCCGTTCTTCTCACCTGAGTGCTACTGATTCCAGCTTTGACGGCTACACTCTACTCAACCGGAGCAGTAAGTTGAACCTCAACTTATGGCACTTTGTGAAAGTGTTGAGAACTAGATCTCAGGTGTTTGGCACGCCACCACTGTCCATCCATCACTATGGACGGCACTGCCTACATCTGGCTCTAATTACTCCACAGTTGTGTTCAGCCGAATGATCTCTGCCGGGAACACTCAGAAAGAGGTTCTGAGTTATTGCAACATAGGAGCGTTTCACTGCTTTCAAGGCTTCTTAGGAAAAATTCCGGAATTTTGCTGCCAACAGGCCTCCGGCTGTTCCGGGTGAACATGTCCGTGTAAATCCCCCGTGGTTTCTTGGACACCCGTGAAATTTGGCCAGGTTATGCAGTTTGCATTGCTGCACAATTGCGCCTGCATAGCTCTGCCGTGGTTACAAACATTCAGGCGTGGCAGCGGACTGGCTCTACCTGCTTCCCGTTCTTCTCACCTGAGGGCTACTGATTCCAGCTTTGACGGGTACACACAACTCAAACGGAGCAGTAAGTTGAACCTCAACTTATGGCTCTTTGTGAAAGTTTGGAGAACTATAGCTCAGTTGTTTTCCAATCGAAAACTCTGCCTATATCTGGCTCTAATTAGTCCATTGCCTACATCTGGCTCTAATTATTCCACTGCCTACATCTGGCCCTAATTAGTCCACGGATGAGTTAAGCCTAATGACCTCTGCCGGGAACACTCAGAATGAGGTTCTGAGCTATTGCAACATAGGAGCGTTTCACTGCTTTCAAGGCTTCTTAGGAAGAATTCCGGAATCTTGCTGCCGGCAGGCCTCTGGCTGTTCCGGGTGAACATCTCCTTGTACATCCCCCGTGGTTTCTTGTACAACCGTGAAATTTGGCCAGATTATGCAGTTTGAACTGCTGCACAATTGCGCCTGCCTAGCTCTGCCCGGGTTACAAATTTTCATGCGTGGCAGCCAGATAGACTGGTTCCTGTAGGACACTGCCAGCGGACTGGGTATATCTGCTTCCCGTTCTTCTCACCTGAGTGCTAATGATTCCAGCTTTGACCGCTACAATCTACTCAACCGGAGCAGTAAGGTGAAGCTCAATTTAGGGCACTTTCTGAAAGTGTTGAGAACTACAGCTCAGTTGTTGGGCATGCGACCAGTGTTCATCCAGTACTATGAACGGAACTGCCTACATCTGGTTCTAATTAGTCCAAGGTTGTGTTCAGCCGAATGACCTCTGCCGGGAACACTCAGAATGAGGTTCTGAGTTATTCCAACATAGGAGAGTTTCACTGCTTTCAAGGCTTCTTAGGAAGAATTCCGGAATCTTGCTGGCGGCAGGCCTCCAGCTGTTCCGGGTAAACATGTCCTAGTATATCCCCCGTGGTTTCTTGTACACCCCTGAAATTTGGGGAGGTTATGCAGTTTGCATTGCTACACAATTGCGCCTGCCTACCCCTGCCATGGTTGCAAACATTCAGACGTGGCAGCCAGATAGGCTGGTCCCCGTAGGACACTGCCAGCGGACAGGGTATATCTGCTTCCCATTCTTTTCACCTGAGTGCTACTGATTCCAGCTTTGACGGCTACACTCAACTCAACCAGAGCAGTAGGTTGAAGCTCAACTTATGGCACTTTGTGAAAGTGTTGAGAACTAGATCTCAGGTATTTTGCACGCCACCACTGTCCATCCAGCACTATGGACGGCACTGCCTACATCTGGCTCTAATTAGTCCACAGTTGTGTTCAGCCGAATGACCTCTGCCCGGAACACTCAGAATGCGGTTCTGAGTTATTGCAACCTAGGAGCGTTTCACTGCTTTCAAGGCTTCTTAGCAAGAATTCCGGAATTTTGCTGCCAGCAGGCCTCCGGCTGTATCGGGTGAACATGTCCTTGTAAATCCCCCGTTGTTTCTTCTACACCCGTGAAATTTGTCCAGTTTTTGCAGTTTGCATTGCTGCACAATTGCGCCTGCCTAGCTCTGCCGCGGTTGCAAACATTCAGGAGTGGCATCCAGATAGGCTGGTCCCCGTAAGACATTGCCAGCGGACTGGGTATATCTGCTTCCCATTCTTCTCACCTGAGTGCTACTGATTCCAGCTTTGACAGCTACACTCTGCTCAACCGGAGCAGTAAGTTGATCCTCAACTTATGGCACTTTGTGAAAGTGTTGAGAACTAGATCTCAGTTGTTTGGCACACCAACACTGTGCATCCTGAACTATGGGCGGCACTGCATACATCAGGCTCTAATTAGTCCACGGTTGTGTTCAGCCGAATGACCTCTGCCTGGAACATTCACAATGAGGTTCTGAGTTATTGCCACATAGGAGCCTTTCACTGCTTTCAAGGCTTCTTAGGAAGGATTCCGGAATGTTGCTGCCGGCAGGCCTCTGGCTGTTCCGGGTGAACATCTCCTTGTAAATCCCCCGTGGTTTCTTGTACACCCCTCAAATTTGGCCAAGTTATGCAGTTTGCATTGCTGCACAATTGCGCCGGCCAAGCTCTGCCGCGATTGCAAACATTCAGGCGTGGCAGCCAGATAGGCTGCTCCCGGTAAGACACTGTCAGCAGACTGGGTATATCTGCTTCCCGATCTTCTTACCTGAGTGCTACTGATGCCAGCTTTGACGGCTACACTCTACTCAACCGCAGCAGTAAGTTGAACCTCAACTTAGGGCAATTTCTGAAAGTGTTGAGAACTACAGTACAGTTGTTGGGCATGCGATCCCTGTCCATCCAGCACTATGGACGGCACTGCCTACATCTGTCTCTAATTAGTCCACGGTTGTGTTCAGCCGAATGACCTCTGCCTGGAACACTCAGAATGAGGTTCTGAGTTATTGCAACAGAGGAGCGTTTCACTGCTTTCAAGGCTTCACAGGAAGAATTCCGGAATCTTGCTGCGGGCAGGGCTCCGGCTGTTGCAGGTGAACATCTCCTTGTAAATCCCACGTGGTTTCTTGTACACACGTGAAATTTGGCCTGGTTATGCAGTATGCATTGCTGCCCAATTGCGCCTGCAAAGCTCTGTCGAGATTGCAAACACTCATGCGTAGCAGCCAGATAGGCTGGTCCCCGTAGGACACTGCCAGCGTACTGCGTATATCTGCTTCCTGTTCTTCTCACCTGAGTGCTACTGATTCCAGCTTTGACGGCTACACTCTGCTCAACAAGAGCACTAAGTTGAACCTCAACTTATGGCACTTTGTGAAAGTGTTGAGAACTAGAGCTCAGTTGTTTGGCACGCCACGACTGTCCATTAAGCACTATGGAGGGCACTGCCTACATCTGGCTATAGTTAGTCCACGGTTGTGTTCAGCGGAATGAGCTCTGCTGGGAACACTCACAATAATGTTCTCAGTTATTGCAATATAGGAGTGTTTCACGGCGTTCAAGGTTTCTTAGGAAGAATTCTGGAATCTTGCTGCCGGCAGACCTCCGGCTGTTCCAGGTGAACATCTCCTTGTATTTCCTCCTGGTTTCTTATACAACCGTGAAATTTGGCCAGGTTATGCAGTTTGCATTGCTGCATAATTTCGACTGTCTAGCTCTGTCGCGGTTGCAATCATTCAGGCATGGCAGCCAGATAGGCTGGTCCCCGTAGGGCACTGCCAGCAGACTGGGTATATCTGCTTCCAGTTCTTCTCAACTGAGTGATACTGATTCCAGCTTTGACGACTACACTCTATTCAACCGGAGCAGTATGTTGAACCTCAACTTATGGCACTTTGTGCAAGTGTTGAGAACTAGAGCTCAGTTGTTTGGCACACCACCACAGTCCATCCTGCACTATGGACGGCACTGCCTCCATCTGGGTACAGTTAGTCCACAGTTGTGTTCAGCTGAATGACCTCTGCCGGGAACAGTCAGAATGAGGTTCTGAGATATTGCAACATAGGAGCGTTTCACTGCTTTCAAGGCTTCTTAGGAAGAATTCCAGAATCTTGCTGCCAGCAGGCCTCCTGCTCTTCAGGGTGAACATCTCCTTGTAAATCCCCGGTGGTTTCTTGTACACCCCTGAAATTTGGGGAGGTTATTCAGTTTGCATTGCTGCACAACTGCGCCTGCCTACCCCTGCCGCGGTTGCAAACATTCAGGCGTGGCAGCCAGATAGGCTGGTCCCTGTAGGACACTGCCAGCGGACTGGGTATATCTGCTTCCCGTTCTTCTCACCTGAGTGGTTCTGATTCCAGCTTTGACGGCTACACTCTACTCAACCGGAGCAGTAAGTAGAACCTAACGTATGGCACTTTGTGAAAGTGTTGTGAACTAGATCTCAGGTGTTTGGCACGCCAACAATATCCATCCAGCACTGTGGACGGCACTACCTATTTCTGGCTCTAATTAGTCAACAGTTGTGTTCAGCCGAATGATCTCTGCCGGGAACACTCAGAATGAGGTTCTGAGTTATTGCAACCTGGGAGCATTTCACTGCTTTCAAGGTTTCACAGGAAGAATTCCGGAATCTTGCTGTCGGCAGGCCTCCGGCTCTTCCGAGTGAATCCCCTTGTAAATCCCCCTTGGTTTCCTGTACACCCGTGAAATTTGGCCAGGTGATGCAGTTTGCATTGCTGCACAATTGTGCCGCAGAGCTCTGCCGTGGTTACAAACATTCAGGCGTGGCAGCCAGAAAGGCTGGTCCCCGTAGGACACTGCCAGCGGACTGGGTCTACCTGCTTTCCGTTCTTCTCACCTGAGGGCTACTGATTCCAGCTTTGACGGGTACACACTACTCAACCGGAGCAGTAAGTTGAACCTCAACTTATGGCAGTTTGTGAAAGTTTGGAGAACTAAAGCTCAGTTGTTTTCCAATCGAAAACACTGCCTATATCTGGCTCTAATTAGTCCATTGCCTACATCTGGCTCTAATTATTCCACTGCCTACATCTGGCTCTAATTATTCCACAGATGAGTTCAGCCTAATGACCTCTGCCGGGAACACTCAGAATGAGGTTCTGAGTTATTGCAACATAGGAGCGTTTCACTGCTTTCAAGGCTTCTTAGGAAGAATTCCGGAATCTAGCTGCCGACAGGCCTCTGGATGTTCCGGGTGAACATCTCCTTGTAAATCCCCCGTGGTTTCTTGTACACCCGTGAAATTTGGCCAGGTTATGCAGTTTGCATTGCTGCACAATTGCGCCTGCCTAGCTCTGCCGCGGTTGCAAACATTCAGGAGTGACAGCCAGATAGGCTGGTCCCCGTAAGACATTGCCAGCGGACTGGGTATATCTGCTTCCCGTTCTTCTCACCTGAGTGCTACTGATTGCAGCTTTGACGGCTACAATCTACTCAACCGCAGCCGTAAGTTGAACCTCAACTTATGGCACTTTGTGAAAGTGCTGAGAACTAGAGCTCAGTTGTTTGGCACACCACAACTGTCCATCCTGCACTATGGAGGGCACTGCATACATCAGGCTCTAATTAGTCCACGGTTGTGTTCAGCCGAATGACCTCTGCCGGGAACACTCAGAGTGAGGTTCTGAGTTATTGCAACATAGGAGCGTTTCACTGCTTTCAAGGCTTCTTAGGAAGGATTCTGGAATGTTGCTGCCGGCAGGCCTCCGACTGTTCCTGGTGAACATCATTTGTAAATCCCCCGAGGTTTCTTGTACACTCGTCAAATTTGGCCAGGTTATGCAGTTTGCATTGCTGCACAATTGCGCCTGCCTATCTTTGCCGCAGTTGCAAACATTCAGGCGTGGCAGCCAGATAGGCTGGTCCCCGTAGGACAGTGCCAGCAGACTGGGTATATCTGCTTCCCGTTCTTCTCACCTGAGTGCTACTGATTCCAGCTTTGACGGCTACACTCTACTCAACCGGAGCAGTAAGTTGAACCTCAACTTATGGCACTTTATGAAAGTGTTAAGAACTAGAGCTCAGTTGTTTGGCACTCCACCACTGTCCATCCAGCAGTATGGACGGCACTGCCTACACCTGGCTCTCATTAGTCCACGGTTGTGTTCAGCCCAATGACCTGTGCCGGGAACACTCAGAATGAGGTTCTGAGTTATTGCAACATAGGTGCGTTTCACAGCTTTCAAGGCTTCACTGGAAGAATTCCGGAATCTTGCTACAGGTAGGCCTCCGGGTGTTCCGGGTGATCATGTCCTTGTAAATCCCCCGTTGTTTCTTGTACACCCCTGAAATTTGGGGCGCTTACGCACTTTGCATTGCTGCACAATTGCACCTTCCTACCACTGCCGCGCTTGCAAACATTCAGGCATATCAGCCAGATAGGCTGGTCCCCGTAAGACACTTCCAGCAAACTGGGTCTATCTGTTTCCAGTTCTTCTCACCTGAGTGCTACTGATTCCAGCTTTCATGGCTACACTCATCTCAACCGGACCAGTAAGTTGAACCTCAACTTATGGCACTTTGTGAAAATTTGGAGAACTAAAGCTCAGTTGTTTTCCAATCGAAAACACTGCCTATATGTGGCTCTAATTAGTCCATTGCCTACATCTGGCTCTAATTACTCCACTGCCTACATCTGGCTCTAATTAATCCACGGATGAGTTCAGCCGAATGACCTCTGCCGGGAACACTCAGAATGAGGTTCTGAGTTATTGCAACATAGGAGCGTTTCACTGCTTTCAAGGCTTCTTAGGAAGAATTCCGGAATCTTGCTGCCGTCAGGCCTCTGGCTGTTCCCGGTGAACATCTAATTATACATCCCCCGTGGTTTCTTGTACACCCCTGAAATTTGGCCAGGTTATGGAGTTTGCATTGCTGCACAATTGCGCCTGCCTAGCTCTGCCGCGGTTGCAAACATTCAGGCTTGGCACCCAGATAGGCTGGTCCACGTAGGACACTGCCAGCGGAGTGGGTATATCTGCTTCTCGTTCTTCTCACCTGAGTGGTACTGATTCCAGCTTTGAGGGCTACACTCTACTCAACCGAAGCAGTAAGTTGAACCTCAATTTATGGCACTTTGTGAACGTTTGGAGAACTAGAGCTCAGTTGTTTAGCATGCGACCACTGTCCCCCCAGCACAATGGACGGCACTGCCTATATCTGGCTCTAATTAGTCTTCGGTTGTGTTGAGCCGAATGCCCTCTGTCGGGAACACTAAAAATGAGGTTCTGAGTTATTGCAACATAGGAGCGTTTCACTGCGTTCAAGGTTTCTTAGGAAGATTCCGGAATCTTGCTGCCGGCTGGCCTCCGGATGTTCCGGGTGAACATCTCCTTGTAAATCCCCCATGGTTTCTTGTCCACCTGTGAAATTTGGCCAAGTTATGCAGTTTGCATTGCTGCATAATTGCGACTGCCTATCTCTGCCGGGGTTGCAAACATTCAGGTATGGCAGCCAGACAGGCTGGTCCCCGTAGGACACTGCCAGCAGACTGGGTATATCTGCTTCCCGTTCTTCTCACCTGAGTGATACTGATTCCAGCTTTGAGGGCTACACTCTACTCAACCGGAGCAGTAAGTTGAACCTCAAATTATGGCATTTTGTGCAAGTGTTGAGAACTAGAGCTCAGTTGTTTGGCACGCCACGACTGTCCATCCAGCACTATGGACGGCACTGCCTACATCTGGCTAAAGTTAGTCCACGGTTGTGTTCAGCCGAATGACCTCTGCCGGGAACAGTCAAAATGAGGTTCTGAGATATTGCAACACAGGAGCGTTTCACTGCTTTCAAGGCTTCTTAGGAAGAATTCCAGAATCTTGCTGCCGTCAGGCCTCCTGGGATTCAGGGTGAACATCTCCTTGTAAATCCCCCGTGGTTTCTTGTACACCCCTGAAATTTGGGGAGGTTATTCAGTTTGCATTGCTGCACAATTTCGCCTGGGTACCCCTGCCGCGGTTGCAAACATTCAGGCGTGTCAGCCAGATAGGCTGGTCCCCGTAAGACACTGCCAGGAATTGGGTATATCTGCTTTCCGTTCTTCTCACCTGAGTGCTACTGATTCGAGGTTCGACGGCTACCCTCTACTCAACGGGAGCAGTAAATAGAACCTCAATGTATGGCACTTTGTGAAAGTGTAGTGAACTAGATCTCAGGTGTTTGGCACGCCACCAATATCCATCCAGCACTATGTACGGCACTGCCTATATCTGGCTCTAATTAGTCCACAGTTGTGTTCAGCCGAATGATCTCTGCCGGGAACACTCAGAATGAGGTTCTTAGTTATTGGAAACTAGGTGCGTTTCACTTCTTTCAAGGTTTCACAGGATGAATTCCGGAATCTTGCTGCCATAAGGCCTCCGCCTGTTCCAGGTGAAATCCCCTTGTAAATCCTCCGTGGTTTCTTGTACACCCGTGAAATTTCGCCAGGTTATGCAGTTTGCATTGCTGCACAATTCCGCCTGCATAGCTCTGCCGTGGTTACAAATATTCAGGCGTGGCAGCCAGAAAGGCTGGTCCCCGTAGGACACTGCCAGCGGACTGGGTCTACCTACTTCCCGTTCTTCTCAACTGAGTGCTACTGATTCCAGCTTTGACGGGTACACTCTACTCAACCGGAGCAGTAAGTTGAACCTCAACTTATGGCAATTTGTGAAAGTTTGGAGAACTAAAGCTCAGTTGTTTTCCAATCGAAAACACTGCCTATATCTGGCTCTAATTAGTCCATTGCACACATCTGGCTCTAATTAGTCAACTGCGTACATCTGGCTCTAATTAGTCCACGGATGAGTTCAGCCGAATGACCTCTGCGGGGAACACTCAGAATGAGGTTCTGAGTTATTGCAACATAGGAGAGTTTCACTGCTTTCAAGGCTTCTTAGGAAGAATTCCGGAATATTGCTGCCGGCAGGCCTCTGGCTGTTCCAGGTGAACATCTCCTTGTACATCCCCCGTGGTTTCTTCTACACCCGTGAAATTTGGCCAGTTTATGCAGTTTGCACTGCTGCACAATTGCGCCTGCCTGGCTCTGCCACGGTTGCAAACATTCAGGCGTGGCAGCCAGATGGGCTGGTCCCCATAGGACAATCCCAGCGGACTGGGTCTATCTGATTCCGGTTCTTCTCACCTGAGTGCTACTGATTCCAGCTTTGACGGCTACACTCTACTCAACCGGAGCAGTAAGGTGAAGCTCAACTTAGGGCACTTTCTGAAAGTGTTGAGAACTAGAGCGCAGTTGTTTGACACGCCACCACTGTCCATCCAGCACTATGGACGGCACTGCATACATCTGGCTCTAATTAGTCCTCGGTTGTGTTCAGACGAATGACCTCTGCCGGGAACACTCAGAATGAGGTGCTGAGTTATTGCAACATAGGAGCGATTCACTGCTTTCAAGGCTTCTTCGGAAGGATTCCGGAATCTTGCTGCGGGCAGGCCACCGGCTGTTCCGGGTGAACATCTCCTTGTAAATCCCCTGTGGTTTCTTGTAGACCCGTGAAATTTGGCCAGGTTATGCAGTTTGCATTGCTGCACAATTGCGCCTGTCTAGCTCTGACGCAGTGGCAAACATTCAGGCGTGACAGGCAAATAGGCGGGTCCCCGTAGGACTCTGCCAGCGGACTGGGTCTATCTGCTTCCCGTTCTTCTCACCTGAGTGTTACTGATTCCAGCTTTGACGGCTACACTCTACTCAACTAGCGAAGTAAGTTGAACCCCAACCCATGGCAATTTGTAAAAGTCTTGAGAACTAGAGCTCAGTTGTTTGGCACGCCACCACTGTCCATCCAGCACTATGGACGGAACTGCCTACATCTGGCTCTAATAAGTTCATTGTTGTGTTCAGCCGAATGACCTCTGCCTGGAACACTCAGAATGAGGTTCTGAGTTTTTGCAACATAGGAGCGTATTACTGCTTTCAAGGCTTCTTAGGAAGGATTCCGGAATGTTGCTGCCGCCAGTCCTCCGGCTGTTCCAGGTGAACATCTCCTTGTAAATCCCGCGTGGTTTCTTGTACACCCGTGAAATTTTTCCGGGTTATGCAGTTTGCATTGCTACACAATTGCGCCTTCCTAGCTCTGTCTCGATTGCAAACATTCAGGCGTGGCAGCCAGATTTACTGGTCCCCGTAGGACACTGCCAGCGGATTGCGTATATCAACTTCCCGTTCTTCTCACCTCAGTGCTACTGATTCCGGCTTTCATGGCTACACTCTACTAAACCGGCAGTGTCCATCCAGCACTATGTACGGCACTGCCTACATCTGGCTCTAATTAGTCCACGGTTGTCGTCACCAGAATGACCTCTGCCGGGAACACTCAGAATGAGGTTCTGATTTATTGCCATATAGGAGCGTTTCAATGTTTTCAAGGCTTCACAGGAAGAATTCCGGAATCTTACTGGTGGCAAGCCTCAGGCTGTTCCGGGTGAACATCTCCTTGTAAATCCCCCGTGGTTTCTTGTACACCCGTCAAATTTGGACAGGTTATGCAGTTTGCATTACCGCACAATTGCGCCTGCGTAGCTCTGCCGCGGTTGCAAACATTCAAGTCTGGCAGCCAGATAGACTGGTCCCCGTAGGACACTGCCAGCGGACTGGGTATATCTGCATTCCGTTCTTGTCAACTTAGTGCTACTGATTCCAGCTTTGACGGCTACACTCTAGTCAACCGGAGCAGTAAGTTGAACCTCAACTTATGGCATTTTGTGAAAGTGTTGAGAACTAGAGCTCACTTGTTTGGCACGACAGCACTCTCCATCCAGCACTATGGACGGCACTGCCTACTTCTGGCTCTAATTCCTCCACGGTTGTGTTCAGCTGAATGACCTATGCCGGGAACACTCAGAATGAGGTTCTGAGTTATTGCAACATAGGAGCGTTTCACTGCTTTCACGACTTCTTAGGAAGAATTCCGGAATCTTGCTGCAGTAAGGCTTCCAGCTGTTCCGGGTGAACATCTCCTAGTAAATCCCCCTGGTTTCCTGTACACCCGTGAAATTTGGCCAGGTAATGCAGTTTGCATTGCTGCACAATTGCGCCTGCCTAGCTCTGCCGCGGTTGCAAACATTCAGGCTTGGCAGCCAGATAGTCTGGTCCCGTAGGACACTGTCAGCAGACTGGGTATATCTGATTCCCGTTTTTCTAACCTGAGTGCTACTGATTCCACCTTTGATGGCTACACTCTACTAAACCGGAGCAGTAAGTTGAAACTCAACTTCTGGCACTCTGTTAAAGTTTGGAGAACTAGAGCTCAGTTGTTTGGCACACTACCACTGTCCATCCAGCACCATGGACGCCACTGACTACATCTGGCTCTAATTAGTCCACGGTTGTGTTCAGCCGAATGACCTCTGCCGGGAACACTCAGAATGAGGTGCTGAGTTATTGCAACATAGGAGTGTTTCACTTGTTCAAGGCTTCTTAGGAAGAATTCCGGAATCTTTCTGCCGGCAGGCCTCCGGCTCTTCCGGGTGAACATCTCCTTGTATTTCCTCCTGGTATTTTGTACACCCGTGAAATTTGGCCAGGTTATGCAGTTTGCATTGCTGCATAATTGCGACTGTCTAGCTCTTTCACGGTTGCAAACATTCAGGCGTATCAGCCAGTTAGGCTTTTCCCCGTAGGACACTGCCAGCGGACTGGGTATATCTGCTTCCCGTTCTTCTCACCTGAGTGCTACTGATTCCAGCTTTGACTGCTACACTCTACACAACCGGAGCAGTAAGTTGAACCTCAACTTATGGCACTTTTTGAAAGTGTTGAGAACTAGAGCTCAGTTGTTTGGCACGCCACAACAGTCCATCCAGCACTATGGACAGCAGAGCCTACATCTGGCTCTAATTAGTCCACGGTTGTGTTCAGCCGAATGACCTCTGCCGGGAACACTCAGAATGAAGTTCTGAGTTATTGCAACATAGGAGCGTTTCACTGCTTTCAAGGCTTCTTAGGAAGAATTCCGGAATGTTGCTGCCGGCAGGCCTCCGGCTGTTCCGGGTGAACATCTCCTTGTAAATCCCCCGTGGTTTCTTGTACACCCGTGAAATTTGGCCAGGTTATGCAGTTTGAATTGCTGCACAATTGTGACTGCCTTGCTCTGCCGCGGTTGCAAACATTCAGGCGTGGCAGCCAGATATGCTGGTCCCCGTAGGACCTGCCAGCGGACTGGGTATATCTGCTTCCCGTTCTTCTCACCTGAGTGCTACTAATTCCAACTTTGACGGCTACACTCTACTCAACCGGAGCAGTAAGTTGAACCTCAACTTATGGCACTTTGTGAAAGTTTTGAGAACTAAAGCTCAGTTGTTTTCCAATCGCAAACACTGCCTATATCTGGCTCTAATTAGTCCATTGCCTACATGTGGCTCTAATTATTCCACTGCTTACATCTGGCTCTAATTAGTCCACGGATGAGTTCAGCCGAATGACCTCTGCTGGGAACACTCAGAATGAGGTTCTGAGTTATTGTAACATATGAGCGTTTCAGTGCTTTCAAGGCTTCTCGCGAAGGATTCTGGAATCTTGCTGTTGGTAGGCCTCCGGCTGTTCAGGGTGAACATCTCCTTGTAAATCCGCCGTTGTTTCTTGTACACCCGTGAAATTTGGCCAAGTTATGCAGTTTGCTTTGCTGCACAATTGCGCCTGCCTAGCCTTGCTGCGGTGGCAAACATTCAGGCATTCCAGCCAGATAGGCTGCTCCCCATAGGACACTGCCAGCGGACTGGGTGTATCTGCTTCCCGTTCTTCTCACCTGTGTGCTACTGATTCCAGCTTTGACGGCTATATTCTACTGAACCGCAGCAGTAAGTTGAACCTCAACTTAGGGCACTTTCTGAAACTGTTGAGAACTAGAACTAAGATGTTGGGCATGCGACCACTGTCCATCCAGCACTATGGATGGCACTGTCTACATCTGGCTCTAATTTGTCCACGGTTGTGTTCAGCCGAATGACCTCTGCCTGGAACACTCAGAATGAGGTTCTGAGTTATTGCAACATAGGAGCGTTTCACTGCTTTCACGGCTTCTTAGGATGAATTCCGGAATCTTGCTGCCAGCAGGACTCCGGCTGTTCTGGGTGAACATATCCGTGTAAATCCCCAGTGGTTTATTTTACACCCGTGAATTTTTGCCAGGTTATGCATTTTGCATTGCTGCACAATTTTGCCTGCCTAGCTCTGCCGCGGTTGCAAACATTCAGGCGTGGCAGCCAGATAGGCTGGTCCCCGTAGGACATTGCCAGCGGACTGGGTATATCTGCTTCCCGTTCTTCTCACATGAGTGCTACTGATTCCAGCTTTGACGGCTAAACTCTACTAATCCGGAGCAGTAAGTTGAAACTCAACTTATGGCACTTTGTGAAAGTGTTGAGAACTAGAGCTCAGTTGTTTGGCACGCCACCACTGTCAATCCAGCACTGTGGATGGCACTGCCTACATCTGGCTCTATTAATCCACGGTTGTGTTCATCCCCATGACATCTGCCGGGAAAACTCAGAATGAGGTTCTGCGTTCCTGCAACATAGGATTGTTTCACTGCTTTCAAGGCTTCTTAGGAAGGATTCTGGAAGGTTGCTGCCAACAGGCCTCCGGCTGTTCCGGGTGAACATATCCGTGTAAATCCCCCGTGGTTTCTTGGACACCCGTGAAATTTGGCCAGGTTATGCAGTTTGCATTGCTGCACAATTGCGCCTGCATAGCTCTGCCGTGGTTACAAACATTCAGGCGTGGCAGCGGACTGGCTCTACCTGCTTCCCGTTCTTCTCACCTGAGGGCTACTGATTCCAGCTTTGACGGGTACACACAACTCAAACGGAGCAGTAAGTTGAACCTCAACTTATGGCTCTTTGTGAAAGTTTGGAGAACTATAGCTCAGTTGTTTTCCAATCGAAAACTCTGCCTATATCTGGCTCTAATTAGTCCATTGCCTACATCTGGCTCTAATTATTCCACTGCCTACATCTGGCCCTAATTAGTCCACGGATGAGTTAAGCCTAATGACCTCTGCCGGGAACACTCAGAATGAGGTTCTGAGCTATTGCAACATAGGAGCGTTTCACTGCTTTCAAGGCTTCTTAGGAAGAATTCCGGAATCTTGCTGCCGGCAGGCCTCTGGCTGTTCCGGGTGAACATCTCCTTGTACATCCCCCGTGGTTTCTTGTACAACCGTGAAATTTGGCCAGATTATGCAGTTTGAACTGCTGCACAATTGCGCCTGCCTAGCTCTGCCCGGGTTACAAATTTTCATGCGTGGCAGCCAGATAGACTGGTTCCTGTAGGACACTGCCAGCGGACTGGGTATATCTGCTTCCCGTTCTTCTCACCTGAGTGCTAATGATTCCAGCTTTGACCGCTACAATCTACTCAACCGGAGCAGTAAGGTGAAGCTCAATTTAGGGCACTTTCTGAAAGTGTTGAGAACTACAGCTCAGTTGTTGGGCATGCGACCAGTGTTCATCCAGTACTATGAACGGCACTGCCTACATCTGGTTCTAATTAGTCCAAGGTTGTGTTCAGCCGAATGACCTCTGCCGGGCACACTCAGAATGAGGTTCTGAGTTATTCCAACATAGGAGAGTTTCACTGCTTTCAAGGCTTCTTAGGAAGAATTCCGGAATCTTGCTGGCGGCAGGCCTCCAGCTGTTCCGGGTAAACATGTCCTAGTATATCCCCCGTGGTTTCTTGTACACCCCTGAATTTTGGGGAGGTTATGCAGTTTGCATTGCTACACAATTGCGCCTGCCTACCCCTGCCATGGTTGCAAACATTCAGACGTGGCAGCCAGATAGGCTGGTCCCCGTAGGACACTGCCAGCGGACAGGGTATATCTGCTTCCCATTCTTTTCACCTGAGTGCTACTGATTCCAGCTTTGACGGCTACACTCAACTCAACCAGAGCAGTAGGTTGAAGCTCAACTTATGGCACTTTGTGAAAGTGTTGAGAACTAGATCTCAGGTATTTTGCACGCCACCACTCTCCATCCAGCACTATGGACGGCACTGCCTACATCTGGCTCTAATTAGTCCACAGTTGTGTTCAGCCGAATGACCTCTGCCCGGAACACTCAGAATGCGGTTCTGAGTTATTGCAAACTAGGAGCGTTTCACTGCTTTCAAGGCTTCTTAGCAAGAATTCCGGAATTTTGCTGCCAGCAGGCCTCCGGCTGTATCGGGTGAACATGTCCTTGTAAATCCCCCGTTGTTTCTTCTACACCCGTGAAATTTGTCCAGTTTTTGCAGTTTGCATTGCTGCACAATTGCGCCTGCCTAGCTCTGCCGCGGTTGCAAACATTCAGGAGTGGCATCCAGATAGGCTGGTCCCCGTAAGACATTGCCAGCGGACTGGGTATATCTGCTTCCCATTCTTCTCACCTGAGTGCTACTGATTCCAGCTTTGACAGCTACACTCTGCTCAACCGGAGCAGTAAGTTGATCCTCAACTTATGGCACTTTGTGAAAGTGTTGAGAACTAGATCTCAGTTGTTTGGCACACCAACACTGTGCATCCTGAACTATGGGCGGCACTGCATACATCAGGCTCTAATTAGTCCACGGTTGTGTTCAGCCGAATGACCTCTGCCTGGAACATTCACAATGAGGTTCTGAGTTATTGCCACATAGGAGCCTTTCACTGCTTTCAAGGCTTCTTAGGAAGGATTCCGGAATGTTGCTGCCGGCAGGCCTCTGGCTGTTCCGGGTGAACATCTCCTTGTAAATCCCCCGTGGTTTCTTGTACACCCCTCAAATTTGGCCAAGTTATGCAGTTTGCATTGCTGCACAATTGCGCCGGCCAAGCTCTGCCGCGATTGCAAACATTCAGGCGTGGCAGCCAGATAGGCTGCTCCCGGTAAGACACTGTCAGCAGACTGGGTATATCTGCTTCCCGATCTTCTTACCTGAGTGCTACTGATGCCAGCTTTGACGGCTACACTCTACTCAACCGCAGCAGTAAGTTGAACCTCAACTTAGGGCAATTTCTGAAAGTGTTGAGAACTACAGTACAGTTGTTGGGCATGCGATCCCTGTCCATCCAGCACTATGGACGGCACTGCCTACATCTGTCTCTAATTAGTCCACGGTTGTGTTCAGCCGAATGACCTCTGCCTGGAACACTCAGAATGAGGTTCTGAGTTATTGCAACAGAGGAGCGTTTCACTGCTTTCAAGGCTTCACAGGAAGAATTCCGGAATCTTGCTGCGGGCAGGGCTCCGGCTGTTGCAGGTGAACATCTCCTTGTAAATCCCACGTGGTTTCTTGTACACACGTGAAATTTGGCCTGGTTATGCAGTATGCATTGCTGCCCAATTGCGCCTGCAAAGCTCTGTCGAGATTGCAAACACTCATGCGTAGCAGCCAGATAGGCTGGTCCCCGTAGGACACTGCCAGCGTACTGCGTATATCTGCTTCCTGTTCTTCTCACCTGAGTGCTACTGATTCCAGCTTTGACGGCTACACTCTGCTCAACAAGAGCACTAAGTTGAACCTCAACTTATGGCACTTTGTGAAAGTGTTGAGAACTAGAGCTCAGTTGTTTGGCACGCCACGACTGTCCATTAAGCACTATGGAGGGCACTGCCTACATCTGGCTATAGTTAGTCCACGGTTGTGTTCAGCGGAATGAGCTCTGCTGGGAACACTCACAATAATGTTCTCAGTTATTGCAACATAGGAGAGTTTCACGGCGTTCAAGGTTTCTTAGGAAGAATTCTGGAATCTTGCTGCCGGCAGACCTCCGGCTGTTCCGGGTGAACATCTCCTTGTATTTCCTCCTGGTTTCTTATACAACCGTGAAATTTGGCCAGGTTATGCAGTTTGCATTGCTGCATAATTTCGACTGTCTAGCTCTGTCGCGGTTGCAATCATTCAGGCATGGCAGCCAGATAGGCTGGTCCCCGTAGGGCACTGCCAGCAGACTGGGTATATCTGCTTCCAGTTCTTCTCAACTGAGTGATACTGATTCCAGCTTTGACGACTACACTCTATTCAACCGGAGCAGTATGTTGAACCTCAACTTATGGCACTTTGTGCAAGTGTTGAGAACTAGAGCTCAGTTGTTTGGCACACCACCACAGTCCATCCTGCACTATGGACGGCACTGCCTCCATCTGGCTATAGTTAGTCCACAGTTGTGTTCAGCTGAATGACCTCTGCCGGGAACAGTCAGAATGAGGTTCTGAGATATTGCAACATAGGAGCGTTTCACTGCTTTCAAGGCTTCTTAGGAAGAATTCCAGAATCTTGCTGCCAGCAGGCCTCCTGCTCTTCAGGGTGAACATCTCCTTGTAAATCCCCGGTGGTTTCTTGTACACCCCTGAAATTTGGGGAGGTTATTCAGTTTGCATTGCTGCACAACTGCGCCTGCCTACCCCTGCCGCGGTTGCAAACATTCAGGCGTGGCAGCCAGATAGGCTGGTCCCTGTAGGACACTGCCAGCGGACTGGGTATATCTGCTTCCCGTTCTTCTCACCTGAGTGGTTCTGATTCCAGCTTTGACGGCTACACTCTACTCAACCGGAGCAGTAAGTAGAACCTAACGTATGGCACTTTGTGAAAGTGTTGTGAACTAGATCTCAGGTGTTTGGCACGCCAACAATATCCATCCAGCACTGTGGACGGCACTACCTATTTCTGGCTCTAATTAGTCAACAGTTGTGTTCAGCCGAATGATCTCTGCCGGGAACACTCAGAATGAGGTTCTGAGTTATTGCAATCTGGGAGCATTTCACTGCTTTCAAGGTTTCACAGGAAGAATTCCGGAATCTTGCTGTCGGCAGGCCTCCGGCTCTTCCGAGTGAATCCCCTTGTAAATCCCCCTTGGTTTCCTGTACACCCGTGAAATTTGGCCAGGTGATGCAGTTTGCATTGCTGCACAATTGCGCCGGCAGAGCTCTGCCGTGGTTACAAACATTCAGGCGTGGCAGCCAGAAAGGCTGGTCCCCGTAGGACACTGCCAGCGGACTGGGTCTACCTGCTTTCCGATTTTCTCACCTGAGGGCTACTGATTCCAGCTTTGACGGGTACACACTACTCAACCGGAGCAGTAAGTTGAACCTCAACTTATGGCAGTTTGTGAAAGTTTGGAGAACTAAAGCTCAGTTGTTTTCCAATCGAAAACACTGCCTATATCTGGCTCTAATTAGTCCATTGCCTACATCTGGCTCTAATTATTCCACTGCCTACATCTGGCTCTAATTATTCCACAGATGAGTTCAGCCTAATGACCTCTGCCGGGAACACTCAGAATGAGGTTCTGAGTTATTGCAACATAGGAGCGTTTCACTGCTTTCAAGGCTTCTTAGGAAGAATTCCGGAATCTAGCTGCCGGCAGGCCTCTGGATGTTCCGGGTGAACATCTCCTTGTAAATCCCCCGTGGTTTCTTGTACACCCGTGAAATTTGGCCAGGTTATGCAGTTTGCATTGCTGCACAATTGCGCCTGCCTAGCTCTGCCGCGGTTGCAAACATTCAGGAGTGACAGCCAGATAGGCTGGTCCCCGTAAGACATGGCCAGCGGACTGGGTATATCTGCTTCCCGTTCTTCTCACCTGAGTGCTACTGATTGCAGCTTTGACGGCTACAATCTACTCAACCGCAGCCGTAAGTTGAACCTCAACTTATGGCACTTTGTGAAAGTGCTGAGAACTAGAGCTCAGTTGTTTGGCACACCACAACTGTCCATCCTGCACTATGGAGGGCACTGCATACATCAGGCTCTAATTAGTCCACGGTTGTGTTCAGCCGAATGACCTCTGCCGGGAACACTCAGAGTGAGGTTCTGAGTTATTGCAACATAGGAGCGTTTCACTGCTTTCAAGGCTTCTTAGGAAGGATTCTGGAATGTTGCTGCCGGCAGGCCTCCGACTGTTCCTGGTGAACATCATTTGTAAATCCCCCGAGGTTTCTTGTACACTCGTCAAATTTGGCCAGGTTATGCAGTTTGCATTGCTGCACAATTGCGCCTGCCTATCTTTGCCGCAGTTGCAAACATTCAGGCGTGGCAGCCAGATAGGCTGGTCCCCGTAGGACAGTGCCAGCAGACTGGGTATATCTGCTTCCCGTTCTTCTCACCTGAGTGCTACTGATTCCAGCTTTGACGGCTACACTCTACTCAACCGGAGCAGTAAGTTGAACCTCAACTTATGGCACTTTATGAAAGTGTTAAGAACTAGAGCTCAGTTGTTTGGCACTCCACCACTGTCCATCCAGCAGTATGGACGGCACTGCCTACACCTGGCTCTCATTAGTCCACGGTTGTGTTCAGCCCAATGACCTGTGCCGGGAACACTCAGAATGAGGTTCTGAGTTATTGCAACATAGGTGCGTTTCACAGCTTTCAAGGCTTCACTGGAAGAATTCCGGAATCTTGCTACAGGTAGGCCTCCGGGTGTTCCGGGTGATCATGTCCTTGTAAATCCCCCGTTGTTTCTTGTACACCCCTGAAATTTGGGGCGCTTACGCACTTTGCATTGCTGCACAATTGCACCTTCCTACCACTGCCGCGCTTGCAAACATTCAGGCATATCAGCCAGATAGGCTGGTCCCCGTAAGACACTTCCAGCAAACTGGGTCTATCTGTTTCCAGTTCTTCTCACCTGAGTGCTACTGATTCCAGCTTTCATGGCTACACTCGTCTCAACCGGACCAGTAAGTTGAACCTCAACTTATGGCACTTTGTGAAAATTTGGAGAACTAAAGCTCAGTTGTTTTCCAATCGAAAACACTGCCTATATGTGGCTCTAATTAGTCCATTGCCTACATCTGGCTCTAATTACTCCACTGCCTACATCTGGCTCTAATTAATCCACGGATGAGTTCAGCCGAATGACCTCTGCCGGGAACACTCAGAATGAGGTTCTGAGTTATTGCAACATAGGAGCGTTTCACTGCTTTCAAGGCTTCTTAGGAAGAATTCCGGAATCTTGCTGCCGTCAGGCCTCTGGCTGTTCCCGGTGAACATCTAATTATACATCCCCCGTGGTTTCTTGTACACCCCTGAAATTTGGCCAGGTTATGGAGTTTGCATTGCTGCACAATTGCGCCTGCCTAGCTCTGCCGCGGTTGCAAACATTCAGGCTTGGCACCCAGATAGGCTGGTCCACGTAGGACACTGCCAGCGGAGTGGGTATATCTGCTTCTCGTTCTTCTCACCTGAGTGGTACTGATTCCAGCTTTGAGGGCTACACTCTACTCAACCGAAGCAGTAAGTTGAACCTCAATTTATGGCACTTTGTGAACGTTTGGAGAACTAGAGCTCAGTTGTTTAGCATGCGACCACTGTCCCCCCAGCACAATGGACGGCACTGCCTATATCTGGCTCTAATTAGTCTTCAGTTGTGTTGAGCCGAATGCCCTCTGTCGGGAACACTAAAAATGAGGTTCTGAGTTATTGCAACATAGGAGCGTTTCACTGCGTTCAAGGTTTCTTAGGAAGATTCCGGAATCTTGCTGCCGGCTGGCCTCCGGATGTTCCGGGTGAACATCTCCTTGTAAATCCCCCATGGTTTCTTGTCCACCTGTGAAATTTGGCCAAGTTATGCAGTTTGCATTGCTGCATAATTGCGACTGCCTATCTCTGCCGGGGTTGCAAACATTCAGGTATGGCAGCCAGACAGGCTGGTCCCCGTAGGACACTGCCAGCAGACTGGGTATATCTGCTTCCCGTTCTTCTCACCTGAGTGATACTGATTCCAGCTTTGAGGGCTACACTCTACTCAACCGGAGCAGTAAGTTGAACCTCAAATTATGGCATTTTGTGCAAGTGTTGAGAACTAGAGCTCAGTTGTTTGGCACGCCACGACTGTCCATCCAGCACTATGGACGGCACTGCCTACATCTGGCTAAAGTTAGTCCACGGTTGTGTTCAGCCGAATGACCTCTGCCGGGAACAGTCAAAATGAGGTTCTGAGATATTGCAACACACGAGCGTTTCACTGCTTTCAAGGCTTCTTAGGAAGAATTCCAGAATCTTGCTGCCGTCAGGCCTCCTGGGATTCAGGGTGAACATCTCCTTGTAAATCCCCCGTGGTTTCTTGTACACCCCTGAAATTTGGGGAGGTTATTCAGTTTGCATTGCTGCACAATTTCGCCTGGGTACCCCTGCCGCGGTTGCAAACATTCAGGCGTGTCAGCCAGATAGGCTGGTCCCCGTAAGACACTGCCAGGAATTGGGTATATCTGCTTTCCGTTCTTCTCACCTGAGTGCTACTGATTCGAGGTTCGACGGCTACCCTCTACTCAACGGGAGCAGTAAATAGAACCTCAATGTATGGCACTTTGTGAAAGTGTAGTGAACTAGATCTCAGGTGTTTGGCACGCCACCAATATCCATCCAGCACTATGTACGGCACTGCCTATATCTGGCTCTAATTAGTCCACAGTTGTGTTCAGCCGAATGATCTCTGCCGGGAACACTCAGAATGAGGTTCTTAGTTATTGGAAACTAGGTGCGTTTCACTTCTTTCAAGGTTTCACAGGATGAATTCCGGAATCTTGCTGCCGTAAGGCCTCCGCCTGTTCCAGGTGAAATCCCCTTGTAAATCCTCCGTGGTTTCTTGTACACCCGTGAAATTTCGCCAGGTTATGCAGTTTGCATTGCTGCACAATTCCGCCTGCATAGCTCTGCCGTGGTTACAAATATTCAGGCGTGGCAGCCAGAAAGGCTGGTCCCCGTAGGACACTGCCAGCGGACTGGGTCTACCTACTTCCCGTTCTTCTCAACTGAGTGCTACTGATTCCAGCTTTGACGGGTACACTCTACTCAACCGGAGCAGTAAGTTGAACCTCAACTTATGGCAATTTGTGAAAGTTTGGAGAACTAAAGCTCAGTTGTTTTCCAATCGAAAACACTGCCTATATCTGGCTCTAATTAGTCCATTGCCCACATCTGGCTCTAATTAGTCTACTGCGTACATCTGGCTCTAATTAGTCCACGGATGAGTTCAGCCGAATGACCTCTGCGGGGAACACTCAGAATGAGGTTCTGAGTTATTGCAACATAGGAGAGTTTCACTGCTTTCAAGGCTTCTTAGGAAGAATTCCGGAATATTGCTGCCGGCAGGCCTCTGGCTGTTCCAGGTGAACATCTCCTTGTACATCCCCCGTGGTTTCTTCTACACCCGTGAAATTTGGCCAGTTTATGCAGTTTGCACTGCTGCACAATTGCGCCTGCCTGGCTCTGCCACGGTTGCAAACATTCAGGCGTGGCAGCCAGATGGGCTGGTCCCCATAGGACAATCCCAGCGGACTGGGTCTATCTGATTCCGGTTCTTCTCACCTGAGTGCTACTGATTCCAGCTTTGACGGCTACACTCTACTCAACCGGAGCAGTAAGGTGAAGCTCAACTTAGGGCACTTTCTGAAAGTGTTGAGAACTAGAGCGCAGTTGTTTGACACGCCACCACTGTCCATCCAGCACTATGGACGGCACTGCATACATCTGGCTCTAATTAGTCCTCGGTTGTGTTCAGACGAATGACCTCTGCCGGGAACACTCAGAATGAGGTTCTGAGTTATTGCAACATAGGAGCGATTCACTGCTTTCAAGGCTTCTTCGGAAGGATTCCGGAATCTTGCTGCCGGCAGGCCACCGGCTGTTCCGGGTGAACATCTCCTTGTAAATCCCCTGTGGTTTCTTGTAGACCCGTGAAATTTGGCCAGGTTATGCAGTTTGCATTGCTGCACAATTGCGCCTGTCTAGCTCTGACGCAGTGGCAAACATTCAGGCGTGACAGGCAAATAGGCGGGTCCCCGTAGGACTCTGCCAGCGGACTGGGTCTATCTGCTTCCCGTTCTTCTCACCTGAGTGTTACTGATTCCAGCTTTGACGGCTACACTCTACTCAACTAGCGAAGTAAGTTGAACCCCAACCCATGGCAATTTGTAAAAGTCTTGAGAACTAGAGCTCAGTTGTTTGGCACGCCACCACTGTCCATCCAGCACTATGGACGGAACTGCCTACATCTGGCTCTAATAAGTTCATTGTTGTGTTCAGCCGAATGACCTCTGCCTGGAACACTCAGAATGAGGTTCTGAGTTTTTGCAACATAGGAGCGTATTACTGCTTTCAAGGCTTCTTAGGAAGGATTCCGGAATGTTGCTGCCGCCAGTCCTCCGGCTGTTCCAGGTGAACATCTCCTTGTAAATCCCGCGTGGTTTCTTGTACACCCGTGAAATTTTTCCGGGTTATGCAGTTTGCATTGCTACACAATTGCGCCTTCCTAGCTCTGTCTCGATTGCAAACATTCAGGCGTGGCAGCCAGATTTACTGGTCCCCGTAGGACACTGCCAGCGGATTGCATATATCAACTTCCCGTTCTTCTCACCTCAGTGCTACTGATTCCGGCTTTCATGGCTACACTCTACTAAACCGGCAGTGTCCATCCAGCACTATGTACGGCACTGCCTACATCTGGCTCTAATTAGTCCACGGTTGTCGTCACCAGAATGACCTCTGCCGGGAACACTCAGAATGAGGTTCTGATTTATTGCCACATAGGAGCGTTTCACTGTTTTCAAGGCTTCACAGGAAGAATTCCGGAATCTTACTGGTGGCAAGCCTCAGGCTGTTCCGGGTGAACATCTCCTTGTAAATCCCCCGTGGTTTCTTGTACACCCGTCAAATTTGGACAGGTTATGCAGTTTGAATTACCGCACAATTGCGCCTGCGTAGCTCTGCCGCGGTTGCAAACATTCAAGTCTGGCAGCCAGATAGACTGGTCCCCGTAGGACACTGCCAGCGGACTGGGTATATCTGCATTCCGTTCTTGTCAACTTAGTGCTACTGATTCCAGCTTTGACGGCTACACTCTAGTCAACCGGAGCAGTAAGTTGAACCTCAACTTATGGCATTTTGTGAAAGTGTTGAGAACTAGAGCTCACTTGTTTGGCACGACAGCACTCTCCATCCAGCACTATGGACGGCACTGCCTACTTCTGGCTCTAATTCGTCCACGGTTGTGTTCAGCTGAATGACCTATGCCGGGAACACTCAGAATGAGGTTCTGAGTTATTGCAACATAGGAGCGTTTCACTGCTTTCACGACTTCTTAGGAAGAATTCCGGAATCTTGCTGCAGTAAGGCTTCCAGCTGTTCCGGGTGAACATCTCCTAGTAAATCCCCCTGGTTTCCTGTACACCCGTGAAATTTGGCCAGGTAATGCAGTTTGCATTGCTGCACAATTGCGCCTGCCTAGCTCTGCCGCGGTTGCAAACATTCAGGCTTGGCAGCCAGATAGTCTGGTCCCGTAGGACACTGTCAGCGGACTGGGTATATCTGATTCCCGTTTTTCTAACCTGAGTGCTACTGATTCCACCTTTGATGGCTACACTCTACTAAACCGGAGCAGTAAGTTGAACCTCAACTTATGGCACTCTGTTAAAGTTTGGAGAACTAGAGCTCAGTTGTTTGGCACACTACCACTGTCCATCCAGCACCATGGACGCCACTGACTACATCTGGCTCTAATTAGTCCACGGTTGTGTTCAGCCGAATGACCTCTGCCGGGAACACTCAGAATGAGGTGCTGAGTTATTGCAACATAGGAGTGTTTCACTTGTTCAAGGCTTCTTAGGAAGAATTCCGGAATCTTTCTGCCGGCAGGCCTCCGGCTCTTCCGGGTGAACATCTCCTTGTATTTCCTCCTGGTATTTTGTACACCCGTGAAATTTGGCCAGGTTATGCAGTTTGCATTGCTGCATAATTGCGACTGTCTAGCTCTTTCACGGTTGCAAACATTCAGGCGTATCAGCCAGTTAGGCTTTTCCCCGTAGGACACTGCCAGCGGACTGGGTATATCTGCTTCCCGTTCTTCTCACCTGAGTGCTACTGATTCCAGCTTTGACTGCTACACTCTACACAACCGGAGCAGTAAGTTGAACCTCAACTTATGGCACTTTTTGAAAGTGTTGAGAACTAGAGCTCAGTTGTTTGGCACGCCACAACAGTCCATCCAGCACTATGGACAGCAGAGCCTACATCTGGCTCTAATTAGTCCACGGTTGTGTTCAGCCGAATGACCTCTGCCGGGAACACTCAGAATGAAGTTCTGAGTTATTGCAACATAGGAGCGTTTCACTGCTTTCAAGGCTTCTTAGGAAGAATTCCAGAATGTTGCTGCCGGCAGGCCTCCGGCTGTTCCGGGTGAACATCTCCTTGTAAATCCCCCGTGGTTTCTTGTACACCCGTGAAATTTGGCCAGGTTATGCAGTTTGAATTGCTGCACAATTGTGACTGCCTTGCTCTGCCGCGGTTGCAAACATTCAGGCGTGGCAGCCAGATATGCTGGTCCCCGTAGGACCTGCCAGCGGACTGGGTATATCTGCTTCCCGTCCTTCTCACCTGAGTGCTACTAATTCCACCTTTGACGGCTACACTCTACTCAACCGGAGCAGTAAGTTGAACCTCAACTTATGGCACTTTGTGAAAGTTTTGAGAACTAAAGCTCAGTTGTTTTCCAATCGCAAACACTGCCTATATCTGGCTCTAATTAGTCCATTGCCTACATGTGGCTCTAATTATTCCACTGCTTACATCTGGCTCTAATTAGTCCACGGATGAGTTCAGCCGAATGACCTCTGCTGGGAACACTCAGAATGAGGTTCTGAGTTATTGTAACATATGAGCGTTTCAGTGCTTTCAAGGCTTCTCGCGAAGGATTCTGGAATCTTGCTGTTGGTAGGCCTCCGGCTGTTCAGGGTGAACATCTCCTTGTAAATCCGCCGTTGTTTCTTGTACACCCGTGAAATTTGGCCAAGTTATGCAGTTTGCTTTGCTGCACAATTGCGCCTGCCTAGCCTTGCTGCGGTGGCAAACATTCAGGCATTCCAGCCAGATAGGCTGCTCCCCATAGGACACTGCCAGCGGACTGGGTGTATCTGCTTCCCGTTCTTCTCACCTGTGTGCAACTGATTCCAGCTTTGACGGCTATATTCTACTGAACCGCAGCAGTAAGTTGAACCTCAACTTAGGGCACTTTCTGAAACTGTTGAGAACTAGAACTAAGATGTTGGGCATGCGACCACTGTCCATCCAGCACTATGGATGGCACTGTCTACATCTGGCTCTAATTTGTCCACGGTTGTGTTCAGCCGAATGACCTCTGCCTGGAACACTCAGAATGAGGTTCTGAGTTATTGCAACATAGGAGCGTTTCACTGCTTTCACGGCTTCTTAGGATGAATTCCGGAATCTTGCTGCCAGCAGGACTCCGGCTGTTCTGGGTGAACATATCCGTGTAAATCCCCAGTGGTTTATTTTACACCCGTGAATTTTTGCCAGGTTATGCAGTTTGCATTGCTGCACAATTTTGCCTGCCTAGCTCTGCCGCGGTTGCAAACATTCAGGCGTGGCAGCCAGATAGGCTGGTCCCCGTAGGACGCTGCCAGCGGACTGGGTATATCTGCTTCCCGTTCTTCTCACCTGAGTGCTACTGATTCCAGCTTTGACGGCTACACTCTACTCAACCGGAGCAGTAAGTTGAAACTCAGCTTATGGCACTTTGTGAAAGTGTTGAGAACTAGAGCTCAGTTGTTTGGCACGCCACCACTGTCAATCCAGCACTGTGGATGGCACTGCCTACATCTGGCTCTATTAATCCACGGTTGTGTTCATCCCCATGACATCTGCCGGGAAAACTCAGAATGAGGTTCTGCGTTCCTGCAACATAGGATTGTTTCACTGCTTTCAAGGCTTCTTAGGAAGGATTCTGGAAGGTTGCTGCCAACAGGCCTCCGGCTGTTCCGGGTGAACATATCCGTGTAAATCCCCCGTGGTTTCTTGGACACCCGTGAAATTTGGCCAGGTTATGCAGTTTGCATTGCTGCACAATTGCGCCTGCATAGCTCTGCCGTGGTTACAAACATTCAGGCGTGGCAGCGGACTGGCTCTACCTGCTTCCCGTTCTTCTCACCTGAGGGCTACTGATTCCAGCTTTGACGGGTACACACAACTCAAACGGAGCAGTAAGTTGAACCTCAACTTATGGCTCTTTGTGAAAGTTTGGAGAACTATAGCTCAGTTGTTTTCCAATCGAAAACTCTGCCTATATCTGGCTCTAATTAGTCCATTGCCTACATCTGGCTCTAATTATTCCACTGCCTACATCTGGCCCTAATTAGTCCACGGATGAGTTAAGCCTAATGACCTCTGCCGGGAACACTCAGAATGAGGTTCTGAGCTATTGCAACATAGGAGCGTTTCACTGCTTTCAAGGCTTCTTAGGAAGAATTCCGGAATCTTGCTGCCGGCAGGCCTCTGGCTGTTCCGGGTGAACATCTCCTTGTACATCCCCCGTGGTTTCTTGTACAACCGTGAAATTTGGCCAGATTATGCAGTTTGAACTGCTGCACAATTGCGCCTGCCTAGCTCTGCCCGGGTTACAAATTTTCATGCGTGGCAGCCAGATAGACTGGTTCCTGTAGGACACTGCCAGCGGACTGGGTATATCTGCTTCCCGTTCTTCTCACCTGAGTGCTAATGATTCCAGCTTTGACCGCTACAATCTACTCAACCGGAGCAGTAAGGTGAAGCTCAATTTAGGGCACTTTCTGAAAGTGTTGAGAACTACAGCTCAGTTGTTGGGCATGCGACCAGTGTTCATCCAGTACTATGAACGGCACTGCCTACATCTGGTTCTAATTAGTCCAAGGTTGTGTTCAGCCGAATGACCTCTGCCGGGAACACTCAGAATGAGGTTCTGAGTTATTCCAACATAGGAGAGTTTCACTGCTTTCAAGGCTTCTTAGGAAGAATTCCGGAATCTTGCTGGCGGCAGGCCTCCAGCTGTTCCGGGTAAACATGTCCTAGTATATCCCCCGTGGTTTCTTGTACACCCCTGAAATTTGGGGAGGTTATGCAGTTTGCATTGCTACACAATTGCGCCTGCCTACCCCTGCCATGGTTGCAAACATTCAGACGTGGCAGCCAGATAGGCTGGTCCCCGTAGGACACTGCCAGCGGACAGGGTATATCTGCTTCCCATTCTTTTCACCTGAGTGCTACTGATTCCAGCTTTGACGGCTACACTCAACTCAACCAGAGCAGTAGGTTGAAGCTCAACTTATGGCACTTTGTGAAAGTGTTGAGAACTAGATCTCAGGTATTTTGCACGCCACCACTGTCCATCCAGCACTATGGACGGCACTGCCTACATCTGGCTCTAATTAGTCCACAGTTGTGTTCAGCCGAATGACCTCTGCCCGGAACACTCAGAATGCGGTTCTGAGTTATTGCAAACTAGGAGCGTTTCACTGCTTTCAAGGCTTCTTAGCAAGAATTCCGGAATTTTGCTGCCAGCAGGCCTCCGGCTGTATCGGGTGAACATGTCCTTGTAAATCCCCCGTTGTTTCTTCTACACCCGTGAAATTTGTCCAGTTTTTGCAGTTTGCATTGCTGCACAATTGCGCCTGCCTAGCTCTGCCGCGGTTGCAAACATTCAGGAGTGGCATCCAGATAGGCTGGTCCCCGTAAGACATTGCCAGCGGACTGGGTATATCTGCTTCCCATTCTTCTCACCTGAGTGCTACTGATTCCAGCTTTGACAGCTACACTCTGCTCAACCGGAGCAGTAAGTTGATCCTCAACTTATGGCACTTTGTGAAAGTGTTGAGAACTAGATCTCAGTTGTTTGGCACACCAACACTGTGCATCCTGAACTATGGGCGGCACTGCATACATCAGGCTCTAATTAGTCCACGGTTGTGTTCAGCCGAATGACCTCTGCCTGGAACATTCACAATGAGGTTCTGAGTTATTGCCACATAGGAGCCTTTCACTGCTTTCAAGGCTTCTTAGGAAGGATTCCGGAATGTTGCTGCCGGCAGGCCTCTGGCTGTTCCGGGTGAACATCTCCTTGTAAATCCCCCGTGGTTTCTTGTACACCCCTCAAATTTGGCCAAGTTATGCAGTTTGCATTGCTGCACAATTGCGCCGGCCAAGCTCTGCCGCGATTGCAAACATTCAGGCGTGGCAGCCAGATAGGCTGCTCCCGGTAAGACACTGTCAGCAGACTGGGTATATCTGCTTCCCGATCTTCTTACCTGAGTGCTACTGATGCCAGCTTTGACGGCTACACTCTACTCAACCGCAGCAGTAAGTTGAACCTCAACTTAGGGCAATTTCTGAAAGTGTTGAGAACTACAGTACAGTTGTTGGGCATGCGATCCCTGTCCATCCAGCACTATGGACGGCACTGCCTACATCTGTCTCTAATTAGTCCACGGTTGTGTTCAGCCGAATGACCTCTTCCTGGAACACTCAGAATGAGGTTCTGAGTTATTGCAACAGAGGAGCGTTTCACTGCTTTCAAGGCTTCACAGGAAGAATTCCGGAATCTTGCTGCGGGCAGGGCTCCGGCTGTTGCAGGTGAACATCTCCTTGTAAATCCCACGTGGTTTCTTGTACACACGTGAAATTTGGCCTGGTTATGCAGTATGCATTGCTGCCCAATTGCGCCTGCAAAGCTCTGTCGAGATTGCAAACACTCATGCGTAGCAGCCAGATAGGCTGGTCCCCGTAGGACACTGCCAGCGTACTGCGTATATCTGCTTCCTGTTCTTCTCACCTGAGTGCTACTGATTCCAGCTTTGACGGCTACACTCTGCTCAACAAGAGCACTAAGTTGAACCTCAACTTATGGCACTTTGTGAAAGTGTTGAGAACTAGAGCTCAGTTGTTTGGCACGCCACGACTGTCCATTAAGCACTATGGAGGGCACTGCCTACATCTGGCTATAGTTAGTCCACGGTTGTGTTCAGCGGAGTGAGCTCTGCTGGGAACACTCACAATAATGTTCTCAGTTATTGCAACATAGGAGAGTTTCACGGCGTTCAAGGTTTCTTAGGAAGAATTCTGGAATCTTGCTGCCGGCAGACCTCCGGCTGTTCCGGGTGAACATCTCCTTGTATTTCCTCCTGGTTTCTTATACAACCGTGAAATTTGGCCAGGTTATGCAGTTTGCATTGCTGCATAATTTCGACTGTCTAGCTCTGTCGCGGTTGCAATCATTCAGGCATGGCAGCCAGATAGGCTGGTCCCCGTAGGGCACTGCCAGCAGACTGGGTATATCTGCTTCCAGTTCTTCTCAACTGAGTGATACTGATTCCAGCTTTGACGACTACACTCTATTCAACCGGAGCAGTATGTTGAACCTCAACTTATGGCACTTTGTGCAAGTGTTGAGAACTAGAGCTCAGTTGTTTGGCACACCACCACAGTCCATCCTGCACTATGGACGGCACTGCCTCCATCTGGCTATAGTTAGTCCACAGTTGTGTTCAGCTGAATGACCTCTGCCGGGAACAGTCAGAATGAGGTTCTGAGATATTGCAACATAGGAGCGTTTCACTGCTTTCAAGGCTTCTTAGGAAGAATTCCAGAATCTTGCTGCCAGCAGGCCTCCTGCTCTTCAGGGTGAACATCTCCTTGTAAATCCCCGGTGGTTTCTTGTACACCCCTGAAATTTGGGGAGGTTATTCAGTTTGCATTGCTGCACAACTGCGCCTGCCTACCCCTGCCGCGGTTGCAAACATTCAGGCGTGGCAGCCAGATAGGCTGGTCCCTGTAGGACACTGCCAGCGGACTGGGTATATCTGCTTCCCGTTCTTCTCACCTGAGTGGTTCTGATTCCAGCTTTGACGGCTACACTCTACTCAACCGGAGCAGTAAGTAGAACCTAACGTATGGCACTTTGTGAAAGTGTTGTGAACTAGATCTCAGGTGTTTGGCACGCCAACAATATCCATCCAGCACTGTGGACGGCACTACCTATTTCTGGCTCTAATTAGTCAACAGTTGTGTTCAGCCGAATGATCTCTGCCGGGAACACTCAGAATGAGGTTCTGAGTTATTGCAATCTGGGAGCATTTCACTGCTTTCAAGGTTTCACAGGAAGAATTCCGGAATCTTGCTGTCGGCAGGCCTCCGGCTCTTCCGAGTGAATCCCCTTGTAAATCCCCCTTGGTTTCCTGTACACCCGTGAAATTTGGCCAGGTGATGCAGTTTGCATTGCTGCACAATTGCGCCGGCAGAGCTCTGCCGTGGTTACAAACATTCAGGCGTGGCAGCCAGAAAGGCTGGTCCCCGTAGGACACTGCCAGCGGACTGGGTCTACCTGCTTTCCGATCTTCTCACCTGAGGGCTACTGATTCCAGCTTTGACGGGTACACACTACTCAACCGGAGCAGTAAGTTGAACCTCAACTTATGGCAGTTTGTGAAAGTTTGGAGAACTAAAGCTCAGTTGTTTTCCAATCGAAAACACTGCCTATATCTGGCTCTAATTAGTCCATTGCCTACATCTGGCTCTAATTATTCCACTGCCTACATCTGGCTCTAATTATTCCACAGATGAGTTCAGCCTAATGACCTCTGCCGGGAACACTCAGAATGAGGTTCTGAGTTATTGCAACATAGGAGCGTTTCACTGCTTTCAAGGCTTCTTAGGAAGAATTCCGGAATCTAGCTGCCGGCAGGCCTCTGGATGTTCCGGGTGAACATCTCCTTGTAAATCCCCCGTGGTTTCTTGTACACCCGTGAAATTTGGCCAGGTTATGCAGTTTGCATTGCTGCACAATTGCGCCTGCCTAGCTCTGCCGCGGTTGCAAACATTCAGGAGTGACAGCCAGATAGGCTGGTCTCCGTAAGACATTGCCAGCGGACTGGGTATATCTGCTTCCCGTTCTTCTCACCTGAGTGCTACTGATTGCAGCTTTGACGGCTACAATCTACTCAACCGCAGCCGTAAGTTGAACCTCAACTTATGGCACTTTGTGAAAGTGCTGAGAACTAGAGCTCAGTTGTTTGGCACACCACAACTGTCCATCCTGCACTATGGAGGGCACTGCATACATCAGGCTCTAATTAGTCCACGGTTGTGTTCAGCCGAATGACCTCTGCCGGGAACACTCAGAGTGAGGTTCTGAGTTATTGCAACATAGGAGCGTTTCACTGCTTTCAAGGCTTCTTAGGAAGGATTCTGGAATGTTGCTGCCGGCAGGCCTCCGACTGTTCCTGGTGAACATCATTTGTAAATCCCCCGAGGTTTCTTGTACACTCGTCAAATTTGGCCAGGTTATGCAGTTTGCATTGCTGCACAATTGCGCCTGCCTATCTTTGCCGCAGTTGCAAACATTCAGGCGTGGCAGCCAGATAGGCTGGTCCCCGTAGGACAGTGCCAGCAGACTGGGTATATCTGCTTCCCGTTCTTCTCACCTGAGTGCTACTGATTCCAGCTTTGACGGCTACACTCTACTCAACTGGAGCAGTAAGTTGAACCTCAACTTATGGCACTTTATGAAAGTGTTAAGAACTAGAGCTCAGTTGTTTGGCACTCCACCACTGTCCATCCAGCAGTATGGACGGCACTGCCTACACCTGGCTCTCATTAGTCCACGGTTGTGTTCAGCCCAATGACCTGTGCCGGGAACACTCAGAATGAGGTTCTGAGTTATTGCAACATAGGTGCGTTTCACAGCTTTCAAGGCTTCACTGGAAGAATTCCGGAATCTTGCTACAGGTAGGCCTCCGGGTGTTCCGGGTGATCATGTCCTTGTAAATCCCCCGTTGTTTCTTGTACACCCCTGAAATTTGGGGCGCTTACGCACTTTGCATTGCTGCACAATTGCACCTTCCTACCACTGCCGCGCTTGCAAACATTCAGGCATATCAGCCAGATAGGCTGGTCCCCGTAAGACACTTCCAGCAAACTGGGTCTATCTGTTTCCAGTTCTTCTCACCTGAGTGCTACTGATTCCAGCTTTCATGGCTACACTCGTCTCAACCGGACCAGTAAGTTGAACCTCAACTTATGGCACTTTGTGAAAATTTGGAGAACTAAAGCTCAGTTGTTTTCCAATCGAAAACACTGCCTATATGTGGCTCTAATTAGTCCATTGCCTACATCTGGCTCTAATTACTCCACTGCCTACATCTGGCTCTAATTAATCCACGGATGAGTTCAGCCGAATGACCTCTGCCGGGAACACTCAGAATGAGGTTCTGAGTTATTGCAACATAGGAGCGTTTCACTGCTTTCAAGGCTTCTTAGGAAGAATTCCGGAATCTTGCTGCCGTCAGGCCTCTGGCTGTTCCCGGTGAACATCTAATTATACATCCCCCGTGGTTTCTTGTACACCCCTGAAATTTGGCCAGGTTATGGAGTTTGCATTGCTGCACAATTGCGCCTGCCTAGCTCTGCCGCGGTTGCAAACATTCAGGCTTGGCACCCAGATAGGCTGGTCCACGTAGGACACTGCCAGCGGAGTGGGTATATCTGCTTCTCGTTCTTCTCACCTGAGTGGTACTGATTCCAGCTTTGAGGGCTACACTCTACTCAACCGAAGCAGTAAGTTGAACCTCAATTTATGGCACTTTGTGAACGTTTGGAGAACTAGAGCTCAGTTGTTTAGCATGCGACCACTGTCCCCCCAGCACAATGGACGGCACTGCCTATATCTGGCTCTAATTAGTCTTCAGTTGTGTTGAGCCGAATGCCCTCTGTCGGGAACACTAAAAATGAGGTTCTGAGTTATTGCAACATAGGAGCGTTTCACTGCGTTCAAGGTTTCTTAGGAAGATTCCGGAATCTTGCTGCCGGCTGGCCTCCGGATGTTCCGGGTGAACATCTCCTTGTAAATCCCCCATGGTTTCTTGTCCACCTGTGAAATTTGGCCAAGTTATGCAGTTTGCATTGCTGCATAATTGCGACTGCCTATCTCTGCCGGGGTTGCAAACATTCAGGTATGGCAGCCAGACAGGCTGGTCCCCGTAGGACACTGCCAGCAGACTGGGTATATCTGCTTCCCGTTCTTCTCACCTGAGTGATACTGATTCCAGCTTTGAGGGCTACACTCTACTCAACCGGAGCAGTAAGTTGAACCTCAAATTATGGCATTTTGTGCAAGTGTTGAGAACTAGAGCTCAGTTGTTTGGCACGCCACGACTGTCCATCCAGCACTATGGACGGCACTGCCTACATCTGGCTAAAGTTAGTCCACGGTTGTGTTCAGCCGAATGACCTCTGCCGGGAACAGTCAAAATGAGGTTCTGAGATATTGCAACACAGGAGCGTTTCACTGCTTTCAAGGCTTCTTAGGAAGAATTCCAGAATCTTGCTGCCGTCAGGCCTCCTGGGATTCAGGGTGAACATCTCCTTGTAAATCCCCCGTGGTTTCTTGTACACCCCTGAAATTTGGGGAGGTTATTCAGTTTGCATTGCTGCACAATTTCGCCTGGGTACCCCTGCCGCGGTTGCAAACATTCAGGCGTGTCAGCCAGATAGGCTGGTCCCCGTAAGACACTGCCAGGAATTGGGTATATCTGCTTTCCGTTCTTCTCACCTGAGTGCTACTGATTCGAGGTTCGACGGCTACCCTCTACTCAACGGGAGCAGTAAATAGAACCTCAATGTATGGCACTTTGTGAAAGTGTAGTGAACTAGATCTCAGGTGTTTGGCACGCCACCAATATCCATCCAGCACTATGTACGGCACTGCCTATATCTGGCTCTAATTAGTCCACAGTTGTGTTCAGCCGAATGATCTCTGCCGGGAACACTCAGAATGAGGTTCTTAGTTATTGGAAACTAGGTGCGTTTCACTTCTTTCAAGGTTTCACAGGATGAATTCCGGAATCTTGCTGCCGTAAGGCCTCCGCCTGTTCCACGTGAAATCCCCTTGTAAATCCTCCGTGGTTTCTTGTACACCCGTGAAATTTCGCCAGGTTATGCAGTTTGCATTGCTGCACAATTCCGCCTGCATAGCTCTGCCGTGGTTACAAATATTCAGGCGTGGCAGCCAGAAAGGCTGGTCCCCGTAGGACACTGCCAGCGGACTGGGTCTACCTACTTCCCGTTCTTCTCAACTGAGTGCTACTGATTCCAGCTTTGACGGGTACACTCTACTCAACCGGAGCAGTAAGTTGAACCTCAACTTATGGCAATTTGTGAAAGTTTGGAGAACTAAAGCTCAGTTGTTTTCCAATCGAAAACACTGCCTATATCTGGCTCTAATTAGTCCATTGCCCACATCTGGCTCTAATTAGTCTACTGCGTACATCTGGCTCTAATTAGTCCACGGATGAGTTCAGCCGAATGACCTCTGCGGGGAACACTCAGAATGAGGTTCTGAGTTATTGCAACATAGGAGAGTTTCACTGCTTTCAAGGCTTCTTAGGAAGAATTCCGGAATATTGCTGCCGGCAGGCCTCTGGCTGTTCCAGGTGAACATCTCCTTGTACATCCCCCGTGGTTTCTTCTACACCCGTGAAATTTGGCCAGTTTATGCAGTTTGCACTGCTGCACAATTGCGCCTGCCTGGCTCTGCCACGGTTGCAAACATTCAGGCGTGGCAGCCAGATGGGCTGGTCCCCATAGGACATTCCCAGCGGACTGGGTCTATCTGATTCCGGTTCTTCTCACCTGAGTGCTACTGATTCCAGCTTTGACGGCTACACTCTACTCAACCGGAGCAGTAAGGTGAAGCTCAACTTAGGGCACTTTCTGAAAGTGTTGAGAACTAGAGCGCAGTTGTTTGACACGCCACCACTGTCCATCCAGCACTATGGACGGCACTGCATACATCTGGCTCTAAGTAGTCCTCGGTTGTGTTCAGACGAATGACCTCTGCCGGGAACACTCAGAATGAGGTGCTGAGTTATTGCAACATAGGAGCGATTCACTGCTTTCAAGGCTTCTTCGGAAGGATTCCGGAATCTTGCTGCCGGCAGGCCACCGGCTGTTCCGGGTGAACATCTCCTTGTAAATCCCCTGTGGTTTCTTGTAGACCCGTGAAATTTGGCCAGGTTATGCAGTTTGCATTGCTGCACAATTGCGCCTGTCTAGCTCTGACGCAGTGGCAAACATTCAGGCGTGACAGGCAAATAGGCGGGTCCCCGTAGGACTCTGCCAGCGGACTGGGTCTATCTGCTTCCCGTTCTTCTCACCTGAGTGTTACTGATTCCAGCTTTGACGGCTACACTCTACTCAACTAGCGAAGTAAGTTGAACCCCAACCCATGGCAATTTGTAAAAGTCTTGAGAACTAGAGCTCAGTTGTTTGGCACGCCACCACTGTCCATCCAGCACTATGGACGGAACTGCCTACATCTGGCTCTAATAAGTTCATTGTTGTGTTCAGCCGAATGACCTCTGCCTGGAACACTCAGAATGAGGTTCTGAGTTTTTGCAACATAGGAGCGTATTACTGCTTTCAAGGCTTCTTAGGAAGGATTCCGGAATGTTGCTGCCGCCAGTCCTCCGGCTGTTCCAGGTGAACATCTCCTTGTAAATCCCGCGTGGTTTCTTGTACACCCGTGAAATTTTTCCGGGTTATGCAGTTTGCATTGCTACACAATTGCGCCTTCCTAGCTCTGTCTCGATTGCAAACATTCAGGCGTGGCAGCCAGATTTACTGGTCCCCGTAGGACACTGCCAGCGGATTGCATATATCAACTTCCCGTTCTTCTCACCTCAGTGCTACTGATTCCGGCTTTCATGGCTACACTCTACTAAACCGGCAGTGTCCATCCAGCACTATGTACGGCACTGCCTACATCTGGCTCTAATTAGTCCACGGTTGTCGTCACCCGAATGACCTCTGCCGGGAACACTCAGAATGAGGTTCTGATTTATTGCCACATAGGAGCGTTTCACTGTTTTCAAGGCTTCACAGGAAGAATTCCGGAATCTTACTGGTGGCAAGCCTCAGGCTGTTCCGGGTGAACATCTCCTTGTAAATCCCCCGTGGTTTCTTGTACACCCGTCAAATTTGGACAGGTTATGCAGTTTGCATTACCGCACAATTGCGCCTGCGTAGCTCTGCCGCGGTTGCAAACATTCAAGTCTGGCAGCCAGATAGACTGGTCCCCTTAGGACACTGCCAGCGGACTGGGTATATCTGCATTCCGTTCTTGTCAACTTAGTGCTACTGATTCCAGCTTTGACGGCTACACTCTAGTCAACCGGAGCAGTAAGTTGAACCTCAACTTATGGCATTTTGTGAAAGTGTTGAGAACTAGAGCTCACTTGTTTGGCACGACAGCACTCTCCATCCAGCACTATGGACGGCACTGCCTACTTCTGGCTCTAATTCGTCCACGGTTGTGTTCAGCTGAATGACCTATGCCGGGAACACTCAGAATGAGGTTCTGAGTTATTGCAACATAGGAGCGTTTCACTGCTTTCACGACTTCTTAGGAAGAATTCCGGAATCTTGCTGCAGTAAGGCTTCCAGCTGTTCCGGGTGAACATCTCCTAGTAAATCCCCCTGGTTTCCTGTACACCCGTGAAATTTGGCCAGGTAATGCAGTTTGCATTGCTGCACAATTGCGCCTGCCTAGCTCTGCCGCGGTTGCAAACATTCAGGCTTGGCAGCCAGATAGTCTGGTCCCGTAGGACACTGTCAGCGGACTGGGTATATCTGATTCCCGTTTTTCTAACCTGAGTGCTACTGATTCCACCTTTGATGGCTACACTCTACTAAACCGGAGCAGTAAGTTGAACCTCAACTTATGGCACTCTGTTAAAGTTTGGAGAACTAGAGCTCAGTTGTTTGGCACACTACCACTGTCCATCCAGCACCATGGACGCCACTGACTACATCTGGCTCTAATTAGTCCACGGTTGTGTTCAGCCGAATGACCTCTGCCGGGAACACTCAGAATGAGGTGCTGAGTTATTGCAACATAGGAGTGTTTCACTTGTTCAAGGCTTCTTAGGAAGAATTCCGGAATCTTTCTGCCGGCAGGCCTCCGGCTCTTCCGGGTGAACATCTCCTTGTATTTCCTCCTGGTATTTTGTACACCCGTGAAATTTGGCCAGGTTATGCAGTTTGCATTGCTGCATAATTGCGACTGTCTAGCTCTTTCACGGTTGCAAACATTCAGGCGTATCAGCCAGTTAGGCTTTTCCCCGTAGGACACTGCCAGCGGACTGGGTATATCTGCTTCCCGTTCTTCTCACCTGAGTGCTACTGATTCCAGCTTTGACTGCTACACTCTACACAACCGGAGCAGTAAGTTGAACCTCAACTTATGGCACTTTTTGAAAGTGTTGAGAACTAGAGCTCAGTTGTTTGGCACGCCACAACAGTCCATCCAGCACTATGGACAGCAGAGCCTACATCTGGCTCTAATTAGTCCACGGTTGTGTTCAGCCGAATGACCTCTGCCGGGAACACTCAGAATGAAGTTCTGAGTTATTGCAACATAGGAGCGTTTCACTGCTTTCAAGGCTTCTTAGGAAGAATTCCGGAATGTTGCTGCCGGCAGGCCTCCGGCTGTTCCGGGTGAACATCTCCTTGTAAATCCCCCGTGGTTTCTTGTACACCCGTGAAATTTGGCCAGGTTATGCAGTTTGAATTGCTGCACAATTGTGACTGCCTTGCTCTGCCGCGGTTGCAAACATTCAGGCGTGGCAGCCAGATATGCTGGTCCCCGTAGGACCTGCCAGCGGACTGGGTATATCTGCTTCCCGTCCTTCTCACCTGAGTGCTACTAATTCCACCTTTGACGGCTACACTCTACTCACCCGGAGCAGTAAGTTGAACCTCAACTTATGGCACTTTGTGAAAGTTTTGAGAACTAAAGCTCAGTTGTTTTCCAATCGCAAACACTGCCTATATCTGGCTCTAATTAGTCCATTGCCTACATGTGGCTCTAATTATTCCACTGCTTACATCTGGCTCTAATTAGTCCACGGATGAGTTCAGCCGAATGACCTCTGCTGGGAACACTCAGAATGAGGTTCTGAGTTATTGTAACATATGAGCGTTTCAGTGCTTTCAAGGCTTCTCGCGAAGGATTCTGGAATCTTGCTGTTGGTAGGCCTCCGGCTGTTCAGGGTGAACATCTCCTTGTAAATCCGCCGTTGTTTCTTGTACACCCGTGAAATTTGGCCAAGTTATGCAGTTTGCTTTGCTGCACAATTGCGCCTGCCTAGCCTTGCTGCGGTGGCAAACATTCAGGCATTCCAGCCAGATAGGCTGCTCCCCATAGGACACTGCCAGCGGACTGGGTGTATCTGCTTCCCGTTCTTCTCACCTGTGTGCTACTGATTCCAGCTTTGACGGCTATATTCTACTGAACCGCAGCAGTAAGTTGAACCTCAACTTAGGGCACTTTCTGAAACTGTTGAGAACTAGAACTAAGATGTTGGGCATGCGACCACTGTCCATCCAGCACTATGGATGGCACTGTCTACATCTGGCTCTAATTTGTCCACGGTTGTGTTCAGCCGAATGACCTCTGCCTGGAACACTCAGAATGAGGTTCTGAGTTATTGCAACATAGGAGCGTTTCACTGCTTTCACGGCTTCTTAGGATGAATTCCGGAATCTTGCTGCCAGCAGGACTCCGGCTGTTCTGGGTGAACATATCCGTGTAAATCCCCAGTGGTTTATTTTACACCCGTGAATTTTTGCCAGGTTATGCAGTTTGCATTGCTGCACAATTTTGCCTGCCTAGCTCTGCCGCGGTTGCAAACATTCAGGCGTGGCAGCCAGATAGGCTGGTCCCCGTAGGACGCTGCCAGCGGACTGGGTATATCTGCTTCCCGTTCTTCTCACCTGAGTGCTACTGATTCCAGCTTTGACGGCTACACTCTACTCAACCGGAGCAGTAAGTTGAAACTCAACTTATGGCACTTTGTGAAAGTGTTGAGAACTAGAGCTCAGTTGTTTGGCACGCCACCACTGTCAATCCAGCACTGTGGATGGCACTGCCTACATCTGGCTCTATTAATCCACGGTTGTGTTCATCCCCATGACATCTGCCGGGAAAACTCAGAATGAGGTTCTGCGTTCCTGCAACATAGGATTGTTTCACTGCTTTCAAGGCTTCTTAGGAAGGATTCTGGAAGGTTGCTGCCGGCAGGCCTCCTGCTGTTCCGGGTGAACATCTCCTTGTAAATCCCACGTGGTTTCTTGTACACCAGTGAAATTTGGACAGGTTATGCAGTTTGCATTGCTGCACAAATGCGCCTGCCTAGCTCTGCCGGGGTTGTAAACATTCAGACGTGGCAGCCAGATAGGCTGGACCCAGTAGGACACGGCAAGCAGACCTGGTATATCTGCTTCCCATTCTTCTCACCTGAGTGGGACTGATTCCAGCTTTGAAGGCTAAACTCTACTCAACCGGCAGTGTCCATCCAGCACTATGGACGGCACTGCCTACATCGGGCTCTATTAATCCACGGTTTAGTTCAGCCGAATTACCTCTGCCGGGAACAATCAGAATGAGTTTCTGTGTTATTGCAACATAGGAGCGTTTCACTGCTTTCAAGGCTTCTTAGGAAGGATTCCGAAATGTTGCTGCCGGCAGGCCTCGGGCTGTTCCGGGTGAATATCTCCTTGGAAATCCCCCGTGGTTTCTTGTACACCCGTGAATTTTGGCCAGGTTATGCAGTTTGCATTGCTGCACAATTGTGCCTGCCTAGCTCTGCCGAGGTTGCAAACATTCAGTCGTGGCAGCCAGATAGGCTGGACCCAGTAGGACACTGCAAGCGGACTGGGTATATCTGCTTCCCGTTCTTCTCACCTGAGTGCTACTGATTCCTGCGTTGATGGCTACACTCTACTCAACCGTAGCAGTAAGTTGAACCTCAACTTATGGCACTTTGTGAAAGTGTTGAGAACTAGAGCTCAGTTGTTTGGCACGCCACCACTGTCCATCCAGTACTATGGACAGCACTGCCTACATCTGGCTCTAATTAGTCCACGGTTGTGTTCAGCCGAATGACCTCTGCCGGAAACACTAAGAATGACGTTCTGAGTTATTGCAACATAGGAGCGTTTCACTGCTTTCAAGGCTTCTCAGGATGGATTCTGGAATGTTGCTGCCGGCAGGCCTCCGGCTGTTCCGGGTAAACATGTCCTTGTAAATCCCCCGTGGTTTCTTGTACACCCCTGAAATTGGGGGAGGTTATTCAGTTTTCATTGCTACACAATTGCGCCTGCCTACCCCTGCCACGGTTGCAAACATTCAGGCGTGGCAGCCAGATAGGCTGGTCCCGGTAGGACACTGCCAGCGGACTGGGTATATCTGCTTCCCATTCTTCTCACCTGAGTGCTACTGATTCGAGGTTTGACGGCTACACTCTACTCAACCGGAGTAGTAGGTTGAACCTCAACTTATGGCACTTTGTGAAAGGGTTGAGAACTAGATCTCAGGTGTTTGGCACGCCACCACTGTCCATCCAGTACTATGGACGGCACTGCCTACATCTGGCTCTAATTAGTCCACGGTTGTGTTCAGCCGAATGAGGTCTGCCGGGAACACTGAGAATGAGGTTCTGATTTATTGCAACATAGGAGCCTTTCACTGCTTTCTAGGCTTCTCAGGAAAGATTCCGGAATCTTGCGGCCGGCAGGCCTCCGGATGTCCCGGGTGAACATCTCCTTGTAAGCCCCCCATGCTTTCTTGTACACCCGTGAAATTTGGCCAGCTTATGCAGTTTGCATTGCTGCACAATTGCGCCTGCCTAGCTCTGCCGCGGTTGCAAACATTCAGGCTTGGCAGCCAGATAGGCTGGACCCCGTAGGACACTGCCAGCAGACTGGGTATATCTGCTTCGCGTTCTCACCAGAGTGCTACTGATTCCAGCTTTGACGGCTACACTCTACTCACCCGGAGCAGTATGTTGAACCTCAACTTATTGCACTTTGTGAAAGTGTTGAGAACTAGAGCTCAGTTGTTTGGCACGCGACCACTTTCCATCCTGCACTATGCACGGAACTGCCTACATCTGGCTCTAATTTTTCCACGTTTATGTTCAGCAGAATGACCTCTTCCGGGAACACTCAGAATGAGGTTCTGAGTTATCGCAACATAGGAGCGTTTCACTGCTTTCACGGCTTCTTAGGAAGAATTCCGGAATGTTGCTGCCGGCAGGCCTCCGGCTGTTCCTGGTGAACAGATACTTGTAAATCCCCAGTGGTTTCTTGTACACCCATGAAATTTGGCCAGGTTATGCAGTTTGCATTGCTGCACAATTGCGCCTGCCTAGCTCTGCCGCGCTTGCAAACATTCAGGCTTGGCAGCCAGATAGGCTGGTCCCCGTAGGACACTGCCAGCGGACTGGGTCTATCTGCTTCCCGTTCTTCTCACCTGAGTGCTACTGATTCCAGCATTGTTGCCTACACTCTACTCAACCGGAGCAATAAGTTGAACCACAACTTATGGCACTTTGTGATAGTGTTGAGAACTAGAGCTCAGTTGTTTGTCATGCCACTACTGTCCATCCAGCCCTATGGACGGCACTGCCTACATCTGGCTCTAAGTAGTCCATGGTTGTGTTCAGCCGAATGACCTCTTCCAGGAACACTCAAAATGAGATTCTCAGTTATTGCAAAATAGGAGCGTTTCACTGCTTTCAAGGCTTCACAGGAAGAATTCCGGAATCTTGCTGTCTGCAGGCCTCCGGCTGTTCCGGGTGAACATCTCCTTGTAAATCCCCCGTGGTTTCTTGTACACTCGTGAAATTTGGCCAGGTTATGCAGTTTGCACGGCTGCACAATTGCGCCAGCCTAGCTCTGCCACGGTTGCAAACATTCAGGCGTGGCAGCCAGATAGGCTGGTTCCTGTAGTGCACTGCCAGCGGAATGGGTCTATGTGCTTCCCGTTGTTCTGAACTGAGTGCTACTGATTCCAGCTTTGACGGCTACACTCTACTCAACCGGAGCAGTAAGTTGAACCTCAACTTATGGCACTTTGTGAAAGTGTTGAGAACTAGAGCTCAGTTGTTTGGCACGACACAACAGTCCATCCAGCACTATGGACAGCAGAGCCTACATCTGGCTCTAATTAGTCCACGGTTGTGTTCAGCCGAATGACCTCTGCTGGGAACACTCAGAATGAAGTTCTGAGTTATTGCAACATAGGAGCGTTTCACTGCTTTCAAGGCTTCTTAGGAAGAATTCCGGAATGTTGCTGCCGGCAGGCCTCCGGCTGTTCCGGGTGAACATCTCCTTGTAAATCCCCCGTGGTTTCTTGTACACCCGTGAAATTTGGCTAGGTTATGCAGTTTGCATTGCTGCTCAATTGCGCCTGACTAGCTCTGCCGCGATTGCAAATATTCAGGTGCGGCAGCCAGGTAGGCTGGTCCCCGTAGGACACTGCCAGCGGACTGGGTATATCTGCTTCCCGTTCTTCTCACCTGAGTGTTACTGATTTCAGCTTTGACGGCTATACTCTACTCAACCGGCGTAGAAAGTAGAACCTCAACTTATGGCACTTTGTGAAAGTGTTGAGAACTAGAGCTCAGTTGTTTGGTACGCCACCACTGTCCATCCAGCACTGTGGACGACACTGCTTACATCTGGCTCTAATTAGTCCACGGTTGTGTTTAGCCGAATGACCTCTGCCGGGAACACTCAGAATGAGGTTCTGACTTATTTCAACATAGGAGCGTTTCACTACTTTCAAGGCTTCTTAGGAAGAATTCTGGAATCTTGCTGCCGGCAAGCCTCCGGCTATTCCGGGTGAACACCTTCTTTTAAATCCCCTGTGGTTTCTGTACACCCGTGAAATTTGGCCAGGTTATGCAGTTTGCATTGCTGCACAATTGCCCCTAACTAGCTCTGCCGCAGTTGCAAATATTCAGGTGTGGCAGCCAGGTAGGCTGGTCCCCGTAGGACACTGCTAGCGGACTGGGTATATCTGCTTCCCATTCTTCTCACCTGAGTGCTACTGATTTCAGCTTTGACGGCTACACTCTACTGAACCGGCGCAGTAAGTAGAACCTCAACTTATGGCACTTTGTGAAAGTGTTGAGAACTAGAGCTCAGTTGTTTGGCAGGCCAACACTCTCGATCGAGCACTATGGACGTCACCGCCTACATCTGGCTCTAATAAGTCCATGGTTGTGTTCAGCCGAATGACCTCTGCCGGGAACACTCAGAATGAGGTTCTCAGTTATTGCCATATAGGAGCGTTCACTGCTTTCAAGGCTTCTTAGGAAGAATTCCAGAATCTTGCTGCCGGCAGGCCTCCGGCTGTTCCGGGTGAACATCTCCTTGTAAATCCCCCGTGGTTTCTTGTACACCTTTGAAATTTGGCCAGGTTATGCATTTTGCATTGCTGCACAATTGCACCTGCCTAGCTCTGCCATGGTTGCAAACATTCAGGCGTGGCAGCCAGATAGTCTGATGGCCGTGGGACACTGCCAGCGGACTGGGTATATCTGCATCACGTTCTTCTCACCTGAGTGCTACTGATTCCAGCTTTGACGGCTACACTCTACTCAACCGAAGCAGTAATTTGAACCTCAACTTATGGCTCTTTCTGAAAGTGTTGAGAACTAGAGCTCAGTTGTTTGGCACGCCACCACTGTCCTTCCACACTGTGGACAGCACTGCTTACATCTGGCACTAATTATTCCACGGTTGTGTTCAGCCAAATGACCTCTGTGGGGAACACTGAGAATGAGGTTCTGAGTTATTGCAAAATAGGAGCACTTCACTGCTTCCAAGGCTTCTTAGGAAGAATTCCGGAATGTTTCGGCCGAAATGCCTGGGGTTGTTCCGGGTGAACATCCCCTTGTAAATCGCCCGTGGTTTCTTGTATACCCGTGAAATTTGGCCAGGTTATGCAGTTTGCATTGCTGCACAATTGCTCTTGCCTAGATCTTCCGCGTTTGCAATCATTCAGGCGTGGCAGCCAGATAGGCTGGTCCCCGTAGGACACTGCCAGCGGACTGGGTATATCTGCTTCCCGTTCTTCTCACCTGAGTGCTATTGATTCCAGCTTTGTCGGCTACACTCTTCTCAACCTGAGCAGTAAATTGAACCGCAACTTATGTTACGTTGTGAAAGTGTGGAGAACTACAGCTCAGTTGTTTGGCATGCCACCACAGTCCATCCAGCACTATGGACGACACTGCCTACATCTGGCTCTAATTAGTCCACGGTTGTGTTCAGCCGAATGACCTCTGCCGGGAACACTCAGAATGAGGTTCTGAGTGATTGCAACATAGGAGCGTTTCACTGCTTTCAAGGCTTCTTAGGAAGGATGCCGGAATCTTGCTGCCGGTAAGCCTCCGGCTATTCCGGGTGAACAACTCCTTGTAAATCCCCCGTGGTTTCTTGTACACCCGTGAAATTTGGCCAGGTTATGCAGTTTGCCTTGCTGCACAATTGCGCCTTATTAGCTCTGTCGCGGTTGCAAATATTCAGGTGAGGCAGCCAGGTAGGCTGGTCCCAGTAGGACACTGCCAGCGGACTGGGTATATCTGCTTCCCGTTCTTCTCACCTGAGTACTACTGATTCCAGTTTTGTCGGATACACTCTACTCAACCGGAGCCGTAATTTGAACCTCAACTTATGGCACTTTGTATAAGTGATGAGAACTAGAGCTCAGTTGTTTAGCACGCCACCACAGTCCATCCAGCACTATGGAAGGCACTGCCTACATCTGGCTCTAATTAGTCCACGGTTGTGTTCAGCCGAATGACCTCAGCCGGGAACACTCAGAATGAGGTTCTAAGTTATTGCAACATAGGAGCGTTTCAATGCTTTCAAGGCTTCGTAGGAAGAATTCCGGAATGTTCCTGCCGGCAGGCCTCGGGCAGTTCCGGGTGTACATGTCCTCGTAAATGCCCCGTGGTTTCTTGTACACCCGTGAAATTTGGCCAGGTTATGCAGTTTGCATTGCTGCACAATTGCGCCTGCCTAGCTCTGCCGCGGTTGCATATATTCAGGTGTGGCAGCCAGGTAGGCTGGTCCCCGTAGGACAATGCCAGCGGACTGGGTATATCTGCTTCCCGTTCTTCTCACCTGAGTGCTACTGATTCCAGCTTTGAAGGCTACACTCTACTCAACCGGAGCAATAAGATGAAACTCAACTTATGGCACTTTGTGAAAGTGTTGAGAACTAGAGCTCAGTTGTTTGGCACGCCACCACTGTCCATCCAGCACTATGGACGGCACTGCCTGCATCTGGCAATAATTAGTCCACGGTTGTGTTCAGCCGAATGACCTCTGCCGGGAACACTCAGAATGAGGTTCTGAGTTATTGCAACATAGGAGCGTTTCATTGTTTCAAGGCTTCTTAGGAAGAATTCCGGAATGTTGTTGCTGGCAGGCCTCTTGCTGTTCCGGGTGAACATCTCCTTGTAAATCCCCCGTGGTTTCTTGTACACCCGTGAAATTTGGCCAGGTTATGCAGTTTGCCTTGCTGCACAATTGTGGCTGCCTAACTCTGCCGGGGTTGCAAACATTCAGGCGTGGCAGCGAGATAGGCTGTTCCCCGTAGGACACTGCCAGAGGACTGGGTATATCTGCTTCCCGTTCTTCTCACCTGAGTGCTACTGATTCCACATTTGACGGCTACACTCTCCTCAACCGGAGCAGTAAGTTCAACCTCACCTTATGGCAATTTGTGAAAGTGTTGGGAACTAGAACTCAGTTGTTTGGCTCGCCACCACTGTCCATCGAGCAATATGGACAGCACTGCTTACATCTGGCTCTAATTAGTCCACGGTTGTGTTCAGCCGAATGACCTCTGCCGGGAACACTCAGAATGAGGTTCTGAGTGATTGCAACATAGGAGCGTTTCACTGCTTTCAAAGGCTTCTTAGAAAGAATTCCGGAATCTTGCTGCCGGCAGGCCTCCAGCTGTTCCGGGTGAACATCTCCTTGTAAATCCCCCGTGGTTTCTTGTACACCCGTGAAGTTTGGCCAGGTTATGCAGTATGCATTGCTGCACAATTGAGCCTGCCTAGCGCTTCCGCGGTTGCAAACATTCAGGCGTGGCAGCCATAGAGGCTGGTCCCCGTAGGACACTGCCAGCAGACTGGGTATATCTGCTTCCCGTTCTTCTCACCTGAGTGCTACTGATTCCAGCTTTGAGGGCTACACTCTACTCAACCCTAGCAGTAAGTTTAACCTCAACTAAGGACACTTTGTAAAAGTGTTGAGAACTAGAGCTCAGTTGTTTGGCTCGCCACCACTGTCCATCCAGCACTATGGAAGGCACTGCCTACATCTGGCTCTAATTATTCCACGGTTGTGTTCAGCCGAATGACCTCTGTGGGTAACACTCAAAATGAGGTTCTGAGTTATTGCAACATAGGAGCGTTTCACTGTTTCAAGGCTTCTTAGGAAGAATTCCGGAATGTTGCTGCCGGCAGTATTCCGGCTATTCCGGGGAACATCCCCTTGTAAATGCCCGGTGGTTTCTTGTACACCCGTGAAATTTCGGCAGGTTATGCAGTTTGCATTGCTGCACAATTGCGCCTGCCTAGCTCTGCCACGGTTGCAAACATTCAGGCGTGGCAGCCAGATAGGCTGTTCCCTGTAGACACTGCGAGGGGACTGGGTATATCTGCTTCCCGTTCTTCTCACCTGAGTGCTACTGATTCCAGCTTTGACGGCTACACTCTACTCAATCGGAGCAGTAAATTGAACCTCAACTTATGGTACGTTGTGAAATTGTGGAGAACTAGAGCTCAGTTGTTTGGCATGCCACCACAGTCCATCCAGCACTATGGACGGCACTGCATACATCTGGCTCTAATTAGGCCACAGTTGTGTTCAAGCGAATGACCTTTGCCGGGAACCCTCAGAATGAGGTTCTGAGATATTGCAATATAGGAGCGTTTCACTGCTTTCAAGGCTTCTTAGGAAGAATTCCGGAATCTTGCTGCCGGCAAGCCTCCGGATATTCCGGGTGAACACCTCCTTGTAAATCCCCCATGATTTCTTGTACACCCGTGGAATTGGGCCAGGTTATGCAGTTTGCATTGCTGCACAATTGCGCCTGCCTAGCTCTGCCGCGTTAGCAAACATTCAGGCGTGGCAGCCAGATAGGATGGTCCCCGTAGGACACTGCCAGAGGACTGGGTATATCTGCTTCCCGTTCTTCTCACCTGAGTGCTACTGATTCCAGGTTTTACGGCTACACTCTACTCAAACGAAGCAGTAAGTTGAACCTCACCTTATGGCAATTTGTGAAAGTGTTGAGAACTAGAGCTCAGTTGTTTGGCTCGCCACCACTGTTCTTTGAGCACTATTTACCGCACTGCCTACATCTGGCTCTAATTAGTGCACGATTGTGTTCAGCCGAATGACCTCTGCCAGGAACACTCAGAATGAGGTTCTGAGTTTTTGCAACATAGGAGCGTTTCACTGCTTTCAAGGCTCCTTAGGAAGATTTTTGGAATGTTGCTCCCGGCAGGCCTCCGGCTGTTCCGGGTGAATATCTCCTTGTAAATCCCCCGTGGTTTCTTGTACTCCCGTGAAATTTGGCCAGGTTATGCAGTTTGCATTGCTGCACAATTGCGCTTGCCTAAATCTGCCGCGTTTGCAATCATTCAGGCGTGGCAGCCATATAGGCTGGTCCCCGTAGAACACTGCCAGCGGACTGGGTATATCTGATTCCCGTTCTTCTAACCTGAGTGCTACTGATTCCAGCTTTGATGACTACACTCTACTAAACCGGAGCAGTAAGTTGAACCTCAACTTATGGCACTTTGTGAAAGTGTTGAGAACTAGAGCTCAGTTGTTTGGCAGGCTACCACTGTCCGCCCAGCACCATCGACGCCCCTGCCTTCATCTGGCTCTATTAATCCACGGTTGAGTTCAGCCGAATGACATCTGCCGGGAACACACAGAATGAGGTTCTGAGTTATGACAACATAGGAGCGTTTCACTGCTATCGAAGCTTCTTAGGAAGGATTCTGGAATCTTGCTGCCAGGGGGCCTCAGTCTGTTCCGGGTGAACATCTCCTTGTAAATCCCCCGTGGTTTCTTGTACTCCCGTGAAATTTGGCCAGGTTATGCAGTTTGCATTGCTGCACAATTGCGCCTGCCTAGCTCTGCCTCGGATGCAAACATTCAGGCGTGGCAGCCAGATAGGCTGGTCCCCGCAGGACACTGCCAGAGGACTCGGTCTATCTGCTTCCCGTTCTTCTCACCAGAGTGCTACTGATTCCAGCTTTGACGACTACACTCTACTCAACCGGAGCAGTAAGTTGAACCTCAACTTATGGCACTTTGTGAAAGTGTTGAGAACTAGAGCTCAGTTGTTTGGCACGCCACCACTGTAAATCCAGCACTATGGACGGCACTGCCTACATCTGGCTCTAGTTAGTCCACGGTTGTGTTCAGCCGAATAACCTCTGCCGGGAACACTAAGAATGGGGTTCTGAGTTATTGCAACATAGGAGCGTTTCACTGCTTTCAAGGCTTCTAATGAAGAATTCCGGAACCTTGCTACCGGCAGGCCTCCGGCTGTTCCAGGTGAACATCTCCTTGTAAATCCCCAGTGGTTTCTTGTACACCCGTGAAATTTGGCCAGGTTATGCAGTTTGCATTACCGCACAATTGCGCCTGCATAGCTCTGCCGCGGTTGCAAACATTCAGGTCTGGCAGCCAGATAGTCTGGTCCCCGTAGGACACTGCCAGCGGACTGGGTATATCTGCATTCCGTTCTTCTCAACTGAGTGCTACTGATTCCAGCTTTGATGGCTACACTCTAGTCAACCGGAGCAGTAAGTTGAACCTCAACTTATGGCACTTTGTGAAAGTGTTGAGAACTAGAGCTCAGTTGTTTGGCACGCCACCACTGTCCACCCAGCACTATGGACGGCACTGCCTACATCTGGCTCCAATTAGTCCACGGTTGTATTCAGCCGAATGACGTCTGCTGGGAACACTCAGAATGAGGTTCTGAGTTATTGGTACATAGGAGCGCTTCACTGCTTTCAAGGCTCCTTCGTAAGGATTCCCGAATCTTGCTGCCGGCAGGACTCCGGCTGTTCCGGATGAACATCTCCTTGTAAATCCCCCAAGCTTTTTGTACACCCGTGAAATTTGGCCAGGTTATGCAGTTTGCATTGCTGCTCAATTCTGCCTCCCTAGCTCTGCCTCGGTTGCAAACATTCAGGCGTTGCAGCCAGATAGGCCGGTCCCCGTAGGACACTGCCAGCGGACTGTGTATATCTGCTTTCAGTTCTTCTCTCCTGAGTGCTACTGATTCCAGCTTCGACGGCTACACTCTACTCAACCGCAGCAGTAGGTTGAACCTCAACATATTGCACTTTGTGAGAGTGTTTAGAACTTGAGCTCAGTTGTTTCGCACGCCACCACTGTCCATCCAGCACTATGGACGGCACTGCCTACATCTGGCTCTAATTAGTCCACGGTTGTGTTCAGCTGAATGACCTCTGCCGGGAACACTCAGAATGAGCTTCTGAGTTATTGCAACATAGGAGCGTTTCACTGTTTTCAAGGCTTCACAGGAAGAATTCCGGAATCTTGCTGCCGGCAGGCCTCCGGCTGTTCCGGGTGAACATCTCCTTGTAAATCCCCGTGGTTTCTTGTACACCCGTGAAATTTGGCCAGGTTATGGAGTTTGTATTGCTGCACAATTGTGCCTGCCTAACTCTGCCGCGGTTCCAAACATTCAGGCGTGGCAGCCAAATAGGCTGGTCCCCGTAAGACACTTGCAGCGGACTGGGTATATCTGCTTCCCGTTCTTCTGACCTGAGTGCTACTGATTCCAGCTTTGAGGGCTACACTCTACTAAACTGGAGCAGTAATTTGAACCTCAACTTATGGCCCTTTGTGAAAGTGTTGAGAACTAGAGCTCAGTTTTTGGCACGCCACCACTGTTCATCCAGCACTATGGACGGAACTGTCTACATCTGGCTCTAATTAGTCCCCGGTTGTGTTCAGCCGAATGACCTCTGCCGGGAACACTCAGAATGAGGTTCTGAGTTATTGCAACATAGGAGTGTTTCACTGGTTTCAAGGCTTCACAGGAAAAATTCCGAAATCTTGCTTCCGGCAGGCCTCCTGCTGTTCCGGGTGAACATCTCCTTGAAAATCCCCCGTGGTTTCTTGGTCACCCCTGAAATTTGGCCAGGTTATACGGTTTGAATTGCTGCACAATTGTACCTGCCTACCCCTGCCGCGGTTGCAAACATTCAGGCGAGGCAGCCAGATATGCTGCTCCCTGTAGGACACTGCCAGCGGACTGGGTCAACCTGCTTCCCGTTCTCACCTGAGTGTTACTGATTCCAGCTTTGACGGCTACACACTACTCAACGGGAGCAGTAAGTTGAACCTCAACTTATGGCACTTTGTGAAAATGTTGAGAATTAGATCTCAGTTGTTTGGCACGCCACCACTGTCCATCTGGCACTATGGATGGCAATGCCTACATCTGGCTCTAATTAGTCCACTGTTGTGTTCAGCCGAATGACCTCTGCTGGGAACACTCAGAATGAGGTTCTGAGTTATTGCAACATAGGAGCGATTCACTGCTTTCAAGGCTTCTTCGGAAGGATTCCGGAATATTGCTGCCACCAGACCTCCGGCTCTTCCAGATGAAGATCTCCTTGTGAATCCCCCGTGGTTTCTTGGACACCCGTGAAATTTGGCCAGGTAATGCAGTTTGCATTGCTGCACAATTGCGCCTGCCTAGCTCTGCCGCGGTTGCAAACATTCAGGCGTGGCAGCCAGATAGGCTGGTCCCCGTAGGACACTGCCAGCGGACTGGGTATATCTGCTTCCCATTCTTCTCACCTGAGTGCTACTGATTCCACCTTTGAAGGCTACACTCTACTCAACCGGAGCAGTAAGTTGAACCTCAACTTATGGCACTTTGTGAAAATTTGGAGAAATAAAGCTCAGTTGTTTTCCAATCGAAAACACTGCCTATATCTGCCTCTCATTAGTCCATTGCCTACATGTGGCTCAAATTAGTCCACTGCCTACATCTGGCTCTAATTAGTCCACGGTTGTGGTCAGCCGAATGACCTCTGCCGGGAACACTCAGAATGAGGTTCTGAGTTATTGCAACATAGGAGCGTTTCACTGTTTTTAAGGCTTCTTAGGAAGAATTCCGGAATCTTACTGCCGGTAGGCCTCCGGCTATTGCGGGTGAACAAATCCTTGTAAATCCCCCAAATTTTCTTGTACATCCGTGAAATTTGGCCAGGTTATGCAGTTTGCATTGCTGCACTGTTGCGCCTGTGTAGCTCTGCCGCGGTTGCAAACGTTCAGGCGTGGCAGCCAGATTGGCTGGTCCCCGTAGGACACTGCCAGCATACTGGGAATATCTGCTTCCCGTTCTTCTCACCTGAGTGCTCCTGATTCCAGCTTTGATGGCTACACTCTACTCAACCGGAGCAGTAAGTTTAACCTCAACTTATGGCACTTTGTGAAAGTGTTGAGAACTAGAGCTCAGTTGTTTGGCACGCCACAACTGTCCATCCAGCAGTATGGACGGAGCTGCATAAAGCTGGCTCTAATTAGTCCACGGTTGTGTTCAGCCGAATGACCTCTGCCGGGAACACTCAGGATGAGGTTCTCAGTTATTGCAACATAGGTGCGTTTCACTGCTTTCAAGGCTTCTTAGGAAGAATTCCGGAATCTTACTGCCGGTAGTCCTCCGGCTATTGCGGGTGAACATCTCCTTGTAAATCCCCCGAAGTTTCTTGTACACCCGTGAAATTTGGCCAGGTTATGCAGTTTGCTTTGCTACACAATTGCGCCTGCCTAGCTCTGCTGCGGTTGCAAAAATTCAGTCGTGGCAGCCAGATAGGCTAGACCACTGAAGACACTGCCAGCGGACTGGGTATATCTGCTTCCGGTTCTTCTCACTTGAGTGCTACTGATTCCAGCTTGGACGACTACACTCTACCCAATTGGAGCAGTAAGTTGAACCTCAACTTATGGTACTTTGTGAAAGTGTGGAGAACTAGAGCTCAGTTGTTTGGCATGCCACCACAGTCCATCCAGCACTATGGACGGCACTGCCTACATCTGGCTCTAATTAGTCCACAGTTGTGTTCAGCCGAATGACCTCTGCCGGGAACACTCAGAATGAGATTCTGAGTAATTGCAAATAGGAGCGTTTCACTGCTTTCAAGCCTTCTTAGGAAAAATTTCGGAATATTGCTCCCGGCAGTCCTCCAGCAATTCTGGGTGAAGATCTCCTTGTAAATCCCCCGTGGTTTCTTGTACGCCCGTGAAATTTGGCCAGGTTATGCAATTTGCATTGCTGCACAATTGCGCCTGCCTAGCTCTGCCACGTTTGCAATCATTCAGGCGTGGCAACCAGAAAGGCTGGTCCCCTTAGGACACTGCCAGCGGACTGGGTTTATCTGCTTCCCGTTCTTCGCACCTGAATGCTACTGATTCCAGCTTTGTCGTCTACACTCTACTCAACCGGAGCCGTAAGTTGAACCTCAACTTTGTATAAGTGTTGAGAACAAGAGCTCAGTTGTTTGGCACGCCACCACAGTCCATCCAGCACTGTGGAAGGCAATGACTACATCTTACTCTAATTCGTCCACGGTTGTGTTCAGCCGAATGACCTCTGCCGGGAACACTCAGAATGAGGTTCTAAGTTATTGCAACATAGGAGCGTTTCACTGCTTTCAAGGCTTCTTGGGAAGAATCCGGAATGTTGCTGCCGGCAGGCCTCCGGCTGTTCCGGGTGAACATCTCCTTGTAAATCCCCCGTGGTTTCTTGTACACCCTTGAAATTTGGCCAGGTTATGCAGTTTGCATTGCTGCGCAATTGTGACTGCCTTGCTCTGCCGCGGTTGCAAACATTCAGGCGTGGCAACCAGATAGGCTGGTCCCCGTAGGACAATGCCAGCAGACTGGGTATATCTGCTTCCCGTTCTTCTCACCTGAGTGCTATTGATTCCAGCTTTGTAGGCTACACTCTTCTCAACCGGAGCAGTAACTTGAACCTCAACTTATGGTACGTTGTGAAAGTGTGGAGAACTAGAGCTCAGTTGTTTGGCATGCCTCCACAGTCCATCCATCACTATGGACGGCACTGCCTACATCTGGCTCTAATTAGTCCACAGTTGTGTTCAGCCGAATGACCTCTGCCGGGAACACTCAGAATGAGGTGCTGAGATATTGCAACATAGGAGCATTTCACTGCTTTCAAGGCTTCACAGGAAGACTTCCTAAATCTTGCTGCTGGCGGGCCTCCGGGTGTTCCGGATGAACATCTCCTTTTAAATCCCCCGTGGTTTCTTGTACACCCATGGAATTTAGCCAGGTTATGTAGTTTGCATTGCTGCACTATTGCGCCTGCCTAGCTCTGCCGCGGTTACAAACATTCAAGCGTGGCAGCCAGATAGGCTGGTCCCCTTAGGACACTGCGAGCGGACTGTATATATGTACTTCCCGTTCTTCTAACCTGAGTGCTACTGATTCCAGCTTTGACGGCTAGACTCTACTCAATCGGAGCAGTAAGTTGAACCTCAACTTATGGCTCTTTGTGAAAGTGTTGAGAACTAGAGCTCAGTTGTTTGGCCGCCACCACTGTCCTTCAAGCGCTGTGGACAGCACTGCTTACATCTGGCTCTAATTAGTCCACGGTTGTGTTCAGCCAAATGAGCTCTGTGGGGAAAACTGAGAATGAGGTTCTGAGTTATTACAAAATAGGAGCACTTCACTGCTTCCAAGGCTTCTTAGGAAGAATTCCGGTATGTTTCGGCCGACATGCCTCCGGCTGTTCCGGCTGAACATCCCCTTGCAAGTCCCCCGTGTTTTCTTGTACACCCGTGAAATTTGGCCAGGTTATGCAGTTTGCATTGCTGCACAATTGCGCCTGCCTAGCTCTGCCGCGGTTGCAAACATTCAGGCGTAGCAGCCAGATAGGCTGGTCCCCATAGGACGCTGCCAGTAGACTCGGTCTATTGGCTTCACGTTCTTCTCACATGAGTGCTACTGCTTCCAGCTTTGAGGACTACACTCTCCTCAACCGGAGCAGTAAGTTGAAACTCAACTTATGGCACTTTGTGAAAGTGTTGAGAACTAGAGCTCCGTTGTTTGGCACGCCAACACTGTCCATCCAGCACTATAGACGGCACTACCTACATCTGGCTCTAATTAGTCCACTGTTGTGTTCAACCGAATGACCTCTGCTGGGAACACTCAGAATGAGGTTCTGAGTTATTGCAACATAGGAGCGATTCACTGCTTTCAAGGCTTCTTCGGAAGGATTCCGGAATATTGCTTCCGGCAGGCCACAGGCTGTTCCGGGTGAACATCTCCTTGTAAATCCCCCGTGGTTTCTTGTACACCCGTGAAATTTGGCCAGGTTATGCAGTTTGCATGGCTGCACTATTGCGCCTGCCTAGCTCTGCCGCAGTGGCAAACATTCAGGCGTGACAGGCAAATAGGGGGGTCCCCGTAGGACTCTGCCAGCGGACTGGGTCTATCTGCTTCCCATTCTTCTCACCTGAGTGCTACTGATTCCAGCTTTGACGGCTACACTCTACTCAACCAGAAAAGTAAGTTGAACCTCAACCTATGGCAATTTGTAAAAGTTTTGAGAACTAGAGCTCAGTTGTTTGGCACGCCACCACTGTCCATCCAGCACTATGGACGGTACTGCCTACATCTGGCTCTAATAAGTTCACGGTTGTGTTCAGCCGAATGACCTCTGCCGGGAACACTCAGAATGAGGTTCTGAGTTATTGCAACATAGGAGCGTATTACTGCTTCCAAGGCTTCTTAGGAAGGATTCCGGAATGTTGATGCCGCCAGTCCTCTGGCTGTTCCAGGGGAACATCTCCTTGTAAATCCCGCGTGGTTTCTTGTACACCCGTGAAATTTTTCCAGGTTATGCAGTTTGCATTGCTGCACAATTGCGCCTGCCTAGCTCTGCCGCGGTTGCAAACATTCAGGCGTGGCAGCCAGATTTACGGGTCCCCTTAGGACACTGCCAGCGGATTGCTTATATCAGCTTCCCGTTCTTCTCACCTCAGTGCTACTGATTCCAGCTTTGATGGCTACACTCTACTAAACTGGCAGTGTCCATCCAGCACTATGTACGGCACTGCCTACATCTGGCTCTAATTAGTCCACAGTTGTCGACAGCCAAATGACCTCTGCCGGGAACACTCAGAATGAGGTTCTGAGTTATTGCCACATAGGAGCGTTTCACTTTTTTCAAGGCTTCACAGGAAGAATTCCGGAATCTTACTGGTGGCAAGCCTCTGGCTGTTCCGGGTGAACATCTCCTTGTAAATCCCCCGTGGTTTCTTGTACAGCCGTGAAATTTGGCCAGGTTATACAGTTTGCATTGCTGCAAAATGGCGCCTGCCTAGCTCTGCCGCGTTTGCAAACATTCAGGCTTGGCAGCCAGATAGGCTGGTCCCGTAGGACACTGTCAGAGGACTGGCTATATCTGACTCCCGTTCTTCTAACCTGAGTGCTACTGATTCCAGCTTTGATGGCTACACTCTACTAAATCGGAGCAGTAAGTTGAACCTCAACTTATGGCACTTTGTGAAAGTGTTGAGAACTAGAGCTCAGTTGTTTGGCACGCTACCACTGTCCATCCAGCACCATGGACGCCCCTGCCTTCATCTGGCTCTATTAATCCACGGTTGAGTTCAGCCGAATGACCTCTGCGGGGAACACTGAGAATGAGGTTCTGAGTTATTGCAAAATAGGAGCACTTCACTGCTTCCAAGGCTTCTTAGGAAGAATTCCGGAATGTTTTGGCCGACAGGCCTCCGGCTGTTCTGGGTGAACATCTCCTTGTAAATCCCCCGTGGTTTCTTGTACACCCGTGAAATTTGGCCAGGTTATGCAGTTTGCATTGCTGCACAATTGCGCTTGCCTAAATCTGCCGCGTTTGCAATCATTCAGGCGTGGCAGCCATATAGGCTGGTCCCAGTAGGACACTGCCAGCGGACTGGGTATATCTGCTTCCCGTTCTTCTCACATGAGTGCTATTGATTCCAGCTGAGTTGGCTACACTCTTCTCAACCGGAGCAGTAACTTGAACCTCAACTTATGGTAGATTATGAAAGTGTGGAGAACTAGAGCTCAGTTGTTTCTCACGCCACCACTGTCCTTACAGCACCATGGACGGCACTGCCTACATCTGGCAATAATTAGTCCACGGTTGTGATCAGCCGAATGACCTCTGCCGGGAACAATCAGAATGAGGTTCTGAGTTGTTGCAACATAGGAGCGCTTCACTGCTTTCAAGGCTTCTTAGGAAGGATTCCGGAATGTTGCTGCCGGCAGGCCTCCGGCTGTTCTGGGTGAACATCTCCTTGTAAATCCCCCGAGGTTTATTTTACACCCGTGAATTTTTGCCAGGTTATGCAGTTTGCATTGCTGCACATTTGTGCCTGCCCATCTCTGCCGCGGTTGCAAACATTCAGGCGTGGCAGCCAGATAGGCTGGTCCCCGTAGGACACTGCCAGCGAACTGGGTATATCTGCTTCCCGTTCTTCTCACATGAGTGCTACTGATTCCAGCTTTGACGGCTACACTCTACTAAACCGGAGCAGTAAGTTGAAACTCAACTTATGGCACTTTGTGAAAGTGTTGAGAACTAGAGCTCAGTTGTTTGGCACGCCACCACTGTCAATCCAGCACTGTGGACGGCACTGCCTACATCTGGCTCTATTAATCGACGGTTGTGTTCAGCCGCATGAATTCTGCCGGGAAAAGTCAGAATGAGGTTCTGCGTTCCTGCAACATAGGAGCGTTTCACTGCTTTCAAGGCTTCTTAGGAAGGATTCTGGAAGGTTGCTGCCGGCAGGCCTCCTGCTGTTCTGGGTGAACATCTCCTTGTAAATCCCCCTTGGTTTATTGTACACCCGTGAAATTTGGACAGGTTATGCAGTTTGCATTGCTGCACAAATGCGCGTGCCTAGCTCTGCAGCGGTTGCAAACATTCAGACATGGCAGCCAGATAGGCTGGTCCACCTAGGACCCTGCCAGCAGACCTGGTATATCTGCTTCCCGTTCTTCTCACCTGAGTGCTACTGATTCCAGCTTTGAAGGCTAAACTCTACTCAACCGGCAGTGTCCATCCAGCATTATGGACGACACTGCCTACATCGGGTTCTATTAATCCACGATTGAGTTCAGGCGAATGACCTCTGCCGGGAACACTCAGAATGAGGTTCTGTGTTATTGCAACATAGGAGCATTTCACTGCTTTCAAGGCTTCTTAGGAAGGATTCCGAAATGTTGCTGCCGGCAGGCCTCCCGCTGTTCCGGGTGAACAGCTCCTTGTAAATCCCCCGTGGTTTCTTGTACACCCGTGAATTTTGGCCAGGTTAAGCAGTTTGCATTGCTGCACAATTGTGCCTGCCTAGCTCTGCGAGGTTGCAAACATTCAGTCGTGGCAGCCAGATAGGGTGGAACCAGTAGGACACTGCAAGCGGACTGGGTATATCTGCTTCCCATTCTTCTCACCTGCGTGCTCTTGATTCCTGCTTTGACGGCTACACTCTACTCAACCGCAGCAGTAAGTTGAACCTCAACTTATGGCACTTTTTGAAAGTGTTGTGAACTAGAGCTCAGTTGTTTGGCATGCCACCACTGTCCATCCAGCACTAAGGACAGCACTGCCTACATCTGGCTCTAATTAGTCCACGGTTGGGTTCAGCCGAATGACCTCCGCCGGGAACACTCAGAATGAGGTTCTGAGTTATTGCAGCATAGGAGCGTTTCACTGCTTTCAAGACTTCGCATGATGGATTCTGGAATGTTGCTGCCGGCAGGCCTCCGGCTGTTCCGGGTGAACATCTCCTTGTAAATCCCCCGTGGTTTCTTGTACACCCGTGAAATTTGGCCAGGTTATGCAGTTTGCATTGCTGCACAATTGCGCCGGCCTAGCTCTGCCACGGTGGCAAACATTCAGGCGTGGCAGCCAGATAGGCTGATCCCGGTAGGACACTGCCAGCTAACTGGGTGTATCTGCTTCCGGTTCTTCAAACCTGAGCGATACTGATTCCAGCTTTGACTGCTACACTCTACTCAACCAGAGCAGTAAGTTGAACCTCAACTTATAGAACTTTGTGAAAGTGTTGAGAACTAGAGCTCAGTTGTTTTGCATGCCACCACTGTCCATCCAGCACTATGGACGGCACTGCCTCCATCTGGTTCTAATTAGTCCATGGTTGTGTTCAGCTGAATGACCTCTGCCAGGAACACTCAGAATGAGGTTCTGAGTTATTGCAACATAGGAGAGTTTCACTGCTTTCAAGACTTCTCAGGAAGGATTTCGCAATGTTGCTGCGGGCAGGCCTCTGGCTGTTCCGGGAGAACATCTCCTTGTAAATCTCCCGTGGTTTCTTGTACATCCGTGAAATTTGGCCAGGTTATTGCATTGTTGCACAATTGCGCCTGCCTAGCTCTGCCGGGGTTGCAAACATTCAGGCGTAGCAGCCAGATAGGCTGGTCCCAGTAGGACACTGCCAGCGAACTGGGTATATCTCCTTCCCGATCTTCTCACCTGAGATCTACTGATTCCAACTTTGACGGCTACACTCTACTCATCCGGAGCAGTAAGTTGAACCACAACTCATGGAACTTTGTGAAAGTGTTGAGAACTAGAGCGCAGTTGTTTGGCACGCCACCACTGTCCATCCAGCATTATGGACAGCACTGCCAACATCTGGCTCTAATTAGTCCACGGTTGTGTTCACCGAATGACCACTGCCCGGAACACTCAGAAAGAGGTTCTGAGTTATTGCAACATAGGAGAGTTTCACTGCTTTCAAGGCTTCTCTGGAAGGATTCCGGAATGTAGCTGCCGGCAGGCTTCAGCCTGTTCCATGTGAACATCTCCTTGTAAATCCCCTGTGATTTCTTGTACACCCGTGGAATTTAGCCAGGTTATGCAGTGTGTATTGCTGCACTATTGGGCCTGCATAGCTCTGCCGGGGTTGCAAACATTCAGGCGTGGCAGCCAGATAGGCTGGTCCCCGTAGGACACTGAAAGCGGACTGTATATATGTACTTCCCGTTCTTCTCACCTGAGTGCTACTGATTGCACCTTTGACGGCTACACTCTACTCAACCGGAGCAGTAAGTTGAACCTCAACTTATGGCGCTTTGTGAAAGTGTTGAAAACTATAGCTCAGTTGTTTGGCACGCCACCACTGTCCATCCAGCACTATGGACGGCACTCCCTACATCTGGCACTAAGTAGTCCCCGGTTGTGTTCAGCCGAATGACCTCTGCCGGGAACACTCAGAATGAGGTTCTGAGTTATTGCAACATAGGAGCGTTTCACTGCTTTCAATGCTTCTTAGGAAGGATTCCGGAATGTTGCTGCCGGCATGCCTCCAGTAGTTCTGGGTGAACATCTCCTTGTAAATCCCCCTTGGTTTCTTGTACACCCGTGAAATTTGGCCAGGTTATGCAGTTTGCATTTCTGCACAATTGCGCCTTCCTAGTTCTGCTGCGGTTGCAAACATCAGGCGTGACAGCCAGATAGGCTGGTCCCTGTAGGACACTGCCAGCGCACTGGGTACATGTGCTTCCCGTTCTTCTCACCTGAGTGCTACTGATTCCAGCTTTGATGGCCACACTCTACGCACCCGGAGCAGTAAGTTGAACCTCAACTTATGGCACTTTGTGAAAATGTTGAGAACTACAGCTCAGTTGTTTAGCACGCCACCACAGTCCATCCAGCACTATGGACGGCACTGCCTACATCTGGCTCTAATTAGTCCACGGTTGTGTTCAGCCGAATGACCTCTGCGGGGAAGACTGAGAATTAGGTTCTGAGTTATTGCAAAATAGGAGCACTTCACTGCTTCCAAGGCTTCTTAGGAAGAATTCCGGAATGTTTCAGCCGACATGCCTCCGGCTGTTCCGGGTGAACATCCCCTTGTAAATCCCCCGTGGTTTCTTGTACAACCTTGAAATTTGCCCAGGTGATGCAGTTTGCCTTGCTGCACAATTCCGCCTGGCGAGCTCTGCCTCGGTTGCAAATATTCAGGCGTGGCAGCCAGAGAGGCTGGTCCCGGTAGGACACTGCTGGCGGACTGAGTTTATCTGCTTCCCATTCTTCTCACCTGAGTGCTACTGATTCCAGCTTTGTCGGCTACACTCTACTCAACCGGAGCCGTAAGTTGAACCTCTACTTATGGCACTCTGTTAAAGTTTGGAGAAATAGAGCTCACTTGTTTGGCACGCGACCACTGTCCATCCAGCACTATGGACGGCACTGTCTACATCTGGCTCTAATTAGTCCACGGTTGAGTTCAGCCTAATGACCTCTGCCGGGAACACTCAGAATGACGTGCTGAGTTATTGCAACACAGGAGCGTTTCACTGCGTTCAAGGCTTCTTAGAAAGAATTCAGGAATCTTGCTGCCGGCTGGCCTCCCGCTGTTCCGGGTGAACATCTCCTTGTAAATCCCCCGTGCTTTATTGTACACACGTGAAATTTCTCCAGGTTATGAAGTTTGTATTGCTGCACAATTGCGCCTGCCTAGCTCTGCCGCGGTTGCAAATATTCAGGCGTGGCAACCAGATAGGCTGGTCCCCGTAGGACATTGCCAGCGGACTGGGTATATCTGCTTCCCGTTCTTCTCACCTGAGTGCTACGGATTCCAGCATTGACGGCTACACTCTACACAACCGGAGCAGTAAGTTGAACCTCAACTCATGGCACTTTGTGAAAGTGTTGAGAACTAGAGCTCAGTTGTTTGGAACGCCACCACTGTCCATCCAGCACTATGGACGGCACTGCCTACATCTGACTCTAATTAGTCCACGGTTGATTTCAGCCGAATGACCTCTCCGCGAACACTCAGAATGAGGTTCTGAGTTATTGCCACATAGGAGAGTTTCACTGCTTTCAAGGCTTCTTAGGAAGGATTCCGGAATGTTGCTGCCGGCAGGCCTCCGACTGTTCCTGGTGAACATCATTTGTAAATCCCCCGAGGTTTCTTGTACACTCGTCAAATTTGGCCAGGTTATGCAGTTTGCATTGCTGCACAATTGCGCCTGCCTATCTTTGCCGCAGTTGCAAACATTCAGGCGTGGCAGCCAGATAGGCTGGTCCCCGTAGGACAGTGCCAGCAGACTGGGTATATCTGCTTCCCGTTCTTCTCACCTGAGTGCTACTGATTCCAGCTTTGACGGCTACACTCTACTCAACTGGAGCAGTAAGTTGAACCTCAACTTATGGCACTTTATGAAAGTGTTAAGAACTAGAGCTCAGTTGTTTGGCACTCCACCACTGTCCATCCAGCAGTATGGACGGCACTGCCTACACCTGGCTCTCATTAGTCCACGGTTGTGTTCAGCCCAATGACCTGTGCCGGGAACACTCAGAATGAGGTTCTGAGTTATTGCAACATAGGTGCGTTTCACAGCTTTCAAGGCTTCACTGGAAGAATTCCGGAATCTTGCTACAGGTAGGCCTCCGGGTGTTCCGGGTGATCATGTCCTTGTAAATCCCCCGTTGTTTCTTGTACACCCCTGAAATTTGGGGCGCTTACGCACTTTGCATTGCTGCACAATTGCACCTTCCTACCACTGCCGCGCTTGCAAACATTCAGGCATATCAGCCAGATAGGCTGGTCCCCGTAAGACACTTCCAGCAAACTGGGTCTATCTGTTTCCAGTTCTTCTCACCTGAGTGCTACTGATTCCAGCTTTCATGGCTACACTCGTCTCAACCGGACCAGTAAGTTGAACCTCAACTTATGGCACTTTGTGAAAATTTGGAGAACTAAAGCTCAGTTGTTTTCCAATCGAAAACACTGCCTATATGTGGCTCTAATTAGTCCATTGCCTACATCTGGCTCTAATTACTCCACTGCCTACATCTGGCTCTAATTAATCCACGGATGAGTTCAGCCGAATGACCTCTGCCGGGAACACTCAGAATGAGGTTCTGAGTTATTGCAACATAGGAGCGTTTCACTGCTTTCAAGGCTTCTTAGGAAGAATTCCGGAATCTTGCTGCCGTCAGGCCTCTGGCTGTTCCCGGTGAACATCTAATTATACATCCCCCGTGGTTTCTTGTACACCCCTGAAATTTGGCCAGGTTATGGAGTTTGCATTGCTGCACAATTGCGCCTGCCTAGCTCTGCCGCGGTTGCAAACATTCAGGCTTGGCACCCAGATAGGCTGGTCCACGTAGGACACTGCCAGCGGAGTGGGTATATCTGCTTCTCGTTCTTCTCACCTGAGTGGTACTGATTCCAGCTTTGAGGGCTACACTCTACTCAACCGAAGCAGTAAGTTGAACCTCAATTTATGGCACTTTGTGAACGTTTGGAGAACTAGAGCTCAGTTGTTTAGCATGCGACCACTGTCCCCCCAGCACAATGGACGGCACTGCCTATATCTGGCTCTAATTAGTCTTCGGTTGTGTTGAGCCGAATGCCCTCTGTCGGGAACACTAAAAATGAGGTTCTGAGTTATTGCAACATAGGAGCGTTTCACTGCGTTCAAGGTTTCTTAGGAAGATTCCGGAATCTTGCTGCCGGCTGGCCTCCGGATGTTCCGGGTGAACATCTCCTTGTAAATCCCCCATGGTTTCTTGTCCACCTGTGAAATTTGGCCAAGTTATGCAGTTTGCATTGCTGCATAATTGCGACTGCCTATCTCTGCCGGGGTTGCAAACATTCAGGTATGGCAGCCAGACAGGCTGGTCCCCGTAGGACACTGCCAGCAGACTGGGTATATCTGCTTCCCGTTCTTCTCACCTGAGTGATACTGATTCCAGCTTTGAGGGCTACACTCTACTCAACCGGAGCAGTAAGTTGAACCTCAAATTATGGCATTTTGTGCAAGTGTTGAGAACTAGAGCTCAGTTGTTTGGCACGCCACGACTGTCCATCCAGCACTATGGACGGCACTGCCTACATCTGGCTAAAGTTAGTCCACGGTTGTGTTCAGCCGAATGACCTCTGCCGGGAACAGTCAAAATGAGGTTCTGAGATATTGCAACACAGGAGCGTTTCACTGCTTTCAAGGCTTCTTAGGAAGAATTCCAGAATCTTGCTGCCGTCAGGCCTCCTGGGATTCAGGGTGAACATCTCCTTGTAAATCCCCCGTGGTTTCTTGTACACCCCTGAAATTTGGGGAGGTTATTCAGTTTGCATTGCTGCACAATTTCGCCTGGGTACCCCTGCCGCGGTTGCAAACATTCAGGCGTGTCAGCCAGATAGGCTGGTCCCCGTAAGACACTGCCAGGAATTGGGTATATCTGCTTTCCGTTCTTCTCACCTGAGTGCTACTGATTCGAGGTTCGACGGCTACCCTCTACTCAACGGGAGCAGTAAATAGAACCTCAATGTATGGCACTTTGTGAAAGTGTAGTGAACTAGATCTCAGGTGTTTGGCACGCCACCAATATCCATCCAGCACTATGTACGGCACTGCCTATATCTGGCTCTAATTAGTCCACAGTTGTGTTCAGCCGAATGATCTCTGCCGGGAACACTCAGAATGAGGTTCTTAGTTATTGGAAACTAGGTGCGTTTCACTTCTTTCAAGGTTTCACAGGATGAATTCCGGAATCTTGCTGCCATAAGGCCTCCGCCTGTTCCAGGTGAAATCCCCTTGTAAATCCTCCGTGGTTTCTTGTACACCCGTGAAATTTCGCCAGGTTATGCAGTTTGCATTGCTGCACAATTCCGCCTGCATAGCTCTGCCGTGGTTACAAATATTCAGGCGTGGCAGCCAGAAAGGCTGGTCCCCGTAGGATACTGCCAGCGGACTGGGTCTACCTACTTCCCGTTCTTCTCAACTGAGTGCTACTGATTCCAGCTTTGACGGGTACACTCTACTCAACCGGAGCAGTAAGTTGAACCTCAACTTATGGCAATTTGTGAAAGTTTGGAGAACTAAAGCTCAGTTGTTTTCCAATCGAAAACACTGCCTATATCTGGCTCTAATTAGTCCATTGCCCACATCTGGCTCTAATTAGTCTACTGCGTACATCTGGCTCTAATTAGTCCACGGATGAGTTCAGCCGAATGACCTCTGCGGGGAACACTCAGAATGAGGTTCTGAGTTATTGCAACATAGGAGAGTTTCACTGCTTTCAAGGCTTCTTAGGAAGAATTCCGGAATATTGCTGCCGGCAGGCCTCTGGCTGTTCCAGGTGAACATCTCCTTGTACATCCCCCGTGGTTTCTTCTACACCCGTGAAATTTGGCCAGTTTATGCAGTTTGCACTGCTGCACAATTGCGCCTGCCTGGCTCTGCCACGGTTGCAAACATTCAGGCGTGGCAGCCAGATGGGCTGGTCCCCATAGGACAATCCCAGCGGACTGGGTCTATCTGATTCCGGTTCTTCTCACCTGAGTGCTACTGATTCCAGCTTTGACGGCTACACTCTACTCAACCGGAGCAGTAAGGTGAAGCTCAACTTAGGGCACTTTCTGAAAGTGTTGAGAACTAGAGCGCAGTTGTTTGACACGCCACCACTGTCCATCCAGCACTATGGACGGCACTGCATACATCTGGCTCTAATTAGTCCTCGGTTGTGTTCAGACGAATGACCTCTGCCGGGAACACTCAGAATGAGGTGCTGAGTTATTGCAACATAGGAGCGATTCACTGCTTTCAAGGCTTCTTCGGAAGGATTCCGGAATCTTGCTGCCGGCAGGCCACCGGCTGTTCCGGGTGAACATCTCCTTGTAAATCCCCTGTGGTTTCTTATAGACCCGTGAAATTTGGCCAGGTTATGCAGTTTGCATTGCTGCACAATTGCGCCTGTCTAGCTCTGACGCAGTGGCAAACATTCAGGCGTGACAGGCAAATAGGCGGGTCCCCGTAGGACTCTGCCAGCGGACTGGGTCTATCTGCTTCCCGTTCTTCTCACCTGAGTGTTACTGATTCCAGCTTTGACGGCTACACTCTACTCAACTAGCGAAGTAAGTTGAACCCCAACCCATGGCAATTTGTAAAAGTCTTGAGAACTAGAGCTCAGTTGTTTGGCACGCCAACACTGTCCATCCAGCACTATGGACGGAACTGCCTACATCTGGCTCTAATAAGTTCATTGTTGTGTTCAGCCGAATGACCTCTGCCTGGAACACTCAGAATGAGGTTCTGAGTTTTTGCAACATAGGAGCGTATTACTGCTTTCAAGGCTTCTTAGGAAGGATTCCGGAATGTTGCTGCCGCCAGTCCTCCGGCTGTTCCAGGTGAACATCTCCTTGTAAATCCCGCGTGGTTTCTTGTACACCCGTGAAATTTTTCCGGGTTATGCAGTTTGCATTGCTACACAATTGCGCCTTCCTAGCTCTGTCTCGATTGCAAACATTCAGGCGTGGCAGCCAGATTTACTGGTCCCCGTAGGACACTGCCAGCGGATTGCATATATCAACTTCCCGTTCTTCTCACCTCAGTGCTACTGATTCCGGCTTTCATGGCTACACTCTACTAAACCGGCAGTGTCCATCCAGCACTATGTACGGCACTGCCTACATCTGGCTCTAATTAGTCCACGGTTGTCGTCACCCGAATGACCTCTGCCGGGAACACTCAGAATGAGGTTCTGATTTATTGCCACATAGGAGCGTTTCACTGTTTTCAAGGCTTCACAGGAAGAATTCCGGAATCTTACTGGTGGCAAGCCTCAGGCTGTTCCGGGTGAACATCTCCTTGTAAATCCCCCGTGGTTTCTTGTACACCCGTCAAATTTGGACAGGTTATGCAGTTTGCATTACCGCACAATTGCGCCTGCGTAGCTCTGCCGCGGTTGCAAACATTCAAGTCTGGCAGCCAGATAGACTGGTCCCCTTAGGACACTGCCAGCGGACTGGGTATATCTGCATTCCGTTCTTGTCAACTTAGTGCTACTGATTCCAGCTTTGACGGCTACACTCTAGTCAACCGGAGCAGTAAGTTGAACCTCAACTTATGGCATTTTGTGAAAGTGTTGAGAACTAGAGCTCACTTGTTTGGCACGACAGCACTCTCCATCCAGCACTATGGACGGCACTGCCTACTTCTGGCTCTAATTCGTCCACGGTTGTGTTCAGCTGAATGACCTATGCCGGGAACACTCAGAATGAGGTTCTGAGTTATTGCAACATAGGAGCGTTTCACTGCTTTCACGACTTCTTAGGAAGAATTCCGGAATCTTGCTGCAGTAAGGCTTCCAGCTGTTCCGGGTGAACATCTCCTAGTAAATCCCCCTGGTTTCCTGTACACCCGTGAAATTTGGCCAGGTAATGCAGTTTGCATTGCTGCACAATTGCGCCTGCCTAGCTCTGCTGCGGTTGCAAACATTCAGGCTTGGCAGCCAGATAGTCTGGTCCCGTAGGACACTGTCAGCGGACTGGGTATATCTGATTCCCGTTTTTCTAACCTGAGTGCTACTGATTCCACCTTTGATGGCTACACTCTACTAAACCGGAGCAGTAAGTTGAACCTCAACTTATGGCACTCTGTTAAAGTTTGGAGAACTAGAGCTCAGTTGTTTGGCACACTACCACTGTCCATCCAGCACCATGGACGCCACTGACTACATCTGGCTCTAATTAGTCCACGGTTGTGTTCAGCCGAATGACCTCTGCCGGGAACACTCAGAATGAGGTGCTGAGTTATTGCAACATAGGAGTGTTTCACTTGTTCAAGGCTTCTTAGGAAGAATTCCGGAATCTTTCTGCCGGCAGGCCTCCGGCTCTTCCGGGTGAACATCTCCTTGTATTTCCTCCTGGTATTTTGTACACCCGTGAAATTTGGCCAGGTTATGCAGTTTGCATTGCTGCATAATTGCGACTGTCTAGCTCTTTCACGGTTGCAAACATTCAGGCGTATCAGCCAGTTAGGCTTTTCCCCGTAGGACACTGCCAGCGGACTGGGTATATCTGCTTCCCGTTCTTCTCACCTGAGTGCTACTGATTCCAGCTTTGACTGCTACACTCTACACAACCGGAGCAGTAAGTTGAACCTCAACTTATGGCACTTTTTGAAAGTGTTGAGAACTAGAGCTCAGTTGTTTGGCACGCCACAACAGTCCATCCAGCACTATGGACAGCAGAGCCTACATCTGGCTCTAATTAGTCCACGGTTGTGTTCAGCCGAATGACCTCTGCCGGGAACACTCAGAATGAAGTTCTGAGTTATTGCAACATAGGAGCGTTTCACTGCTTTCAAGGCTTCTTAGGAAGAATTCCAGAATGTTGCTGCCGGCAGGCCTCCGGCTGTTCCGGGTGAACATCTCCTTGTAAATCCCCCGTGGTTTCTTGTACACCCGTGAAATTTGGCCAGGTTATGCAGTTTGAATTGCTGCACAATTGTGACTGCCTTGCTCTGCCGCGGTTGCAAACATTCAGGCGTGGCAGCCAGATATGCTGGTCCCCGTAGGACCTGCCAGCGGACTGGGTATATCTGCTTCCCGTCCTTCTCACCTGAGTGCTACTAATTCCACCTTTGACGGCTACACTCTACTCAACCGGAGCAGTAAGTTGAACCTCAACTTATGGCACTTTGTGAAAGTTTTGAGAACTAAAGCTCAGTTGTTTTCCAATCGCAAACACTGCCTATATCTGGCTCTAATTAGTCCATTGCCTACATGTGGCTCTAATTATTCCACTGCTTACATCTGGCTCTAATTAGTCCACGGATGAGTTCAGCCGAATGACCTCTGCTGGGAACACTCAGAATGAGGTTCTGAGTTATTGTAACATATGAGCGTTTCAGTGCTTTCAAGGCTTCTCGCGAAGGATTCTGGAATCTTGCTGTTGGTAGGCCTCCGGCTGTTCAGGGTGAACATCTCCTTGTAAATCCGCCGTTGTTTCTTGTACACCCGTGAAATTTGGCCAAGTTATGCAGTTTGCTTTGCTGCACAATTGCGCCTGCCTAGCCTTGCTGCGGTGGCAAACATTCAGGCATTCCAGCCAGATAGGCTGCTCCCCATAGGACACTGCCAGCGGACTGGGTGTATCTGCTTCCCGTTCTTCTCACCTGTGTGCTACTGATTCCAGCTTTGACGGCTATATTCTACTGAACCGCAGCAGTAAGTTGAACCTCAACTTAGGGCACTTTCTGAAACTGTTGAGAACTAGAACTAAGATGTTGGGCATGCGACCACTGTCCATCCAGCACTATGGATGGCACTGTCTACATCTGGCTCTAATTTGTCCACGGTTGTGTTCAGCCGAATGACCTCTGCCTGGAACACTCAGAATGAGGTTCTGAGTTATTGCAACATAGGAGCGTTTCACTGCTTTCACGGCTTCTTAGGATGAATTCCGGAATCTTGCTGCCAGCAGGACTCCGGCTGTTCTGGGTGAACATATCCGTGTAAATCCCCAGTGGTTTATTTTACACCCGTGAATTTTTGCCAGGTTATGCAGTTTGCATTGCTGCACAATTTTGCCTGCCTAGCTCTGCCGCGGTTGCAAACATTCAGGCGTGGCAGCCAGATAGGCTGGTCCCCGTAGGACGCTGCCAGCGGACTGGGTATATCTGCTTCCCGTTCTTCTCACCTGAGTGCTACTGATTCCAGCTTTGACGGCTACACTCTACTCAACCGGAGCAGTAAGTTGAAACTCAACTTATGGCACTTTGTGAAAGTGTTGAGAACTAGAGCTCAGTTGTTTGGCACGCCACCACTGTCAATCCAGCACTGTGGATGGCACTGCCTACATCTGGCTCTATTAATCCACGGTTGTGTTCATCCCCATGACATCTGCCGGGAAAACTCAGAATGAGGTTCTGCGTTCCTGCAACATAGGATTGTTTCACTGCTTTCAAGGCTTCTTAGGAAGGATTCTGGAAGGTTGCTGCCGGCAGGCCTCCTGCTGTTCCGGGTGAACATCTCCTTGTAAATCCAACGTGGTTTCTTGTACACCAGTGAAATTTGGACAGGTTATGCAGTTTGCATTGCTGCACAAATGCGCCTGCCTAGCTCTGCCGGGGTTGTAAACATTCAGACGTGGCAGCCAGATAGGCTGGACCCAGTAGGACACGGCAAGCAGACCTGGTATATCTGCTTCCCATTCTTCTCACCTGAGTGGGACTGATTCCAGCTTTGAAGGCTAAACTCTACTCAACCGGCAGTGTCCATCCAGCACTATGGACGGCACTGCCTACATCGGGCTCTATTAATCCACGGTTTAGTTCAGCCGAATTACCTCTGCCGGGAACAATCAGAATGAGTTTCTGTGTTATTGCAACATAGGAGCGTTTCACTGCTTTCAAGGCTTCTTAGGAAGGATTCCGAAATGTTGCTGCCGGCAGGCCTCGGGCTGTTCCGGGTGAATATCTCCTTGGAAATCCCCCGTGGTTTCTTGTACACCCGTGAATTTTGGCCAGGTTATGCAGTTTGCATTGCTGCACAATTGTGCCTGCCTAGCTCTGCCGAGGTTGCAAACATTCAGTCGTGGCAGCCAGATAGGCTGGACCCAGTAGGACACTGCAAGCGGACTGGGTATATCTGCTTCCCGTTCTTCTCACCTGAGTGCTACTGATTCCTGCGTTGACGGCTACACTCTACTCAACCGTAGCAGTAAGTTGAACCTCAACTTATGGCACTTTGTGAAAGTGTTGAGAACTAGAGCTCAGTTGTTTGGCACGCCACCACTGTCCATCCAGTACTATGGACAGCACTGCCTACATCTGGCTCTAATTAGTCCACGGTTGTGTTCAGCCGAATGACCTCTGCCGGAAACACTAAGAATGACGTTCTGAGTTATTGCAACATAGGAGCGTTTCACTGCTTTCAAGGCTTCTCAGGATGGATTCTGGAATGTTGCTGCCGGCAGGCCTCCGGCTGTTCCGGGTAAACATGTCCTTGTAAATCCCCCGTGGTTTCTTGTACACCCCTGAAATTGGGGGAGGTTATTCAGTTTGCATTGCTACACAATTGCGCCTGCCTACCCCTGCCACGGTTGCAAACATTCAGGCGTGGCAGCCAGATAGGCTGGTCCCGGTAGGACACTGCCAGCGGACTGGGTATATCTGCTTCCCATTCTTCTCACCTGAGTGCTACTGATTCGAGGTTTGACGGCTACACTCTACTCAACCGGAGTAGTAGGTTGAACCTCAACTTATGGCACTTTGTGAAAGGGTTGAGAACTAGATCTCAGGTGTTTGGCACGCCACCACTGTCCATCCAGTACTATGGACGGCACTGCCTACATCTGGCTCTAATTAGTCCACGGTTGTGTTCAGCCGAATGAGGTCTGCCGGGAACACTGAGAATGAGGTTCTGATTTATTGCAACATAGGAGCCTTTCACTGCTTTCTAGGCTTCTCAGGAAAGATTCCGGAATCTTGCGGCCGGCAGGCCTCCGGATGTCCCGGGTGAACATCTCCTTGTAAGCCCCCCATGCTTTCTTGTACACCCGTGAAATTTGGCCAGCTTATGCAGTTTGCATTGCTGCACAATTGCGCCTGCCTAGCTCTGCCGCGGTTGCAAACATTCAGGCTTGGCAGCCAGATAGGCTGGACCCCGTAGGACACTGCCAGCAGACTGGGTATATCTGCTTCCCGTTCTCACCTGAGTGCTACTGATTCCAGCTTTGACGGCTACACTCTACTCACCCGGAGCAGTATGTTGAACCTCAACTTATTGCACTTTGTGAAAGTGTTGAGAACTAGAGCTCAGTTGTTTGGCACGCGACCACTTTCCATCCTGCACTATGCACGGAACTGCCTACATCTGGCTCTAATTTTTCCACGTTTATGTTCAGCAGAATGACCTCTTCCGGGAACACTCAGAATGAGGTTCTGAGTTATCGCAACATAGGAGCGTTTCACTGCTTTCACGGCTTCTTAGGAAGAATTCCGGAATGTTGCTGCCGGCAGGCCTCCGGCTGTTCCTGGTGAACAGATACTTGTAAATCCCCAGTGGTTTCTTGTACACCCATGAAATTTGGCCAGGTTATGCAGTTTGCATTGCTGCACAATTGCGCCTGCCTAGCTCTGCCGCGCTTGCAAACATTCAGGCTTGGCAGCCAGATAGGCTGGTCCCCGTAGGACACTGCCAGCGGACTGGGTCTATCTGCTTCCCGTTCTTCTCACCTGAGTACTACTGATTCCAGCATTGTTGCCTACACTCTACTCAACCGGAGCAATAAGTTGAACCACAACTTATGGCACTTTGTGATAGTGTTGAGAACTAGAGCTCAGTTGTTTGTCATGCCACTACTGTCCATCCAGCCCTATGGACGGCACTGCCTACATCTGGCTCTAAGTAGTCCATGGTTGTGTTCAGCCGAATGACCTCTTCCAGGAACACTCAAAATGAGATTCTCAGTTATTGCAAAATAGGAGCGTTTCACTGCTTTCAAGGCTTCACAGGAAGAATTCCGGAATCTTGCTGTCTGCAGGCCTCCGGCTGTTCCGGGTGAACATCTCCTTGTAAATCCCCCGTGGTTTCTTGTACACTCGTGAAATTTGGCCAGGTTATGCAGTTTGCACGGCTGCACAATTGCGCCAGCCTAGCTCTGCCACGGTTGCAAACATTCAGGCGTGGCAGCCAGATAGGCTGGTTCCTGTAGTGCACTGCCAGCGGAATGGGTCTATGTGCTTCCCGTTGTTCTGAACTGAGTGCTACTGATTCCAGCTTTGACGGCTACACTCTACTCAACCGGAGCAGTAAGTTGAACCTCAACTTATGGCACTTTGTGAAAGTGTTGAGAACTAGAGCTCAGTTGTTTGGCACGACACAACAGTCCATCCAGCACTATGGACAGCAGAGCCTACATCTGGCTCTAATTAGTCCACGGTTGTGTTCAGCCGAATGACCTCTGCTGGGAACACTCAGAATGAAGTTCTGAGTTATTGCAACATAGGAGCGTTTCACTGCTTTCAAGGCTTCTTAGGAAGAATTCCGGAATGTTGCTGCCGGCAGGCCTCCGGCTGTTCCGGGTGAACATCTCCTTGTAAATCCCCCGTGGTTTCTTGTACACCCGTGAAATTTGGCCAGGTTATGCAGTTTGCATTGCTGCTCAATTGCGCCTGACTAGCTCTGCCGCGATTGCAAATATTCAGGTGCGGCAGCCAGGTAGGCTGGTCCCCGTAGGACACTGCCAGCGGACTGGGTATATCTGCTTCCCGTTCTTCTCACCTGAGTGTTACTGATTTCAGCTTTGACGGCTATACTCTACTCAACCGGCGTAGAAAGTAGAACCTCAACTTATGGCACTTTGTGAAAGTGTTGAGAACTAGAGCTGAGTTGTTTGGTACGCCACCACTGTCCATCCAGCACTGTGGACGACACTGCTTACATCTGGCTCTAATTAGTCCACGGTTGTGTTTAGCCGAATGACCTCTGCCGGGAACACTCAGAATGAGGTTCTGACTTATTTCAATATAGGAGCGTTTCACTACTTTCAAGGCTTCTTAGGAAGAATTCTGGAATCTTGCTGCCGGCAAGCCTCCGGCTATTCCGGGTGAACACCTTCTTTTAAATCCCCTGTGGTTTCTGTACACCCGTGAAATTTGGCCAGGTTATGCAGTTTGCATTGCTGCACAATTGCCCCTAACTAGCTCTGCCGCAGTTGCAAATATTCAGGTGTGGCAGCCAGGTAGGCTGGTCCCCGTAGGACACTGCTAGCGGACTGGGTATATCTGCTTCCCATTCTTCTCACCTGAGTGCTACTGATTTCAGCTTTGACGGCTACACTCTACTGAACCGGCGCAGTAAGTAGAACCTCAACTTATGGCACTTTGTGAAAGTGTTGAGAACTAGAGCTCAGTTGTTTGGCAGGCCAACACTCTCGATCGAGCACTATGGACGTCACCGCCTACATCTGGCTCTAATAAGTCCATGGTTGTGTTCAGCCGAATGACCTCTGCCGGGAACACTCAGAATGAGGTTCTCAGTTATTGCCATATAGGAGCGTTTCACTGCTTTCAAGGCTTCTTAGGAAGAATTCCAGAATCTTGCTGCCGGCAGGCCTCCGGCTGTTCCGGGTGAACATCTCCTTGTAAATCCCCCGTGGTTTCTTGTACACCTTTGAAATTTGGCCAGGTTATGCATTTTGCATTGCTGCACAATTGCACCTGCCTAGCTCTGCCACGGTTGCAAACATTCAGGCGTGGCAGCCAGATAGTCTGATGGCCGTGGGACACTGCCAGCGGACTGGGTATATCTGCATCACGTTCTTCTCACCTGAGTGCTACTGATTCCAGCTTTGACGGCTACACTCTACTCAACCGAAGCAGTAATTTGAACCTCAACTTATGGCTCTTTCTGAAAGTGTTGAGAACTAGAGCTCAGTTGTTTGGCACGCCACCACTGTCCTTCCACACTGTGGACAGCACTGCTTACATCTGGCACTAATTATTCCACGGTTGTGTTCAGCCAAATGACCTCTGTGGGGAACACTGAGAATGAGGTTCTGAGTTATTGCAAAATAGGAGCACTTCACTGCTTCCAAGGCTTCTTAGGAAGAATTCCGGAATGTTTCGGCCGAAATGCCTGGGGTTGTTCCGGGTGAACATCCCCTTGTAAATCGCCCGTGGTTTCTTGTATACCCGTGAAATTTGGCCAGGTTATGCAGTTTGCATTGCTGCACAATTGCTCTTGCCTAGATCTTCCGCGTTTGCAATCATTCAGGCGTGGCAGCCAGATAGGCTGGTCCCCGTAGGACACTGCCAGCGGACTGGGTATATCTGCTTCCCGTTCTTCTCACCTGAGTGCTATTGATTCCAGCTTTGTCGGCTACACTCTTCTCAACCTGAGCAGTAAATTGAACCGCAACTTATGTTACGTTGTGAAAGTGTGGAGAACTACAGCTCAGTTGTTTGGCATGCCACCACAGTCCATCCAGCACTATGGACGACACTGCCTACATCTGGCTCTAATTAGTCCACGGTTGTGTTCAGCCGAATGACCTCTGCCGGGAACACTCAGAATGAGGTTCTGAGTGATTGCAACATAGGAGCGTTTCACTGCTTTCAAGGCTTCTTAGGAAGGATGCCGGAATCTTGCTGCCGGTAAGCCTCCGGCTATTCCGGGTGAACAACTCCTTGTAAATCCCCCGTGGTTTCTTGTACACCCGTGAAATTTGGCCAGGTTATGCAGTTTGCCTTGCTGCACAATTGCGCCTTATTAGCTCTGTCGCGGTTGCAAATATTCAGGTGAGGCAGCCAGGTAGGCTGGTCCCAGTAGGACACTGCCAGCGGACTGGGTATATCTGCTTCCCGTTCTTCTCACCTGAGTGCTACTGATTCCAGCTTTGTCGGATACACTCTACTCAACCGGAGCCGTAAGTTGAACCTCAACTTATGGCACTTTGTATAAGTGATGAGAACTAGAGCTCAGTTGTTTAGCACGCCACCACAGTCCATCCAGCACTATGGAAGGCACTGCCTACATCTGGCTCTAATTAGTCCACGGTTGTGTTCAGCCGAATGACCTCAGCCGGGAACACTCAGAATGAGGTTCTAAGTTATTGCAACATAGGAGCGTTTCAATGCTTTCAAGGCTTCGTAGGAAGAATTCCGGAATGTTCCTGCCGGCAGGCCTCGGGCAGTTCCGGGTGTACATGTCCTCGTAAATGCCCCGTGGTTTCTTGTACACCCGTGAAATTTGGCCAGGTTATGCAGTTTGCATTGCTGCACAATTGCGCCTGCCTAGCTCTGCCGCGGTTGCATATATTCAGGTGTGGCAGCCAGGTAGGCTGGTCCCCGTAGGACAATGCCAGCGGACTGGGTATATCTGCTTCCCGTTCTTCTCACCTGAGTGCTACTGATTCCAGCTTTGAAGGCTACACTCTACTCAACCGGAGCAATAAGATGAAACTCAACTTATGGCACTTTGTGAAAGTGTTGAGAACTAGAGCTCAGTTGTTTGGCACGCCACCACTGTCCATCCAGCACTATGGACGGCACTGCCTGCATCTGGCAATAATTAGTCCACGGTTGTGTTCAGCCGAATGACCTCTGCCGGGAACACTCAGAATGAGGTTCTGAGTTATTGCAACATAGGAGCGTTTCATTGTTTCAAGGCTTCTTAGGAAGAATTCCGGAATGTTGTTGCTGGCAGGCCTCTTGCTGTTCCGGGTGAACATCTCCTTGTAAATCCCCCGTGGTTTCTTGTACACCCGTGAAATTTGGCCAGGTTATGCAGTTTGCATTGCTGCACAATTGTGGCTGCCTAACTCTGCCGGGGTTGCAAACATTCAGGCGTGGCAGCGAGATAGGCTGTTCCCCGTAGGACACTGCCAGAGGACTGGGTATATCTGCTTCCCGTTCTTCTCACCTGAGTGCTACTGATTCCACATTTGACGGCTACACTCTCCTCAACCGGAGCAGTAAGTTGAACCTCACCTTATGGCAATTTGTGAAAGTGTTGGGAACTAGAACTCAGTTGTTTGGCTCGCCACCACTGTCCATCGAGCAATATGGACAGCACTGCTTACATCTGGCTCTAATTAGTCCACGGTTGTGTTCAGCCGAATGACCTCTGCCGGGAACACTCAGAATGAGGTTCTGAGTGATTGCAACATAGGAGCGTTTCACTGCTTTCAAAGGCTTCTTAGAAAGAATTCCGGAATCTTGCTGCCGGCAGGCCTCCAGCTGTTCCGGGTGAACATCTCCTTGTAAATCCCCCGTGGTTTCTTGTACACCCGTGAAGTTTGGCCAGGTTATGCAGTATGCATTGCTGCACAATTGAGCCTGCCTAGCGCTTCCGCGGTTGCAAACATTCAGGCGTGGCAGCCATAGAGGCTGGTCCCCGAAGGACACTGCCAGCAGACTGGGTATATCTGCTTCCCGTTCTTCTCACCTGAGTGCTACTGATTCCAGCTTTGAGGGCTACACTCTACTCAACCCTAGCAGTAAGTTTAACCTCAACTAAGGACACTTTGTAAAAGTGTTGAGAACTAGAGCTCAGTTGTTTGGCTCGCCACCACTGTCCATCCAGCACTATGGAAGGCACTGCCTACATCTGGCTCTAATTATTCCACGGTTGTGTTCAGCCGAATGACCTCTGTGGGTAACACTCAAAATGAGGTTCTGAGTTATTGCAACATAGGAGCGTTTCACTGTTTCAAGGCTTCTTAGGAAGAATTCCGGAATGTTGCTGCCGGCAGTATTCCGGCTATTCCGGGGAACATCCCCTTGTAAATGCCCGGTGGTTTCTTGTACACCCGTGAAATTTCGGCAGGTTATGCAGTTTGCATTGCTGCACAATTGCGCCTGCCTAGCTCTGCCACGGTTGCAGACATTCAGGCGTGGCAGCCAGATAGGCTGTTCCCTGTAGACACTGCGAGGGGACTGGGTATATCTGCTTCCCGTTCTTCTCACCTGAGTGCTACTGATTCCAGCTTTGACGGCTACACTCTACTCAATCGGAGCAGTAAATTGAACCTCAACTTATGGTACGTTGTGAAATTGTGGAGAACTAGAGCTCAGTTGTTTGGCATGCCACCACAGTCCATCCAGCACTATGGACGGCACTGCATACATCTGGCTCTAATTAGGCCACAGTTGTGTTCAAGCGAATGACCTTTGCCGGGAACCCTCAGAATGAGGTTCTGAGATATTGCAATATAGGAGCGTTTCACTGCTTTCAAGGCTTCTTAGGAAGAATTCCGGAATCTTGCTGCCGGCAAGCCTCCGGATATTCCGGGTGAACACCTCCTTGTAAATCCCCCATGATTTCTTGTACACCCGTGGAATTGGGCCAGGTTATGCAGTTTGCATTGCTGCACAATTGCGCCTGCCTAGCTCTGCCGCGTTAGCAAACATTCAGGCGTGGCAGCCAGATAGGATGGTCCCCGTAGGACACTGCCAGAGGACTGGGTATATCTGCTTCCCGTTCTTCTCACCTGAGTGCTACTGATTCCAGGTTTTACGGCTACACTCTACTCAAACGAAGCAGTAAGTTGAACCTCACCTTATGGCAATTTGTGAAAGTGTTGAGAACTAGAGCTCAGTTGTTTGGCTCGCCACCACTGTTCTTTGAGCCCTATTTACCGCACTGCCTACATCTGGCTCTAATTAGTGCACGATTGTGTTCAGCCGAATGACCTCTGCCAGGAACACTCAGAATGAGGTTCTGAGTTTTTGCAACATAGGAGCGTTTCACTGCTTTCAAGGCTCCTTAGGAAGATTTTTGGAATGTTGCTCCCGGCAGGCCTCCGGCTGTTCCGGGTGAATATCTCCTTGTAAATCCCCCGTGTTTTCTTGTACTCCCGTGAAATTTGGCCAGGTTATGCAGTTTGCATTGCTGCACAATTGCGCTTGCCTAAATCTGCCGCGTTTGCAATCATTCAGGCGTGGCAGCCATATAGGCTGGTCGCCGTAGAACACTGCCAGCGGACTGGGTATATCTGATTCCCGTTCTTCTAACCTGAGTGCTACTGATTCCAGCTTTGATGACTACACTCTACTAAACCGGAGCAGTAAGTTGAACCTCAACTTATGGCACTTTGTGAAAGTGTTGAGAACTAGAGCTCAGTTGTTTGGCACGCCACCACTGTAAATCCAGCACTATGGACGGCACTGCCTACATCTGGCTCTAGTTAGTCCACGGTTGTGTTCAGCCGAATAACCTCTGCCGGGAACACTAAGAATGGGGTTCTGAGTTATTGCAACATAGGAGCGTTTCACTGCTTTCAAGGCTTCTAATGAAGAATTCCGGAACCTTGCTACCGGCAGGCCTCCGGCTGTTCCAGGTGAACATCTCCTTGTAAATCCCCAGTGGTTTCTTGTACACCCGTGAAATTTGGCCAGGTTATGCAGTTTGCATTACCGCACAATTGCGCCTGCATAGCTCTGCCGCGGTTGCAAACATTCAGGTCTGGCAGCCAGATAGTCTGGTCCCCGTAGGACACTGCCAGCGGACTGGGTATATCTGCATTCCGTTCTTCTCAACTGAGTGCTACTGATTCCAGCTTTGATGGCTACACTCTAGTCAACCGGAGCAGTAAGTTGAACCTCAACTTATGGCACTTTGTGAAAGTGTTGAGAACTAGAGCTCAGTTGTTTGGCACGCCACCACTGTCCACCCAGCACTATGGACGGCACTGCCTACATCTGGCTCCAATTAGTCCACGGTTGTATTCAGCCGAATGACGTCTGCTGGGAACACTCAGAATGAGGTTCTGAGTTATTGGTACATAGGAGCGCTTCACTGCTTTCAAGGCTCCTTCGTAAGGATTCCCGAATCTTGCTGCCGGCAGGACTCCGGCTGTTCCGGATGAACATCTCCTTGTAAATCCCCCAAGCTTTTTGTACACCCGTGAAATTTGGCCAGGTTATGCAGTTTGCATTGCTGCTCAATTCTGCCTCCCTAGCTCTGCCTCGGTTGCAAACATTCAGGCGTTGCAGCCAGATAGGCCGGTCCCCGTAGGACACTGCCAGCGGACTGTGTATATCTGCTTTCAGTTCTTCTCTCCTGAGTGCTACTGATTCCAGCTTCGACGGCTACACTCTACTCAACCGCAGCAGTAGGTTGAACCTCAACATATTGCACTTTGTGAGAGTGTTTAGAACTTGAGCTCAGTTGTTTCGCACGCCACCACTGTCCATCCAGCACTATGGACGGCACTGCCTACATCTGGCTCTAATTAGTCCACGGTTGTGTTCAGCTGAATGACCTCTGCCGGGAACACTCAGAATGAGCTTCTGAGTTATTGCAACATAGGAGCGTTTCACTGTTTTCAAGGCTTCACAGGAAGAATTCCGGAATCTTGCTGCCGGCAGGCCTCCGGCTGTTCCGGGTGAACATCTCCTTGTAAATCCCCGGTGGTTTCTTGTACACCCGTGAAATTTGGCCAGGTTATGGAGTTTGTATTGCTGCACAATTGTGCCTGCCTAACTCTGCCGCGGTTCCAAACATTCAGGCGTGGCAGCCAAATAGGCTGGTCCCCGTAAGACACTTGCAGCGGACTGGGTATATCTGCTTCCCGTTCTTCTGACCTGAGTGCTACTGATTCCAGCTTTGAGGGCTACACTCTACTAAACTGGAGCAGTAATTTGAACCTCAACTTATGGCCCTTTGTGAAAGTGTTGAGAACTAGAGCTCAGTTTTTGGCACGCCACCACTGTTCATCCAGCACTATGGACGGAACTGTCTACATCTGGCTCTAATTAGTCCCCGGTTGTGTTCAGCCGAATGACCTCTGCCGGGAACACTCAGAATGAGGTTCTGAGTTATTGCAACATAGGAGTGTTTCACTGGTTTCAAGGCTTCACAGGAAAAATTCCGAAATCTTGCTTCCGGCAGGCCTCCTGCTGTTCCGGGTGAACATCTCCTTGAAAATCCCCCGTGGTTTCTTGGTCACCCCTGAAATTTGGCCAGGTTATACGGTTTGAATTGCTGCACAATTGTACCTGCCTACCCCTGCCGCGGTTGCAAACATTCAGGCGAGGCAGCCAGATATGCTGCTCCCTGTAGGACACTGCCAGCGGACTGGGTCAACCTGCTTCCCGTTCTCACCTGAGTGTTACTGATTCCAGCTTTGACGGCTACACACTACTCAACGGGAGCAGTAAGTTGAACCTCAACTTATGGCACTTTGTGAAAATGTTGAGAATTAGATCTCAGTTGTTTGGCACGCCACCACTGTCCATCTGGCACTATGGATGGCAATGCCTACATCTGGCTCTAATTAGTCCACTGTTGTGTTCAGCCGAATGACCTCTGCTGGGAACACTCAGAATGAGGTTCTGAGTTATTGCAACATAGGAGCGATTCACTGCTTTCAAGGCTTCTTCGGAAGGATTCCGGAATATTGCTGCCACCAGACCTCCGGCTCTTCCAGATGAAGATCTCCTTGTGAATCCCCCGTGGTTTCTTGGACACCCGTGAAATTTGGCCAGGTAATGCAGTTTGCATTGCTGCACAATTGCGCCTGCCTAGCTCTGCCGCGGTTGCAAACATTCAGGCGTGGCAGCCAGATAGGCTGGTCCCCGTAGGACACTGCCAGCGGACTGGGTATATCTGCTTCCCATTCTTCTCACCTGAGTGCTACTGATTCCACCTTTGAAGGCTACACTCTACTCAACCGGAGCAGTAAGTTGAACCTCAACTTATGGCACTTTGTGAAAATTTGGAGAAATAAAGCTCAGTTGTTTTCCAATCGAAAACACTGCCTATATCTGCCTCTAATTAGTCCATTGCCTACATGTGGCTCAAATTAGTCCACTGCCTACATCTGGCTCTAATTAGTCCACGGTTGTGGTCAGCCGAATGACCTCTGCCGGGAACACTCAGAATGAGGTTCTGAGTTATTGCAACATAGGAGCGTTTCACTGTTTTTAAGGCTTCTTAGGAAGAATTCCGGAATCTTACTGCCGGTAGGCCTCCGGCTATTGCGGGTGAACAAATCCTTGTAAATCCCCCAAATTTTCTTGTACATCCGTGAAATTTGGCCAGGTTATGCAGTTTGCATTGCTGCACTGTTGCGCCTGTGTAGCTCTGCCGCGGTTGCAAACGTTCAGGCGTGGCAGCCAGATTGGCTGGTCCCCGTAGGACACTGCCAGCATACTGGGAATATCTGCTTCCCGTTCTTCTCACCTGAGTGCTCCTGATTCCAGCTTTGATGGCTACACTCTACTCAACCGGAGCAGTAAGTTTAACCTCAACTTATGGCACTTTGTGAAAGTGTTGAGAACTAGAGCTCAGTTGTTTGGCACGCCACAACTGTCCATCCAGCAGTATGGACGGAGCTGCATAAAGCTGGCTCTAATTAGTCCACGGTTGTGTTCAGCCGAATGACCTCTGCCGGGAACACTCAGGATGAGGTTCTCAGTTATTGCAACATAGGTGCGTTTCACTGCTTTCAAGGCTTCTTAGGAAGAATTCCGGAATCTTACTGCCGGTAGTCCTCCGGCTATTGCGGGTGAACATCTCCTTGTAAATCCCCCGAAGTTTCTTGTACACCCGTGAAATTTGGCCAGGTTATGCAGTTTGCTTTGCTACACAATTGCGCCTGCCTAGCTCTGCTGCGGTTGCAAAAATTCAGTCGTGGCAGCCAGATAGGCTAGACCACTGAAGACACTGCCAGCGGACTGGGTATATCTGCTTCCGGTTCTTCTCACTTGAGTGCTACTGATTCCAGCTTGGACGACTACACTCTACCCAATTGGAGCAGTAAGTTGAACCTCAACTTATGGTACTTTGTGAAAGTGTGGAGAACTAGAGCTCAGTTGTTTGGCATGCCACCACAGTCCATCCAGCACTATGGACGGCACTGCCTACATCTGGCTCTAATTAGTCCACAGTTGTGTTCAGCCGAATGACCTCTGCCGGGAACACTCAGAATGAGATTCTGAGTAATTGCAAATAGGAGCGTTTCACTGCTTTCAAGCCTTCTTAGGAAAAATTTCGGAATATTGCTCCCGGCAGTCCTCCGGCAATTCTGGGTGAAGATCTCCTTGTAAATCCCCCGTGGTTTCTTGTACGCCCGTGAAATTTGGCCAGGTTATGCAATTTGCATTGCTGCACAATTGCGCCTGCCTAGCTCTGCCACGTTTGCAATCATTCAGGCGTGGCAACCAGAAAGGCTGGTCCCCTTAGGACACTGCCAGCGGACAGGGTTTATCTGCTTCCCGTTCTTCGCACCTGAATGCTACTGATTCCAGCTTTGTCGTCTACACTCTACTCAACCGGAGCCGTAAGTTGAACCTCAACTTTGTATAAGTGTTGAGAACAAGAGCTCAGTTGTTTGGCACGCCACCACAGTCCATCCAGCACTGTGGAAGGCAATGACTACATCTTACTCTAATTCGTCCACGGTTGTGTTCAGCCGAATGACCTCTGCCGGGAACACTCAGAATGAGGTTCTAAGTTATTGCAACATAGGAGCGTTTCACTGCTTTCAAGGCTTCTTGGGAAGAATCCGGAATGTTGCTGCCGGCAGGCCTCCGGCTGTTCCGGGTGAACATCTCCTTGTAAATCCCCCGTGGTTTCTTGTACACCCTTGAAATTTGGCCAGGTTATGCAGTTTGCATTGCTGCGCAATTGTGACTGCCTTGCTCTGCCGCGGTTGCAAACATTCAGGCGTGGCAACCAGATAGGCTGGTCCCCGTAGGACAATGCCAGCAGACTGGGTATATCTGCTTCCCGTTCTTCTCACCTGAGTGCTATTGATTCCAGCTTTGTAGGCTACACTCTTCTCAACCGGAGCAGTAACTTGAACCTCAACTTATGGTACGTTGTGAAAGTGTGGAGAACTAGAGCTCAGTTGTTTGGCATGCCTCCACAGTCCATCCATCACTATGGACGGCACTGCCTACATCTGGCTCTAATTAGTCCACAGTTGTGTTCAGCCGAATGACCTCTGCCGGGAACACTCAGAATGAGGTGCTGAGATATTGCAACATAGGAGCATTTCACTGCTTTCAAGGCTTCACAGGAAGACTTCCTAAATCTTGCTGCTGGCGGGCCTCCGGGTGTTCCGGATGAACATCTCCTTTTAAATCCCCCGTGGTTTCTTGTACACCCATGGAATTTAGCCAGGTTATGTAGTTTGCATTGCTGCACTATTGCGCCTGCCTAGCTCTGCCGCGGTTACAAACATTCAAGCGTGGCAGCCAGATAGGCTGGTCCCCTTAGGACACTGCGAGCGGACTGTATATATGTACTTCCCGTTCTTCTAACCTGAGTGCTACTGATTCCAGCTTTGACGGCTAGACTCTACTCAATCGGAGCAGTAAGTTGAACCTCAACTTATGGCTCTTTGTGAAAGTGTTGAGAACTAGAGCTCAGTTGTTTGGCCGCCACCACTGTCCTTCAAGCGCTGTGGACAGCACTGCTTACATCTGGCTCTAATTAGTCCACGGTTGTGTTCAGCCAAATGAGCTCTGTGGGGAAAACTGAGAATGAGGTTCTGAGTTATTACAAAATAGGAGCACTTCACTGCTTCCAAGGCTTCTTAGGAAGAATTCCGGAATGTTTCGGCCGACATGCCTCCGGCTGTTCCGGCTGAACATCCCCTTGCAAGTCCCCCGTGTTTTCTTGTACACCCGTGAAATTTGGCCAGGTTATGCAGTTTGCATTGCTGCACAATTGCGCCTGCCTAGCTCTGCCGCGGTTGCAAACATTCAGGCGTAGCAGCCAGATAGGCTGGTCCCCATAGGACGCTGCCAGTAGACTCGGTCTATTGGCTTCACGTTCTTCTCACATGAGTGCTACTGCTTCCAGCTTTGAGGACTACACTCTCCTCAACCGGAGCAGTAAGTTGAAACTCAACTTATGGCACTTTGTGAAAGTGTTGAGAACTAGAGCTCCGTTGTTTGGCACGCCAACACTGTCCATCCAGCACTATAGACGGCACTACCTACATCTGGCTCTAATTAGTCCACTGTTGTGTTCAACCGAATGACCTCTGCTGGGAACACTCAGAATGAGGTTCTGAGTTATTGCAACATAGGAGCGATTCACTGCTTTCAAGGCTTCTTCGGAAGGATTCCGGAATATTGCTTCCGGCAGGCCACAGGCTGTTCCGGGTGAACATCTCCTTGTAAATCCCCCGTGGTTTCTTGTACACCCGTGAAATTTGGCCAGGTTATGCAGTTTGCATGGCTGCACTATTGCGCCTGCCTAGCTCTGCCGCAGTGGCAAACATTCAGGCGTGACAGGCAAATAGGGGGGTCCCCGTAGGACTCTGCCAGCGGACTGGGTCTATCTGCTTCCCATTCTTCTCACCTGAGTGCTACTGATTCCAGCTTTGACGGCTACACTCTACTCAACCAGAAAAGTAAGTTGAACCTCAACCTATGGCAATTTGTAAAAGTTTTGAGAACTAGAGCTCAGTTGTTTGGCACGCCACCACTGTCCATCCAGCACTATGGACGGTACTGCCTACATCTGGCTCTAATAAGTTCACGGTTGTGTTCAGCCGAATGACCTCTGCCGGGAACACTCAGAATGAGGTTCTGAGTTATTGCAACATAGGAGCGTATTACTGCTTCCAAGGCTTCTTAGGAAGGATTCCGGAATGTTGATGCCGCCAGTCCTCTGGCTGTTCCAGGGGAACATCTCCTTGTAAATCCCGCGTGGTTTCTTGTACACCCGTGAAATTTTTCCAGGTTATGCAGTTTGCATTGCTGCACAATTGCGCCTGCCTAGCTCTGCCGCGGTTGCAAACATTCAGGCGTGGCAGCCAGATTTACGGGTCCCCTTAGGACACTGCCAGCGGATTGCTTATATCAGCTTCCCGTTCTTCTCACCTCAGTGCTACTGATTCCAGCTTTGATGGCTACACTCTACTAAACTGGCAGTGTCCATCCAGCACTATGTACGGCACTGCCTACATCTGGCTCTAATTAGTCCACAGTTGTCGACAGCCAAATGACCTCTGCCGGGAACACTCAGAATGAGGTTCTGAGTTATTGCCACATAGGAGCGTTTCACTTTTTTCAAGGCTTCACAGGAAGAATTCCGGAATCTTACTGGTGGCAAGCCTCTGGCTGTTCCGGGTGAACATCTCCTTGTAAATCCCCCGTGGTTTCTTGTACAGCCGTGAAATTTGGCCAGGTTATACAGTTTGCATTGCTGCAAAATGGCGCCTGCCTAGCTCTGCCGCGTTTGCAAACATTCAGGCTTGGCAGCCAGATAGGCTGGTCCCGTAGGACACTGTCAGAGGACTGGCTATATCTGACTCCCGTTCTTCTAACCTGAGTGCTACTGATTCCAGCTTTGATGGCTACACTCTACTAAATCGGAGCAGTAAGTTGAACCTCAACTTATGGCACTTTGTGAAAGTGTTGAGAACTAGAGCTCAGTTGTTTGGCACGCTACCACTGTCCATCCAGCACCATGGACGCCCCTGCCTTCATCTGGCTCTATTAATCCACGGTTGAGTTCAGCCGAATGACCTCTGCGGGGAACACTGAGAATGAGGTTCTGAGTTATTGCAAAATAGGAGCACTTCACTGCTTCCAAGGCTTCTTAGGAAGAATTCTGGAATGTTTTGGCCGACAGGCATCCGGCTGTTCTGGGTGAACATCTCCTTGTAAATCCCCCGTGGTTTCTTGTACACCCGTGAAATTTGGCCAGGTTATGCAGTTTGCATTGCTGCACAATTGCGCTTGCCTAAATCTGCCGCGTTTGCAATCATTCAGGCGTGGCAGCCATATAGGCTGGTCCCAGTAGGACACTGCCAGCGGACTGGGTATATCTGCTTCCCGTTCTTCTCACATGAGTGCTATTGATTCCAGCTGAGTTGGCTACACTCTTCTCAACCGGAGCAGTAACTTGAACCTCAACTTATGGTAGATTATGAAAGTGTGGAGAACTAGAGCTCAGTTGTTTCTCACGCCACCACTGTCCTTACAGCACCATGGACGGCACTGCCTACATCTGGCAATAATTAGTCCACGGTTGTGATCAGCCGAATGACCTCTGCCGGGAACAATCAGAATGAGGTTCTGAGTTGTTGCAACATAGGAGCGCTTCACTGCTTTCAAGGCTTCTTAGGAAGGATTCCGGAATGTTGCTGCCGGCAGGCCTCCGGCTGTTCTGGGTGAACATCTCCTTGTAAATCCCCCGAGGTTTATTTTACACCCGTGAATTTTTGCCAGGTTATGCAGTTTGCATTGCTGCACATTTGTGCCTGCCCATCTCTGCCGCGGTTGCAAACATTCAGGCGTGGCAGCCAGATAGGCTGGTCCCCGTAGGACACTGCCAGCGAACTGGGTATATCTGCTTCCCGTTCTTCTCACATGAGTGCTACTGATTCCAGCTTTGACGGCTACACTCTACTAAACCGGAGCAGTAAGTTGAAACTCAACTTATGGCACTTTGTGAAAGTGTTGAGAACTAGAGCTCAGTTGTTTGGCACGCCACCACTGTCAATCCAGCACTGTGGACGGCACTGCCTACATCTGGCTCTATTAATCGATGGTTGTGTTCAGCCGCATGAATTCTGCCGGGAAAAGTCAGAATGAGGTTCTGCGTTCCTGCAACATAGGAGCGTTTCACTGCTTTCCAGGCTTCTTAGGAAGGATTCTGGAAGGTTGCTGCAGGCAGGCCTCCTGCTGTTCTGGGTGAACATCTCCTTGTAAATCCCCCTTGGTTTATTGTACACCCGTGAAATTTGGACAGGTTATGCAGTTTGCATTGCTGCACAAATGCGCGTGCCTAGCTCTGCAGCGGTTGCAAACATTCAGACATGGCAGCCAGATAGGCTGGTCCACCTAGGACCCTGCCAGCAGACCTGGTATATCTGCTTCCCGTTCTTCTCACCTGAGTGCTACTGATTCCAGCTTTGAAGGCTAAACTCTACTCAACCGGCAGTGTCCATCCAGCATTATGGACGACACTGCCTACATCGGGTTCTATTAATCCATGATTGAGTTCAGGCGAATGACCTCTGCCGGGAACACTCAGAATGAGGTTCTGTGTTATTGCAACATAGGAGCATTTCACTGCTTTCAAGGCTTCTTAGGAAGGATTCCGAAATGTTGCTGCCGGCAGGCCTCCCGCTGTTCCGGGTGAACAGCTCCTTGTAAATCCCCCGTGGTTTCTTGTACACCCGTGAATTTTGGCCAGGTTAAGCAGTTTGCATTGCTGCACAATTGTGCCTGCCTAGCTCTGCGAGGTTGCAAACATTCAGTCGTGGCAGCCAGATAGGGTGGAACCAGTAGGACACTGCAAGCGGACTGGGTATATCTGCTTCCCATTCTTCTCACCTGCGTGCTCTTGATTCCTGCTTTGACGGCTACACTCTACTCAACCGCAGCAGTAAGTTGAACCTCAACTTATGGCACTTTTTGAAAGTGTTGTGAACTAGAGCTCAGTTGTTTGGCATGCCACCACTGTCCATCCAGCACTAAGGACAGCACTGCCTACATCTGGCTCTAATTAGTCCACGGTTGGGTTCAGCCGAATGACCTCCGCCGGGAACACTCAGAATGAGGTTCTGAGTTATTGCAGCATAGGAGCGTTTCACTGCTTTCAAGACTTCGCATGATGGATTCTGGAATGTTGCTGCCGGCAGGCCTCCGGCTGTTCCGGGTGAACATCTCCTTGTAAATCCCCCGTGGTTTCTTGTACACCCGTGAAATTTGGCCAGGTTATGCAGTTTGCATTGCTGCACAATTGCGCCGGCCTAGCTCTGCCACGGTGGCAAACATTCAGGCGTGGCAGCCAGATAGGCTGATCCCGGTAGGACACTGCCAGCTAACTGGGTGTATCTGCTTCCGGTTCTTCAAACCTGAGCGATACTGATTCCAGCTTTGACTGCTACACTCTACTCAACCAGAGCAGTAAGTTGAACCTCAACTTATAGAACTTTGTGAAAGTGTTGAGAACTAGAGCTCAGTTGTTTTGCATGCCACCACTGTCCATCCAGCACTATGGACGGCACTGCCTCCATCTGGTTCTAATTAGTCCATGGTTGTGTTCAGCTGAATGACCTCTGCCAGGAACACTCAGAATGAGGTTCTGAGTTATTGCAACATAGGAGAGTTTCACTGCTTTCAAGACTTCTCAGGAAGGATTTCGCAATGTTGCTGCGGGCAGGCCTCTGGCTGTTCCGGGAGAACATCTCCTTGTAAATCTCCCGTGGTTTCTTGTACATCCGTGAAATTTGGCCAGGTTATTGCATTGTTGCACAATTGCGCCTGCCTAGCTCTGCCGGGGTTGCAAACATTCAGGCGTAGCAGCCAGATAGGCTGGTCCCAGTAGGACACTGCCAGCGAACTGGGTATATCTCCTTCCCGATCTTCTCACCTGAGATCTACTGATTCCAACTTTGACGGCTACACTCTACTCATCCGGAGCAGTAAGTTGAACCACAACTCATGGCACTTTGTGAAAGTGTTGAGAACTAGAGCGCAGTTGTTTGGCACGCCACCACTGTCCATCCAGCATTATGGACAGCACTGCCAACATCTGGCTCTAATTAGTCCACGGTTGTGTTCACCGAATGACCACTGCCCGGAACACTCAGAAAGAGGTTCTGAGTTATTGCAACATAGGAGAGTTTCACTGCTTTCAAGGCTTCTCTGGAAGGATTCCGGAATGTAGCTGCCGGCAGGCTTCAGCCTGTTCCATGTGAACATCTCCTTGTAAATCCCCTGTGATTTCTTGTACACCCGTGGAATTTAGCCAGGTTATGCAGTATGTATTGCTGCACTATTGGGCCTGCATAGCTCTGCCGGGGTTGCAAACATTCAGGCGTGGCAGCCAGATAGGCTGGTCCCCGTAGGACACTGAAAGCGGACTGTATATATGTACTTCCCGTTCTTCTCACCTGAGTGCTACTGATTGCACCTTTGACGGCTACACTCTACTCAACCGGAGCAGTAAGTTGAACCTCAACTTATGGCGCTTTGTGAAAGTGTTGAAAACTATAGCTCAGTTGTTTGGCACGCCACCACTGTCCATCCAGCACTATGGACGGCACTCCCTACATCTGGCACTAAGTAGTCCCCGGTTGTGTTCAGCCGAATGACCTCTGCCGGGAACACTCAGAATGAGGTTCTGAGTTATTGCAACATAGGAGCGTTTCACTGCTTTCAATGCTTCTTAGGAAGGATTCCGGAATGTTGCTGCCGGCATGCCTCCAGTAGTTCTGGGTGAACATCTCCTTGTAAATCCCCCTTGGTTTCTTGTACACCCGTGAAATTTGGCCAGGTTATGCAGTTTGCATTTCTGCACAATTGCGCCTTCCTAGTTCTGCTGCGGTTGCAAACATCAGGCGTGACAGCCAGATAGGCTGGTCCCTGTAGGACACTGCCAGCGCACTGGGTACATGTGCTTCCCGTTCTTCTCACCTGAGTGCTACTGATTCCAGCTTTGATGGCCACACTCTACGCACCCGGAGCAGTAAGTTGAACCTCAACTTATGGCACTTTGTGAAAATGTTGAGAACTACAGCTCAGTTGTTTAGCACGCCACCACAGTCCATCCAGCACTATGGACGGCACTGCCTACATCTGGCTCTAATTAGTCCACGGTTGTGTTCAGCCGAATGACCTCTGCGGGGAAGACTGAGAATTAGGTTCTGAGTTATTGCAAAATAGGAGCACTTCACTGCTTCCAAGGCTTCTTAGGAAGAATTCCGGAATGTTTCAGCCGACATGCCTCCGGCTGTTCCGGGTGAACATCCCCTTGTAAATCCCCCGTGGTTTCTTGTACAACCTTGAAATTTGCCCAGGTGATGCAGTTTGCCTTGCTGCACAATTCCGCCTGGCGAGCTCTGCCTCGGTTGCAAATATTCAGGCGTGGCAGCCAGAGAGGCTGGTCCCGGTAGGACACTGCTGGCGGACTGAGTTTATCTGCTTCCCATTCTTCTCACCTGAGTGCTACTGATTCCAGCTTTGTCGGCTACACTCTACTCAACCGGAGCCGTAAGTTGAACCTCTACTTATGGCACTCTGTTAAAGTTTGGAGAAATAGAGCTCACTTGTTTGGCACGCGACCACTGTCCATCCAGCACTATGGACGGCACTCCCTACATCTGGCACTAAGTAGTCCCCGGTTGTGTTCAGCCGAATGACCTCTGCCGGGAACACTCAGAATGACGTGCTGAGTTATTGCAACACAGGAGCGTTTCACTGCGTTCAAGGCTTCTTAGATAGAATTCAGGAATCTTGCTGCCGGCTGGCCTCCCGCTGTTCCGGGTGAACATCTCCTTGTAAATCCCCCGTGCTTTATTGTACACACGTGAAATTTCTCCAGGTTATGAAGTTTGTATTGCTGCACAATTGCGCCTGCCTAGCTCTGCCGCGGTTGCAAATATTCAGGCGTGGCAACCAGATAGGCTGGTCCCCGTAGGACATTGCCAGCGGACTGGGTATATCTGCTTCCCGTTCTTCTCACCTGAGTGCTACGGATTCCAGCATTGACGGCTACACTCTACACAACCGGAGCAGTAAGTTGAACCTCAACTCATGGCACTTTGTGAAAGTGTTGAAAACTATAGCTCAGTTGTTTGGCACGCCACCACTGTCCATCCAGCACTATGGACGGCACTCCCTACATCTGGCACTAAGTAGTCCCCGGTTGTGTTCAGCCGAATGACCTCTGCCGGGAACACTCAGAATGACGTGCTGAGTTATTGCAACACAGGAGCGTTTCACTGCGTTCAAGGCTTCTTAGAAAGAATTCAGGAATCTTGCTGCCGGCTGGCCTCCCGCTGTTCCGGGTGAACATCTCCTTGTAAATCCCCCGTGCTTTATTGTACACACGTGAAATTTCTCCAGGTTATGAAGTTTGTATTGCTGCACAATTGCGCCTGCCTAGCTCTGCCGCGGTTGCAAATATTCAGGCGTGGCAACCAGATAGGCTGGTCCCCGTAGGACATTGCCAGCGGACTGGGTATATCTGCTTCCCGTTCTTCTCACCTGAGTGCTACGGATTCCAGCATTGACGGCTACACTCTACACAACCGGAGCAGTAAGTTGAACCTCAACTCATGGCACTTTGTGAAAGTGTTGAGAACTAGAGCTCAGTTGTTTGGAACGCCACCACTGTCCATCCAGCACTATGGACGGCACTGCCTACATCTGGCTCTAATTAGTCCACGGTTGATTTCAGCCGAATGACCTCTCCGCGAACACTCAGAATGAGGTTCTGAGTTATTGCCACATAGGAGAGTTTCACTGCTTTCAAGGCTTCTTAGGAAGGATTCCGGAATGTTGCTGCCGGCAGCCCTCTGGCTTTCCGGGTGAACATCTCCTTGTAAATCCCCCGTGGTTTCTTGTACATCCCTCAAATTTGGCCAGGTTATGCAGTTTGCATTGCTGCACAATTGTTCCTGCCAAGCTCTGCCGCGATTGCAAACATTCAGGCGTGGCAGCCAGATATGCTGGTCCCCGTAGGACACTGCCAGCGGAATGGGTATATCTGCTTCCCGTTCTTCTCACCTGAGTGCTACTGATTCCAGCTTTGACGGCTACACTCTACTCGACCGTAGCAGTAAGTTGAACTTCAACTTATGGCACTTTGTGAAAGTGTTGAGAACTAGAGCTAGGTTATTTGGCAAGCCACCACTGTCCATCCAGCAATATGGACGACACTGCCTACATCTTTCTCTAATTAGTCCACGGTTGTGTTCAGCCGAATGAACTCTGCCGGGAACACTCAGAATGAGGTGCTGAGTTAATGCAACATAGGAGCGTTTCACTGCGTTCAAGGCTTCTTAGGAAGAATTCCGGAATCTTGCTGCTGGCAGGCCTCCGGCTTTTCCGGGTGAACATCTCTTTGTATTTCCTTGTGGTTTATTGTACACCCGTGAAATTTGGCCAGGTTATGCAGTTTGCATTGAGGCACAATTTTGCCTGCCTTGCTCTGTCTCGGTTGCAAACATTCAAGCGTGGCAGCCAGATAGGCTGGTCCCCGTAGGACACTGCCAGCGGACTGGGTATATCTGCTTCCGTTCTTCTCCCCTGAGTGCTACTGATTCCAGCTTTCACGGCTACAGTCTACTCCACCGGAGCAGTAAGTTGAACCTCAACTTATGGTACTTTGTGAAAGTACTGAGAACGAGAGCCCAGTTGTTTGGCTAGCCACCACTGTCCATCCAGCAGTATGGACGGCACTGTCTACATCTGGCTCTAATTATTCCACGGTTGTGTTCAGCCGAATGACCTCTGCCGGTAACACTCAGAATGAGGTTCTGAGTTATTGCAATATAGGAGCGTTTCTCTGTTTCAAGGCTTCTTAGGAAGAATTCCGGAATGTTGCTGCCCGCAAGCCTCCGGCTGTTCCAGGTGAACATCTCCTTGAAAATCCCCGGTGGTTTCTTGTACACTCGTGAAATTTCGGCAGGTTATGCAGTTTGCATTGCTGCACAATTTCGCCTGCCTAGCTCTGCCGCGGTTGCAAACATTCAGGCGTGGCAGCCAGATAAGCTGGTCCCCATAGACACTGCCAGCGGACTGGGTCTATCTGCTTCCCGTTCTTCTCACCTGAGTGCTACTGATTCCAGCTTTGACGGCTACAGTCTACTCCACCGGAGCAGTAAGTTGAACCTCACCTTATGGCAATATGTGAAAGTGTTGAGAACTAGAGCTCTGTTGTTTGGCTCGCCACCACTGTCCATCGAGCACTATGGACAGCACTGCCTACATCTGGCTCTAATTAGTCCACGGTTGTGTTCAGCCGAATGACCTGTACCGGGAACACTCAGAATGAGGTTCTGAGTTGTTGCAACATAGGAGCGTTTCACTGCTTTCAAGGCTTCTTAGGAAGATTTTTGGAATGTTGCTGCCGGCGGGCCTCCGGCTGTTCCGGGTGAATATCTCCTTGTAAATCCCTCGTGGTTTCTTGTACACCCGTGATATTTGGCCAGGTTATGCAGTTTGCATTGCTGCACAATTGCGCCTGCCTAGCTCGGCCGCGGTTGCAAACATTCAGGCGTGGCAACCAGATAGGCTGATCCCCGTGGGACACTGCCAGCGGACTGGGTATATCTGCTTCCCGTTCTTCTCATCTGAGTGCTACTGATTCCAGCTTTGACCACTACACTCTACTCAATCGGAGCAGTAAGTTGAACCTCAACTTATGGCTCTTTGTGAAAGTGTTGAGAACTAGAGCTCAGTTGTTTGGCACGCCACCACTGTCCTTCCAGCACTGTGGACCGCACTGCTTACATCTGGCTCTAATTAGTCCACGGTTGTGTTCAGCCGAATGACCTCTGCCGGGAACACTCAGAATGAGGTTCTGAGTTATTGCAACATAGCAGCGTTTCACTGCTTTCAAGGCTTATCAGGAAGAATTCCGGAATCTTGCTGCCGGCAGGCCTCCGGCTGTTCCAGGAGAACATCTCCTTGTAAATCCCCCGTGGTTTCTTGTACACCCGTGAAATTTGGCCAGTTTATGCAGTTTGCATTGGTGCACAATTGGGCCTGCCTAGCTCGGCCACGGTAGCAAACATTCAGGCGTGGCAGCCAGATAGGCTCGTCCCCGTAGGACACTGCCAGCAGACTGGGTATATCTGCTTCCCGTTCTTCTCACCTGAGTGCTACTGATTCCAGCTTTGACGGCTACACTCTACTCAACCGCAGTAGTAAGTTGAACCTCACCTTATGGCACTTTGTGAAAGTGTTGAGAACTAGAGCTCAGTTGTTTGGCACGCCACCACTGTCCATCCAGCCCTATGGACGGCACTCCCTACATCTGGCACTAAGTAGTCCCCGGTTGTGTTCAGCCGAATGACCTCTGCCGGGAACACTCAGAATGAGGTTCTGAGTTATTGCAACATAGGAGCGTTTCACTGCTTTCAATGCTTCTTAGGAAGGATTCCGGAATGTTGCTGCCGGCATGCCTCCAGTAGTTCTGGGTGAACATCTCCTTGTAAATCCCCCTTGGTTTCTTGTACACCCGTGAAATTTGGCCAGGTTATGCAGTTTGCATTTCTGCACAATTGCGCCTTCCTAGTTCTGCTGCGGTTGCAAACATCAGGCGTGACAGCCAGATAGGCTGGTCCCTGTAGGACACTGCCAGCGCACTGGGTACATGTGCTTCCCGTTCTTCTCACCTGAGTGCTACTGATTCCAGCTTTGATGGCCACACTCTACGCACCCGGAGCAGTAAGTTGAACCTCAACTTATGGCACTTTGTGAAAATGTTGAGAACTACAGCTCAGTTGTTTAGCACGCCACCACAGTCCATCCAGCACTATGGACGGCACTGCCTACATCTGGCTCTAATTAGTCCACGGTTGTGTTCAGCCGAATGACCTCTGCGGGGAAGACTGAGAATTAGGTTCTGAGTTATTGCAAAATAGGAGCACTTCACTGCTTCCAAGGCTTCTTAGGAAGAATTCCGGAATGTTTCAGCCGACATGCCTCCGGCTGTTCCGGGTGAACATCCCCTTGTAAATCCCCCGTGGTTTCTTGTACAACCTTGAAATTTGCCCAGGTGATGCAGTTTGCCTTGCTGCACAATTCCGCCTGGCGAGCTCTGCCTCGGTTGCAAATATTCAGGCGTGGCAGCCAGAGAGGCTGGTCCCGGTAGGACACTGCTGGCGGACTGAGTTTATCTGCTTCCCATTCTTCTCACCTGAGTGCTACTGATTCCAGCTTTGTCGGCTACACTCTACTCAACCGGAGCCGTAAGTTGAACCTCTACTTATGGCACTCTGTTAAAGTTTGGAGAAATAGAGCTCACTTGTTTGGCACGCGACCACTGTCCATCCAGCACTATGGACGGCACTCCCTACATCTGGCACTAAGTAGTCCCCGGTTGTGTTCAGCCGAATGACCTCTGCCGGGAACACTCAGAATGACGTGCTGAGTTATTGCAACACAGGAGCGTTTCACTGCGTTCAAGGCTTCTTAGATAGAATTCAGGAATCTTGCTGCCGGCTGGCCTCCCGCTGTTCCGGGTGAACATCTCCTTGTAAATCCCCCGTGCTTTATTGTACACACGTGAAATTTCTCCAGGTTATGAAGTTTGTATTGCTGCACAATTGCGCCTGCCTAGCTCTGCCGCGGTTGCAAATATTCAGGCGTGGCAACCAGATAGGCTGGTCCCCGTAGGACATTGCCAGCGGACTGGGTATATCTGCTTCCCGTTCTTCTCACCTGAGTGCTACGGATTCCAGCATTGACGGCTACACTCTACACAACCGGAGCAGTAAGTTGAACCTCAACTCATGGCACTTTGTGAAAGTGTTGAAAACTATAGCTCAGTTGTTTGGCACGCCACCACTGTCCATCCAGCACTATGGACGGCACTCCCTACATCTGGCACTAAGTAGTCCCCGGTTGTGTTCAGCCGAATGACCTCTGCCGGGAACACTCAGAATGACGTGCTGAGTTATTGCAACACAGGAGCGTTTCACTGCGTTCAAGGCTTCTTAGAAAGAATTCAGGAATCTTGCTGCCGGCTGGCCTCCCGCTGTTCCGGGTGAACATCTCCTTGTAAATCCCCCGTGCTTTATTGTACACACGTGAAATTTCTCCAGGTTATGAAGTTTGTATTGCTGCACAATTGCGCCTGCCTAGCTCTGCCGCGGTTGCAAATATTCAGGCGTGGCAACCAGATAGGCTGGTCCCCGTAGGACATTGCCAGCGGACTGGGTATATCTGCTTCCCGTTCTTCTCACCTGAGTGCTACGGATTCCAGCATTGACGGCTACACTCTACACAACCGGAGCAGTAAGTTGAACCTCAACTCATGGCACTTTGTGAAAGTGTTGAGAACTAGAGCTCAGTTGTTTGGAACGCCACCACTGTCCATCCAGCACTATGGACGGCACTGCCTACATCTGGCTCTAATTAGTCCACGGTTGATTTCAGCCGAATGACCTCTCCGCGAACACTCAGAATGAGGTTCTGAGTTATTGCCACATAGGAGAGTTTCACTGCTTTCAAGGCTTCTTAGGAAGGATTCCGGAATGTTGCTGCCGGCAGCCCTCTGGCTTTCCGGGTGAACATCTCCTTGTAAATCCCCCGTGGTTTCTTGTACATCCCTCAAATTTGGCCAGGTTATGCAGTTTGCATTGCTGCACAATTGTTCCTGCCAAGCTCTGCCGCGATTGCAAACATTCAGGCGTGGCAGCCAGATATGCTGGTCCCCGTAGGACACTGCCAGCGGAATGGGTATATCTGCTTCCCGTTCTTCTCACCTGAGTGCTACTGATTCCAGCTTTGACGGCTACACTCTACTCGACCGTAGCAGTAAGTTGAACTTCAACTTATGGCACTTTGTGAAAGTGTTGAGAACTAGAGCTAGGTTATTTGGCAAGCCACCACTGTCCATCCAGCAATATGGACGACACTGCCTACATCTTTCTCTAATTAGTCCACGGTTGTGTTCAGCCGAATGAACTCTGCCGGGAACACTCAGAATGAGGTGCTGAGTTAATGCAACATAGGAGCGTTTCACTGCGTTCAAGGCTTCTTAGGAAGAATTCCGGAATCTTGCTGCTGGCAGGCCTCCGGCTTTTCCGGGTGAACATCTCTTTGTATTTCCTTGTGGTTTATTGTACACCCGTGAAATTTGGCCAGGTTATGCAGTTTGCATTGAGGCACAATTTTGCCTGCCTTGCTCTGTCTCGGTTGCAAACATTCAAGCGTGGCAGCCAGATAGGCTGGTCCCCGTAGGACACTGCCAGCGGACTGGGTATATCTGCTTCCGTTCTTCTCCCCTGAGTGCTACTGATTCCAGCTTTCACGGCTACAGTCTACTCCACCGGAGCAGTAAGTTGAACCTCAACTTATGGTACTTTGTGAAAGTACTGAGAACGAGAGCCCAGTTGTTTGGCTAGCCACCACTGTCCATCCAGCAGTATGGACGGCACTGTCTACATCTGGCTCTAATTATTCCACGGTTGTGTTCAGCCGAATGACCTCTGCCGGTAACACTCAGAATGAGGTTCTGAGTTATTGCAATATAGGAGCGTTTCTCTGTTTCAAGGCTTCTTAGGAAGAATTCCGGAATGTTGCTGCCCGCAAGCCTCCGGCTGTTCCAGGTGAACATCTCCTTGAAAATCCCCGGTGGTTTCTTGTACACTCGTGAAATTTCGGCAGGTTATGCAGTTTGCATTGCTGCACAATTTCGCCTGCCTAGCTCTGCCGCGGTTGCAAACATTCAGGCGTGGCAGCCAGATAAGCTGGTCCCCATAGACACTGCCAGCGGACTGGGTCTATCTGCTTCCCGTTCTTCTCACCTGAGTGCTACTGATTCCAGCTTTGACGGCTACAGTCTACTCCACCGGAGCAGTAAGTTGAACCTCACCTTATGGCAATATGTGAAAGTGTTGAGAACTAGAGCTCTGTTGTTTGGCTCGCCACCACTGTCCATCGAGCACTATGGACAGCACTGCCTACATCTGGCTCTAATTAGTCCACGGTTGTGTTCAGCCGAATGACCTGTACCGGGAACACTCAGAATGAGGTTCTGAGTTGTTGCAACATAGGAGCGTTTCACTGCTTTCAAGGCTTCTTAGGAAGATTTTTGGAATGTTGCTGCCGGCGGGCCTCCGGCTGTTCCGGGTGAATATCTCCTTGTAAATCCCTCGTGGTTTCTTGTACACCCGTGATATTTGGCCAGGTTATGCAGTTTGCATTGCTGCACAATTGCGCCTGCCTAGCTCGGCCGCGGTTGCAAACATTCAGGCGTGGCAACCAGATAGGCTGATCCCCGTGGGACACTGCCAGCGGACTGGGTATATCTGCTTCCCGTTCTTCTCATCTGAGTGCTACTGATTCCAGCTTTGACCACTACACTCTACTCAATCGGAGCAGTAAGTTGAACCTCAACTTATGGCTCTTTGTGAAAGTGTTGAGAACTAGAGCTCAGTTGTTTGGCACGCCACCACTGTCCTTCCAGCACTGTGGACCGCACTGCTTACATCTGGCTCTAATTAGTCCACGGTTGTGTTCAGCCGAATGACCTCTGCCGGGAACACTCAGAATGAGGTTCTGAGTTATTGCAACATAGCAGCGTTTCACTGCTTTCAAGGCTTATCAGGAAGAATTCCGGAATCTTGCTGCCGGCAGGCCTCCGGCTGTTCCAGGAGAACATCTCCTTGTAAATCCCCCGTGGTTTCTTGTACACCCGTGAAATTTGGCCAGTTTATGCAGTTTGCATTGGTGCACAATTGGGCCTGCCTAGCTCGGCCACGGTAGCAAACATTCAGGCGTGGCAGCCAGATAGGCTCGTCCCCGTAGGACACTGCCAGCAGACTGGGTATATCTGCTTCCCGTTCTTCTCACCTGAGTGCTACTGATTCCAGCTTTGACGGCTACACTCTACTCAACCGCAGTAGTAAGTTGAACCTCACCTTATGGCACTTTGTGAAAGTGTTGAGAACTAGAGCTCAGTTGTTTGGCACGCCACCACTGTCCATCCAGCCCTATGGACTGCAGTGCCTACATCTGGCTCTAATTAGTCCACGGTTGTGTTCAGCCGAATGACCTCTGCCGGGAACATTCCGAATGAGATTCTGAGTTATTTCAACATAGGAGCGTTTCACTGCTTTCAAGGCTTCTCAGGAAGAATTCCAGAATCTGGCTGCTAGCAGGCCTCCGGCTGTTCCGGGTGAACATCTCCTTGTAAATCCCCCGTGGTTTCTTGTACATCCGTGAAATTTGGCCAGGTTATACAGTTTGCATTGCTGCACAATTGCGCCAGCCCAGCTCGGCCGCGGTTGCAAACATTCCGGCGTGGCAGCCAGATAGGCTGGTCCCCATAGGACTCTGCCAGCGGACTGGGTATATCTGCTTCCCATTCTTCTCACCTGAGTGCTACTGATTCCAGCTTTGATGTCTACACTCTAATCAACCGGCGCAGTAAGTTGAACCTCAACTTATGGCCTTTTCTGAAACTGTGGAGAACTAGAGCTCAGTTGTTTGGCACGCCACCGCTGTCCATCCAGCACTATGGACGGCACTGCCTACATCTGGCTCTAATTAGTCCACGGTTGTGTTCAGCCGAATGACCTCTGCCGGGAACACTCAGAATGAGGTTCTGAGTTATTGCAACATAGGAGCGTTTCACTGCTTTGAAGGCTTCTCAGGAAGAATTCCGGAATCTTGCTGCCGGCAGGCCTCCGGCAGTTCTGGGTGAACATCTCCTTGTAAATCCCCGGTGGTTTCTTGTACACCCGTGAAATTTGGCCAGGTTATGCAGTTTGCATTGCTGCATAATTGCGCCTGCATAGCTCGGCCGCGGTTGCAAACTTTCAGGCGTGGCAGCCAGATAGCCTGTTCCCCTTAGGACTCTGCCAGCGGACTGGGTATATCTGCTTTCCGTTCTTCTCACCTGAGTGCTACTGATTCCAGCTTTGAAGGCTACACTCTACTAAACCAGAGCAGTAAGTTGAACCTCAACTCATGGCACTTTGTGAAAGTGTTGAGAACTAGAGCTCAGTTGTTTGGCACGCCACCACTCTCCATCCAGCACTATGGACGGCACTGCCTACATCTGGCTCTAATTAGTCCACGGTTGTGTTCAGCCGAATGACCTCTGCCGGGAACACTCAGAATGAGGTTCTGAGTTATTGCAACATAGGAGCGTTTCACTGCTTTCAAGGCTTCTCAGGAAGAATTCCGGAATCTTGCTGCCGGCAGGCCTCCGGCTGTTCCGGGTGAACATGTCCTTGTAAATCCCCCGTGGTTTCTTGTAGAACCGTGGAATTTGGCCAGGTTATGCAGTTTGCATTGCTGCACAATTGCGCCTGCCTAGCTCGGCCGCGGTTGCAAACATTCAGGCGTGGCAACCAGATAGGCTGATCCCCGTGGGACACTGCCAGCGGACTGGGTCTATCTGCTTCCCGTTCTTCTCATCTGAGTGCTACTGATTCCAGCTTTGACCGCTACGCTCTACTCAATCGGAGCAGTAAGTTGAACCTCAACTTATGTCTCTTTGTGAAAGTGTTGAGAACTAGAGCTCAGTTGTTTGGCACGCCACCACTGTCCTTCCAGCACTGTGGACAGCACTGCTTACTCCTGGCTCTAATTAGTCCAAGGTTGTGTTCAGCCAAATGACCTCTGCGGGGAACACTGAGAATGAGGTTCTGAGTTATTGCAAAATAGGAGCACTTCACTGCTTCCAAGGCTTCTTAGGAAGAATTCAGGAATGTTTCGGCCGACGTGCCTCTAGCTGTTCCGGGTGAACATCCCCTTGTAAATCCCCCGTGTTTTCTTGTACACCCGTGAAATTTGGCCAGATTATGCAGTTTGCATTGCTGCACAATTGCGCTGGCCTAGATCTGCCGCGTTTGCAATCATTCAGGCGTGGCAGCCAGATAGGCTGGTCCCTGTAGGACACTGCCAGCGGACTGGGTATATCTGCTTCCCGTTCTTATCACATGAGTGCTATTCATTCCAGCTTTGTCGGCTACACTCTTCTCAACCGGAGCAGTAACTTGAACCTCAACTTATGGTACGTTGTGAAAGTGTTGTGAACTAGATCTCCGGTGTTTGGCACCCCACCAATGTCCATCCAGCACTATGGAAGGCATTGCCTATATCTGGCTCTAATTAGTCCACAGTTGTGTTCAGCTGAATGATCTCTGCCAGGAACACTCAGAATGAGGTTCTGAGTTATTGCAACCTAGGAGCGTTTCACTGCTTTCAAGGTTTCACAGGAAGAATTCCGGAATCTTGCTGCCGGCAGGCCTCCGGATGTTCCGAGGGAAATCCCCTTGTAAATCCCCCGTGTTTTCTTGTACACCCGTGAAATTTGGCCTGATTATGCAGTTTGCCTTGCTGCACAATTGCGCTGGCCTAGATCTGCCGCGTTTGCAATCATTCAGGCGTGGCAGCCAGATAGGCTGGTCCCTGTAGGACACTGCCAGCGGACTGGGTATATCTGCTTCCCGTTCTTCTCACATGAGTGCTATTCATTCCAGCTTTGTCGGCTACACTCTTCTCAACCGGAGCAGTAACTTGAACCTCAACATATGGTACGTTGTGAAAGTGTTGTGAACTAGATCTCCGGTGTTTGGCACGCCACCAAAGTCCATCCAGCACTATGGAAGGCATTGCCTATATCTGGCTCTAATTAGTCCACAGTTGTGTTCAGCTGAATGATCTCTGCCGGGAACACTCAGAATGAGGTTCTGAGTTATTGCAACCTAGGAGCGTTTCACTGCTATCAAGGTTTCACAGGAAGAATTCCGGAATCTTGCTGCCGGCAGGCCTCCGGATGTTCCGAGGGAAATCCCCTTGTAAATCACCCGTGGTTTCTTGTGCACCCGTGAAAATTGGCCAGGTTATGCAGTTTGCATTGCTGCACAATTCCGCCTGCATAGCTCTGCCGCGGTTACAAACATTCAGGCGTGGCAGCCAGTAAGGCAGGTTCTTGTAGGACACTGCCAGCGGACTTGGTCTACCTGCTTCCCCTTCTTCTCACCTGTGTGCTACTGATTCCAGCTTTGACGGGTATACTCTACTGAATCGGAGGAGTAAGTTGAACCTCAACTTATGGCACTTTGTGAAAGTTTGGAGAACTAAAGCTCAGTTGTTTTCCAATCGAAAACACTGCCTATATCTGGCTCTAATTAGTCCATTGCCTACATCTGGGTCTAATTAGTCCACTGCCTACATCTGGCTCTAATTAGTCCACGGATGAGTTCAGCCGAATGACCTCTGCCGGGAACACTCAGAATGAGTTTCTGAGTTATTTCAACATAGGAGCGTTTCACTGCTTTCAAGGCTTCTTAGGAAGGATTCCGGAATCTTGCTGCCAGCAGGCCTCTGGCTGTTCCGGTGGAACATCTCCTTGTACATCCCCGGTGGTTACTTGTACACCCGTGAAATTTGGCCAGGTTATGCAGTTTGCATTGCTGCACAATTCCGCCTGGCGAGCTCTGCCTCGGTTGCAAATATTCAGGCGTGGCAGCCAGAGAGGCTGGTCCCGGTAGGACACTGCTGGCGGACTGGGTTTATCTCCTTCCCATTCTTCTCACCTGAGTGCTACTGATTCCCGCTTTAACGGCTACACTCTACTCAAACGAAGCAGTAAATTGAACCTCTACTTATGGCACTCTGTTAAAGTTTGGAGAAATAGAGCTCACTTGTTTGGCACGCGACAACTGTCCATCCAGCACTATGGACGGCACTGTCTACATCTGGCTCTAATTAGTCCACGGTTGTGTTCAGCCGAATGACCTCTGCCGGGAACACTCCGAATGACGTGCTGAGTTATTGCAACACAGGAGCGTTTCACTGTGTTCAAGGCTTCTTAGAAAGAATTCAGGAATCTTGCTGCTGGCAGGCCTCCGGCTGTTCCGGGTGAACATCTCCTTGTAAATCCCCTGTGGTTTCTTGTACACCGGTGAAATTTGGCCAGGTTATGAAGTTTGCATTGCTGCACAATTGCGCCTGCCTAGCTTTGCCACGCTTGCAAACATTCAGGGGTGGAAGCCAGAGAGGCTGGTCCCGGTAGGACACGGCTGGCGTACTGGGTATATCTGCTTCCCGTTCTTCTCACCTGAGTGCTACTGATTCCAGCTTTGAAGGCTACACTATACTCAAGGGGAGTAGTAAGTTGAACCTCAACTTATGGCACTTTCTGAAAGCGCTGAGAACTAGAGCGCAGTTTTTGACTAGCCACCAATGTCCATCCAGCAGTATGGACGGCACTGTCTACATCTTGCTCTAAATAGTCCACGGTTGTGTTCAGCCGAATGACCTCTGCCGGGAACACTAAGAATGAGGTTCTGAGTTATTGCAACATAGGAGCGTTTCACTGCTTTCAAAGCTTCACAGGAAGAATTCCGGAATCTTGCTGCCGGCAGGCCTCCGGCTGTTCCGGGTGAACATCTCCTTGAAAATCCCCCGTGGTTTCTTAGTCACAAGTGAAATTTGGTCAAGTTACGCAGTTTGCATTGCTGCACAATTGTGCCTGCCTACCTCAGCCGTGGTTGCAAACATTCAGGCGTGATAGCCAGATAGGCTGGTCCCCGTAGGACACTGCCAGCGGACTGGGTATATCTGCTTCCCGTTCTTCTGACCTGAGTGCTACTGATTCCAGCTTTGACGGCTACACTCTACACAACCGGAGCAGTAAGTTGAACCTCAACTTATGGCAATTTGTGAAAGTGTTGAGAACTAGAGCTCAGTTGTTTGGCACGCCACAACATTCCATCCAGCACTATGGACAGCAGAGCCTACATCTGGCTCTAATTACTGCACGGTTGTGTTCAGCCGAATGACCTCTGCCGGGAACACTCAGAATGAGGTTCTGAGTTATTGCAACATAGGAGCGTTTCACTGCTTTCAAGGCTTCTCAGGAAGAATTCTGGAATCTTGCTGCCGGCAGGCCTCCGGCTGTTCCGGGTGAACATCTCCTTGTAAATCCCCCGTGGTTTCTTGTACACCCATGAAATTTGGCCAGATTATGCAGTTTGAATTGCTGCACAATTGCGCCTGCCTAGCTCGGCCGAGGTTGCAAACATTCAGGCCTGGCAGCAAGATAGGCTGGTTCCCGTAGGACACTGCAAGCAGCCTGGGTATATCTGCTTCCGGTTCTTCTCACCTGAGTGCTACTGATTCCAGCTTTGACGGCTACACTCTACTCAACCAGAGTAGTAAGTTGAACCTCAACTTATGGCACTTTGTGAAACTGTTGAGAAATAGAGCTCAGTTGTTTGGCACGCCACCACTGTCCATCCAGCGCTATGGACGGCACTGCCTACATCTGGCTCTAATCAGTTCACGGTTGTGTTCATCCGAATGACCTCTGCTGGGAAGACTCCGAATGCGTTTCTGAGTTATTGCAACATAGGAGCGTTTCACTGCTTTTAAGGCTTCTCAGGAAGAATTCCGGAATCTTGCTGCCGGCAGGCCTCCGGCTGTTCAGGGTGAATATTTCCTTGTAAATCCCACGTGGTTTCTTGTACACCCGTTGAATTTGGCCAGTTTATGCAATTTGCATTGCTGCACAATTGTGCCTGCCGAGCTCGGCCGCGGTTGCAAACATTCAGGCGTGGCAGCCAGACAGTCTGGTCCCCGTAGGACAGGGCCAGCGGAATGGGTATATCTGCTTCCCGTTCTTCTCACCTGAGTGCTACTGATTCCAGCTTTGACGGCTACACTCTACTCAACCGGAGTAGTAAGTTGAACCTCAACTTATGGCACTTTGTGAAACTGTTGAGAAATAGAGCTCAGTTGTTTGGCACGCCACCACTGTCCATCCAGCACTATAGACAGCACTGCCTACATCTGGCTCTAATTAGTCCACGGTTGTGTTCAGCCGAATGACCTCTGCCGGGAACACTCAGAATGAGGTTCTGAGTTATTGCAACATAGGAGCTTTTGACTACTTTCAAGGCTTCTCAAGAAGAATTACGGAATCTTGCTGCCGGCAGGCCTCAGGCTGTTCCGGGTGAATATCTCCTTGTAAATCCCCCTTGGTTTCTTGTACACCCGTGAAATTTGGCCAGGTTATGCAATTTGCATTGCTGCACAATTGGGCCTGCCTAGCTCGGCCGCGGTTGCAAACCTTCAGGCGTGGCAGCCAGATAGGCTGGTCCCCGTTGGACTCTGCCAGTGGACTGGGTATATCTGCTTCCCGTTCTTCTCACCTGAGTGCTACTGAATCCAGCTTTGACGGCTACACTCTATTCAACCGGAGCAGTAAGTTGAACCTCAACTTAGGGCACTTTGTGAAACTGCTGAGAACTAGAGCTAAGTTGTTTGGCACGCCACCACTGTCCATCAAGCACTATGGACGGCACTGCCTACAGCTGGCTCTAATTAGTCCACGGTTGTGTTCAGCCGAATGACCTCTGCCAGGAACACTGAGAATGAGGTTCTGAGTTATTGCAACATAGGAGCGTTTCACTGCTTTCAAGGCTTCTCAGGAAGAATTCCGGAATCTTGCTGCCGGCAGGCCTCAGGCCGTTCTGGGTGAACATCTCCTTGTAAATCCCCCGTGGTTTCTTGTACACCCGTGGAATTTGGCCAGGTTATGCAGTTGGCATTGCTGCACAATTCCGCCTGCCTAGCTCTGCCGCGGTTGCAAACATTCAGTCGTGGCAGCCATACAGGCTGGTCCCCGTAGGACACTCCCAGCGGACTGGGTATATCTGCTTCCCGTTCGTCTCACCTGAGTGCTACTGATTCCAGGTTTGACGGCTACACTCTACTCAACCGGAGCAGTAAGTTGAACCTCAATTTATGGCACTTTGTGACAGTGTTGAGAACTAGAGCTCAGTTGTATGGCACGCCACCACTGTCAATCCAGCACTATGGACGGCCCTGCCTACATCTGGCTCTAATTAGTCCACGGTTGTGTTCAGCCGAATGACCTCTGCCGGGAACACTCAGAATGAGGTTCTGAGTTATTGCAACATAGCAGCGTTTCACTGCTTTCAAGGCTTCTCAGGAAGAATTCCGGAATCTTGCTGCCGGCAGACCTCCGGCTGTTCCTGGTGAACATCTCCTTGTAAATCCCCCGTGGTTTCTTGTACACCCGTGAAATTTGGCCAGGTTATGCAGTTTGCATTGCTGCACAATTGCGCCTGCCTAGCTCGGCCGTGGTTGCAAACATTCAGGGGTGGCAGCCAGATAGGCTGGTCCCCGTAGGACACTGCCAGCGGACTGGGTATATCTGCTTCCCGTTCTTCTCACCTGAGTGCTACTGATTCCAGCTTTGACGGCTACACTCTACTCAACCGGAGCAGTAAGTTGAACATCAACTCATGGCACTTTGTGAAACTGTTGAGAACAAGAGGTCAGGTTTTTGGCACGCCACCACTGTCCGTCCAGCACTATGCACGGCACTGCCTACATCTTGCGCTAATTAGCCAAATGACCAATGCCGGGAACACTCAGAATGAGGTTCTGAGTTATTGCAACATAGGAGCGTTTCACTGCTTTCAAGGCTTCTCAGGAAGAATTCCGGAATCTTGCTGCCGGCAGGCCTCTGGCTGTTCCGGGTGAACATCTCCTTGTAAATCCCCCGTGGTTTCTTGTACACCCGTGAAATTTGGCCAGGTTATGCAGTTTGCATTGCTGCACAATTGCGCCTGCCTAGCTCGGCTGCGGTTGCAAACATTCAGGCGTGGCAGCCAGATAGGCTGGTCCCCGTAGGACACTGCCAGGGGACTGGGTATATCTGCTTCCCGTTCTTCTCACCTGAGTGCTACTGATTCCAGCTTAGACGGCTACACTCTACTAAACCAGAGCAGTAAGTTGAACCTCAACTTATGGCACTTTGTGAAAGTGTTGAGAACCAGAGCTCAGTTGTTTGGCACGCCACCACTGTCCATCCAGCACTATGGACGGCAAAGCTTACATCTGGCTCTAATTAGTCCACGGTTGTGTTCATCCGAATGACCTCTGCCGGGAACACTCAGAAAGAGGTTCTGAGTTATTGCAACATAGGAGCGTTTCACTGCTTTCAAGGCTTCTCAGGAAGAATTCCGGAATCTTGCTGCCGGCAGGCCTCCGGATGTTCCAGGTGAACATCTCCTTGTAAATCCCCCGTGGTTTCTTGTACACCCGTGGAATTTGGCCAGGTTATGCAGTTTGCATTGCTGCACAATTGCGCCTGCCTAGCTCGGCCGCGGTTGCAAACATTCAGTCGTGGCAACCAGACAGGCTGGTCCCCGTAGGACAGTGTCAGCGGACTGGGTATATCTGCTTCCCGTTCTTCTAACCTGAGTGTTACTGATTCCAGCTTTGACGGCTACACTCTACTCAACCGGCGTAGTAAGTTGAACCTAAACTTATGGCACTTTGTGAAAGTGTTGAGAACTAGAGCTCAGTTGTTTGGCACGCCACCACTGTCCATCCAGCACTATGGACGGCACTGCCTACATCTGGCTCTAATTAGTCCACGGTTGTGTTCAGCCGAATGACCTCTGCCGGGAACACTCAGAATGAGGTTCTGAGTTATTGCAACATAGGAGCGTTTCACTGCTTTCAAGGCTTCTCAGGAAGAATTCCGGAATCTTGATTTCGGCAGGCCTCCGGCCGTTCTGGGTGAACATCTCCTTGTAAATCCCCCGTGGTTTCTTGTACACCCGTGGAATTTGGCCAGGTTATGCAGTTGGCATTGCTGCACAATTCTGCCTGCCTAGCTCTGCCGCGGTTGCAAACATTCAGTCGTGGCAGCCATACAGGCGGGTCCCCGTAGGACACTGCCAGCGGACTGGGTATATCTGCTTCCCGTTCGTCTCACCTGAGTGCTACTGATTCCAGGTTTGACGGCTACACTCTACTTAACTGGAGCAGTAAGTTGAACCTCAATTCATGGCATTTTGTGACAGTGTTGAGAACTAGAGCTCAGTTGTATGGCACGCCTCCACTGTCCATCCAGCACTATGGACGGCACTGCCTACATCTGGCTCTAATTAGTCCACGGTTGTGTTCAGCCGAATGACCTCTGCTGTGAACACTCAGAATGAGGTTCTGAGTTATTGCAACATAGCAGCGTTTCACTGCTTTCAAGGCTTCTCAGGAAGAATTCCGGAATCTTGCTGCCGGCAGGCCTCCGGCTGTTCCGGGTGAACATCTCCTTGTAAATTCCCCGTGTTTTCTTGTACACCCGTGAAATTTGGCCAGTTTATGCAGTTTGCATTGGTGCACAATTGCGTCTGCCTAGCTCGGCCGCGGTTGCAAATATTCAGGCGTGGCAGCCAGATAGGCTGGTCCCCGTAGGACACTGCCAGCAGACTGGGTATATCTGCTTCCCGATCTTTTCACCTGAGTGCTACCGATTCCAGCTTTGACGGCTACACTCTACTCAACCGGAGTAGTAAGTTGAACCTCAACTTATGGCACTTTGTGAAAGTGTTGAGAACTAGAGCTCAGTTTTTTGGCACGCCACCACTGTCCATCCAGCCCTATGGACGGCACTGCCTACATCTGGCTCTAATTAGTCCACGGTTGTGTTCAGCCGAATGACCTCTGCCGGGAACACTCCGAATGAGGTTCTGAGTTATTGCAACATAGGAGCGTTTCACTGATTTCAAGCCTCCTCAGGAAGAATTCCAGAATCTGGCTGCTAGCAGGCCTCCGGCTATTCCGGGTTAACATCTCCTTGTAAATCCCCCGTGGTTCTTGTACACCCGTGAAATTTGGCCAGGTTATGCAGTTTGCATTGCTGCACAATTGTTCCAGCCGAGCTGGGCCGCGGTTGCAAACATTCCGGCGTGGCAGCCAGATAGGCTGGTCCCCGTAGGACTCTGCCAGCGGACTGGGTATATCTGCTTCCCGTTCTTCTCAGCTGAGTGCTACTGATTCCAGCTTTGACGGCTACACTCTACTCAACCAGAGTAGTAAGTTGAACCTCTACTTATGGCACTTTGTGAAACTGTTGAGAAATAGAGCTCAGTTGTTTGGCACGCCACCACAGTCCATCCAGCACTATGGACGGCACTGCCTACATCTGGCTCTAATTAGTCCACGGTTGTGTTTAGCCGAAAGACCTCTGCTAGGAACACTCAGAATGAGGTTCTGAGTTATTGCAACATAGGAGCGTTTCACTGCTTTCAAGGCTTCTCAGGAAAAATTCCGGAATCTTGCTGCCGGCAGGCCTGTGGCTGTTCCGTGAGAACATCTCCGTGTAAATTCCCCGTGGGTTCTTGTACACCCGTGAAATTTGGCCAGGTCGTGCAGTTTGCATTGCTGCACAATTGCGCCTGCCTAGCTGCCGCGGTTGCAAATATTCAGGCGTGGCAGCCAGATAAGCTGGTCCCTGTAGGACACTGCCAGCGGACTGGGTATATCTGCTTCCCGTTCGTCTCACCTGAGTGCTACTGATTCCAGCTTTGACGGCTACACTCTACTCAACCGAAGCAGTAAGTTGAACCTCAATTTATGGCACTTTGTGCCATGTTGAGAACTAGAGCTCAGTTGTTTGGCACGCCACCACTGTCCATCCAGCACTATGGACGGCACTGCCTACATCTGGCTCTAATTAGTCCACGGTTGTGTTCAGCCGAATGACCTCTGCCGGGAACACTCAGAATGAGGTTCTGAGTTATTGCAACATAGGAGCGTTTCACTGCTTTCAAGGCTTCTCAGGAAGAATTCCGGAATCTTGCTGCCGGCAGGCCTCCGGCTGTTCCGGGTGAACATGTCCTTGTAAATCCCCCGTGGTTTCTTGTAGAACCGTGGAATTTGGCCAGGTTATGCAGTTTGCATTGCTGCACAATTGCGCCTGCCTAGCTCGGCCGCGGTTGCAAACATTCAGGCGTGGCAACCAGATAGGCTGATCCCCGTGGGACACTGCCAGCGGACTGGGTCTATCTGCTTCCCGTTCTTCTCATCTGAGTGCTACTGATTCCAGCTTTGACCGCTACGCTCTACTCAATCGGAGCAGTAAGTTGAACCTCAACTTATGTCTCTTTGTGAAAGTGTTGAGAACTAGAGCTCAGTTGTTTGGCACGCCACCACTGTCCTTCCAGCACTGTGGACAGCACTGCTTACTCCTGGCTCTAATTAGTCCAAGGTTGTGTTCAGCCAAATGACCTCTGCGGGGAACACTGAGAATGAGGTTCTGAGTTATTGCAAAATAGGAGCACTTCACTGCTTCCAAGGCTTCTTAGGAAGAATTCAGGAATGTTTCGGCCGACGTGCCTCTAGCTGTTCCGGGTGAACATCCCCTTGTAAATCCCCCGTGTTTTCTTGTACACCCGTGAAATTTGGCCAGATTATGCAGTTTGCATTGCTGCACAATTGCGCTGGCCTAGATCTGCCGCGTTTGCAATCATTCAGGCGTGGCAGCCAGATAGGCTGGTCCCTGTAGGACACTGCCAGCGGACTGGGTATATCTGCTTCCCGTTCTTATCACATGAGTGCTATTCATTCCAGCTTTGTCGGCTACACTCTTCTCAACCGTCGCAGTAACTTGAACCTCAACTTATGGTACGTTGTGAAAGTGTTGTGAACTAGATCTCCGGTGTTTGGCACCCCACCAATGTCCATCCAGCACTATGGAAGGCATTGCCTATATCTGGCTCTAATTAGTCCACAGTTGTGTTCAGCTGAATGATCTCTGCCAGGAACACTCAGAATGAGGTTCTGAGTTATTGCAACCTAGGAGCGTTTCACTGCTTTCAAGGTTTCACAGGAAGAATTCCGGAATCTTGCTGCCGGCAGGCCTCCGGATGTTCCGAGGGAAATCCCCTTGTAAATCCCCCGTGTTTTCTTGTACACCCGTGAAATTTGGCCTGATTATGCAGTTTGCCTTGCTGCACAATTGCGCTGGCCTAGATCTGCCGCGTTTGCAATCATTCAGGCGTGGCAGCCAGATAGGCTGGTCCCTGTAGGACACTGCCAGCGGACTGGGTATATCTGCTTCCCGTTCTTCTCACATGAGTGCTATTCATTCCAGCTTTGTCGGCTACACTCTTCTCAACCGGAGCAGTAACTTGAACCTCAACTTATGGTACGTTGTGAAAGTGTTGTGAACTAGATCTCCGGTGTTTGGCACGCCACCAAAGTCCATCCAGCACTATGGAAGGCATTGCCTATATCTGGCTCTAATTAGTCCACAGTTGTGTTCAGCTGAATGATCTCTGCCGGGAACACTCAGAATGAGGTTCTGAGTTATTGCAACCTAGGAGCGTTTCACTGCTATCAAGGTTTCACAGGAAGAATTCCGGAATCTTGCTGCCGGCAGGCCTCCGGATGTTCCGAGGGAAATCCCCTTGTAAATCACCCGTGGTTTCTTGTGCACCCGTGAAAATTGGCCAGGTTATGCAGTTTGCATTGCTGCACAATTCCGCCTGCATAGCTCTGCCGCGGTTACAAACATTCATGCGTGGCAGCCTGTAAGGCAGGTTCTTGTAGGACACTGCCAGCGGACTTGGTCTACCTGCTTCCCCTTCTTCTCACCTGTGTGCTACTGATTCCAGCTTTGACGGGTATACTCTACTGAATCGGAGGAGTAAGTTGAACCTCAACTTATGGCACTTTGTGAAAGTTTGGAGAACTAAAGCTCAGTTGTTTTCCAATCGAAAACACTGCCTATATCTGGCTCTAATTAGTCCATTGCCTACATCTGGGTCTAATTAGTCCACTGCCTACATCTGGCTCTAATTAGTCCACGGATGAGTTCAGCCGAATGACCTCTGCCGGGAACACTCAGAATGAGTTTCTGAGTTATTTCAACATAGGAGCGTTTCACTGCTTTCAAGGCTTCTTAGGAAGGATTCCGGAATCTTGCTGCCAGCAGGCCTCTGGCTGTTCCGGTGGAACATCTCCTTGTACATCCCCGGTGGTTACTTGTACACCCGTGAAATTTGGCCAGGTTATGCAGTTTGCATTGCTGCACAATTCCGCCTGGCGAGCTCTGCCTCGGTTGCAAATATTCAGGCGTGGCAGCCAGAGAGGCTGGTCCCGGTAGGACACTGCTGGCGGACTGGGTTTATCTCCTTCCCATTCTTCTCACCTGAGTGCTACTGATTCCCGCTTTGACGGCTACACTCTACTCAAACGAAGCAGTAAATTGAACCTCTACTTATGGCACTCTGTTAAAGTTTGGAGAAATAGAGCTCACTTGTTTGGCACGCGACAACTGTCCATCCAGCACTATGGACGGCACTGTCTACATCTGGCTCTAATTAGTCCACGGTTGTGTTCAGCCGAATGACCTCTGCCGGGAACACTCCGAATGACGTGCTGAGTTATTGCAACACAGGAGCGTTTCACTGTGTTCAAGGCTTCTTAGAAAGAATTCAGGAATCTTGCTGCTGGCAGGCCTCCGGCTGTTCCGGGTGAACATCTCCTTGTAAATCCCCCGTGGTTTCTTGTACACCGGTGAAATTTGGCCAGGTTATGAAGTTTGCATTGCTGCACAATTGCGCCTGCCTAGCTTTGCCACGCTTGCAAACATTCAGGGGTGGAAGCCAGAGAGGCTGGTCCCGGTAGGACACGGCTGGCGTACTGGGTATATCTGCTTCCCGTTCTTCTCACCTGAGTGCTACTGATTCCAGCTTTGAAGGCTACACTATACTCAAGGGGAGTAGTAAGTTGAACCTCAACTTATGGCACTTTCTGAAAGCGCTGAGAACTAGAGCGCAGTTTTTGACTAGCCACCAATGTCCATCCAGCAGTATGGACGGCACTGTCTACATCTTGCTCTAAATAGTCCACGGTTGTGTTCAGCCGAATGACCTCTGCCGGGAACACTAAGAATGAGGTTCTGAGTTATTGCAACATAGGAGCGTTTCACTGCTTTCAAAGCTTCACAGGAAGAATTCCGGAATCTTGCTGCCGGCAGGCCTCCGGCTGTTCCGGGTGAACATCTCCTTGAAAATCCCCCGTGGTTTCTTAGTCACAAGTGAAATTTGGTCAAGTTACGCAGTTTGCATTGCTGCACAATTGTGCCTGCCTACCTCAGCCGTGGTTGCAAACATTCAGGCGTGATAGCCAGATAGGCTGGTCCCAGTAGGACACTGCCAGCGGACTGGGTATATCTGCTTCCCGTTCTTCTGACCTGAGTGCTACTGATTCCAGCTTTGACGGCTACACTCTACACAACCAGAGCAGTAAGTTGAACCTCAACTTATGGCAATTTGTGAAAGTGTTGAGAACTAGAGCTCAGTTGTTTGGCACGCCACAACATTCCATCCAGCACTATGGACAGCAGAGCCTACATCTGGCTCTAATTAGTGCACGGTTGTGTTCAGCCGAATGACCTCTGCCGGGAACACTCAGAATGAGGTTCTGAGTTATTGCAACATAGGAGCGTTTCACTGCTTTCAAGGCTTCTCAGGAAGAATTCTGGAATCTTGCTGCCGGCAGGCCTCCGGCTGTTCCGGGTGAACATCTCCTTGTAAATCCCCCGTGGTTTCTTGTACACCCATGAAATTTGGCCAGATTATGCAGTTTGAATTGCTGCACAATTGCGCCTGCCTAGCTCGGCCGAGGTTGCAAACATTCAGGCCTGGCAGCAAGATAGGCTGGTTCCCGTAGGACACTGCAAGCAGCCTGGGTATATCTGCTTCCCGTTCGTCTCACCTGAGTGCTACTGATTCCAGGTTTGACGGCTACACTCTACTCAACTGGAGCAGTAAGTTGAACCTCAATTCATGGCATTTTGTGACAGTGTTGAGAACTAGAGCTCAGTTGTATGGCACGCCTCCACTGTCCATCCAGCACTATGGACGGCACTGCCTACATCTGGCTCTAATTAGTCCACGGTTGTGTTCAGCCGAATGACCTCTGCTGTGAACACTCAGAATGAGGTTCTGAGTTATTGCAACATAGCAGCGTTTCACTGCTTTCAAGGCTTCTCAGGAAGAATTCCGGAATCTTGCTGCCGGCAGGCCTCCGGCTGTTCCGGGTGAACATCTCCTTGTAAATTCCCCGTGTTTTCTTGTACACCCGTGAAATTTGGCCAATTTATGCAGTTTGCATTGGTGCACAATTGCGTCTGCCTAGCTCGGCCGCGGTTGCAAATATTCAGGCGTGGCAGCCAGATAGGCTGGTCCCCGTAGGACACTGCCAGCAGACTGGGTATATCTGCTTCCCGATCTTTTCACCTGAGTGCTACCGATTCCAGCTTTGACGGCTACACTCTACTCAACCGGAGTAGTAAGTTGAACCTCAACTTATGGCACTTTGTGAAAGTGTTGAGAACTAGAGCTCAGTTTTTTGGCACGCCACCACTGTCCATCCAGCCCTATGGACGGCACTGCCTACATCTGGCTCTAATTAGTCCACGGTTGTGTTCAGCCGAATGACCTCTGCCGGGAACACTCCGAATGAGGTTCTGAGTTATTGCAACATAGGAGCGTTTCACTGATTTCAAGCCTCCTCAGGAAGAATTCCAGAATCTGGCTGCTAGCAGGCCTCCGGCTATTCCGGGTTAACATCTCCTTGTAAATCCCCCGTGGTTCTTGTACACCCGTGAAATTTGGCCAGGTTATGCAGTTTGCATTGCTGCACAATTGTTCCAGCCGAGCTGGGCCGCGGTTGCAAACATTCCGGCGTGGCAGCCAGATAGGCTGGTCCCCGTAGGACTCTGCCAGCGGACTGGGTATATCTGCTTCCCGTTCTTCTCAGCTGAGTGCTACTGATTCCAGCTTTGACGGCTACACTCTACTCAACCAGAGTAGTAAGTTGAACCTCTACTTATGGCACTTTGTGAAACTGTTGAGAAATAGAGCTCAGTTGTTTGGCACGCCACCACAGTCCATCCAGCACTATGGACGGCACTGCCTACATCTGGCTCTAATTAGTCCACGGTTGTGTTTAGCCGAAAGACCTCTGCTAGGAACACTCAGAATGAGGTTCTGAGTTATTGCAACATAGGAGCGTTTCACTGCTTTCAAGGCTTCTCAGGAAAAATTCCGGAATCTTGCTGCCGGCAGGCCTGTGGCTGTTCCGTGAGAACATCTCCGTGTAAATTCCCCGTGGTTTCTTGTACACCCGTGAAATTTGGCCAGGTCGTGCAGTTTGCATTGCTGCACAATTGCGCCTGCCTAGCTGCCGCGGTTGCAAATATTCAGGCGTGGCAGCCAGATAAGCTGGTCCCTGTAGGACACTGCCAGCGGACTGGGTATATCTGCTTCCCGTTCGTCTCACCTGAGTGCTACTGATTCCAGCTTTGACGGCTACACTCTACTCAACCGAAGCAGTAAGTTGAACCTCAATTTATGGCACTTTGTGCCATGTTGAGAACTAGAGCTCAGTTGTTTGGCACGCCACCACTGTCCATCCAGCACTATGGACGGCACTGCCTACATCTGGCTCTAATTAGTCCACGGTTGTGTTCAGCCGAATGACCTCTGCCGGGAACACTCAGAATGAGGTTCTGAGTTATTGCAACATAGGAGCGTTTCACTGCTTTCAAGGCTTCTCAGGAAGAATTCCGGAATCTTGCTGCCGGCAGGCCTCCGGCTGTTCCGGGTGAACATGTCCTTGTAAATCCCCCGTGGTTTCTTGTAGAACCGTGGAATTTGGCCAGGTTATGCAGTTTGCATTGCTGCACAATTGCGCCTGCCTAGCTGCCGCGGTTGCAAACATTCAGGCGTGGCAACCAGATAGGCTGATCCCCGTGGGACACTGCCAGCGGACTGGGTCTATCTGCTTCCCGTTCTTCTCATCTGAGTGCTACTGATTCCAGCTTTGACCGCTACGCTCTACTCAATCGGAGCAGTAAGTTGAACCTCAACTTATGTCTCTTTGTGAAAGTGTTGAGAACTAGAGCTCAGTTGTTTGGCACGCCACCACTGTCCTTCCAGCACTGTGGACAGCACTGCTTACTCCTGGCTCTAATTAGTCCAAGGTTGTGTTCAGCCAAATGACCTCTGCGGGGAACACTGAGAATGAGGTTCTGAGTTATTGCAAAATAGGAGCACTTCACTGCTTCCAAGGCTTCTTAGGAAGAATTCAGGAATGTTTCGGCCGACGTGCCTCTAGCTGTTCCGGGTGAACATCCCCTTGTAAATCCCCCGTGTTTTCTTGTACACCCGTGAAATTTGGCCAGATTATGCAGTTTGCATTGCTGCACAATTGCGCTGGCCTAGATCTGCCGCGTTTGCAATCATTCAGGCGTGGCAGCCAGATAGGCTGGTCCCTGTAGGACACTGCCAGCGGACTGGGTATATCTGCTTCCCGTTCTTATCACATGAGTGCTATTCATTCCAGCTTTGTCGGCTACACTCTTCTCAACCGGAGCAGTAACTTGAACCTCAACTTATGGTACGTTGTGAAAGTGTTGTGAACTAGATCTCCGGTGTTTGGCACCCCACCAATGTCCATCCAGCACTATGGAAGGCATTGCCTATATCTGGCTCTAATTAGTCCACAGTTGTGTTCAGCTGAATGATCTCTGCCAGGAACACTCAGAATGAGGTTCTGAGTTATTGCAACCTAGGAGCGTTTCACTGCTTTCAAGGTTTCACAGGAAGAATTCCGGAATCTTGCTGCCGGCAGGCCTCCGGATGTTCCGAGGGAAATCCCCTTGTAAATCCCCCGTGTTTTCTTGTACACCCGTGAAATTTGGCCTGATTATGCAGTTTGCCTTGCTGCACAATTGCGCTGGCCTAGATCTGCCGCGTTTGCAATCATTCAGGCGTGGCAGCCAGATAGGCTGGTCCCTGTAGGACACTGCCAGCGGACTGGGTATATCTGCTTCCCGTTCTTCTCACATGAGTGCTATTCATTCCAGCTTTGTCGGCTACACTCTTCTCAACCGGAGCAGTAACTTGAACCTCAACTTATGGTACGTTGTGAAAGTGTTGTGAACTAGATCTCCGGTGTTTGGCACGCCACCAAAGTCCATCCAGCACTATGGAAGGCATTGCCTATATCTGGCTCTAATTAGTCCACAGTTGTGTTCAGCTGAATGATCTCTGCCGGGAACACTCAGAATGAGGTTCTGAGTTATTGCAACCTAGGAGCGTTTCACTGCTATCAAGGTTTCACAGGAAGAATTCCGGAATCTTGCTGCCGGCAGGCCTCCGGATGTTCCGAGGGAAATCCCCTTGTAAATCACCCGTGGTTTCTTGTGCACCCGTGAAAATTGGCCAGGTTATGCAGTTTGCATTGCTGCACAATTCCGCCTGCATAGCTCTGCCGCGGTTACAAACATTCAGGCGTGGCAGCCAGTAAGGCAGGTTCTTGTAGGACACTGCCAGCGGACTTGGTCTACCTGCTTCCCCTTCTTCTCACCTGTGTGCTACTGATTCCAGCTTTGACGGGTATACTCTACTGAATCGGAGGAGTAAGTTGAACCTCAACTTATGGCACTTTGTGAAAGTTTGGAGAACTAAAGCTCAGTTGTTTTCCAATCGAAAACACTGCCTATATCTGGCTCTAATTAGTCCATTGCCTACATCTGGGTCTAATTAGTCCACTGCCTACATCTGGCTCTAATTAGTCCACGGATGAGTTCAGCCGAATGACCTCTGCCGGGAACACTCAGAATGAGTTTCTGAGTTATTTCAACATAGGAGCGTTTCACTGCTTTCAAGGCTTCTTAGGAAGGATTCCGGAATCTTGCTGCCAGCAGGCCTCTGGCTGTTCCGGTGGAACATCTCCTTGTACATCCCCGGTGGTTACTTGTACACCCGTGAAATTTGGCCAGGTTATGCAGTTTGCATTGCTGCACAATTCCGCCTGGCGAGACTGCCTCGGTTGCAAATATTCAGGCGTGGCAGCCAGAGAGGCTGGTCCCGGTAGGACACTGCTGGCGGACTGGGTTTATCTCCTTCCCATTCTTCTCACCTGAGTGCTACTGATTCCCGCTTTGACGGCTACACTCTACTCAAACGAAGCAGTAAATTGAACCTCTACTTATGGCACTCTGTTAAAGTTTGGAGAAATAGAGCTCACTTGTTTGGCACGCGACAACTGTCCATCCAGCACTATGGACGGCACTGTCTACATCTGGCTCTAATTAGTCCACGGTTGTGTTCAGCCGAATGACCTCTGCCGGGAACACTCCGAATGACGTGCTGAGTTATTGCAACATAGGAGCGTTTCACTGCTTTTAAGGCTTCTCAGGAAGAATTCCGGAATCTTGCTGCCGGCAGGCCTCCGGCTGTTCAGGGTGAATATTTCCTTGTAAATCCCACGTGGTTTCTTGTACATCCGTGAAATTTGGCCAGGTTATGCAGTTTTCATTGCTGCACAATTGCGCCTGCCTATCTCTGCCGCGGTTGCAAACATTCCGGCGTGGCAGCCAGATAGCCTGGTCCCCGTAGGACTCTGCCAGCGGACTGTGTATATCTGCTTTCCGTTCTTCTCACCTGAGTGCTACTGATTCCAGCTTTGACGGCTACACTCTACTAAACCGGAGCAGTAAGTTGAACCTCAACTTATGGCACTTTGTGAAACTGTGGAGAACTAGAGCTCAGTTGTTTGGCACGCCACCACTGTCCATCCAGCACTATGGACGGCACTGCCTACATCTGGCTCTAATTAGTCCACGGTTGTGTTCAGCCGAATGACCTCTGCCGGGAACACTCAGAATGAGGTTCTGAGTTATTGCAACATAGGAGCGTTTCACTGCTTTCAAGGCTTCTCAGGAAGAATTCCGGAATCTTGCTGCCGGCAGGCCTCCGGCTGTTCCGGGTGAACATCTCCTTGTAAATCCCACGTGGTTTCTTGTACACCCGTGAAATTTGGCCAGGTTATGCAGTTTGCATTGCTGCACAATTGCGCCTGCCTAGCTCGGCCGCGGTTGCAAACTTTCAGGCGTGGCAGCCAGATAGGCTGGTACCCATAGGACACTGCCAGCGGACTGGGTATATCTGCTTCCCGTTCTTCTCAACTGAGTGCTACTGATTCCAGCTTTGACGGCTACACTCTACTCAACCGGAGCAGTAAGTTGAACCTCAACTAATGGCAATTTTGGGAAAGTGTTGAGAACTAGAGCTCAGTTTTTGGCACAACACCACTGTCCATCTAGCACTATGGACGGCACTGCCTACATCTGGCTCTAATTAGTCCACGGTTGTGTTCAGTCGAATGACCTCTACCGGGAACACTCAGAATGAGGTTCTGAGTTATTGGAACATAGGAGCGTTCCCCTGCTTTCAAGGCTTCTCAGGAAGAATTCCGGAATCTTGCTGCCGGCATGCCTCCGGCTGTTCCGGGTGAACATCTCCTTGTAAATCCCCCGTGGTTTCTTGTACACCCGTGAAATTTGGCCAGGTTATGCAGTTTGCATTGCTGCACAATTGCGCCTGCCTTTCTCTGCCGCGGTTGCAAACATTCCGGCGTGGCAGCCAGATAGCCTGGTCCCCGTAGTACTTGCCAGCGGACTGGGTATATCTGCTTTCCGTTCTTCTCACCTGAGTGCTACTGATTCCAGCTTTGATGGCTACACTCTACTCAACCGTAGCAGTAAGTTGAACCTCAACTTATGACACTTTGTGAAACTGTGGAGAACTAGAGCTCAGTTGTTTGGCACGCCACCACTGTCCATCCAGCACTATGGACCGCACTGCCTACATCTGGTTCTAATTAGTCCACGGTTGTGTTCAGCCGAATGACCTCTGCCGGGAACACTCAGAATGAGGTTCTGAGTTATTGCAACATAGGAGCATTTCACTGCTTTCAAGGCTTCTCAGGAAGAATTCCGGAATCTTGCTGACAGGCAGGCCTCCGGCTGTTCCGGGTGAACATCTCCTTGTAAATCCCCCCTGGTTTCTTGTACACCCGTGAAATATGGCCAGGTTATGCAGTTTGCATTGCTGCACAATTGCGCCTGCATAGCTCGGCCGCGGTTGCAAACATTCAGGCGTGGTAGCCAGATAGTCTGGTCCCCGAAGGACTCTGCCAGCGGACTGGGTATATCTGCTTTCCGTTCTTCCCAACTGAGTGCTACTGATTCCAGCTTTCACGGCTACACTTTACTCAACCGGAGCAGTAAGTTGAACCTCAACTTATGGCACTTTGTGATACTGTAGAGAACTAGAGTTCAGTTGTTTGGCACGCCACGACTGTCCATCCAGCACTATGGACGGCACTGCCTACATCTGGCTCTAATTAGTCCACGGTTGTGTTCATCCGTATGACCTCTGCCGGGAACACTCAGAAAGAGGTTCTGAGTTATTGCAACATAGTAGCTTTTCACTGCTTTCAAGGCTTCTCAGGAAGAATTCCGGAATCTTGCTGCCGGCAGGCCTCCGGCTGATCCGGGAGAACATCTCCTTGTAAATCCCCCGTGGTTTCTTGTACACCCGTTGAATTTGGCCAGTTTATGCAATTTGCATTGCTGCACAATTGTGCCTGCCGAGCTCGGCCGCGGTTGCAAACATTCAGGCGTGGCAGCCAGACAGTCTGGTCCCCGTAGGACAGGGCCAGCGGAATGGGTATATCTGCTTCCCGTTCTTCTCACCTGAGTGCTACTGATTCCAGCTTTGACGGCTACACTCTACTCAACCGGAGTAGTAAGTTGAACCTCAACTTATGGCACTTTGTGAAACTGTTGAGAAATAGAGCTCAGTTGTTTGGCACGCCACCACTGTCCATCCAGCACTATAGACAGCACTGCCTACATCTGGCTCTAATTAGTCCACGGTTGTGTTCAGCCGAATGACCTCTGCCGGGAACACTCAGAATGAGGTTCTGAGTTATTGCAACATAGGAGCTTTTGACTACTTTCAAGGCTTCTCAAGAAGAATTACGGAATCTTGCTGCCGGCAGGCCTCAGGCTGTTCCGGGTGAATATCTCCTTGTAAATCCCCCTTGGTTTCTTGTACACCCGTGAAATTTGGCCAGGTTATGCAATTTGCATTGCTGCACAATTGGGCCTGCCTAGCTCGGCCGCGGTTGCAAACCTTCAGGCGTGGCAGCCAGATAGGCTGGTCCCCGTTGGACTCTGCCAGTGGACTGGGTATATCTGCTTCCCGTTCTTCTCACCTGAGTGCTACTGAATCCAGCTTTGACGGCTACACTCTATTCAACCGGAGCAGTAAGTTGAACCTCAACTTAGGGCACTTTGTGAAACTGTTGAAAACTAGAGCTAAGTTGTTTGGCACGCCACCACTGTCCATCAAGCACTATGGACGGCACTGCCTACAGCTGGCTCTAATTAGTCCACGGTTGTGTTCAGCCGAATGACCTCTGCCAGGAACACTGAGAATGAGGTTCTGAGTTATTGCAACATAGGAGCGTTTCACTGCTTTCAAGGCTTCTCAGGAAGAATTCCGGAATCTTGCTGCCGGCAGGCCTCAGGCCGTTCTGGGTGAACATCTCCTTGTAAATCCCCCGTGGTTTCTTGTACACCCGTGGAATTTGGCCAGGTTATGCAGTTGGCATTGCTGCACAATTCCGCCTGCCTAGCTCTGCCGCGGTTGCAAACATTCAGTCGTGGCAGCCATACAGGCTGGTCCCCGTAGGACACTCCCAGCGGACTGGGTATATCTGCTTCCCGTTCGTCTCACCTGAGTGCTACTGATTCCAGGTTTGACGGCTACACTCTACTCAACCGGAGCAGTAAGTTGAACCTCAATTTATGGCACTTTGTGACAGTGTTGAGAACTAGAGCTCAGTTGTATGGCACGCCACCACTGTCCATCCAGCACTATGGACTGCCCTGCCTACATCTGGCTCTAATTAGTCCACGGTTGTGTTCAGCCGAATGACCTCTGCCGGGAACACTCAGAATGAGGTTCTGAGTTATTGCAACATAGCAGCGTTTCACTGCTTTCAAGGCTTCTCAGGAAGAATTCCGGAATCTTGCTGCCGGCAGATCTCCGGCTGTTCCTGGTGAACATCTCCTTGTAAATCCCCCGTGGTTTCTTGTACACCCGTGAAATTTGGCCAGGTTATGCAGTTTGCATTGCTGCACAATTGCGCCTGCCTAGCTCGGCCGTGGTTGCAAACATTCAGGGGTGGCAGCCAGATAGGCTGGTCCCCGTAGGACACTGCCAGCGGACTGGGTATATCTGCTTCCCCTTCTTCTCACCTGAGTGCTACTGATTCCAGCTTTGACGGCTACACTCTACTCAACCGGAGCAGTAAGTTGAACATCAACTCATGGCACTTTGTGAAACTGTTGAGAACTAGAGGTCAGGTTTTTGGCACGCCACCACTGTCCGTCCAGCACTATGCACGGCACTGCCTACATCTTGCGCTAATTAGCCAAATGACCAATGCCGGGAACACTCAGAATGAGGTTCTGAGTTATTGCAACATAGGAGCGTTTCACTGCTTTCAAGGCTTCTCAGGAAGAATTCCGGAATCTTGCTGCCGGCAGGCCTCTGGCTGTTCCGGGTGAACATCTCCTTGTAAATCCCCCGTGGTTTCTTGTACACCCGTGAAATTTGGCCAGGTTATGCAGTTTGCATTGCTGCACAATTGCGCCTGCCTAGCTCGGCTGCGGTTGCAAACATTCAGGCGTGGCAGCCAGATAGGTTGGTCCCCGTAGGACACTGCCAGGGGACTGGGTATATCTGCTTCCCGTTCTTCTCACCTGAGTGCTACTGATTCCAGCTTAGACGGCTACACTCTACTAAACCAGAGCAGTAAGTTGAACCTCAACTTATGGCACTTTGTGAAAGTGTTGAGAACCAGAGCTCAGTTGTTTGGCACGCCACCACTGTCCATCCAGCACTATGGACGGCAAAGCCTACATCTGGCTCTAATTAGTCCACGGTTGTGTTCATCCGAATGACCTCTGCCGGGAACACTCAGAAAGAGGTTCTGAGTTATTGCAACATAGGAGCGTTTCACTGCTTTCAAGGCTTCTCAGGAAGAATTCCGGAATCTTGCTGCCGGCAGGCCTCCGGATGTTCCAGGTGAACATCTCCTTGTAAATCCCCCGTGGTTTCTTGTACACCCGTGGAATTTGGCCAGGTTATGCAGTTTGCATTGCTGCACAATTGCGCCTGCCTAGCTCGGCCGCGGTTGCAAACATTCAGTCGTGGCAACCAGACAGGCTGGTCCCCGTAGGACAGTGTCAGCGGACTGGGTATATCTGCTTCCCGTTCTTCTAACCTGAGTGTTACTGATTCCAGCTTTGACGGCTACACTCTACTCAACCGGCGTAGTAAGTTGAACCTAAACTTATGGCACTTTGTGAAAGTGTTGAGAACTAGAGCTCAGTTGTTTGGCACGCCACCACTGTCCATCCAGCACTATGGACGGCACTGCCTACATCTGGCTCTAATTAGTCCACAGTTGTGTTCAGCCGAATGACCTCTGCCGGGAACACTGAGAATGAGGTTCTGAGTTATTGCAACCTAGGAGCGTTTCACTGCTTTCAAGGCTTCTCAGGAAGAATTCCGGAATCTTGATTTCGGCAGGCCTCCGGCCGTTCTGGGTGAACATCTCCTTGTAAATCCCCCGTGGTTTCTTGTACACCCGTGGAATTTGGCCAGCTTATGCAGTTGGCATTGCTGCACAATTCCGCCTGCCTAGCTCTGCCGCGGTTGCAAACATTCAGTCGTGGCAGCCATACAGGCGGGTCCCCGTAGGACACTGCCAGCGGACTGGGTATATCTGCTTCCCGTTCGTCTCACCTGAGTGCTACTGATTCCAGGTTTGACGGCTACACTCTACTCAACTGGAGCAGTAAGTTGAACCTCAATTCATGGCATTTTGTGACAGTGTTGAGAACTAGAGCTCAGTTGTATGGCTTGCCTCCACTGTCCATCCAGCACTATGGACGGCACTGCCTACATCTGGCTCTAATTAGTCCACGGTTGTGTTCAGCCGAATGACCTCTGCTGTGAACACTCAGAATGAGGTTCTGAGTTATTGCAACATAGCAGCGTTTCACTGCTTTCAAGGCTTCTCAGGAAGAATTCCGGAATCTTGCTGCCGGCAGGCCTCCGGCTGTTCCGGGTGAACATCTCCTTGTAAATTCCCCGTGGTTTCTTGTACACCCGTGAAATTTGGCCAGTTTATGCAGTTTGCATTGGTGCACAATTGCGTCTGCCTAGCTCGGCCGCGGTTGCAAATATTCAGGCGTGGCAGCCAGATAGGCTGGTCCCCGTAGGACACTGCCAGCAGACTGGGTATATCTGCTTCCCGATCTTTTCACCTGAGTGCTACTGATTCCAGCTTTCACGGCTACACTCTACTCAACCGGAGTAGTAAGTTGAACCTCAACTTATGGCACTTTGTGAAAGTGTTGAGAACTAGAGCTCAGTTTTTTGGCACGCCACCACTGTCCATCCAGCCCTATGGACGGCACTGCCTACATCTGGCTCTAATTAGTCCACGGTTGTGTTCAGCCGAATGACCTCTGCCGGGAACACTCCGAATGAGGTTCTGAGTTATTGCAACATAGGAGCGTTTCACTGATTTCAAGCCTCCTCAGGAAGAATTCCAGAATCTGGCTGCTAGCAGGCCTCCGGCTATTCCGGGTTAACATCTCCTTGTAAATCCCCCGTGGTTCTTGTACACCCGTGAAATTTGGCCAGGTTATGCAGTTTGCATTGCTGCACAATTGTTCCAGCCGAGCTGGGCCGCGGTTGCAAACATTCCGGCGTGGCAGCCAGATAGGCTGGTCCCCGTAGGACTCTGCCAGCGGACTGGGTATATCTGCTTCCCGTTCTTCTCAGCTGAGTGCTACTGATTCCAGCTTTGACGGCTACACTCTACTCAACCAGAGTAGTAAGTTGAACCTCTACTTATGGCACTTTGTGAAACTGTTGAGAAATAGAGCTCAGTTGTTTGGCACGCCACCACAGTCCATCCAGCACTATGGACGGCACTGCCTACATCTGGCTCTAATTAGTCCACGGTTGTGTTTAGCCGAAAGACCTCTGCTAGGAACACTCAGAATGAGGTTCTGAGTTATTGCAACATAGGAGCGTTTCACTGCTTTCAAGGCTTCTCAGGAAAAATTCCGGAATCTTGCTGCCGGCAGGCCTGTGGCTGTTCCGTGAGAACATCTCCGTGTAAATTCCCCGTGGTTTCTTGTACACCCGTGAAATTTGGCCAGGTCGTGCAGTTTGCATTGCTGCACAATTGCGCCTGCCCAGCTCGGCCGCGGTTGCAAACATTCAGGCGTGGCAGCCAGATAGGCTGGTCCCGGTAGGACACTGCCAGCAGACTGGGTATATCTGCTTCCCGTTCTTCTCACCTGAGTGCTACTGATTCCACCTTTGACGGCTACACTCTACTCAACCGGAGTAGTAAGTTGAACCTCAACTTATGGCACTTTGTGAAAGTGTTGAGAACTAGAACTGAGTTGTTTGGCACGCCACCACTGTCCATCCAGCACTATGGACGGCACTGCCTACATCTGGCTCTAATTAGTCCACGGTTGTGTTCAGCCGAATAACCTCTGCCGGGAACACTCAGAATGAGGTTCTGAGTTATTGCAACATAGGAGCGTTTCACTGCTTTCAAGGCTTCTCAGGAAGAATTCCGGAATCTGGCTGCCGGCAGGCCTCCGGCTGTTCCGGGTGAACATCTCCTTGTAAATCCCCCGTGGTTTCTTGTACACCCGTGGAATTTGGCCAGGTTATGCAGTTTGCATTGCTGCACAATTCTGCCTGCTTAGCTCTGCCGCGGTTGCAAACATTCAGGCGTGGTAGCCAGATAGCCTGGTCCCCGTTGCACTCTGCCAGCGGACTGTGTATATCTGCTTTCCGTTCTTCTAAACTGAGTGCTACTGATTCCAGCTTTGACGACTACAATCTACTCAACCGGAGCAGTAAGTTGAACCTCAACTTATGGCACTTTGTGAAACTGTGCAGAACTAGAGCTCAGTTGTTTGGCACGCCACCACTGTCCATCCAGCACTATGGACGGAACTGCCTACATCTGGTTCTAATTAGTCCACGGTTGGGTTCAGCCGAATGACCTCTGCCGGGAACACTCAGAATGAGGTTCTGAGTTACTGCAACATAGGAGCGTTTCACTGCTTTCAAGGCTTCTCAGGAAGAATTCCGGAATCTTGCTGCCGGCATTCCTCCGGTTGTTCCGGGTGAACATCTCCTTGTAAATCCCAAGTGGTTTCTTGTACACCCGTTAAATTTAGCCAGGTTATGCAGTTTGCATTGCTGCATAATTACGCCTGCCTAGGTCCGCCGCGGTTGCAAACATTCAGGCGTGGCAGCCAGATAGCCTGGTCCCCGTCGGACTCTGCCAGGGGACTCGGTATATCTGCTTTCCGTTCTTCTCACCTGAGTGCTACTGATTCCAGCTTTGACGGCTACACTCTACTAAACCAGAGCAGTAAGTTGAACCTCAACTTATGGCACTTTGTGAAAGTGTTGAGAACCAGAGCTCAGTTGTTTGGCACGCCACCACTGTCCATCCAGCACTATGGACGGCACTGCCTACATCTGGCTCTAATTAGTCCACGGTTGTGTTCATCCGAATGACCTCTGCCGGGAACACTCAGAAAGAGGTTCTGAGTTATTGCAACCTAGGTGCGTTTCACTGCTTTCAAGGCTTCTCAGGAAGAATTCCGGAATCTTGCTGCCGGCAGGCCTCCGGCTGTTCCGGGTGAACATCTCCTTGTAAATCCCCCGTGGTTTCTTGTACACCCGTGAAATTTGGCCAGTTTATGCAGTTTGCATTGCTGCACAATTGCGCCTGCCTAGCTCGGCCGCGGTTGCAAACATTAAGGCGTGGCAGCCAGATAGGACACTGCAAGCAGACTGGGTATATCTGCTTCCCGTTCTTCTCAGCTGAGTGCTACTGATTCCAGCTTTGACGGCTACACTCTACTAAACCAGAGCAGTAAGTTGAACCTCAACTTATGGCACTTTGTGAAAGTGTTGAGAACCAGAGCTCAGTTTTTTGGCACGCCACCACTGTCCATCCAGCACTATGGACGGCACTGCCTATATCTGGCTCTAATTAGTCCACGGTTGTGTTCAGCCGAATGACCTCTGCCGGGAACACTCAGAAAGAGGTTCTGAGTTATTGCAACATAGGAGCGTTTCACTGCTTTCAAGGCTTCTCAGGAAGAATTCCGGAATCTTGCTGCCGGCAGGCCTCCGGCTGTTCCAGGTGAACATCTCCTTGTAAATCCCCCGTGGTTTCTTGTACACCCGTGGAATTTGGCCAGGTTATGCAGTTGCATTGCTGTACAATTGCGCCTGCCTAGCTAGGCCGCGGTTGCAAACATTCAGGCGTGGCAGCCAGATAGCCTGGTCCCCGTAGGACACTGCCAGCGGACTGGGTATATCTGCTTCCCGTTCTTCTCACCTGAGTGCTACTGATTCCAGCTTTGACGGCTACACTCTACTCAACCGGAGCAGTAAGTTGAACCTCAACTTATGGCCCTTTGTGAAACTGTGGAGAACTAGAGCTCAGTTGTTTGGCACGCCACCACTGTCCATCCAGCACTATGGACGGCACTGCCTACATCTGGCTCTAATTAGTCCACGGTTGTGTTCAGCCGAATGACCTCTGCAGGGAACACTCCGAATGAGGTTCTGAGTTATTGCAACATAGGAGCGTTTCACTGCTTTCAAGGCTTCTCAGGAAGAATTCCGCATTCTTCCTGCTGGCAAGCCTCCGGCTGTTCCGGGTGAACATCTCCTTGTAAATCCCCCGTGGTTTCTTGTACATCTGTGAAATTTGGCCAGGTTATGCAGTTTGCATTGCTGCACAATTGCGCCTGCCTAGATCGGCCACGGTTGCAAATATTCAGGCATGGCAGCCAGATAGGCTGGTCCCCGTAGGACACTGCCAGCGGACTGGGTATATCAGCTTCCCGTTCTTCTCACCTGAGTGCGACCCATTCCAGCTTTGACGGCTACACTCTATTCAATGGAGCAGTAAGTTGAACCTCAACTTATGGCACTTTAAGAAAGTGTTGAAAACTATAGCTCAGTTGTTTGGCACGCCACCACTGTCCATCCAGCACTATGCACGGCACTGCCTACATCTGGCTCTAATTAGTCCACGGTTGTGTTCAGCCGAATGACCTCTGCCAGGAACACTCAGATTTAGGTTCTGAGTTATTGCAACATAGGAGCGTTTCACTGCTTTCAAGGCTTCTCAGGAAGAATTCCGGAATCTTGCTGCCGGCAGGCCTCCTTCTGTTCCGGGTGAACATCTCCTTGTAAATCCCCCCTGGTTTCTTGTACACCTGTGAAATTTGGCCAGGTTATGCAGTTTGCATTGCTGCACTATTGCGCCTGCCTAGCTCGGCCCTGGTTGCAAACATTCAGGCGTGGCAGCCAGATAGGCTGGTCTCCGAAGGTCACTGCCAGCGGACTGGGTATATTTGCTTCACTTTCTTCTCACCTGAGTGCTATTGATGGCAGCTTTGACAGCTACACTCTACTCAACCGCAGGAGTAAATTGAACCTCAACTTATGGCACTTTGTGAAAGTGATGAGAACTAGAGCTCAGTTGTTTGGCACGCCACAACTGTCCATCCAGCACTATGGACGGCACTGCCTACATCTGGCTCTAATTAGTCCACGGTTGTGTTCATCCGAATGACCTCTGCCGGGAAGACTCATTATGAGGTTCTGAGTTATTGTCACATAGGAGGGTTTCACTGCTTTCAAGGCTTCTCAGGAAGAATTCCGGAATCTTACTCCTGGCAGGCCTCCGACTGTTCCGGGTGAACAACTCCTTGTAAATCCCCCGTGGTTTCTTGTACACCCGTGAAATTTGGCCAGGTTATGCAGTTTGCATTGCTGCACAATTGCGCCTGCCTAGTTCGGCCGCGATTGCAAACATTCAGGCGTGGCAGCCAGATAGGATGGTCCTCGAAGGAAACTGCCAGCGGTCTGGGTATATCTGTTTCCCTTTCTTCTCACCTGAGTGCTACTGATTCCAGCATTGACGGCTACACTCTACTTGAGCAGTAAGTTGAACCTCAACTTATGGCACTTTGTGAAAATGTTGAGAACTAGAGCTCAGTTGTTTGGCACGCCACCCTGTCCATCGAGTACTATGGATGGCACTGCCTACATCTGGCTCTAATTAGTCCACGGTTGTGTTCAGCCGAATGACCTCTGCCGGGAACACTCAGAATGAGGTTCTGAGTTATTGCAACATAGGAGCGTTTCACTGTTTTCAAGGCTTCTCAGGAAGAATTCAGAATCTTCTGCCGGCAGGCCTCCGTCTGTTCCGGGTGAACATCTCCTTGTAAATCCCCCGTGGTTTCTTGTACACCCGTGAAATTTGGCCAGGTTATGCAGTTTGCATTGCTGCACAATTGCGCCTGCCTAGCTAGGCCGCGGTTGCAAACATTCAGGCGTGGCAGCCAGATAGGCTGGTCCCCGTAGGACACTCTCAGCGGACTGGGTATATCTGCTTCCCGTTCTTCTCACCTGAGTGCTACTGATTCCAACTTTGACGGCTACATTCTACTCAACCGGAGCAGTAAGTTGAACCTCAACTTATGGCACTTTGTGAAAGTGTTGAGAACTAGAGCTCAGTTGTATGGCACGCCACCACTGTCCATACAGCACTATGGACGGGATTGCCTACATCTGGTACTAAGTAGTCCACGGTTGTGTTCAGCCGAATGACCTCTGCCGGGAACACTCAGAATGAGGTTCTGAGGTATTGCAACATAGGAGCGTTTCACTGCTTTCAAGGCTTCTCAGGAAGAATTCCGGAATCTTGTTGCCGGCATGCCTCCGGCTGTTCCGGGTGAACATCTCCTTGTAAATCCCCCGTGGTGTCTTGTACACCAGTGAAATTTGGCCAGGTTATGCAGTTTGCATTGCTGCACAGCTGCGCCTGCCTAGTTCGGCCGCGGTTGCAAAAATTCAGGCGTCCCAGCCGGATAGGCTGGTCCCCGTACGATACTGCCAGCGGACTGGGAATAACTGCTTCTCGTTCTTCTCACCTGAGTGCTACTGATTCTAGCTTTAACTGCTACACTCTACTCAACCGGAGCAGTAAGTTGATCCTCAACTCATGGCATTTTGTGAAACTGTTGAGAACTACAGCTCAGTTGTTTGGCACGCCACCACTGTCCATCCAGCACTATGGACGGCAATGCCTACATCTGGCTCTAATTAGTCCACGGTTGTGTTCAGCCGAATGACCTCTGCCGGGAACACTCAGAATGAGGTTCTGAGTTATTGCAACATAGGAGCGTTTCACTGCTTTCAAGGCTTCTCAGGAAGAATTCCGGAATCTTGCTGCCGACAGGCCTCCGGCTGTTCTGGGTATACATCTCCTTGTAAATCCCCCGTGGTTTCTTGTACACCCTTGAAATTTGGCAAGGTTATGCAGTTTTCATTGCTGCACAATTGCGCCTGCCTATCTCGGCCTCGGTTGCAAATATTCAGGCGTGGCATCCAGATAGGCTGGTCCCCGTAGGACACTGCCAGCCGACAGGGTATATCTGCTTCCCGTTCTTCTCACCTGAGTGCTACTGATTCCAGCTTTGACGGCTACACTCTACTCAACCGGAGCAGTAAGTTGAACCTGAACTTATGGCACTTTGTGAAACTGTTGAGACCTAGAGCTCAGTTGTTTGGCACGCCACAACTGTCCATCCAGCACTATGGACGGCACTGCCTACATCTGGCTCTAATTAGTCCACGGTTCTGTTCAGCCGAATGACCTCTGCCGGGAAAACTCAGAATGAGGTTCTGAGTTATTGCAACACAGGAGCGTTTCACTGCTTTCAAGGCTTCTCAGGAAGATTTCCGGAATCTTGATTCCGGCAGGCCTCCGGCTGTTCCGGGTGAACATTTCCTTGTAAATCCCCCGTGGTTTCTTGTACACCCGTGAAATATGGCCAGGTTATGCAGTTTGCATTGCTGCACAATTGCGCCTTCGTAGCTCGGCCGCGGTTGCAAACATTCAGGCGTGGCAGCCAGATAGGCTGGACACGTAGGACATTGCCAGCGGACTGGGTGTATCTGCTTCCCGTTCTTCTCACCTAATTGCTACTGATTCCAGCTTTGACAGCTACACTCTACTCAACCGGCGCAGTAAGTTGAACCTCAACTTATGGCACTTTGTGAAAGTGTTGAGAAGTAGAGCTCAGTTGATTGGCACGCCACCACTGTCCGTCCAGCACTATGGACTGCACTGCCTACATCTGGCTCTAATTAGTCCACGGTTGTGTTCAGCCGAATGACCTCTGCCGGGAACACTCAGAATGAAGTTCTTAGTTATTGCAACATAGGAGCGTTACACTGCTCTCAAGGCTTCTCAGGAAGAATTCCAGAATCTTGCTGCCGGTAGGCCTCCGGCTGTTCCGGGTGAACATCTCCTTGTAAATCCCCCGTGGTTTCATGTACACCCGTGAAATTTGGCCAGGTTATGCAGTTTGCATGGCTGCATAATTGCGCCTGCGTAGCTCGGCCGCGGTTGCAAACATTCAGGCGTGGCAGCCAGATAGGCTGGTCCCCGTAGGACACTGCCAGCGGACTGGGTATATCTGCTTCCCGTTCTTCTCACCTGAGTGCTACTGATTCCAGCTTTGACCCCTACACTCTACTCAACCGGAGCAGTAAGTTGAACCTCAACTTATGGCACTTTGTGAAAGTGATGAGAACTAGAGCTCAGTTGTTTGGCACGCCACCAATGTCCATCCAGCACTGTGGACGGAACTGCCTACATCTGGCTCTAATTAGTCCATGGTTGTGTTCAGCCGAATGACCTCTGCCGTGAACACTCAGAATGAGGTTCTGAGTTATTGCAACATAGGAGCGTTTCACTGCTTTCAAGGCTTCTCAGGAAGAATTCCGGAATCTTGATGCCATCAGGCCTCCGGCTGTTCCGGGTGAACATCTCCTTGTAAATCCCCCGTGGTTTCTTGTACACCCGTGAAATTTGGCCAGGTTATGCAGTTTGCATTGCTGCACAAATGCGCCTTCCAAGCCCGACCGCGGTTGCAAACATTCAGGCGTGGCAGCCAGATAGCCTGGTCCCCCTAGGACACTGCCAGCGGATTGGGTATATCTGCTTCCCGTTCTTCTCACCTGAGTTCTACTGATTCCAGCTTTGACGGCTACACTCTACTCAACCGGAGCAGTAAGTTGAACTTCAACTTTTGGCACTTTGTGAAAGTGTTGAGAACTAGAGCTCAGTTGTTTGGCACGCCACCACTGTCCATCCAGCACTATGCACGGCACTGCCTACATCTGGCTCTAATTAGTCCACGGTTGTGTTCAGCCGAATGACCTCTGCCAGGAACACTCAGATTTAGGTTCTGAGTTATTGCAACATAGGAGCGTTTCACTGCTTTCAAGGCTTCTCAGGAAGAATTCCGGAATCTTGCTGCCGGCAGGCCTCCGGCTGTTCCGGGTGAACATCTCCTTGTAAATCCCCCCTGGTTTCTTGTACACCTGTGAAATTTGGCCAAGTTATGCAGTTTGCATTGCTGCACTATTGCGCCTGCCTAGCTCGGCCCTGGTTGCAAACATTCAGGCGTGGCAGCCAGATAGGCTGGTCCCCGAAGGTCACTGCCAGCGGACTGGGTATATTTGCTTCACTTTCTTCTCACCTGAGTGCTATTGATGGCAGCTTTGACAGCTACACTCTACTCAACCGCAGGAGTAAATTGAACCTCAACTTATGGCACTTTGTGAAAGTGATGAGAACTAGAGCTCAGTTGTTTGGCACGCCACAACTGTCCATCCAGCACTATGGACGGTACTGCCTACATCTGGCTCTAATTAGTCCACGGTTGTGTTCATCCGAATGACCTCTGCCGGGAAGACTCATTATGAGGTTCTGAGTTATTGTCACATAGGAGGGTTTCACTGCTTTCAAGGCATCTCAGGAAGAATTCCGGAATCTTACTGCTGGCAGGCCTCCGACTGTTCCGGGTGAACAACTCCTTGTAAATCCCCCGTGGTTTCTTGCACACCCGTGAAATTTGGCCAGGTTATGCAGTTTGCATTGCTGCACAATTGCGCCTGCCTAGTTCGGCCGCGATTGCAAACATTCAGGCGTGGCAGCCAGATAGGATGGTCCTCGAAGGAAACTGCCAGCGGTCTGGGTATATCTGTTTCCCTTTCTTCTCAACTGAGTGCTACTGATTCCAGCATTGACGGCTACACTCTACTTGAGCAGTAAGTTGAACCTCAACTTATGGCACTTTGTGAAAATGTTGAGAACTAGAGCTCAGTTGTTTGGCACGCCACCCTGTCCATCGAGTACTATGGAAGGCACTGCCTACATCTGGCTCTAATTAGTCCACGGTTGTGTTCAGCCGAATGACCTCTGCCGGGAACACTCAGAATGAGGTTCTGAGTTATTGCAACATAGGGGCGTTTCACTGCTTTCAAATCTTCTGAGGAAGTATTCCGGAATCTTGCTGCATGCAGGCCTCCGTCTGTTCCGGGTGAACATCTCCTTGTAAATACCCCGTGGGTTCTTGTACACCCGGAAAATTTGGCCAGGTTATGCAGTTTGCATTGATGCACAATTGCGCCTGCCTAGCACGGCCACGGTTGCAAACATTCAGGCGTGGCAGCCAGATAGGCTGGTCCCCGTAGGACATTGCCAGCGGACTGAGTATATCTGCTTCCCGTTCTTCTCACTTGAGTGCTACTGATTCCAGCTTTGACGGCTACACTCTACTCAACCGGAGCAGTATGTTGAACCTCAACTTATGGCACTTTGTGAAAGTGTTGAGAAGTAGAGCTCAGTTGGTTGGCACGCCACCACAGTCCATCCAGCACTATGGACGGCACTGCCTACATCTGGCTCTAATTAGTCCACGGTTGTGTTCAGCCGAATGACCTCTTCCGGGAACACTCAGAATGAGGTTCTGAGTTATTGCAATACAGGAGCGTTTCACTGCTTTCAAGGCTTCTCAGGAAGAATTCCGGAATCTTGCTGCCGGCAGGCCTCTGGCTGTTCCGGGTGAACATCTCCTTGTAAATCCCCCGTGGTTTCTTGTACACCTGTGAAATTTGGCGAGGTTATGCAGTTTGCATTGTTGCACAATTGCGCCTGCCCAGCTCGGCCGTGGTTCCAAAAATTCAGGCTTGGCAGCCAGATAGGCTGGTCCCTGTAGAACACTGCAAGCGGAATGGGTATATCTGCTTCCCTTTCTTCTCACCTGAGTGCTACTGATTCCAGCTTTGACGGCTACACTCTACTCAACCGGCGCAGTAAGTTGAACCTCAAATTATGGCACTTTGTGAAAGTGTTGCGAACTAGAGCTCAGTTGTTTGGCACGCCACCAGTGTCCATCCAGCACTATGGACGGCACTGCCTATATCTGGTTGTAATTTGTCCACGGTTGTGTTCAGCCGAATGACCTCTGCCGGGAACACTCAGAATGAGCGTCTGAGTTCTTGCAACATAGTAGCGTTTCACTGTTTTCAAGGCTTCTCAGGAAGAATTCCAGAATCTTGCTGCCGGCAGGCCTCCTGTTGTTCCGGGTGAACATCTCCTTATAAATGCACCGTGGTTTCTTGTACACCCGTGAAATTTGGCCAGGTTATGCAGTTTGCATTGCTGCACCATTGTGCCTACCTAGCTCGTCCGCGGTTGCAAACATTCAGGCGTGGCCGCCAGATAGGCTGGTCCCCGTAGGACATTGCCAGCGGACTGGGTGTGTCTGCTTCCCGTTCTTCTCACCTGAGTGCTACTGATTCCAGCTTTGACGGCTTCACTCTACTCAACCGGCTCAGTAAGTTGAACCTCAACTCATGGCACTTTGTGAAAGTGTTGAGAACTAGAGCTCAGTTGTTTGGCACACCACCACGGTCCATCCAGCACTATGGACGGCACTGCCTACATCTGGCTCTAATTAGTCCACGGTTGTGTTCAGCCGAATGACCTCTGCCGGGAACACTCAGAATGAGGTTCTGAGTTATTGCAACATAGGAGCGTTTCACTGCTTTCAAGGCTTCTCAGGAAGAATTCCGGAATCTTGATGCCGGCAGGCCTCCGGCTGTTCCGGGTGAACAGCTCCTTGTAAATCCCCCGTGGTTTCTTGTACACCCGTGAAATTTGGCCAGGTTATGCAGTTTGCATTGCTGCACAATTGTGCCTGCCTAGCACGGCCACGGTTGCAAACATTCAGGCTTGGCAGCCAGATAGGCTGGTACCCGTAGGACACTGCCAGCGGACTGAGTATACCTGCTTCCCGTTCTTCTCACCTGAGTGCTACTGATTCCAGCTTTGACCGCTACACTCTACTCAACCAGAGCAGTAAGTTGAACCTCAACGTATGGCACTTCGTGAAACTGTTGAGAACTAGAGCTCAGTTGTTTGGCACGCGACAACTGTCCATCCAGCACTATGGACGGCACTGCCTACATCTGGCTCTAATTAGTCCACGGTTGTGTTCAGCCGAATGACCTCTGCCGGGAACACTCAGAATGAGGTTCTGAGTTATTGCAACATAGGAGCGTTTCACTGCTTTCAAGGCTTCTCAGGAAGAATTCAGAATCTTCTGCCGGCAGGCCTCCGTCTGTTCCGGGTGAACATCTCATTGTAAATCCCCCGTGGTTTCTTGTACACCCGTGAAATTTGGCCAGGTTTTGCAGTTTGCATTGCTGCACAATTGCGCCTGCCAAGCACGGCCACGGTTGCTAACATTCAGGCGTGGCAGCCAGATAGGTTGGAACCCGTAGGACACTGCGAGCAGACTGGGTATATCTGCTTCCCGTTCTTCTCACCTGAGTGCTACTGATTCCAGCTTTGACGGCTACACTCTACACAACCGGAGCAGTAAGTTGAACCTCAAATTATGGCACTTTGTGAAACGGTTGAGAACTAGAGCTCAGTTGTTTGGCACGCCACAACTGTCCATCCAGCACTATGGACGGCACTGCCTACATCTGGTTGTAATTTGTCCACGGTTGTGTTCAGCCGAATGACCTCTGCCGGGAACACTCAGAATGAGGTTCTGAGTTATTGCAACATAGGAGCGTTTCACTGTTTTCAAGGCTTCTCAGGAAGAATTCCAGAATCTTGCTGCCGGCAGGCCTCCTTCTGTTCCGGGTGAATATCTCTTTATAAATGACCCGTGGTTTCTTGTACACCCGTGAAATTTGGCCAGGTTATTCAGTTTGCCTTGCTGCACAATTTCGCCTGCCTAGCTCGGCCGCGGTTGCAAACATTCAGGCGTGGCAGCCAGATAGGCTGGTCCCTGTAGGACACTGCCAGCGGACTGGGTATATCTGCTTCCCTTTCTTCTCACCTGAGTGCTACTGATGCCAGCTTTGACGGCTACACTCTTACTCAACCGGAGCAGTAAGTTGAACCTCAACTCATGGCACTTTGTGAAACTGTTGAGAACTAGAGCTCAGTTGTTTGGCACGCCACAACTGTCCATCCAGCACTATGGACGGCACTGCCTTCATCTGGCTCTAATTAGTCCACGGTTGTGTTCAGCCGAAGAATGACCTCTGCCGGGAACACTCAGAATGAGGTTCTGAGTTATTGCAACATAGGAGCGTTTAACTGCTTTCAAGGGTTCTCAGGAAGAATTCCGGAATCCAGCTGCCGGCAGGCCTCCTGCTGTTCCGGGTGAACATCTCCTTGTAAATCCCCCGTGGTTTCTTGTACACCCGTGAAATTTGGCCAGGTTATGCAGTTTGCATTGCTGCACAACTGCGCCTGCCTAGCTCGGCCGCGGATGCAAAAATTCAGGCCTCGCAGCCAGAAAGGCTGGTCCCCGTAGGATACTGCCAGCGGACTGGGAATATCTGTTTCCCGTTCTTCTCACCTGAGTGCTACTTATTCCAGCTTTGACGGCTACACTCTGCTCAACCGGCGCCGTAAGTTAAACCTCAACTTATGGCACTTTGTGAAAGTGTTGAGAACTAGAGCTCAGTTGTTTGGCACGCCACCACTGTCCATCCAGCACTATGGACGGCACTGCCTACATCTGGCTCTAATTAGTCCACCGTTGTGTTCAGCCGAATGACCTCTGCCGGGAACACTCAGAATGAGGTTCTGAGTTATTGCAACATAGGAGCGTTTCACTGCTTTCAAGGCTTCTCAGGAAGAATTCCGGAATCTTGCTGGCTACAGGCCTCCGGCTGTTCTGGGTGAACATCTCCTTGTAAATCCCCCGTGGTTTCTTGTACACCCTTGAAATTTGGCCAGGTTATGCAGTTTTCATTGCTGCACAATTGCGTCTGCCTATCTCGGCCTCGGTTGCAAATATTCAGGCGTAGCATCCAGATAGGCTGGTCCCCGTAGTACACTGCCAGCTGACTGGGTATATCTGCTTCCCGTTCTTCTCACCTGAGTGCTACTGATTCCAGCTTGGACGGCTACACTCTACTCAACCGGAGCAGTAAGTTGAACCTCAACTTATGGCACTTTGTGAAACTGTTGAGAACTAGAGCTCAGTTGTTTGGCATGCCACAACTGTCCATCCAGCACTATGGACGGCACTGCCTACATCTGGCTCTAATTAGTCCACGGTTGTGTTCAGCCGAATGACCTCTGCCGGGAAAACTCAGAATGAGGTTCTGAGTTATTGCAACATAGGAGCGTTTCACTGCTTTCAAGGCTTCTAAGGAAGATTTCCAGAATCTTGATTCCGGCAGGCCTCTGGCTGTTCCGGGTGAACATCTCCTTGTAAATCCCACGTGATTTCTTGTACACCCGTGAAATATGGCCAGGTTATGCAGTTTGCATTGCTGCACAATTGCGCCTACGTAGGTCGGCCGCGGTTGCAAACATTCAGGCGTGGCAGCCAGATAGGCTGGACACGTAGGACATTGCCAGCGGACTGGGTGTATCTGCTTCCCGTTCTTCTCACCTAATTGCTACTGATTCCAGCTTTGACAGCTACACTCTACTCAACCGGCGGAGTAAGTTGAACCTCAACTTATGGCACTTTGTGAAAGTGTTGAGAAGTAGAGCTCAGTTGTTTGGCACGCCACCACTGTCCATCCAGCACTATGGACGGCACTGCCTACATCTGGCTCTAATTAGTCCACGGTTGTGTTCAGCCCAATGACCTCGGCCGGGAACACTCAGAATGAAGTTCTGAGTTATTGCAACATAGGAGCGTTACACTGCTCTCAAGGCTTCTCAGGAAGAATTCCAGAATCTTGCTGCCGGTAGTACTCCGGCTGTTCCGGGTGAACATCTCCTTGTAAATCCCCCGTGGTTTCTTGTACACCCGTGAAATTTGGCCAGGTTATGCAGTTTGCATGGCTGCATAATTGCGCCTGCGTAGCTCGGCCGCGGTTGCAAACATTCAGGCGTAGCAGCTAGATAGGCTGGTCCCCGTAGGACACTGCCAGCGGACTGGGTATATCTGCTTCCCGTTCTTCTCACCTGATTGCTACTGATTCCAGCTTTGACGGCTACATTCTACTAAACCGGCGCAGTAAGTTGAACCTCAACTTATGGCACTTTGTGAAAGTGTTGATAACTAGAGCTCAGTTGTTTGGCATGCCACCAATGTCCATCCAGCACTGTGGACGGCACTGCCTACATCTGGCTCTAATTAGTCCATGGTTGTGTTCAGCCGAATGACCTCTGCCGTGAACACTCAGAATGAGGTTCTGAGTTATTGCAACATAGGAGCGTTTCACTGCTTTCAAGGCTTCTCAGGAAGAATTCCGGAATCTTGCTGGCTACAGGCCTCCGGCTGTTCTGGGTGAACATCTCCTTGTAAATCCCCCGTGGTTTCTTGTACACCCGTGAAATTTGGCCAGGTTATGCAGTTTGCATTGCTGCACAAATGCGCCTTCCAAGCTCGGCCGTGGTTGCAAACATTCAGGCCTGGCAGCCAGATGGGCTGGTCCCCCTAGGACCCTGCCAGCGGATTGGGTATATCTGCTTCCCGTTCTTCTCACCTGAGTGCCACTTATTCCAGCTTTGACGGCTACACTCTACTCAACCGGAGCAGTAAGTTGAACTTCAATTTTTGGCACTTTGTGAAACTGTTAAGAACTCGAGCTCAGTTGTTTGGCACGCCACCACTTTCCATCCAGCACTGTGGACGGCACTGCCTACATCTGGCTCTAATTAGTCCACGGTTGTGTTCAGCCGAATGACCTCTGCAGGGAACACTCAGAATGAGGTTCTGAGTTATTGCAACATAAGAGCGTTTCACTGCTTTCAAGGCTTCCCAGGAAGAATTCCGGAATCTTGCTGGCTACAGGCCTCCGGCTGTTCTGGGTGAACATCTCCTTGTAAATCCCCCGTGGTTTCTTGTACACCCGTGAAATTTGGCCAGGTTATGCAGTTTGCATTGCTGCACAATTGCGCCTGCCTAGGTCGGCTGCGGTTGCAAACATTCAGGCGTGGCAGCCAGATAGGCTGGTCGCCGTAGGACACTGCCAGCGGACTGGGTATATCTGCTTCCTGTTCTTCTAACCTGAGTGCTACTGATTCCAGCTTTGACGGCTACACTCTACTCAATCGGAGCAGTAAGTTGAACCTCAACTTATGGCACTTTGTGAAAGTGTTGAGAACTAGAGCTCAGTTGTTTGGCACGCCACAACTGTCCATCCAGCACTATGGACGGCACTGCCTACATCTGGCTCTAATTAGTCCACGGTTGTGTTCAGCCGAATGACCTCTGCCGAGAATATTCAGAATGAGGTTCTGAGTTATTGCAACATAGGAGCGTTTCACTGCTTTCAAGGCTTCTCAGGAAGAATTCCGGAATCTTGCTGCCGTCAGGCCTCCGGCTGTTCCGGGTGAATATCTCCTTGTAAATCCCCCGTGGTTTCTTGTACACCCGTGAAATTTGGCCAGGTTATGCAGTTTGCATTGCTGCACAATTGCGCCTGCCTAGCTCGGGCGGGGTTGCAAACATTCAGGCGTGGCAGCCAGATTGGCTGTTCCCCGTAGGACTCTGCCAGCGGACTGGGTATATCTGCTTCCCGTTCTTCTCACCTGAGTGCTACTGATTCCAGCTTTGACGGCTACACTCTACTCAACCGGAGCAGTAAGTTGAACCTCTACTTATGGCACTTTGTGAAAGTGTTGAGAACGAGAGCTCAGTTCTTTGGCATGCCACCACTGTCCATCCAGCACTATGGACGGCACTGCATACATCTGGCTCTAATGAGTCCATGGTTGTGTTCAGCCGAATGACCTCTGCCGAGAACATTCAGAATGAGGTTCTGAGTTATTGCAACATAGGAGCGTTTCACTGCTTTCAAGGCTTCTCAGGAAGAATTCCGGAATCTTGCTGCCGGCAGGCCTCCGGCTGTTCCGGGTGAACATCTCCTTGTAAATCCCCCGTGGTTTCTTGTACACCCGTAAAATTTGGCCAGGTTATGCAGTTTGCATGGCTGCACAATTGCGCCTGCCAAGCTCGGCCGCGGTTGCAAACATTCATGCGTGACAGCCAGATAGGCTGGTCCACGTAGGACACTGCCAACGGACTGGGTATATCTGCTTCCCGTTCTTCTCACCTGAGTGCTACTGATTCCAGCTTCGACGCCTACACTCTACTCAACCACAGCAGTAAGTTGAACCTCAAATTATGGCACTTTGTGAAAGTGATGAGAACTAGAGCTCAGTTGTTTGGCACGCCACAACTGTCCATCCAGCACTATGGACGGCACTTCCTACATCTAGCTCTAAATAGTCCACGGTTTTGTTCATCCGAATGACCTCTGCCGGGAAGACTCATTATGAGGTTCTGAGTTATTGCCACATAGGAGCGTTTCACTGCTTTCAAGGCTTCTCAGGAAGAATTCCGGAATCTTGATGCCGGCAGGCCTCCGGCTGTTCCGGGTGAACATCTCCTTGTAAATCCCCCGTGGTTTCTTGTACACCCGTGAAATTTGGCCAGGTTATGCAGTTTGCATTGCTGCACAAAGGCGCCTTCCAAGCCCGGCCGCGGTTGCAAACATTCAGGCGTGGCAGCCAGATAGGCTGGTCCCCCTAGGACACTGCCAGCGGATTGGGTATATCTGCTTCCCGTTCTTCTCACCTGACTGCTACTGATTCCAGCATTGACGGCTACACTCTACTTGAGCAGTAAGTTGAAACTCAACTTATGGCACTTTGTGAAAATGTTGAGAACTAGAGCTCAGTTGTTTGGCACTCCACCCTGTCCATCGAGTACTATGGATGGCACTGCTTACATCTGGCTCTAATTAGTCCACGGTTGTGTTCAGCCGAATGACCTCTGCTGGGAACACTCAGAATGAGGTTCTGAGTTATTGCAACATAGGGGCGTTTCACTGCTTTCAAATCTTCTGAGGAAGTATTCCGGAATCTTGCTGCCGGCAGGCCTCCGTCTGTTCCGGGTGAACATCTCCTTGTAAATACCCCGTGGTTTCTTGTACACCCGTGAAATTTGGCCAGGTTATGCAGTTTGCATTGCTGCACAATTGCGCCTGCCTAACACGGCCACGCTTGCAAACATTCAGGCGTGGCAGCCTGATAGGCTGGTCCCCGTAGGACACTGCCAGCGGACTGAGTATACCTGCTTCCCGTTCTTCTCACCTGAGTGCTACTGATTCCAGCTTTGACCGCTACACTCTACTCAACCGGCGCAGTAAGTTGAACCTCAACTTATGGCACTTTGTGAAAGTGTTGAGAACTAGAGCTCAGTTGTTTGGCACGCCACCACTGTCCATCCAGCACTATGGACGGCACTGCCTACATCTGGCTCTAATTAGTCCACGGTTGTGTTCAGCCGAATGACCTCTGCCGGGAACACTCAGAATGAGGTTCTGAGTTATTGCAACATAGGAGCGTTTCACTGTTTTCAAGGCTTCTCAGGAAGAATTCAGAATCTTCTGCCGGCAGGCCTCCGTCTGTTCCGGGTGAACATCTCATTGTAAATCCCCCGTGGTTTCTTGTACACCTGTGAAATTTGGCCAGGTTTTGCAGTTTGCATTGCTGCACAATTGCGCCTGCCAAGCACGGCCGCGGTTGCTAACATTCAGGCGAGGCAGCCAGATAGGGTGGAACCCGTAGGACACTGCAAGCAGACTGGGTATATCTGCTTCCCGTTCTTCTCACCTGAGTGCTACTGATTCCAGCTTTGACGGCTACACTCTACACAACCGGAGCAGTAAGTTGAACCTCAAATTATGGCACTTTGTGAAACAGTTGAGAACTAGAGCTCAGTTGTTTGGCACGCCACAACTGTCCATCCAGCACTATGGACGGCACTGCCTACATCTGGCTCTAATTAGTCCACTGTTGTGTTCAGCCGAATCACCGCTGCCGGAAACACTCAGAATGAGGTTCTGAGTTATTGCAACATAGGAGCGTTTCACTGCTTTCAAGGCTTCTCAGGAAGAATTCCGGAATCTTGCTGCCGGCAGGCCTCCGTCTGTTCCGGGTGAACATCTCCTTGTAAATCCCCCGTGGTTTCTTGTACACCCGTGAAATTTGGCCAGGTTATGCAGTTTGCATGGTTGCACAATTGTGCCTGCCTAGCTCGGCTGCGGTTGCAAACATTCAGGCGTGGCAGCCAGATAGGCTGGTCCCCGTAGGACACTGCCAGCGGACTGGGTATATCTGCTTCCCGTTCTTCTCACCTGAGTGCTACTGATTCCAGCTTTGATGGCTACACTCTACTCAACCGGCGCAGTAAGTTGAACCTCAAATTAAGGCACTTTGTAAAAGTGTTGCGAACTAGAGCTCAGTTGTTTGGCACGCCACCAGTGTCCATCCAGCACTATGGAAGTCACTGCCTACATCTGGTTGTAATTTGTCCACGGTTGTGTTCATCCGAATGACCTCTGCCGGGAACACTCAGAATGAGGTTCTGAGTTATTGCAACATAGGAGCGTTTCACTGTTTTCAAGGCTTCTCAGGAAGAATTCCAGAATCTTGCTGCCGGCACGCCTCCTTCTGTTCCGGGTGAACATCTCCTTATAAATGACCCGTGGTTTCTTGTACACCCGTGAAATTTGGCCAGGTTATTCAGTTTGCCTTGCTGCACAATTTCGCCTGCCTAGCTCGGCCGCGGTTGCAAACATTCAGGCGTGGCAGCCAGATAGGCTGGTCCCCATAGGACACTGCCAGCGGACTGGGTATATCTGCTTCCCTTTCTTCTCAACTGAGTGCTACTGATGCCAGCTTTGACGGCTACACTCTTACTCAACCAGAGCAGTAAGTTGAACCTCAACTCATGGCACATTGTGAAAGTGTTGAGAACTAGAGCTCAGTTGTTTGGCACGCCACAACTGTCCATCCAGCACTATGGACGGCACTGCCTTCATCTGGCTCTAATTAGTCCACGGTTGTGTTCAGCCGAATGACCTCTGCCGGGAACACTCAGAATGAGGTTCTGAGTTATTGCAACATAGGAGCGTTTCACTGCTTTCAAGGCTTCTCAGGAAGAATTCCGGAATCTTGCTGCCAGTAAGCCTCTGGCTCTTACAGGTTAACATCTCCTTGTAAATCCCCCGTGGTTGCTTGTACACCCGTGAAATTTGGCCAGGTTATGCAGTTTGCATGGCTGCACAATTGCGCCTGCCTAGCTCGGCCGCGTTTGCAAACATTCAGGCATGGCAGCCAGATAGGCTCGCCCCTGAATGACACTGCCACCGGAGTGGGTATATCTGCTGCCCGTTCTTCTCACCTGAGTGCTACTTATTCCAGCTTTGACGGCTACACTCTACTCAACCGGCGCAGTAAGTTGAACCTCAACTTATGGCACTTTATGAAAGTGTTGAGAACTAGAGCTCAGTTGTTTGGCACGCCACCACTGTCCATCCAGCACTATGGACGGCACTGCCTACATCTGGCTCTAATTAGTCCACCATTGAGTTCAGCCGAATGACCTCTGCCGGGAACACTCAGAATGAGGTTCTGAGTTATTGCAACATAGGAGCGTTTCACTGCTTTCAAGGCTTCTCAGGAAGAATTCCGGAATCTTGCTGGCTACAGGCCTCCAGCTGTTCTGGGTGAACATCTCCTTGTAAATCCCCCGTGGTTTCTTGTACACCCGTGAAATTTGGCCAGGTTATGCAGTTTTCATTGCTGCACAATTGCGTCTGCCTATCTCGGCCTCGGTTGCAAATATTCAGGCGTGGCATCCAGATAGGCTGGTCCCCGTAGGACACTGCCAGCCGACTGGATATATCTGCTTCCCGTTCTTCTCACCTGAGTGCTACTGATTCCAGCTTTGACGGCTACGCTCTACTCAACCGGAGCAGTAAGTTGAACCTCAACTTATGGCACTTTGTGAAACTGTTGAGAACTAGAGCTCAGTTGTTTGGCACGCCACAACTGTCCATCCAGCACTATGGACGGCACTGCCTACATCTGGCTCTAATTAGTCCACGGTTGTGTTCAGCCGAATGACTTCTGCCGGGAAAACTGAGAATGAGGTTCTGAGTTATTGCAACATAGGAGCGTTTCACTGCTTTCAAGGCTTCTAAGGAAGATTTCCAGAATCTTGATTCCGGCAGGCCTCTGGCTGTTCCGGGTGAACATCTCCTTGTAAATCGCACGTGATTTCTTGTACACCCGTGAAATATGGCCAGGTTATGCAGTTTGCATTGCTGCACAATTGCGCCTACGTAGCTCGGCCGCGGTTGCAAACATTCAGGCGTGGCAGCCAGATAGGCTGGACACGTAGGACATTGCCAGCGGACTGGGTGTATCTGCTTCCCGTTCTTCTCACCTAATTGTTACTGATTCCAGCTTTGACAGCTACACTCTACTCAACCGGCGCAGTAAGTTGAACCTCAACTTATGGCACTTTGTGAAAGTGTTGAGAAGTAGAGCTCAGTTGTTTGGCACGCCACCACTGTCCATCCAGCACTATGGACGGCACTGCCTACATCTGGCTCTAATTAGTCCACGGTTGTGTTCAGCCGAATGACCTCTGCCGGGAACACTCAGAATGAGGTTCTGAGTTATTGCAACATAAGAGCGTTTCACTGCTTTCAAGGCTTCTCAGGAAGAATTCAGGAATCTTGATGCCGGCAGGCCTCCCGCTGTTCCGGGTGAACATCTCCTTTTAAATCCTGCCTGGTTTCTTGTACACCTGTGAAATTTGGCCAGGTTATGCAGTTTGCATTGCTGCACTATTCTGCCTGCCTAGCTCTGCCGCGGTTGCAAACATTCAGGGTTGGCAGCCAGATAGGCTGGTCCCCGAAGGTCACTGCCTGCGGACTGGGTATATTTGCTTCCCGTTCTTCTCACCTGAGTGCTACTGATGCAAGCTATGACAGCTACACTCTACTCAACCGCAGTAGTAAATTGAACCTCAACTTATGGCACTTTGTTAAAGTGATGAGAACTAGAGCTCAGTTGTTTGGCACGCCACCACTGTCCATTCAGCACTATGGACGGCACTGCCTACATCTGGCTCTAAGTAGTCCACGGTTTTGTTCAGCCGAATGACCTCTGCCGGGAACACTCAGAATGAGGTTCTGAGTTATTGAAACATAGGAGCGTTTCACTGCTTTCAAGGCTTCTCAGGAAGAATTCCGGAATCTTGCTGCCGGCAGGCCTCCGGCTCTTCCGGGTGAACATCTCCTTGTAAATCCCCCGTGGTTTCTTATACACCCGTGAAATTTGGCCAGGTTATGCAGTTTACGTTGCTGCACAAATGCGCCTGCCTAGCTCCGCCATGGTTGCAACCATTCAGGCGTGGCAGCCAGATAGGCTGGTCCCCGTAGGACACTGCCAGCGTACTGGGTATATCTGCTTCCCGTTCTTCTCACCTGAGTGCTACTGATTCGAGCTTTGACGGCTACACTCTACTAAACAAGAGCAGTAAGTTGTACTTCAACTCATGGCACTTTGTGAAACTGTTGAGAACTAGAGCTCAGTTGTTTGGCACGCCACCACTGTCCATCCAGCACTATGGACGGCACTGCCTACATCTGGCTCTAATTAGTCCACCGTTGTGTTCAGCCGAATGACCTCTGCCGGGAACACTCAGAATGAGGTTCTGAGTTATTGCAACATAGGAGCGTTTCACTGCTTTCAAGGCTTCTCAGGAAGAATTCCGGAATCTTGCTGGCTACAGGCCTCCGGCTGTTCTGGGTGAACATCTCCTTGTAAATCCCCCGTGGTTTCTTGTACACCCTTGAAATTTGGCCAGGTTATGCAGTTTTCATTGCTGCACAATTGCGTCTGCCTATCTCGGCCTCGGTTGCAAATATTCAGGCGTAGCATCCAGATAGGCTGGTCCCCGTAGTACACTGCCAGCTGACTGGGTATATCTGCTTCCCGTTCTTCTCACCTGAGTGCTACTGATTCCAGCTTGGACGGCTACACTCTACTCAACCGGAGCAGTAAGTTGAACCTCAACTTATGGCACTTTGTGAAACTGTTGAGAACTAGAGCTCAGTTGTTTGGCATGCCACAACTGTCCATCCAGCACTATGGACGGCACTGCCTACATCTGGCTCTAATTAGTCCACGGTTGTGTTCAGCCGAATGACCTCTGCCGGGAAAACTCAGAATGAGGTTCTGAGTTATTGCAACATAGGAGCGTTTCACTGCTTTCAAGGCTTCTAAGGAAGATTTCCAGAATCTTGATTCCGGCAGGCCTCTGGCTGTTCCGGGTGAACATCTCCTTGTAAATCCCACGTGATTTCTTGTACACCCGTGAAATATGGCCAGGTTATGCAGTTTGCATTGCTGCACAATTGCGCCTACGTAGGTCGGCCGCGGTTGCAAACATTCAGGCGTGGCAGCCAGATAGGCTGGACACGTAGGACATTGCCAGCGGACTGGGTGTATCTGCTTCCCGTTCTTCTCACCTAATTGCTACTGATTCCAGCTTTGACAGCTACACTCTACTCAACCGGCGGAGTAAGTTGAACCTCAACTTATGGCACTTTGTGAAAGTGTTGAGAAGTAGAGCTCAGTTGTTTGGCACGCCACCACTGTCCATCCAGCACTATGGACGGCACTGCCTACATCTGGCTCTAATTAGTCCACGGTTGTGTTCAGCCCAATGACCTCGGCCGGGAACACTCAGAATGAAGTTCTGAGTTATTGCAACATAGGAGCGTTACACTGCTCTCAAGGCTTCTCAGGAAGAATTCCAGAATCTTGCTGCCGGTAGTACTCCGGCTGTTCCGGGTGAACATCTCCTTGTAAATCCCCCGTGGTTTCTTGTACACCCGTGAAATTTGGCCAGGTTATGCAGTTTGCATGGCTGCATAATTGCGCCTGCGTAGCTCGGCCGCGGTTGCAAACATTCAGGCGTAGCAGCTAGATAGGCTGGTCCCCGTAGGACACTGCCAGCGGACTGGGTATATCTGCTTCCCGTTCTTCTCACCTGATTGCTACTGATTCCAGCTTTGACGGCTACATTCTACTAAACCGGCGCAGTAAGTTGAACCTCAACTTATGGCACTTTGTGAAAGTGTTGATAACTAGAGCTCAGTTGTTTGGCATGCCACCAATGTCCATCCAGCACTGTGGACGGCACTGCCTACATCTGGCTCTAATTAGTCCATGGTTGTGTTCAGCCGAATGACCTCTGCCGTGAACACTCAGAATGAGGTTCTGAGTTATTGCAACATAGGAGCGTTTCACTGCTTTCAAGGCTTCTCAGGAAGAATTCCGGAATCTTGCTGGCTACAGGCCTCCGGCTGTTCTGGGTGAACATCTCCTTGTAAATCCCCCGTGGTTTCTTGTACACCCGTGAAATTTGGCCAGGTTATGCAGTTTGCATTGCTGCACAAATGCGCCTTCCAAGCTCGGCCGTGGTTGCAAACATTCAGGCCTGGCAGCCAGATGGGCTGGTCCCCCTAGGACCCTGCCAGCGGATTGGGTATATCTGCTTCCCGTTCTTCTCACCTGAGTGCCACTTATTCCAGCTTTGACGGCTACACTCTACTCAACCGGAGCAGTAAGTTGAACTTCAATTTTTGGCACTTTGTGAAACTGTTAAGAACTCGAGCTCAGTTGTTTGGCACGCCACCACTTTCCATCCAGCACTGTGGACGGCACTGCCTACATCTGGCTCTAATTAGTCCACGGTTGTGTTCAGCCGAATGACCTCTGCAGGGAACACTCAGAATGAGGTTCTGAGTTATTGCAACATAAGAGCGTTTCACTGCTTTCAAGGCTTCCCAGGAAGAATTCCGGAATCTTGCTGGCTACAGGCCTCCGGCTGTTCTGGGTGAACATCTCCTTGTAAATCCCCCGTGGTTTCTTGTACACCCGTGAAATTTGGCCAGGTTATGCAGTTTGCATTGCTGCACAATTGCGCCTGCCTAGGTCGGCTGCGGTTGCAAACATTCAGGCGTGGCAGCCAGATAGGCTGGTCGCCGTAGGACACTGCCAGCGGACTGGGTATATCTGCTTCCTGTTCTTCTAACCTGAGTGCTACTGATTCCAGCTTTGACGGCTACACTCTACTCAATCGGAGCAGTAAGTTGAACCTCAACTTATGGCACTTTGTGAAAGTGTTGAGAACTAGAGCTCAGTTGTTTGGCACGCCACAACTGTCCATCCAGCACTATGGACGGCACTGCCTACATCTGGCTCTAATTAGTCCACGGTTGTGTTCAGCCGAATGACCTCTGCCGAGAATATTCAGAATGAGGTTCTGAGTTATTGCAACATAGGAGCGTTTCACTGCTTTCAAGGCTTCTCAGGAAGAATTCCGGAATCTTGCTGCCGTCAGGCCTCCGGCTGTTCCGGGTGAATATCTCCTTGTAAATCCCCCGTGGTTTCTTGTACACCCGTGAAATTTGGCCAGGTTATGCAGTTTGCATTGCTGCACAATTGCGCCTGCCTAGCTCGGGCGGGGTTGCAAACATTCAGGCGTGGCAGCCAGATTGGCTGTTCCCCGTAGGACTCTGCCAGCGGACTGGGTATATCTGCTTCCCGTTCTTCTCACCTGAGTGCTACTGATTCCAGCTTTGACGGCTACACTCTACTCAACCGGAGCAGTAAGTTGAACCTCTACTTATGGCACTTTGTGAAAGTGTTGAGAACGAGAGCTCAGTTCTTTGGCATGCCACCACTGTCCATCCAGCACTATGGACGGCACTGCATACATCTGGCTCTAATGAGTCCATGGTTGTGTTCAGCCGAATGACCTCTGCCGAGAACATTCAGAATGAGGTTCTGAGTTATTGCAACATAGGAGCGTTTCACTGCTTTCAAGGCTTCTCAGGAAGAATTCCGGAATCTTGCTGCCGGCAGGCCTCCGGCTGTTCCGGGTGAACATCTCCTTGTAAATCCCCCGTGGTTTCTTGTACACCCGTAAAATTTGGCCAGGTTATGCAGTTTGCATGGCTGCACAATTGCGCCTGCCAAGCTCGGCCGCGGTTGCAAACATTCATGCGTGACAGCCAGATAGGCTGGTCCACGTAGGACACTGCCAACGGACTGGGTATATCTGCTTCCCGTTCTTCTCACCTGAGTGCTACTGATTCCAGCTTCGACGCCTACACTCTACTCAACCACAGCAGTAAGTTGAACCTCAAATTATGGCACTTTGTGAAAGTGATGAGAACTAGAGCTCAGTTGTTTGGCACGCCACAACTGTCCATCCAGCACTATGGACGGCACTTCCTACATCTAGCTCTAAATAGTCCACGGTTTTGTTCATCCGAATGACCTCTGCCGGGAAGACTCATTATGAGGTTCTGAGTTATTGCCACATAGGAGCGTTTCACTGCTTTCAAGGCTTCTCAGGAAGAATTCCGGAATCTTGATGCCGGCAGGCCTCCGGCTGTTCCGGGTGAACATCTCCTTGTAAATCCCCCGTGGTTTCTTGTACACCCGTGAAATTTGGCCAGGTTATGCAGTTTGCATTGCTGCACAAAGGCGCCTTCCAAGCCCGGCCGCGGTTGCAAACATTCAGGCGTGGCAGCCAGATAGGCTGGTCCCCCTAGGACACTGCCAGCGGATTGGGTATATCTGCTTCCCGTTCTTCTCACCTGACTGCTACTGATTCCAGCATTGACGGCTACACTCTACTTGAGCAGTAAGTTGAAACTCAACTTATGGCACTTTGTGAAAATGTTGAGAACTAGAGCTCAGTTGTTTGGCACTCCACCCTGTCCATCGAGTACTATGGATGGCACTGCTTACATCTGGCTCTAATTAGTCCACGGTTGTGTTCAGCCGAATGACCTCTGCTGGGAACACTCAGAATGAGGTTCTGAGTTATTGCAACATAGGGGCGTTTCACTGCTTTCAAATCTTCTGAGGAAGTATTCCGGAATCTTGCTGCCGGCAGGCCTCCGTCTGTTCCGGGTGAACATCTCCTTGTAAATACCCCGTGGTTTCTTGTACACCCGTGAAATTTGGCCAGGTTATGCAGTTTGCATTGCTGCACAATTGCGCCTGCCTAACACGGCCACGCTTGCAAACATTCAGGCGTGGCAGCCTGATAGGCTGGTCCCCGTAGGACACTGCCAGCGGACTGAGTATACCTGCTTCCCGTTCTTCTCACCTGAGTGCTACTGATTCCAGCTTTGACCGCTACACTCTACTCAACCGGCGCAGTAAGTTGAACCTCAACTTATGGCACTTTGTGAAAGTGTTGAGAACTAGAGCTCAGTTGTTTGGCACGCCACCACTGTCCATCCAGCACTATGGACGGCACTGCCTACATCTGGCTCTAATTAGTCCACGGTTGTGTTCAGCCGAATGACCTCTGCCGGGAACACTCAGAATGAGGTTCTGAGTTATTGCAACATAGGAGCGTTTCACTGTTTTCAAGGCTTCTCAGGAAGAATTCAGAATCTTCTGCCGGCAGGCCTCCGTCTGTTCCGGGTGAACATCTCATTGTAAATCCCCCGTGGTTTCTTGTACACCTGTGAAATTTGGCCAGGTTTTGCAGTTTGCATTGCTGCACAATTGCGCCTGCCAAGCACGGCCGCGGTTGCTAACATTCAGGCGAGGCAGCCAGATAGGGTGGAACCCGTAGGACACTGCAAGCAGACTGGGTATATCTGCTTCCCGTTCTTCTCACCTGAGTGCTACTGATTCCAGCTTTGACGGCTACACTCTACACAACCGGAGCAGTAAGTTGAACCTCAAATTATGGCACTTTGTGAAACAGTTGAGAACTAGAGCTCAGTTGTTTGGCACGCCACAACTGTCCATCCAGCACTATGGACGGCACTGCCTACATCTGGCTCTAATTAGTCCACTGTTGTGTTCAGCCGAATCACCGCTGCCGGAAACACTCAGAATGAGGTTCTGAGTTATTGCAACATAGGAGCGTTTCACTGCTTTCAAGGCTTCTCAGGAAGAATTCCGGAATCTTGCTGCCGGCAGGCCTCCGTCTGTTCCGGGTGAACATCTCCTTGTAAATCCCCCGTGGTTTCTTGTACACCCGTGAAATTTGGCCAGGTTATGCAGTTTGCATGGTTGCACAATTGTGCCTGCCTAGCTCGGCTGCGGTTGCAAACATTCAGGCGTGGCAGCCAGATAGGCTGGTCCCCGTAGGACACTGCCAGCGGACTGGGTATATCTGCTTCCCGTTCTTCTCACCTGAGTGCTACTGATTCCAGCTTTGATGGCTACACTCTACTCAACCGGCGCAGTAAGTTGAACCTCAAATTAAGGCACTTTGTAAAAGTGTTGCGAACTAGAGCTCAGTTGTTTGGCACGCCACCAGTGTCCATCCAGCACTATGGAAGTCACTGCCTACATCTGGTTGTAATTTGTCCACGGTTGTGTTCATCCGAATGACCTCTGCCGGGAACACTCAGAATGAGGTTCTGAGTTATTGCAACATAGGAGCGTTTCACTGTTTTCAAGGCTTCTCAGGAAGAATTCCAGAATCTTGCTGCCGGCACGCCTCCTTCTGTTCCGGGTGAACATCTCCTTATAAATGACCCGTGGTTTCTTGTACACCCGTGAAATTTGGCCAGGTTATTCAGTTTGCCTTGCTGCACAATTTCGCCTGCCTAGCTCGGCCGCGGTTGCAAACATTCAGGCGTGGCAGCCAGATAGGCTGGTCCCCATAGGACACTGCCAGCGGACTGGGTATATCTGCTTCCCTTTCTTCTCAACTGAGTGCTACTGATGCCAGCTTTGACGGCTACACTCTTACTCAACCAGAGCAGTAAGTTGAACCTCAACTCATGGCACATTGTGAAAGTGTTGAGAACTAGAGCTCAGTTGTTTGGCACGCCACAACTGTCCATCCAGCACTATGGACGGCACTGCCTTCATCTGGCTCTAATTAGTCCACGGTTGTGTTCAGCCGAATGACCTCTGCCGGGAACACTCAGAATGAGGTTCTGAGTTATTGCAACATAGGAGCGTTTCACTGCTTTCAAGGCTTCTCAGGAAGAATTCCGGAATCTTGCTGCCAGTAAGCCTCTGGCTCTTACAGGTTAACATCTCCTTGTAAATCCCCCGTGGTTGCTTGTACACCCGTGAAATTTGGCCAGGTTATGCAGTTTGCATGGCTGCACAATTGCGCCTGCCTAGCTCGGCCGCGTTTGCAAACATTCAGGCATGGCAGCCAGATAGGCTCGCCCCTGAATGACACTGCCACCGGAGTGGGTATATCTGCTGCCCGTTCTTCTCACCTGAGTGCTACTTATTCCAGCTTTGACGGCTACACTCTACTCAACCGGCGCAGTAAGTTGAACCTCAACTTATGGCACTTTATGAAAGTGTTGAGAACTAGAGCTCAGTTGTTTGGCACGCCACCACTGTCCATCCAGCACTATGGACGGCACTGCCTACATCTGGCTCTAATTAGTCCACCATTGAGTTCAGCCGAATGACCTCTGCCGGGAACACTCAGAATGAGGTTCTGAGTTATTGCAACATAGGAGCGTTTCACTGCTTTCAAGGCTTCTCAGGAAGAATTCCGGAATCTTGCTGGCTACAGGCCTCCAGCTGTTCTGGGTGAACATCTCCTTGTAAATCCCCCGTGGTTTCTTGTACACCCGTGAAATTTGGCCAGGTTATGCAGTTTTCATTGCTGCACAATTGCGTCTGCCTATCTCGGCCTCGGTTGCAAATATTCAGGCGTGGCATCCAGATAGGCTGGTCCCCGTAGGACACTGCCAGCCGACTGGATATATCTGCTTCCCGTTCTTCTCACCTGAGTGCTACTGATTCCAGCTTTGACGGCTACGCTCTACTCAACCGGAGCAGTAAGTTGAACCTCAACTTATGGCACTTTGTGAAACTGTTGAGAACTAGAGCTCAGTTGTTTGGCACGCCACAACTGTCCATCCAGCACTATGGACGGCACTGCCTACATCTGGCTCTAATTAGTCCACGGTTGTGTTCAGCCGAATGACTTCTGCCGGGAAAACTGAGAATGAGGTTCTGAGTTATTGCAACATAGGAGCGTTTCACTGCTTTCAAGGCTTCTAAGGAAGATTTCCAGAATCTTGATTCCGGCAGGCCTCTGGCTGTTCCGGGTGAACATCTCCTTGTAAATCGCACGTGATTTCTTGTACACCCGTGAAATATGGCCAGGTTATGCAGTTTGCATTGCTGCACAATTGCGCCTACGTAGCTCGGCCGCGGTTGCAAACATTCAGGCGTGGCAGCCAGATAGGCTGGACACGTAGGACATTGCCAGCGGACTGGGTGTATCTGCTTCCCGTTCTTCTCACCTAATTGTTACTGATTCCAGCTTTGACAGCTACACTCTACTCAACCGGCGCAGTAAGTTGAACCTCAACTTATGGCACTTTGTGAAAGTGTTGAGAAGTAGAGCTCAGTTGTTTGGCACGCCACCACTGTCCATCCAGCACTATGGACGGCACTGCCTACATCTGGCTCTAATTAGTCCACGGTTGTGTTCAGCCGAATGACCTCTGCCGGGAACACTCAGAATGAGGTTCTGAGTTATTGCAACATAAGAGCGTTTCACTGCTTTCAAGGCTTCTCAGGAAGAATTCAGGAATCTTGATGCCGGCAGGCCTCCCGCTGTTCCGGGTGAACATCTCCTTTTAAATCCTGCCTGGTTTCTTGTACACCTGTGAAATTTGGCCAGGTTATGCAGTTTGCATTGCTGCACTATTCTGCCTGCCTAGCTCTGCCGCGGTTGCAAACATTCAGGGTTGGCAGCCAGATAGGCTGGTCCCCGAAGGTCACTGCCTGCGGACTGGGTATATTTGCTTCCCGTTCTTCTCACCTGAGTGCTACTGATGCAAGCTATGACAGCTACACTCTACTCAACCGCAGTAGTAAATTGAACCTCAACTTATGGCACTTTGTTAAAGTGATGAGAACTAGAGCTCAGTTGTTTGGCACGCCACCACTGTCCATTCAGCACTATGGACGGCACTGCCTACATCTGGCTCTAAGTAGTCCACGGTTTTGTTCAGCCGAATGACCTCTGCCGGGAACACTCAGAATGAGGTTCTGAGTTATTGAAACATAGGAGCGTTTCACTGCTTTCAAGGCTTCTCAGGAAGAATTCCGGAATCTTGCTGCCGGCAGGCCTCCGGCTCTTCCGGGTGAACATCTCCTTGTAAATCCCCCGTGGTTTCTTATACACCCGTGAAATTTGGCCAGGTTATGCAGTTTACGTTGCTGCACAAATGCGCCTGCCTAGCTCCGCCATGGTTGCAACCATTCAGGCGTGGCAGCCAGATAGGCTGGTCCCCGTAGGACACTGCCAGCGTACTGGGTATATCTGCTTCCCGTTCTTCTCACCTGAGTGCTACTGATTCGAGCTTTGACGGCTACACTCTACTAAACAAGAGCAGTAAGTTGTACTTCAACTCATGGCACTTTGTGAAACTGTTGAGAACTAGAGCTCAGTTGTTTGGCACGCCACCACTGTCCATCCAGCACTATGGACGGCACTGCCTACATCTGGCTCTAATTAGTACACTGTTGTGTTCAGCCGAATGACCGCTGCCGGAAAAACTCAGAATGAGGTTCTGAGTTATTGCAACATAGGAGCGTTTCACTTCTTTCAAGGCTTCTCAGGAAGAATTCCGGAATCTTGCTGCCGGCAGGCCTCCGTCTGTTCCGTGTGAACATCTCCTTGTAAATCCCCCGTGGTTTCTTGTACACCCGTGAAATTTGGCCAGGTTATGCAGTTTGCATGGCTGCACAATTGTACCTGCCTAGCTCGACCGCGGTTGCAAACATTCAGGCGTAGCAGCCAGATAGGCTGGTCCCCGTAGGACACTGCCAGCGGACTGGGTATATCTGCTTCCCGTTCTTCTCACCTGAGTGTTACTGATTCCAGGTTTGACCGCTACACTCTACTCAACCGGAGCAGTAAGTTGAACCTCAACTTAGGGCACTTTGTGAAACTGTTGAGAACTAGAGCTCAGTTGTTTGGCACGCCACCACTGTCCATCCAGCACTATTGACGGCACTGCCTACATCTGGCTCTAATTAGTCCATGGTTGTGTTCAGCCGAATGACCTCTGCCGGGAACACTCAGAATGAGGTTCTGAGTTATTGCAACATAGGAGCGTTTCACTGCTTTCAAGGCTTCTCAGGAAGAATTCCGGAATCTTGCTGCCAGCAGGCCTCCGGCTGTTCCGGGTGAACATCTCCTTGTAAATCACCCGCGGTTCCTTGTACACCCGTGAAATTTGGCCAGGTTATGCAGTTTAAATTGCTGCACAATTGCGCCTGCCTAGCTCGGCCGCGGTTGCAAACATTCAGGCATCGCAGCCAGATAGGCTGGTCCCCGTAGTACACTACCAGCGGACTGGGTATATCTGCTTCCCGTTCTTCTCACCTGAGTGCTACTGATTCCAACTTTGACGGCTACACTCTACTCAACCGGAGCAGTAAGTTGAACCTCAACTTATGGCACTTTGTGAAAGCGATGAGAACTAGAGCTCAGTTGTTTGGCACGCCACCACTGTCCATCCAGCACTATGGACGGCACTGCCTACATCTGGCTCTAATTAGTCCATGGTTGTGTTCAGCCGAATGACCTCTGCCGGGAACACTCAGAATGAGGTTCTGAGTTATTGCAACATAGGAGCGTTTCACTGCTTTCAAGGCTTCTCAGGGAGAATTCCGGAATCTTGCTGCCGGCAGGCCTCCGGCAGTTCCGGGTGAACATCTCCTTGTAAATCCCCCGTGGTTTCTTGTACACCCGTGAAATTTGGCCAGGTTATGCAGTTTGTATTGCTGAACAATTCCACCTGCCAAGCTCTGCCACGGTTGCAAACATTCAGGCGTGGCAGCCAGATAGGCTGGTCCCCGTAGGACGCTGCCCGCGGACTGGGTATATCTGCTTCCCATTCTTCTCCCCTGAGTGCTACTGATTCCAGCTTTGACGGCTACACTCTACTCAACCGGAGCAGTAAGTTGAACCTCAACTTATGGCACTTTGTTAAACTGTTGAGAACTAGATCTTAATTGTTTGGCACGCCACCACTGTCCATTTAGCACTATGGACGGCACTGCCTATATCTGGTTCTAATTAGTCCAAGGTTGTGTTCAGTCGAATGACCTCTGCCGGGAACTCTCAGAATGAGGTTCTGAGTTATTGCAACATAGGAGCGTATCACTTATTTCAAGGCTTCTCAGGAAGAATTCCGGAATCTTGCTACCGGCAGGCCTCCGGCTGTTCCGGGTGAACATCTCCTTGTAAATCCCCCGAGGTTTCTTTTACACCCGTGAAATTTGACCAGGTTATGCAGTTTGCATAGCTGCACAATTGCACCTGCCTAGCTCGTCCACGGTTGGAAACATTTAGGCGTGGCAGCCAGATAGGCTGGTCCCCGTAGGACACTGCCAGCGGACTGGGTATATCTGCTTCCTCTTCTTCTCACCTGAGTGCTACTGATTCCAGCTTTGACGGCTACACTCTACTCAACCGGAGTAGTAAGTTGAACCTCAACTTACGGCCCTTTGTGAAACTGTTGAGAACTAGAGCTCAGTTGTTTGGCACACCACCGCTGTCCATCCAGCACTATGGTAGGCACTGCGTACATCTGGCTCTAATTAGTCCTCGGTTGTGTTCATCCGAATGACCTCTGCCGGGAACACTCAGAATGAGGTTCTGAGTTATTGCAACATAGGAGCGTTACACTGCTTTCAAGGCTTCTCAGGAAGAATTCCGGAATCTTGCTGCCGGCAAGGCCTCCGGCTTTTCCGGGTGAACATCTCCTTGTAAATCCCCCATGGTTTCTTGTACACGCCTGAAATTTGGCCAGGTTATGCAGTTTGCATTACTGCACAATTGTGCCTGCCAAGCTCGGCCCCGGTTCCAAATATTCAGGTGTGGCAGCCAGAGAGGCTGGTCCCCGTAGGACACTGCCAGCGGATTGGGTATATCTGCTTCCCGTTCTTCTCACCTGAGTGCTACTGATTCCACCTTTGACGGCTACACTCTACTCAACCGGCGCAGTATGTTGAACCTCAACTTATGGCACTTTGTGAAACTTGAGAACTAGAGCTCAGTTGTTTGGCACACCACCACTGTCCATCCAGCACTATGGACGGCACTGCCTACATCTGGCTCTAATTAGTACACTGTTGTGTTCAGCCGAATGACCGCTGCCGGAAAAACTCAGAATGAGGTTCTGAGTTATTGCAACATAGGAGCGTTTCACTGCTTTCAAGGCTTCTCAGGAAGAATTCCGGAATCTTGCTGCCGGCAGGCCTCCGGATGTTCCGGGTGAACATCTCCTTTTAAATCCTGCCTGGGAGGGGGGGACCAAGATGGCGATGGGGCAGTAGGGGAACGCCACAGCTCTCTCCAACCAAAAAGAGAGTTCGAGTTCCAACGTTTAATCTCCCCAAGAGACCGACAACAACAAAAAGACGAACACTCAGAGAAAAACCAGAGGCGGAGAATAACAAAAAAGAAAGAGGAAAAGAATTTCAAAACAGAAAAAAGCGAAGACCCCTCCCCCAACTTTTACTGGCCGCGCGGCAGCGCGCCAAGCCGCCGGCCAGCCGGCCCGGCGGGGGCTGTGGGAGCCCCAGAGAAACAGCAGAGACACAGGGGGCCACTTTCAGAACATCAGGTACTGGTTTGCAGAACAGCAGATCGCCAGTAACAGAGAAACCTACCAGCCGGGAGTCTCCACGAGGATCCCACCCCCACCCCTCACTCTCCACCCGAGCAGAGAGGCTCCATCCCGCCAAAGCCGCTCGGCATCAGCAGAGTGACAAAAGGACCTGCGGCAGACCACCCGGCCCGCCTGATCGCGATCGCAACGATCCAGCACTCTCCACCCGAGCAGAGAGGTTCCATCCCGCCAAAGCGGCTCGGCGCGACAAAGGGTCCTGTCTGCAGACCACCCGCCCGCCCGATCACGATCGCAACAACCCGGCGGGGTCACTTGGGCCCCAGAGGTACCGAGAAGAAGCTGCCTGAGCGTGGACACTCTTGACCCAACAGCTTCGACAGAGGCAGAGACAGAAAAGAATCACACAGAGCCACCACCGCCCAACCCAGCCCGGATTGCAACAACAACTGACGACCTACACCACACAGAAACAACCAGCTCCAGGGTGAGTACCCCACAGGGGAAGTGTATCCCTTAAGGGAGACCAGAGCTGGAGGGAATCCCCAGACCCTGACCTAGACTCCCTACCCCAGCACCCGGACCACAGGACCCACTAAAACTGGGAACTGTTTGAGAGCTCCACCAGCCCGTGGAGCACACTCAGCTGGCCAGGCTAGAGCAAGAGCACCCCTGGAAGGGAGCTTAAATGCCCAAGCCAGGAACAGCGCCCCTGGGTCAAGACTACCAACAGTAGAAGAAATTTGAACTGTGTCCCCCAGGCTGTATAACCTAGGGGGTATACACATCAGCACAGGCCTAACAAGTGCGCTCCAGGCTGGGGCCGGAACCAAGCCCGGGGATCCGGCGCCTGAACAACACAACCAACTCCTCCCAATTGAAGTAAAAAGCTGAGCATACGCCTCAACAGAGGGGAGAAAACCAGGAAACAACACTCCCCCGGGAAGCACGCCTGTGACAACAAAAGACCTGGAGGCCCAGGACAAGAGAAGCCCAAACCCCACCAAAACTCCACCCATATACCCTAGACTGGGAATTGGGCAACACAGGCTGCCAGCACCTGATAGTAAGCAGGAGCTCAGACTGTTAAGGCGGCTCAGCAATAGAGTGATAGTCTTGGATGTATGAGGCCCTGCATCTGATTCCTCAGCATCACAAAAGCAAAAAGGGTCAGAAGTGGTGCTGTGGCTCAAACGGTAGGGTGCCAGCCTTGAGCTGAAAAAGCTGAGGGACAGCACCCAAACCTAGAGTTCAAGTCCACAACCAGCCCAAAACAAATAAACAAAAACACATCAGGAGCCCATAGCAGACTCCAGCATTTGGGAGAGTGCATCCAGAGCATCTGTTCTTCACAAGAGCACCCGTAGGAGCAAACACAAGCAGTCTAGGCTGCTCAACCCTTCCAAAGGCGGGAACTGTCAGCAATCTACAGCAGAGAGCTGAGAATCCTAAGTAAGTCAGAATAGCAGCTGGAAATAGGCTCCCAACAGAACCCAGATCAGGCACAGACTCTCTCTACCAATACAGAATCAGCAACCAAGCAAAGACAGACACACCAAAACAAAATTGAAGAGCAGTCTCCTGAACCTCCATGCGAAAATCACAGAGAAAAATCACAAGGTTTACTACCACCCAGGACAGCAAGCTCACCCCAAAAGCCAGCAGCCACACAGGGGAGAGCCCCAGTGGGAGCAAAGCAGGAATGGAAGACAAAGGCTACTTCCAAGGGTTGCTGGAGGCAATGACTCAAGAAATAAAGCGAGAAATTTATCAGAAATTGAAAGAGCACAAGGATGAACTATCCAAAGAGATACAGGGTATCAAACAAGAGATGCATGCAAAAATAGAAGCTGCACAAACCTCAATAAGAAGTGAGATAAACGCCAAATTAGAGGTAATGCATACCTCATTGAGAGGTGAGATCAGTACTCTGAGAACCAACATTGAATCCATAAAGGGATCCATTTCCTCCATGCAAACCACAATAGAAGCCACTGTCAACAGAGTGAATGAAATGGAAGGTCGAGTGTCAGATACAGAAGACAGAATACACCAACTGGACCAAAAAGTGACAGATATGGAAAAATTACTCAAATTAAACCAAAGGGATATTCAAGAGCAAGCAGATAATGCTAAAAAATTTAACCTTCGCATAATTGGAGTGGACGAAGGTGAGGAATTCCAGAGCAAGGGAATGCAACACCTATTTAACAAGATAATCAATGAAAATTTTCCCCACCTCAAAAACGACCATCTTAACTACATCACAAAAGCTTATCGAACACCCAACAAGCAAGACCCCAGGAGAAACACTTCTAGACACATTATAGTAAAAATGATAGATCTGAATAATAAGGAAACAATCCTGCATGCAGCAAAAATGAAGAAGGAGCTATACTACAATGGGAAAAAAATAAGAATTACTGCAGATCTCTCCACACAAACAATGAATGCAAGAAAAGCCTGGGAAAGCACCATACGAGCCCTGAGAGCCAATAACTGCCAACCCAGACTGATCTACCCGGCAAAGCTAGCATTCACATTTGATGGAGAACTGAAAACTTTTAATAGCAAAGAAAAACTAAATGAATTCATAAACATTAAGCCAGCATTACAAAGAATTCTAAGAGGGGGGACACAACCTGAAGAAAGCAGCCAGGAACTGGGGCCTGCCCCAAACAGGCATTACTCAAAGTCTAACTGAGCAAGCACAGGAGGAATGGGAAAAAAGAAAAACTTAGGAAAACGGAATGGCAGGGACAACAATGCATCTCTCTATACTTTCTCTTAATATAAATGGGCTGAATTCGCCAATTAAAAGAAAACGAACTGAGGACTGGATAAGAAAACAAGACCCATCCATCTGTTGCCTTCAGGAGACCCACCTCTCAGCCAAACATACAAACAAACTCAGAGTGAAGGGGTGGAAAAGGATCTACCAATCAAACGCCCCCAGTAAGAAAGCAGGTGTAGCTATCCTGATATCTGACAAAATAAACTTTTCATTAAAATCAGTACAGAAAGACAAGGACGGACACTACATATTAATAAAGGGAACAATCCAAGAGGAGGATATAACCATCATCAACTTATATGCCCCAAATATTGGTGCACCCAGATATGTCAAACAAATGCTCTCAAACTTACAGAATAAAATAGATCCCAATACGATAATACTAGGAGACTTTAACACACCACTCTCACCAAAGGACAGGTCTACCAACCAGAGGATTGGCAAAGAAGCTACCGAATTAAGAGAGGCCATACTGCAAGCGGAATTAACTGACATCTACCGAGTATTTCACCCTAAAACAACACAGTACACATTCTTCTCAGCAGCTCATGGAACTTTCTCCAAAATAGACCATATCATAGTTCATGCAAGGAACTTAAGCAAATACAAAGGGATCGACATAATCCCCTGTATCCTATCTGACCACAGTGGAATCAAGCTAGCTCTCAATAACAAAGCATACCGCAGAAATTTCTCCAATACATGGAAATTGAACAGCACACTCCTTAACAATGCCTGGATAACAGAAGAGATCAGAGAAGAAATAAAGCATTTCCTACAACTCAATGAAAATGAAAACACCTCACAAAGAAACTTGTGGGACACAGCAAAAGCAGTCCTGAGGGGCAAATTTATTGCCCTCAGTGCCCACATCAAGAGAATGGAGACAGACCAAGTAAATAATCTCACGTTGCAATTAAAACAGCTAGAAAAACAGGAAAAAATGGAACCTAAAGCTACTAGAAGAAGCCAGATAACCAAATTAAAAGCAGAGATTAACCAATTAGAAAATCAGAAAACCATAACCAAAATAAACCAAACAAAAAGCTGGTTCTTTGAAAAAATAAACAAAATTGATGGCCCATTGGCTAGATTAATTAAAAAAAGAAGAGAGGAAACCCATATTAATAGGATTAGGGATGCCACGGGAAACATCACCACACGTACCCAAGATATCCAAACAATTCTAACAGACTACTTTCAAAAGCTATACTCTCTAAAGGAAGAAAATCGGGCAGAAATGGATGCATTTTTAGAGAAATACAAGTTGCCCAAACTGAGCAAAGAAGAAGTTAACCAATTAAATAAGCCAATATCCTATAATGAGATACAGGAAGCTATCAAAAGTCTTCCAACAAAAAAAAGCCCAGGACCAGATGGATTCACAGCAGAATTCTATAAGACCTTTAAACAAGAACTAATACCCATACTCCTCAAGCTCTTCAGAGAAACAGAGAAGGAAGGAGCTATCCCAAACTCATTCTACGAAGCCAATATCACACTCATCCCCAAACCAGGCAAAGACCCAACCAAAAAGGAGAATTACAGGCCAATCTCCTTGATGAACACAGATGCAAAGATCCTTAACAAGATTCTAGCTAACAGAATCCAGAAACACATAAAAAAAATAATTCACTATGACCAGGTAGGCTTCATCCCAGAGACACAGGGATGGTTTAACATACGTAAGTCAATAAATGTAATCCAACATATCAACAGAGCCAAGGTCAAGAATCACATGATTATCGCTACAGATGCAGAAAAGGCCTTTGACAAAATTCAACATTCATTCATGCTAAAAGCTCTGGAGAAAATAGGAATAGAAGGAACATTTCTAAAAACAATAAAAGCCATTTATGACAGACCAATAGCCAATATTATACTTAATGGGGAAAAGCTACAACCAATTCTCCTAAAATCAGGAACAAGGCAAGGATGCCCACTGTCTCCACTCCTCTTCAATATAGTCCTAGAACCCTTAGCCAGGGCAATAAGGCAAGAAAAAGACATTAAAGGGATCCTCATAGGAAAAGAAGAAGTTAAACTATCCCTTTTTGCAGACGACATGATACTATACCTCCACGATCCCAAAAACTCCATCCCCAAACTCTTAGAAATCATAAATCACTTTGGCAAAATAGCAGGATACAAAATAAACCCACAAAAATCAGTTGCCTTCCTATACACTGATAATGTACAGGAAGAGAGGGAAATAAAGGGAGCAACCCCATTCACAATAACCTCCCGAAAAATAAAATATTTAGGAATTAACCTAACCAAAGATGTAAAAGAACTATTTAATGAGAACTATAAAAAGTTAAAGAAAGAAATTGCAGAAGACACTAGGAAATGGAAAGACCTCCCATGCTCCTGGATAGGCCGACTTAATATAGTAAAGATGGTAATACTTCCAAAACTAATATACAAATTCAACGCAATTCCTATTAAAATCCCAATGACGTACATCACTGAAATACAGAAAACAGTCCAAAAATTCATATGGAACAACAAAAGACCTAGAATAGCCAAAACAATTCTAGGGGATAAAGACAATATGGGAGGGCTATCCATGCCGAACTTCAAACTCTACTACAGAGCTATAATAACAAAGACAGCATGGTACTGGCACAAAAACAGACCCGAAGACCAATGGAACAGAATAGAAGATCCAGAAATAAATCCACAGGCCTACAGCCAGCTGATATTCGACAAAGGAGCCAAAGACATACAATGGAAGAAACACAGCCTCTTCAACCGCTGGTGCTGGGAAAACTGGGCAGCCACATGCAGAAAACTAAAAGTGGACCCCAGCCTATCACCATGCACCAACATCAACTCAAAATGGATTAAAGACCTTAACATTAAACCTGAATCTCTGAAACTACTGCAGGACAGAGTAGGAGAGACACTTGAACTAATAGGCACAGGAAGGAACTTCCTGAACAGAGTCCCAGGGTCACAACAAATTGGAGAGAGACTCGACAAATGGGACTACCTTAAAATAAAAAGCTTCTGCACAGATAAAGCTATCGCAACCAAGCTAGAAAGACAACCAACTAATTGGGAAAAAATATTTACCAGCAATATATCAGACAAGGGGTTAACATCCTGTATATACAGGGAACTCAAGAAACTAATCCCTCCCAAACCCAACACACCAATTACTAAATGGGCAAGGGAACTAAAGAGGGACTTCTCAAATGAAGAAATAAAAATGGCAAAGAAACACATGAGGAAATGTTCATCATCCCTGGTGGTGAAGGAAATGCAAATAAAGACAACCCTGAGATACCACCTTACCCCAGTCAGAATGTCCCACATCCACAAATCAGCCAACGACAAATGCTGGAGGGGATGTGGAGAACGAGGAACGCTATTACACTGCTGGTGGGAATGTACACTCATACAACCACTTTGGAAAGCAGTCTGGAGGGTCCTTAGAAAGCTAAAGATTGACCTCCCTTACGACCCAGTCATACCACTTCTAGGCATCTACCCTGAACAACAGGAACCAATATACAAGGACACATGCACCTCCATGTTTATTGCAGCACTGTTCGCAATAGCTAGGATATGGAAACAACCTAGATGCCCCACCACAGATGAATGGATCCAAAAATTGTGGTATCTATACACAATGGAATATTATGCAGCCATTAGAAATGACAAAATAATGGCATTTGCAGGGAAATGGATGGAGCTAGAAGGAATCATGTTGAGCGAGGTAAGCCAAGAACGAAGAGACAAACAGTACATGGTCTCCCTGATAAGTGGATGATGAATCCAAAATGTTAGGTGATATGACAAAACTAACAGGACTTAAGAAACAAAGAACTCCCACTCATCTGGTTGAACCACTACTAAATATCCCCATGCTGCTGATCACATATATGGTATATAACATATGAGCACCGTTATATATTATAGACTGTGATAGACAATTTGCTCCAGGAAAGTTAGAATGAACTTGTGACTTTAAATGAGCATCATTATTCCACAATACTGTGAATTTCCGGAAATTAAGTAATCACTTAATCACGATCAAAAAAAAAAAAAAAAAAAGAACCTTGGGGAAGGGAGGGAGGGAGGGGATGGTAGGGGGAAAACAATGGAGGGGGTAACAATGTTCAAGAGGAAGTGGAAGTGTACTCATTACCTAACTCATGTAACTGTAACCCTCTGTATAGTATCTCTACAATAAAAAAAATTAAAAAAAAAAATAAATCCTGCCTGGTTTCTTGTACACCTGTGAAATTTGGCCAGGTTATGCAGTTTGCATTGCTGCACTATTGCGCCTGCCTAGCTCTGCCGCGGTTGCAAACATTCAGGGTTGGCAGCCAGATAGGCTGGTCCCCGAAGGTCACTGCCAGCGGACTGGGTATATTTGCTTCCCGTTCTTCTCACCTGAGTGCTACTGATGCAAGCTTTGACAGCTACACTCTACTAAACCGCAGTAGTAAATTGAACCTCAACTTATGGCACTTTGTTAAAGTGATGAGAACTAGAGCTCAGTTGTTTGGCACGCCAAAACTGTCCATCCAGCACTATGGACGGCACTGCCTACATCTGGCTCTAATTAGTCCACGGTTTTGTTCAGCCGAATGACCTCTGCCGGGAACACTCAGAATGAGGTTCTGAGTTATTGCAACATAGGAGCGTTTCACTGCTTTCAAGGCTTCTCAGGAAGAATTCCGGAATCTTACTGCTGGCAGGCCTCTGACTGTCCCGGGTGAACATCTCCTTGTAAATCCCCCGTGGTTTCTTATACACCCGTGAAATTTGGCCAGGTTATGCAGTTTACGTTGCTGCACAAATGCGCCTGCCTAGCTCCGCCGTGGTTGCAACCATTCAGGCGTGGCAGCCAGATAGGCTGGTCCCCGTAGGACACTGCCATCGTACTGGGTATATCTGCTTCCCGTTCTTCTCACCTGAGTGCTACTGATTCCAGCTTTGACGGCTACACTCTACTAAACAAGAGCAGTAAGTTGTACTTCAACTCATGGCACTTTGTGAAACTGTTGAGAACTAGAGCTCAGTTGTTTGGCACGCCACCACTGTCCATCCAGCACTATGGACGGCACTGCCTACATCTGGCTCTAATTAGTACACTGTTGTGTTCAGCCGAATGACCGCTGCCGGAAAAACTCAAAATGAGGTTCTGAGTTATTGCAACATAGGAGCGTTTCACTGCTTTCAAGGCTTCTCAGGAAGAATTCCGGAATCTTGCTGCCGGCAGGCCTCCGGATGTTCCGGGTGAACATCTCCTTGTAAATCCCCCGTGGTTTCTTGTACACCCGTGAAATTTGGCCAGGTTATGCAGTTTGCATTGCTGCACAATTGTACCTGCCTAGCTCGACCGCGGTTGCAAACATTCAGGCGTAGCAGCCAGATAGGCTGGTCCCCGTAGGACACTGCCAGCGGACTGGGTATATCTGCTTCCCGTTCTTCTCACCTGAGTGCTACTGATTCCAGCTTTGACGGCTACACTCTACTAAACAAGAGCAGTAAGTTGTACTTCAACTCATGGCACTTTGTGAAACTGTTGAGAACTAGAGCTCAGTTGTTTGGCACGCCACCACTGTCCATCCAGCACTATGGACGGCACTGCCTACATCTGGCTCTAATTAGTACACTGTTGTGTTCAGCCGAATGACCGCTGCCGGAAAAACTCAGAATGAGGTTCTGAGTTATTGCAACATAGGAGCGTTTCACTGCTTTCAAGGCTTCTCAGGAAGAATTCCGGAATCTTGCTGCCGGCAGGCCTCCGGATGTTCCGGGTGAACATCTCCTTGTAAATCCCCCGTGGTTTCTTGTACATCCGTGAAATTTGGCCAGGTTATGCAGTTTGCATGGCTGCACAATTGTACCTGCCTAGCTCGACCGCGGTTGCAAACATTCAGGCGTAGCAGCCAGATAGGCTGGTCCCCGTAGGACACTGCCAGCGGACTGGGTATATCTGCTTCCCGTTCTTCTCACCTGAGTGCTACTGATTCCAGCTTTGACGGCTACACTCTACTCAACCGGAGCAGTAAGTTGAACGTCTACTCATGGCAATTTGTGAAAGTGTTGAGAAGTAGAGCTCAGTTGTTTGGCACGCCACCACTGTCCGTCCAGCACTATGGACGGCACTGCCTACATCTGGCTCTAATTAGTCCACGGTTGTGTTCAGCCGAATGACCTCTGCCGGGAACACTCAGAGTGAGGTTCTGAGTTATTGCAACATAGGAGCGTTTCACTGCTTTCAAGGCTTCTCAGGAAGAATTCAGGAATCTGGCTGCCGGCAGGCCTCCGGCTGTTCCGGGTGAACATGTCCTTGTTAATCCCGGGTGGTTTCTTATACACCCGTGAAATTTGGCCAGGTTATGCAGTTTGCATGGCTGCACAATTGCGCCTGCCTAGCTCGGCCGCGGTTGCAAACATTCAGGCGTGGCAGCCAGATAGGCTGGTCCCCGTAGGACATTGCCAGCGGACTGGGTATATCTGCTTCCCGTTCTTCTCACCTGAGTGCTACTGATTCCAGCTTTGACGGCTAAACTCTACTCAACCGGAGAAGTAAGTTGAACCTCTACTTATGGCACTTTGTGAAACTCTTGAGAACTAGAGCTCAGTTCTTTGGCCGGCACCACTGTCCATTTAGCACTATGGACGGCACTGCCTATATCTGGTTCTAATTAGTCCAGGGTTGTGTTCAGTCGAATGACCTCTGCCGGGAACTCTCAGAATGAGGTTCTGAGTTATTGCAACATAGGAGCGTATCACTGCTTTCAAGGCTTCTCAGGAAGAATTCCGGAATCTTGCTACCGGCAGGCCTCCGGCTGTTCCGGGTGAACATCTCCTTGTAAATCCCCCGAGGTTTCTTTTACACCCGTGAAATTTGACCAGGTTATGCAGTTTGCATAGCTGCACAATTCCGCCTGCCAAGCTCTGCCACGGTTGCAAACATTCAGGCGTGGCAGCCAGATATGCTGGTCCCCGTAGGACACCTCCAGCGGACTGGGTATATCTGCTTCCCGATCTTCTCCCCTGAGTGCTACTGATTCCAGCTTTGACGGCTACACTCTACTCAACCGGAGCAGTAAGTTGAACCTCAACTTATGGCACTTTGTTAAACTGTTGAAAACAAGATCTTAATTGTTTGGCACGCCACCAGGCTGCCGGCAAGGCCTCCGGCTTTTCCGGGTGAACATCTCCTTGTAAAAACCCCATGGTTGCTTGTACACGCCTGAAATTTGGCCAGGTTATGCAGTTTGTATTACTGCACAATTGTGCCTGCCAAGCTCGGCCCCGGTTCCAAATATTCAGGTGTGGCAGCCAGAGAGGCTGGTCCCCGTAGGACACTGCCAGCGGATTGGGTATATCTGCTTCCCGTTCTTCTCACATGAGTGCTAATGATTCCACCTTTGACGGCTACACTCTACTCAACCGGCCCAGTAGGTTGAACCTCAACTTATGGCACTTTGTGAAACTTGAGAACTAGAGCTCAGTTGTTTGGCACACCACCACTGTCCATCCAGCACTATTGACGGCACTGCCTACATCTGGCTCTAATTAGTCCAGGGTTGTGTTCAGCCGAATGACCTCTGCCGGGAACACTCAGAATGAGATTCTGAGTTATTGCAACATAGGAGCATTTCACTGCTTTCAAGGCTTCTCAGGAAGACTTCCGGAATCTTGCTGCCGGCAGGCCTCCGGCTGTTCCGGGTGAACATCTCCTTGTAAATCCAAAGGGGTTTCTTGTACACCCGTGAAATTTGGCCAGGTTATACAGTTTGCATTGCTGCACAATTGGGCTTGCCTAGCTCGGCCGCGGTTGCAAATATTCAGGCGTGGCAGCCAGATAGGGTGGTCCCCGTAGGACATTGCCAGCGGACTGGGTATATCTGCTTCCCGTTCTTCTCACCTGAGTACTACTGATTCCAGCTTTGACGGCTACACTCTATTCAACCGGAGCAGTAAGTTGAACCTCAACTTATGGCACTTTGTGAAAGTGATGAGAACTAGAGCTCAGTTGTTTGGCACGCCACCACTGTCCATCCAGTACTATGGATGGCACTGCATACATCTGGCTCTAATAAGTGCAAGGTTGTGTTCAGCCGAATGACCTCTGCCGGGAACACTCAGAATGAGGTTCTGAGTTATTGCAACATAGGAGCGTTTCACTGCTTTCAAGGCTTCTCAGGAAGAATTCCGGAATCTTGCTGCCGGCAGGCCTCCGGCTCTTCCGGGTGAACATCTCCTTGTAAATCCCCCGTGGTTTCTTGTACACCCTTGAAATTTGACCAGGTTATGCAGTTTGCATTGCTGCACAATTGCGCCTGCCTAGCTCGGCCGCGGTTGCAAACATTCAGGCGTGGCAGCCAGACAGTCTGGTCTCCGTAAGACACTGCCAGCGGACTGGGTATATCTGCTTACTGTTCTTCTCACCTGAGTAGTACTGATTCCAGCTTTGACGGCTACACTCTACTCAACGGGAACAGTAAGTTGAACCTCAACTTATGGCACTTTGTGAAAGTGATGAGAACTAGAGCTCAGTTGTTTGGCACCCCACCACTGTCCATCCAGCACTATGGACGGCACTGCCTACATCTATCTCTAATTAGTCGACGGTTGTGTTCAGCCGAATGACCTCTGCCGATAACACTCAGAATGAGTGTTATGAGTTATTGCAACATAGGAGCGTTTCACTGCTTTCAAGGCTTCTCAGGAAGAATTCCGGAATCTTGCTGCCGGCAGGCCTCCGGCAGTTCCGGGTGAACATCTCCTTGTAAATCCCCCATGGTTTCTTGTACACCCTTGATATTTGGCCAGGTTATGCAGTTTGCATTGCTGCACAATTGTGCCTGCCTAGCTCGGCCTCGGTTGCAAACATTCACGTGTCGCAGCCAGATAGGCTGGTCCCAGTAGGACACTGCCAGCGGACTGGGTATATCTGCTTTCCGTTCTTCTCACCTGAGTGCTACTGATTCCATCTTTGACGGCTACACTCTTCTCAATCGGCGCAGTAAGTTGAACCTCAACTTATGGCACTTTGTGAAAGTGATAAGAACTAGAGCTCAGTTGTTTGGCACGCCACCACTGTCCATCCAGCACTATGGACGGCACTGCCTACATCTGGCTCTAATTAGTCCACGGTTGTGTTCAGCCGAATGAACTCTGCCGGGAACACTCAGAATGAGGTTCTGAGTTATTGCAACATAGGAGCGTTTCACTGCTTTCAAGGCTTCTCAGGAAGAATTCCGGAATCTTGCTGCCGGCAGGCCTCCGGCTCTTCCGGGTGAACATCTCCTTGTAAATCCCCCGTGGTTTCTTGTACATCCGTGAAATTTGGCCAGGTTATGCAGTTTGCATTGCTGCACAATTGCGCCTGCGTAGCTCGGCCGGGGTTGCAAACATTCAGGCGTGGCAGCCAGATAGGCTGGTCTCCGTAGGACACTGCCAGCGGACTGGGTATATCTGCTTCCCGTTCTTCTCACCTGAGTGCTACTGATTCCAGCTTTGACAGCTACAGTCTACTCAACCGGAGCAGTAAGTTTAACCTCTACTTATGGCACTTTGTGAAACTGTTGAGAACTAGAGCTCAGTTGTTTGGCACGCCACCACTGTCCATCCAGCACTATGGACGGCACTGCCTACATCTGGCTCTAATTAGTCCACGGTTGTGTTCAGCCGAATGACCTCTGCCGGGAACACTCAGAATGAGGTTCTGACTTATTGCAACATAGGAGCGTTTCACTGCTTTCAAGGCTTCTCAGGAAGAGTTCTGGAATCTTGTTGCCCGCTGGCGTCCGGCTGTTCCGGGTGAATATCTCCTTGTAAATCCCCCGTGGTTTCTTGTACATCCGTGAAATTTGGCCAGGTTATGCAGTTTGCATTGCTGCACAATTGCGCCTGCCTAGGTCAGCCACGGTTGCAAACATTCAGGCGTGGCAGCCAGATAGGCTGGTCCCCGTAGTTCACTGCCAACGGACTGGGTATATCTGCTTCCCGTTCTTCTCACCTGAGTGCTACTGATTCCACCTTTGACGGCTACACTCTACTCAACCGGAGCAGTAAGTTGAACCTCAACTTATGGAATTTTGTGAAAGTGATGAGAACTAGAGCTCAGTTGTTTGGCAAGCCACCACTGTCCATCCAGCACTATGGACGGCACTGCCTACATCTGGCTCTAATTAGTCCACGGTTGTGTTCAGCCGAATGACCTCTGCCGGGAACACTCAGAATGAGGTTCTGAGTTATTGCAACATAGGAGCGTTTCACTGCTTTCAAGGCTTCTCAGGAAGAATTCCGGAATCTTGCTGCCGGCAGGCCTCCGGCTGTTCCGTGTGAACATGTCCTTGTAAATCCCCCGTGGTTTCTTGTACATCCGTGAAATTTGGCCAGGTTATGCAGTTTGCATTGCTGCACAATTCTGCCTGCTTAGCTCGGCCGTGCTTTCAAACATTCAAGCGTGGCAGCCAGATAGGCTAGTCCCCGTAGGACACTGCCTGCGGACTGGCTATATCTGTTTCACGTTCTTCTCACCTGAGTGCTACTGATTCCATCTTTGACCGCTACACTCTACTCAACCGGAGCCGTAAGTTGAACCTCAACTTAGGGCACTTTGTGAAACTGTTGAGAACGAGAGCTCAGTTGTTTGGCACGCCACCACTCTCCATCCAGCTCTATGGACGGCACTGCCTACATCTGGCTCTAATTAGTCCACGGTTGTGTTCAGCTGAATGACCTCTGTCCGGAACACTCAGAATGATGTTCTGAGTTATTGCAACATAGGAGCGTTTCACTGCTTTCAAGGCTTCTCAGGAAGAATTCCGGAATCTTGCTGCCGGCAGGCCTCCGGCTCTTCCGGGTGAACATGTCCTTGTAAATCCCCCGTGGTTTCTTGTACATCCGTGAAATTTGGCCAGGTTATGAAGTTTGCATTGCTGCACAATTCCGCCTGCTTAGCTCGGCCGTGCTTTCAAACATTCAGGCGTGGCAGCCAGATAGGCTAGTCCCCGTAGGACACTGCCTGCGGACTGGCTATATCTGCTTCACGTTCTTCTCACCTGAGTGCTACTGATTCCATCTTTGACCGCTACACTCTACTCAACCGGAGCAGTAAGTTGAACCTCAACTTATGGCACTTTGTGAAACTGTTGAGAACTAGAGCTCAGTTGTTTGGCACGCCACCACTGTCCATCCAGCACTATGGACGGCACGGCATACATCTGGCTCTAATTAGTCTATGGTTTTGTTCAGCCGAATGACCTCTGCCGGGAACACTCAGAATGAGGTTCTGAGTTATTGCAACATAGGAGCGTTTCACTGCTTTCAAGGCTTCTCAGAAAGAGTTCCGGAATCTTGCTGCCCGCCGGCGTCCGGCTGTTCCGGGTCAACATCTCCTTGTAAATCCCCCGTGGTTTCTTGTACATCCGTGAAATTTGGCCAGGTTATGCAGTTTGCATTGCTGCACGATTGCGCCTTCCTAGCTCAGCCACGGTTGCAAAAATTTAGGCGAGGCAGCCAGATAGGCTGGTCCCCGTAGTACACTGCCAGCGGACTGGGTATATCTGCTTCCCGTTCTTCTCACCTGAGTGCTACTGATTCCACCTTTGACGGCTACACTCTACTCAACTGGAGCAGTAAGTTGAACCTCTACTTATGGAATTTTGAGAAAGTGATGAGAACTAGAGCTCAGTTGTTTGGCACGCCACCACTGTCCATCCAGCACTATGGACGGCACTGCCTACATCTGGCTCTAATTAGTCCACGGTTGTGTTCAGCCGAATGACCTCTGCCGGGAACACTCAGAATGAGGTTCTGAGTTATTGCAACATAGGAGCGTTTCACTGCTTTCAAGGCTTCTTAGGAAGAATTCCGGAATCTTGCTGCCGGCAGGCCTCCGGCTGTTCCGGGTGAACATCTCCTTGTTAATTCCCCGTGGTTTCTTGTACATCCGTGATATTTGGCCAGGTTATGCAGTTTGCATTGCTGCACAATTGCGCCTGCCTAGCTCGGCCGGGGTTGCAAACATACAGGCGTGGCAGCCAGATAGGCTGGTCCCCGTAGGACACTGCCAGCGGACTGGGTATATCTGCTTCCCGTTCTTCTCACCTGAGTGTTACTGATTCCAGGTTTGACCGCTACACTCTACTCAACCGGAGCAGTAAGGTGAACCTCAACTTAGGGCACTTTGTGAAACTGTTGAGAACTAGAGCTCAGTTGTTTGGCACGCCACCACTGTCCATCCAGCACTATGGAAGGCACTGCCTACATCTGGCTCTAATTAGTCCATGGTTGTGTTCAGCCGAATGACCTCTGCCGGGAACACTCAGAATGAGGTTCTGAGTTATTGCAACATAGGAGCGTTTCACTGCTTTCAAGGCTTCTCAGGAAGAATTCCGGAATCTTGCTGCCAGCAGGCCTCCGGCTGTTCCGGGTGAACATCTCCTTGTAAATCACCCGCGGTTCCTTGTACACCCGTGAAATTTGGCCAGGTTATGCAGTTTAAATTGCTGCACAATTGCGCCTGCCTAGCTCGGCCGCGGTTGCAAACATTCAGGCGTGGCAGCCAGATAGGCTGGTCCCCGTAGTACACTGCCAGCGGACTGGGTATATCTGCTTCCCGTTCTTCTCACCTGAGTGCTACTGATTCCAACTTTGACGGCTACACTCTACTCAACCGGAGCAGTAAGTTGAACCTCCACTCATGGCACATTGTGAAAGCGATGAGAACTAGAGCTCAGTTGTTTGGGACGCCACCACTGTCCATCCAGCACTATGGACGGCACTGCCTACATCTGTCTCTAATTAGTCCATGGTTGTGTTCAGCAGAATGACCTCTGCCGGGAACACTCAGAATGAGGTTCTGAGTTATTGCAACATAGGAGCGTTTCACTTCTTTCAAGGCTTCTCAGGAAGAATTCCGGAATCTTGCTGCCGGCAGGCCTCTGGCAGTTCCGGGTGAACCTCTCCTTGTCAATCCCCCGTGGTTTCTTGTACACCCGTGAAATTTGGCCAGGTTATGCAGTTTGCATTGCTGCACAATTGCGCCTGCCTAGCTCGGCCGGGGTTGCAAACATACAGGCGTGGCAGCCAGATAGGCTGGTCCCCGTAGGACACTGCCAGCGGACTGGGTATATCTGCTTCCCGTTCTTCTCACCTGAGTACTACTGATTCCAACTTTGATGGCTACACTCTACTCAAGCGGAGCAGTAAGTTGAACCTCAACTTATGGCACTTTGTGAAAGCGATGAGAACTATAGCTCAGTTGTTTGGCACGCCACCACTGTCTATCCAGCACTATGGACGGCACTGCGTACATCTGGCTCTAATTAGTCCACGGTTGTGTTCAGCCGAATGACCTCTGCCCGGAACACTCAGAATGAGGTTCTGAGTTATTGCAACATAGGAGCGTTTCACTGCTTTCAAGGCTTCTCAGGAAGAATTCCGGAATCTTGCTGCCGGCAGGCCTCCAGCTGTTCCGGGTGAACATCTCCTTGTAAATCCCCCGTGGTTTCTTGTACACCCATGAAATCTGGCTAGGTTATGCAGTTTGCATTGCTGCACAATTGCGCCTGCCTAGCTCGGTCGCGGTTTCAAACATTCAGGTGTTTCAGCCAGATAGGCTGGTCCCCGTAGGACACTGCCAGCGGACTGGGTATATCTGCTTCCCGTTCTTCTCACCTGAGTGTTACTGATTCCAGGTTTGACCGCTACACTCTACTCAACCGGAGCAGTAAGGTGAACCTCAACTTAGGGCACTTTGTGAAACTGTTGAGAACTAGAGCTCAGTTGTTTGGCACGCCACCACTGTCCATCCAGCACTATGGACGGCACTGCCTACATCTGGCTCTAATTAGTCCATGGTTGTGTTCAGCCGAATGACCTCTGCCGGGAACACTCAGAATGAGGTTCTGAGTTATTGCAACATAGGAGCGTTTCACTGCTTTCAAGGCTTCTCAGGAAGAATTCCGGAATCTTGCTGCCAGCAGGCCTCCGGCTGTTCCGGGTGAACATCTCCTTGTAAATCACCCGCGGTTCCTTGTACACCCGTGAAATTTTGCCAGGTTATGCAGTTTAAATTGCTGCACAATTGCGCCTGCCTAGCTCGGCCGCGGTTGCAAACATTCAGGCGTGGCAGCCAGATAGGCTGGTCCCCGTAGTACACTGCCAGCGGACTGGGTATATCTGCTTCCCGTTCTTCTCACCTGAGTGCTACTGATTCCAACTTTGACGGCTACACTCTACTCAACCGGAGCAGTAAGTTGAACCTCCACTCATGGCACATTGTGAAAGCGATGAGAACTAGAGCTCAGTTGTTTGGCACGCCACCACTGTCCATCCAGCACTATGGACGGCACTGCCTACATCTGGCTCTAATTAGTCCATGGTTGTGTTCAGCCGAATGACCTCTGCCGGGAACACTCAGAATGAGGTTCTGAGTTATTGCAACATAGGAGCGTTTCACTGCTTTCAAGGCTTCTCAGGAAGAATTCCGGAATCTTGCTGCCAGCAGGCCTCCGGCTGTTCCGGGTGAACATCTCCTTGTAAATCACCCGCGGTTCCTTGTACACCCGTGAAATTTTGCCAGGTTATGCAGTTTAAATTGCTGCACAATTGCGCCTGCCTAGCTCGGCCGCGGTTGCAAACATTCAGGCGTGGCAGCCAGATAGGCTGGTCCCCGTAGTACACTGCCAGCGGACTGGGTATATCTGCTTCCCGTTCTTCTCACCTGAGTGCTACTGATTCCAACTTTGACGGCTACACTCTACTCAACCGGAGCAGTAAGTTGAACCTCCACTCATGGCACATTGTGAAAGCGATGAGAACTAGAGCTCAGTTGTTTGGCACGCCACCACTGTCCATCCAGCACTATGGACGGCACTGCCTACATCTGTCTCTAATTAGTCCATGGTTGTGTTCAGCCGAATGACCTCTGCCGGGAACACTCAGAATGAGGTTCTGAGTTATTGCAACATAGGAGCGTTTCACTTCTTTCAAGGCTTCTCAGGAAGAATTCCGGAATCTTGCTGCCGGCAGGCCTCCGGCTGTTCCGGGTGAACATCTCCTTGTAAATCCCCCGTGGTTTCTTGTACATCCGTGAAATTTGGCCAGGTTATGCAGTTTGCATTGATGCACAATTGCGCCTGACTAGCTCAGCCACGGTTGCAAACATTCAGGTGTGGCAGCCAGATAGGCTGGTCCCCGTAGGACACTGTCAGCGGACTGGGTATATCTGCTTCCCGTTCTTCTCACCTGAGTGCTACTGATTCCAACTTTGACGGCTACACTCTACTCAACCGGAGCAGTAAGTTGAACCTCAACTTATGGCATTTTGTGAAAGTGATGAGAACTAGAGCTCAGTTGTTTGGCACGCCGCCACTGTCCATCCAGCACTATGGACGGCACTGCCTACATCTGGCTCTAATTAGTCCACGGTTGTGTTCAGCCGAATGACCTCTGCCGGGAACACTCAGAATGAGGTTCTGAGTTATTGCAACATAGGAGCGTTTCACTGCTTTCAAGGCTTCTCAGGAAGAATTCCGGAATCTTGCTGCCGGCAGGCCTCAGGCTCTTCCGGGTGAACATCTCCTTGTAAATCCCCCGTGGTTTCTTGTACATCCGTGAAATTTGGCCAGGTTATGCAGTTTGCATTGCTGCACAATTGCACCTGCCTAGCTCGGCAACGATTGCAAACATTCAGGCGTGGCACCCAGATAGGCTGGTCAACGTAGGACACTGCCAGCGGACTGGGTATATCTGCTTCCCGTTCTTCTCACCTGAGTGCTACTGATTGCAGCTTTGACGGCTACACTCTACTCAACCAGAGCAGTAAGTTTAACCTCTACTTATGGCACTTTGTGAAAGTGTTGAGAACTAGAGCTCAGTTGTTTGGCACGCCACCACTGTCCATCCAACACTATGGACGGCACTGCCTACATCTGGCTCTAATTAGTCCACGGTTGTTTTCAGCCGAATGACCTTGGCCGGGGACACTCAGAATGATGTTCTGAGTTATTGCAACATAGGAGCGTTTCACTGCTTTCAAGGCTTCTCAGGAAGAATTCCGGAATCTTGCTGCCGGCAGGCCTCCGGCAGTTCCGGGTGAACATCTCCTTGTAAATCCCCCGTGGTTTCTTGTACACCCGTGATATTTGGCCAGGTTATGCAGTTTGCATTGCTGCACAATTGTGCCTGCCTAGCTCTGCCTCGCTTGCAAACATTCACGTGTCGCAGCCAGATAGGCTGGTCCCCATAGGACACTGCCAGCGCACTGGGTATATCTGCTTCCCATTCTTCTCACCTGACTGCTACTGATTCCATCTTTGACGGCTACACTCTACTCAATCGGCGCAGTAAGTTGAACCTCAACTTATGGCACTTTGTGAAAGTGATGAGAACTAGAGCTCAGTTGTTTTGCACGCCACCACTCTACATCCAGCACTATGGACGGCACTGCCTACATCTGGCTCTAATTAGTCCACGGTTGGGTTCATCCGAATGACCTCTGCCGGGAACACTCAGAATGAGGTTCTGAGTTATTGCAACATAGGAGCATTTCACTGCTTTCAAGGCTTCTCAGGAAGAATTCCGGAATCTTGCTGCCGCCAGGCCTCCAGCTGTTCCGGGTGAACATCTCCTTGTAAATCCCCCGTGGTTTCTTGTACATCCGTGAAATTTGGCCAGGTTATGCAGTTTGCATTGCTGCACAATTGCGCCTGCCTACCTCGGCCGCGGTTGCAAACATTTAGTCGTGGCAGCCAGATAGGCTGGTCCCCGTAGGACACTGCCAGCGGACTGGGTATATCTGCTTCCCGTTCTTCTCACCTGAGTGCTACTGATTCCAGCTTTGACGGCTACACTCTACTCAACCGGAGCAGTAAGTTGAACCTCAACTTAGGGCACTTTGTGAAACTGTTGAGAACTAGAGCTCAGTTGTTTGGCACGCCACCACTCTCCATCCAGCCCTATGGACGGCACTGCCTACATCTGGCTCTAATTAGTCCACGGTTGTGTTCAGCCGAATGGCCTCTGCCTGGAACACTCAGAATGAAGTTCTGAGTTATTGCAACATAGGAGCGTTTCACTGCTTTCAAGGCTTCTCAGGAAGAATTCTGGAATCTTGCTGCCGGCAGGCCTCCGGCTATTCCGGGTGAATATCTCCTTGTAAATCCCCCGTGGTTTCTTGTACACCCTTGAAATTTGGCCAGGTTATACAGTTTGTATTGCTGCACAATTCCGCCTACTTAGCTCGGCCGCGCTTGCAAACATTCAGGCGTGGCAGCCAGATAGTCTAGTCCCCGTAGGACACTGCCAGCGGACTTGCTATATCTGCTTCACGTTCTTCTCACCTGAGTGCTACTGATTCCAGCTTTGACCGCTACACTCTACTCAACCGGAGCAGTAAGTTGAACCTCAACTTATGGAATTTTGTGAAAGTGATGAGAACTAGAGCTCAGATGTTTGGCACGCCACCACTGTCCATCCAGCACTATGGACGGCACTGCCTACATCTGGCTCTAATTAGTCCACGGTTGTGTTCAGCCGAATGACCTCTGCCGGGAACACTCAGAATGAGGTTCTTAGTTATTGCAACATAGGAGCGTTTCACTGCTTTCAAGGCTTCTCAGGAAGAATTCCGGAATCTTGCTGCCGGCAGGCCTCCAGATGTTCCGGGTGAACATGTCTTTGTAAATCCCCCGTGGTTTCTTGTACATCCGTGAAATTTGGCCAGGTTATGCAGTTTGCATTGCTGCACAATTCCGCCTGCTTAGCTCGGCCGCCCTTGCAAACATTCAGGCGTGGCAGCCAGATAGGCTAGTCCCCGTAGGACACTGCCAGCGGACTGGCTATATCTGCTTCACGTTCTTCTCACCTGAGTGCTACTGATTCCAGCTTTGACCGCTACACTCTACTCAACCGGAACCGTAAGTTGAACCTCAACTTATGGCACTTTGTGAAACTGTTGAGAACTAGAGCTCAGTTGTTTGGCACGCCACCACTGTCCATCCAGCACTATGGACTGCACTGCCTACATCTGGCTCTAATTAGTCGACTGTTGTGTTCAGCTGAATGACCTCTGTCGGGAACACTCAGAATGATGTTCTGAGTTATTGCAACATAGGAGCGTTTCACTGCTTTCAAGGCTTCTCAGGAAGAATTTCGGAATCTTTCTGTCGGCAGGCCTCCAGCAGTTCCGGGTGAACATCTCCTTGTAAATCCCCCGTGGTTTCTTGTACATCCGTGAAATTTGGCCAGGGTATGCAGTTTGCATTGCTGCACAATTGCGCCTGCCTACCTCGGCCACGGTTGCAAACATTCAGGCGTGGCAGCCAGATAGGCTGGTCCCCGTAGGACACTGCCAGCGGACTGGGTATATCTGCTTCCCGTTCTTCTCACCTGAGTGCTACTGATTCCAGCTTTGACCGCTACACTCTTCTCAACCGGAGCCGTAAGTTGAACCTCAACTTAGGGAACTTTGTGAAACTGTTGAGAACTAGAGCTCAGTTGTTTGGCACGCCGCCACTGTCCATCCAGCACTATGGACGGCACTGCCTACATCTGGCTCTAATTAGTTCACGGTTGTGTTTAGCCGAATGACCTCTGCCGGGAACACTCAGAATGAGGTTCTGAGTTATTGCAACATAGGAGCGTTTCACTGCTTTCAAGGCTTCTCAGGAAGAATTCCGGAATCTTGCTGCCGGCAGGCCTCCGGCTGTTCCGGGTGAACATCTCCTTGTAAATCCCCCGTGGTTTCTTGTACACCCGTGAAATTTGGACAGGTTATGCAGTTTGCATTGCTGCACAATTGCGCCAGCTTAGCTCGGCCGCGGTTGCAAACATTCAGGCGTGGCAGCCAGATAGGCTGGGCCCATAGGACTCTGCCAGCGGACTGGGTATATCTGCTTCCGGTTCTTCTCACCTGAGTGCTACTGATTCCAGCTTTGACGGCTACACTCGACTCAACCGGAGCAGTTAGTTGAAACTCAACTTATGGTACTTTGTGAAACTGTTGAGAACTAGAGGTCAGGTGTTTGGCACGCCACCACTGTCCATCCAGTACTATGGAAGACATTGCCTACATCTGGCTCTAATTAGTCCACGGTTGTGTTCAGCCGAATGACCTCTGCCGGGAACACTCAGAATGAGGTTCTGAGTTATTGCAACATAGGAGCGTTTCACTGCTTTCAAGGCTTCTCAGGAAGAATTCCGGAATCTTGCTGCCGGCAGGCCTCCGGCTGTTCCGGGTGAACATCTCCTTGTAAATCCCCCGTGGTTTCTTGTACACCCGTCAAATTTGGCCAGGTTATGCAGTTTGCATTGCTGCACAATTGCGCCTGCCTAGCTCGGCCGCGGTTACAAACATTCAGGCGTGGGAGCCAGATAGGCTGGTCCCGGTACGACACTTCCTGCGGACTGGGTATATCTGCTTCCCGTTCTTCTCACCTGAGTGCTGCTGATTCCAGCTATTACGGCTACACTCTACTCAACCGGAGCATTAAGTTGAACCTCAACTTATGGCACATTGTGAAAGTGTTGAGCACTAGAACTCAGTTGTTTGGCACGCCACCACTGTCCAGCCAGCACTATGCACCGCACTGCCTACATCTGGCTCTAATTAGGCCACGGTTGTGTTCAGCCGAATGACCTCTGCCGGGAACACTCAGAATGAGGTTCTGAGTTATTGCAACATAGGAGCGTTGCACTGGTTTCACGGCTTCTGAGGAAGAATTCCGGAATCTTGCTGCCGGCAGGCCTCGGGCTGTTCCGGGTGAACATCTCCTTGTAAATCCCCCGTGGTTTCTTGTACACCCCTGAAATTTGGACAGGTTATGCAGTTTGCATTGCTGCACAATTGCGCCAGCCTAGCTCGGCCGCGGTTGCAAACATTCAGGCGTGGCAGCCAGATAGGCTGGTCCCCGTAGGACACTGCCAGCGGACTGGGTATATCTTCTTCCCGTTCTTCTCACCTGAGTGCTACTGATTCCAGCTTTGACGGCTACACTCTACTCAACCGGAGCAGTAAGTTGAACCTCAACTGATGGCACTTTGTGAAACTGTCGAGAACTAAGCTCAGTTGTTTGACACGCCACCACTGTCCATCCAGCACTATGGACGGCACTGCCTACATCTGGCTCTAATTAGTCCACGATTGTGTTCAGCCGAATGACCTCTACCGGGAATACTCAGAATGAGGTTCTGAGTTATTGCAACATAGGATCGTTTCACTGCTTTCAAGGCTTCTCAGGAAGAATTCCGGAATCTTGCTGCCGGCAGGCCTCTGGCTGTTCCGGGTGAACATCTCCTTGTAAATCCCACGTGGTTTCTTGTACACCCGTGAAATTTGGCCAGGTTATGCAGTTTGCATTGCTGCACAATTGCGCCTGACTACCTCAGCCTCGGTTGCAAACATTCAGGCGTGGCAGCCAGATAGAATGGCCCCCATCGGACACTACCAGCATACTGGGTATATCTGCTTCCCGTTCTTCTCACCTGAGTGCTACTGATTCCACCTTTGACGGCTACACTCTACTCAACCGGAGCAGTAAGTTGAACCTCAACTTATGGAATTTTGTGAAAGTGATGATCACTAGAGCTCAGTTGTTTGGCACGCCACCACTGTCCATCCAGCACTATGGACGGCACTGCCTACATCTGGCTCTAATTAGTCCACGGTTGTGTTCTGCCGAATGACCTCTGCCGGGAACACTCAGAATGAGGTTCTGAGGTATTGCAACATAGGAGCGTTTCACTGCTTTCAAGGCTTCTCAGGAAGAATTCCGGAATCTTGCTGCCGGCAGGCCTCCGGGTCTTCCGGGTGAACATGTCCTTGTAAATCCCCCGTGGTTTCTTGTACATCCGTGAAATTTGCCCAGGTTATGCAGTTTGCATTGCTGCACAATTCCGCCTGCTTACCTCGGCCGCGCTTTCAAACATTCAGGCGTGGCAGCCAGATAGGCTAGTCCCCGTAGGACACTGCCTGCGGACTGGCTATATCTGCTTCACGTTCTTCTCACCTGAGTGCTACTGATTCCAGCTTTGACCGCTACACTCTACTCAACCGGAGCCGTAAGTTGAACCTCAACTTAGGGCACTTTGTGAAACTGTTGAGAACTAGAGCTCAGTTGTTTGGCACGCCACCACTGTCCATCCAGCACTATGGACGGCACTGCCTACATCTGGCTCTAATTAGTCCACGGTTGTTTTCAGCTGAATGACCTCTGTCGGGAACACTCAGAATGATGTTCTGAGTTATTGCAACATAGGAGCGTTTCACTGCTTTCAAGGCTTCTCAGGAAGAATTCCGGAATCTTGCTGCCGGCAGGCCTCCGGCTCTTCCGGGTGAACATCTCCTTGTAAATCCCCCGTGGTTTCTTGTACATCCGTGAAATTTGGCCAGGTTATGCAGTTTGCATTGCTGCACAATTGCGCCTGCCTACCTCGGCCGCGGTTGCAAACATTCAGGCGTGGCAGCCAGATAGGCTGGTCCCCGTAGGACTCTGCCAGCCGACTGGGTATATCTGCTTCCCGTTCTTCTCACCTGAGTGCTACTTATTCCAGCTTTGACGGCTACACTCTACTCAACCGGAGCAGTAAGTTGAACCTCTACTTATGGCACCTTGTGAAACGGTTGAGAACTAGAGCTCAGTTGTTTGGCACGCCACCACTGTCCATCCAGCACTATGGACGGCACTGCCTACTTCTGGCTCTAATTAGTCCACGGTTGTGTTCAGCCGAATGACCTTGGCCGGGGACACTCAGAATGATGTTCTGAGTTATTGCAACATAGGAGCGTTTCACTGCTTTCAAGGCTTCTCAGGAAGAATTCCGGAATCTTGCTGCCAGCAGGCCTCCGGCAGTTCCGGGTGAACATCTCCTTGTAAATCCCCCGTGGTTTCTTGTACACCCGTGACATTTGGCCAGGTTATGCAGTTTGCATTGCTGCACAATTGTGCCTGCCTAGCTCGGCCGCGGTTGCAAACATTCACGTATCACAGCCAGATAGGCTGGTCCCCATAGGACACTGCCAGCGGCCTGGGTATATCTGCTTCCCGTTCTTCTCACCTGAGTGCTACTGATTCCAGCTTTGACAGCTACACTCTACTCAACCGGAGCAGTAAGTTGAACCTCAACTTATGGCACTTTGTGAAACTGTTGAGAACTAGAACTCAGTTGTTTGGCACGCCACCACTGTCCATCCAGCACTATGGACGGCACTGCCTACATCTGGCTCTAATTAGTCTATGTTTGTGTTCAGCCGAATGACCTCTGCCGGGAACACTCAGAATGAGGTTCTGACTTATTGCAACATAGGAGCGTTTCACTGCTTTCAAGGCTTCTCAGGAAGAGTTCCGGAATCATGCTGCCCGCCGGCGTCCGGCTGTTCCGGGTGAACATCTCCTTGTAAATCCCCCGTGGTTTCTTGTACATCCGTGAAATTTGGCCAGGTTATGCAGTTTGCATTGCTGCACAATTGCGCCTGCCTAGCTCAGCCACGGTTGCAAACATTCAGGCGAGGCAGCCAGAGAGGCTGGTCCCCGTAGTACACTGCCAGCGGACTGGGTATATCTGCTTCCCGTTCTTCTCACCTGAGTGCTACTGATTCCACCTTTGACGGCTACACTCTACTCAACTGGAGCAGTAAGTTGAACCTCTACTTATGGAATTTTGTGAAAGTGATGAGAACTAGAGCTCAGTTGTTTGGCACGCCACCACTGTCCATCCAGCACTATGGACGGCACTGCCTACATCTGGCTCTAATTAGTCCACGGTTGTGTTCAGCCGAATGACCTCTGCCGGGAACACTCAGAATGAGGTTCTGAGTTATTGCAACATAGGAGCGTTTCACTGCTTTCAAGGCTTCTCAGGAAGAATTCCGGAATCTTGCTGCCAGCAGGCCTCCGGCTGTTCCGGGTGAACATCTCCTTGTAAATCACCCGTGGTTCGTTGTACACCCGTGAAATTTGGCCAGGTTATGCAGTTTAAATTGCTGCACAATTGCGCCTGCCTAGCTCGGCCGCGGTTGCAAACATTCAGGCGTGGCAGCCAGATAGGCTGGTCCCCGTAGTACACTGCCAGCGGACTGGGTATATCTGCTTCCCGTTCTTCTCACCTGAGTGCTACTGATTCCAGCTTTGACGGCTACACTCTACTAAACCGGAGCAGTAAGTTGAACCTCCACTCATGGCACTTTGTGAAAGCGATGAGAACTAGAGCTCAGTTGTTTGGCACGCCACCACTGTCCATCCAGCACTATGGACGGCACTGCCTACATCTGGCTCTAATTAGTCCATGGTTGTGTTCAGCCGAATGACCTCTGCCGGGAACACTCAGAATGAGGTTCTGAGTTATTGCAACATAGGAGCGTTTCACTTCTTTCAAGGCTTCTCAGGAAGAATTCCGGAATCTTGCTGCCGGCAGGCCTCCGGCTCTTCCGGGTGAACCTCTCCTTGTCAATCCCCCGTGGTTTCTTGTACACCCGTGAAATTTGGCCAGGTTATGCAGTTTGCATTGCTGCACTATTGCGCCTGCCTAGCTCGGCCGCGGTTGCAAACATTCAGGCATGGCAGCCAGATAGGCTGGTCCCCGTAGGACACTGCCAGCGGACTGGCTATATCTGCTTCCCGTTCTTCTCACCTGAGTGCTACTGATTCCAGCTTTGACGGCTACACACTACTCAACCGGAGCAGTAAGTTGAACCTCAACTTATGGCACTTTGTGAAAGTGATGACAACTAGAGCTCAGTTGTTTGGCACGCCACCACTGTTCATCCAGCACTATGGACGGCACTGCCTACATCTGGCTCTAATTAGTCGACGGTTTAGTTCAGCCGAATGACCTCTGCCGGGAACACTCAGAATGAGGTTCTGAGTTATTGCAACATAGGAGCGTTTCACTGCTTTCAAGGCTTCTCAGGAAGAATTCCGGAATCTTGCTGCCGGCAGGCCTACGGCTGTTCCGGGTGAACATCTCCTTGTAAATCCCCCTTGGTTTCTTGTACACCCGTCAAATTTGGCCAGGTTATGCAGTTTGCATTGCTGCACAATTGCGCCTGCCTAGCTCGACCGCGGTTGCAAACATTCAGGCGTGGCAGCCAGATAGGCTGGTCCTCGTTGGACACTACCAGCGGACTGGGTATATCTGCTTCCCGTTCTCCTCACCTGAGTGCTACTGATTCCAGCTTTGAAGGCTACACACTACTCAACCGGAGCATTAAGTTGAACCTCAAGTTATGGCACTTTGTGAAACTGTTCAGAACTAGAGGTCAGTTGTTTGGCTCGCCACCACTCTACATCCAGCACTATGGACGGCACTGCCTACATCTGGCTCTAGTTAGTCCACGGTTGTGTTCAGCCGAATGACCTTGGCCGGGGACACTCAGAATGATGTTCTGAGTTACTGCAACATAGGAGCGTTTCACTGCTTTCAAGGCTTCTCAGGAAGAATTCAGGAATCTGGCTGCCGGCAGGCCTCCGGCTGTTCGGGGTGAACATCTCCTTGTAAATCCCCCGTGGTTTCTTGTACATCCGTGATATTTGGCCAGGTTATGCAGTTTGCATTGCTGCACAATTCCGCCTGCTTAGCTCGGCCGCGCTTGCCAACATTCAGGCGTGGCAGCCAGATTGGCTAGTCCCCGTAGGACACTGACAGCGGACTGGCTATATCTGCTTCACGTTCTTCTCACCTGAGTGCTACTGATTCCATCTTTGACCGCTACACTCTACTCAACCGGAGCCGTAAGTTGAACCTCAACTTAGGGCACTTTGTGAAACTGTTGAGAACTAGAGCTCAGTTGGTTGGCACGCCACCACTGTCCATCCAGCACTATGGACCGCACTGCCTACATCTGGCTCTAATTAGTCCACGGTTGTTTTCAGCTGAATGACCTCTGACGGGAACACTCAGAATGAGGTTCTGAGTTATTGCAACATAGGAGCGTTTCATTGCTTTCAAGGCTTCTCAGGAAGAATTCCGGAATCTTGCTGCCAGCAGGCCTCCGGCTCTTCCGGGTGAACATCTCCTTGAAATCCCCCGTGGCTTCTTGTACATCCGTGAAATTTGGCCAGGTTATGCAGTTTGCATTGCTGCACAATTGCGCCTGCCTAGCTCGGCCGCGGTTGCAAACATTCAGGCGTGGCAGCCAGATAGGTTGGTCCCCGTAGGACACTGCCAGCGGACTGGGTATATCTGCTTCCCGTTCTTCTCACCTGAGTGCTACTGATTCCAGCTTTGACCGCTACACTCTACTCAACCGGAGCAGTAAGTTGAACCTCAACTTATGGCACTTTGTGAAAGTGATGAGAACTAGAGTTCAGTTGTTTGGCACGCCACCACTGTCCATCCAGCACTATGGACGGCACTGCCTACATCTGGCTCTAATTAGTCCACGGTTGTGTTCAGCCGAATGACCTCTGCCGGGAACACTAAAATGAGGTTCTGAGTTATTTCAACATAGGAGCGTTTCACTGCTTTCAAGGCTTCTCAGGAAGAATTCCGGAATCTTGCTGCCGGCAGGCCTCCGGCAGTTCCGGGTGAACATCTCCTTGTAAATCCCCCGTGGTTTCTTGTACACCCGTGAAATTTGGCCAGGTTATGCAGTTTGAATTGCTGCACAATTGGCCCTGCCTAGCTCGGCCGCGGTTGCAAACATTCAGGCGTGGCAGCCAGAGAGCCTGGTCCCCGTAGGACACTGCCAGCGGACTGGGTATATCTGCTTCCCGTTCTTCTCACCTGAGTGCTACTGATTCCAGCTTTGACGGCTACACTCTACTCAACCGGAGCAGTAAGTTGAACCTCAACTTAGGGCACTTTGTGAAACTGTTGAGAACTAGAGCTCAGTTGTTTGGCACGCCACCACTCTCCATCCAGCCCTATGGACGGCACTGCATACATCTGGCTCTAATTAGTCCACGGTTGTGTTCAGCCGAATGACCTCTGTCTGGAACACTCAGAATGAGGTTCTGAGTTATTGCAACATAGGAGCGTTTCACTGCTTTCAAGGCTTCTCAGGAAGAATTCTGGAATCTTGCTGCCGGCAGGCCTCCGGCTGTTCCGGGTGAACATCTCCTTGTAAATCCCCCGTGGTTTCTTGTACACCCTTGAAATTTGGCCAGGTTATACAGTTTGTATTGCTGCACAATTCCGCCGGCTTAGCTCGGCCGCGCTTGCAAACATTCAGGCGTGGCAGCCAGATAGGCTAGTCCCCGTAGGACACTGCCAGCGGACTGGCTATATCTGCTTCACGTTCTTCTCACCTGAGTGCTACTGATTCCAGCTTTGACCGCTACACTCTACTCAACCGGAGCCGTAAGTTGAACCTCAACTTAGGGCACTTTGTGAAACTGTTGAGAACTAGAGCTCAGTTGTTTGGCACGCCACCACTCTCCATCCAGCACTATGGACGGCACTGCCTACATCTGGCTCTATTTAGTCCACGGTTGTGTTCAGCTGAATGACCTCTGCCGGAAACACTCAGAATGAGGTTCTGAGTTATTGCAACATAGGAGTGTTTCACTGCTTTCAAGGCTTCTCAGGAAGAATTCCGGAATCTTGCTGCCGGCAGGCCTCCGGCTCTTCCGGGTGAACATCTCCTTGTAAATCCCCCGTGGTTTCTTGTACATCCGTGAAATTTGGCCAGGTTATGCAGTTTGCATTGCTGCACAATTGCGCCTGCCTACCTCGGCCACGGTTGCAAACATTCAGGCGTGGCAGCCAGATAGGCTGGTCCCCGTAGGACACTGCCAGCAGACTGGGTATATCTGCTTCCCGTTCTTCTCACCTGAGTGCTACTGATTCCAGCTTTGACGGCTACACTCTTCTCAACCGGAGCAGTAAGTTTAACCTCTACTTATGGCACTTTGTGAAACTGTTGAGAACTAGAGCTCAGTTGTTTGGCAAGCCACCACTGTGCATCCAGCACTATGGACGGCACTGCCTACATCTGGCTCTAATTAGTCCACGGTTGTGTTCAGCCGAATGACCTCGGCCGGGGACACTCAGAATGATGTTCTGAGTTATTGCAACATAGGAGCGTTTCACTGCTTTCAAGGCTTCTCAGGAAGAATTCCGGAATCTTACTGCCGGCAGGCCTCTGGCAGTTCCGGCCGAACATCTCCTTGTAAATCCCCCGTGGTTTCTTGTTCACCCGTGATATTTGGCCAGGTTATGCAGTTTGAATTGCTGCACAATTGTGCCTGCCTAGCTCGGCCGCGGTTGCAAACATTCAGGTGTGGCAGCCAGATAGGCTGGTCCCCGTAGGACACTGCCAGCGGACTGGGTATATCTGCTTCCCGTTCTTCTCCCCTGAGTGCTACTTATTACATCTTTGACGGCTACACTCTACTCCACCGGAGCAGTAAGTTGAACCTCAACTCATGGCACTTTGTGAAACTGTTGAGAACTAGAGCTCAGTTGTTTGGCACGCCACCACTGTCCATCCAGCACTATGGACGGCACTGCTTACATCTGGCTCTAATTAGTCCACGGTTGTGTTCAGCCAAATGACCTCTGCCTGGAACACTCAGAATGAGGTTCTGAGTTATTGCAACATAGGAGCGTTTCACTGCTTTCAAGGCTTCTCAGGAAGAATTCTGGAATCTTGCTGCCGGCAGGTCTCCAGCTGTTCCGGGTGAACATCTCCTTGTAAATCCCCCGTGATTTCTTGTACATCCGTGAAATTTGGCCAGGTTATGCAGTTTGCATTGCTGCACAATTGCGCCTGCCTACCTCGGCCGCGGTTGCAAACATTCAGGCGTGGCACCCAGATAGGCTAGTCCACGTAGGACACTGCCAGCGGACTAGCTATATCTGCTTCAGGTTCTTCTCACCTGAGTGCGACTGATTCCAGCTTTGACCGCTACACTCTACTCAACCGGAGCCGTAAGTTGAACCTCAACTTAGGGCACTTTGTGAAACTGTTGAGAACTAGAGCTCAGTTGTTTGGCACGCCGCCACTCTCCATCCAGCACTATGGACGGCACTGCCTACATCTGGCTCTAATTAGTCCACGGTTGTGTTCAGCTGAATGACCTCTGTCGGCAACACTCAGAATGATGTTCTGAGTTATTGCAACATAGGAGCGTTTCACTGCTTTCAAGGCTTCTCAGGAAGAATTCCGGAATCTTGCTGCCGGCAGGCCTCATGCTCTTCCGGGAGAACATCTCCTTGTAAATCCCCCGTGGTTTCTTGTACATCCGTGAAATTTGGCCAGGTTATGCAGTTTGCATTGCTGCACAATTGCGCCTGCCTACCTCGGCCGCGGTTGCAAACATTCACGTGTCACAGCCAGATAGGCTGGTCCCCGTAGGACACTGCCAGCGGACTGGGTATATCTGCTTCCCGTTCTTCTCACCTGAGTGCTACTGATTCCAGCTTTGACGGCTACACTCTACTCAATCGGCGCAGTAAGTTGAACCTCAACTTATGGCACTTTGTGAAAGTGATGAGAACTAGAGCTCAGTTGTTTGGCACGCCACCACTGTCCATCCAGCACTATGGACGGCACTGACTACATCTGGCTCTAATTAGTCCACGGTTGTGTTCAGCTGAATGACCTCTGCCGGGAACACTCAGAATGAGGTTCTGAGTTATTGCAACATAGGAGCGTTTCACTGCTTTCAAGGCTTCTCAGGAAGAATTCCGGAATCTTGCTGCCGGCAGGCCTCCGGCTGTTCCGGGTGAACATCTCCTTGTAAATCCCCTGTGGTTTCTTGTACATCCGTGAAATTTGGCCAGGCTATGCAGTTTGCATTGCTGCACAATTGTGCCTGCCTAGCTCGGCCGCGGTGGCAAACATTCAGGCGTGGCAGCCAGATAGGCTGGTCCCCGAAGGACACTGCCAATGGACTGGGTATATCTGCTTCCCGTTCTTCTCACCTGAGTGCTACTGATTCCAGCTTTGACGGCTACACTCTACTCAATCGGAGCAGTAAGTTGATCCTCAACTTATGGCACTTTGTGAAAGTGATGATAACTAGAGCTCAGTTGTTTGGCATGCCACCACTGTCCATCCAGCACTATGGACGGCACTGCCTACATCTGGCTCTAATTAGTCCACGGTTGTGTTCAGCCGAATGACCTCTGCCGGGAACACTCAGAATGAGGTTCTGAGTTATTGCAACATAGGAGCGTTTCACTGCTTTCAAGGCTTCTCAGGAAGAATTCTGGACTCTTGCTGCCGGCAAGCCTCCGGCTGTTCGGGGTGAACATCTCCTTGTAAATCCACCGTGGTTTCTTGTACACCAGTGAAATTTGGCCAGGTTATACAGTTTGCATTGCTGGACAATGCCGCCTGCTTAGCTCGGCCCCGCTTGCAAACATTCAGGCGTGGCAGCCAGACAGGCTAGTCCCCGTAGGACACTGCCAGCGGACTGGCTATATCTGCTTCACGTTCTTCTCACCTGAGTGCTACTGATTCCAGCTTTGACCGCTACACTCTACTCAACCGGACCCGTAAGTTGAACCTCAACTTAGGGCACTTTGTGAAACTGTTGAGAACTAGAGCTCAGTTGTTTGGCACGCCACCACTGTCCATCCAGCGCTATGGACGGCACTGCCTACATCTGGCTCTAATTAGTCCACGGTTGTGTTCAGCTGAATGACCTCTGCCGGGAACACTCAGAATGAGGTTCTGAGTTATTGCAACATAGGAGCGTTTCACTGCTTTCAAGGCTTCTCAGGAAGAATTCCGGAATCTTGCTGCCGGCAGGCCTCCGGCTCTTCCGGGTGAACATCTCCTTGTAAATCCCCCGTGGTTTCTTCTACATCCGTGAAATTTGGCCAGGTTATGCAGTTTGCATTGCTGCACAATTGCGCCTGCCTAGCTCGGCCGCGGTTGCAAACATTCAGGCGTGGCAGCCACATAGGCTGGTCCCCGTAGGACACTGCCAGCGGACTGGGTATATCTGCTTCCCGTTCTTCTCACCTGAGTGCTACTGATTCCAGCTTTGACGGCTACACTCGACTCAACCGGAGCAGTAAGTTGAACCTCTACTTAGGGCACTTTGTGAAACTGTTGAGAACTAGAGCTCAGTTGGTTGGCACGCCACCACTATCCATCCAGCACTATGGACGGCACTGCCTACATCTGGCTCTAATTAGTCCATGGTTGTGTTCAGCCGAATCAACATTGCCGGGAACACTCAGAATGAGGTTCTGAGTTATTGCAACATAGGAGCGTTTCACTGCTTTCAAGGCTTCTCAGGAAGAATTCCGGAATCTTGCTGCCCGCCGGCGTCCGGCAGTTCCGGGTGAACATCTCCTTGTAAATCCCCCGTGGTTTCTTGTACACCCGTGAAATTTGGCCAGGTTATGCAGTTTGCATTGCTGCACAATTTCGCCTGCATTGCTCGGCCTGGGTTGCAAACATTCAGGCGTGGCAGCCACATAGGCTGGTCCCCGTAGGACACTGACAATTGACTGGGTATATCTGCTTCCAGTTCTTCTCACCTGAGTGCTACTGATTCCAGCTTTGACGGCTACACTCTACTCAACCGGAGCCGTAAGTTGAACCTCAACTTAGGGCACTTTGTGAAACTGTTGAGAACTAGAGCTCAGTTGTTTGGCACGCCACCACTGTCCATCCAGCACTATGGACGGCACTGCCTACATCTGGCTCTAATTAGTCCACGGTTGTGTTCAGCTGAATGACCTCTGCCGGGAACACTCAGAATGAGGTTCTGAGTTATTGCAACATAGGAGCGTTTCACTGCTTTCAAGGCTTCTCAGGAAGAATTCCGGAATCTTGCTGCCGACAGGCCTCCGGCTGTTCTGGGTGAACATCTCCTTGTAAATCCCCCGTGGTTTCTTGTACATCCGTGAAATTTGGCCAGGTTATGCAGTTTGCATTGCTGCACAGTTGCGCCTGCTTACCTCGGCCGCGGTTGCAAACATTCAGGTGTGGCAGACAGATAGCCTGGTCCCCGTGGGACACTGTCAGCGGACTGGGTATATCTGCTTCCCGTTCTTCTCACATGAGTGCTACTGATTCCAGCTTTGACGGCTACAGTCTACTCAACCGGAGCAGTAAGTTGAACCTCTACTTATGGCACTTTGTGAAAGTGTTGAGAACTAGAGCCCAGTTGTTTGGCACGCCACCACTCTCCATCCAGCACTATGGACGGCACTGCCTACATCTGGCTCTAATTAGTCCACGGTTGTGTTCAGCCGAATGACCTCTGCCGGGGACACTCAGAATGATGTTCTGAGTTATTGCAACATAAGAGCGTTTCACTGCTTTCAAGGCTTCTCAGGAAGAGTTCCGGAATCTTGCTGCCCGCCGGCATCCGTCTGTTCCGGGTGAACATCTCCTTGTAAATCCCCCGTGGTTTCTTGTACACCCGGGAAATTTGGCCAGGTTATGCAGTTTGCATTGCTGCACAATTTCGCCTGCCTAGCTCGGCCGCGGTTGCAAACATTCAGGCGTGGCAGCCAGATAGGCTGGTCCCCGTAGGACACTGCCAGCGGACTGGGTATATCTGGTTCCCGTTCTTCTCACCTGAGTACTACTGATTCAAGCTTTGACCGCTACACTCTACTCAACCGGAGCAATAAGTTGAACCTCAACTTATGGCACTTTGTGAAAGTGAGGAGAACTAGAGCTCAGTTGTTTGGCACGCCACCACTGTCCATCCAGCACTATGGACGGCACTGCCTACAGCTGGCTCTAATTACTCCACGGTTGTGTTCAGCCGAATGACCTCTGCCGGGAACACTCAGAATGAGGTTCTCAGGTATTGCAACAGAGGAGCGTTTCACTGCTTTCAAGGCCTCTCAAGACGAATTCCAGAATCTTGCTGCCGGCAGGCCTCCGGCTGTTCCGGGTGAACATCTCCTTGTAAATCCCCCGTGCTTTCTTGTACACCCGTGAAATTTGGCCAGGTTATGCAGTTTGCATTCCTGCACAATTGCGCCTGCCAAGCTCGGCCGCGGTTGCAAACATTCAGGCGTGGCAGCCAGATAGGCTGGTCCTCGTAGGACACTGCCAATTGACTGGGTATATCTGCTTCCCGTTCTTCTCACCTGAGTGCTACTGATTCCAGCTTTGACGGCTACACTCTACTCAACCGGAGCAGCAAGTTGAACCTCAACTTAGGGCACTTTGTGAAACTGTTGAGAACTAGAGCTCAGTTGTTTGGCACGCCACCACTGTCCATCCAGCACTATGGACTGCACTGCCTACATCTGGCTCTAATTAGTCTACCGTTGTGTTCAGCCGAATGACCTCTGCCAGGAACACTCAGAATGAGGTTCTGAGTTATTGCAACATAGGAGCGTTTCACTGCTTTCAGGGCTTCTCAGGAAGAATTCCGGAATCTTGCTGCCGGCAGGCCTTCTGCTGTTCGGGTGAACATCTCCTTGTAAATCACCGGCGGTTCCTTGTACACCCGTGAAATTTGGCCAGGTTATGCAGTTTGCATTGCTGCACAATTGCGCCTGCCTAGCTCGGACGCGGGTGCAAACATTCAGGCATGGCAGCCGGATAGGCTAGTCCCCGTAGGACACTGCCAGCGGACTGGGTATATCTGCTTCCCGTTCTTCTCACCTGAGTTCTACTGATTCCAGGTTTCACGGCTACACTCTACTCAACCGAAGGAGTAAGTTGAACCTCAACTTAGGGCACTTTGTGAAACTGTTGAGAACTAGAGCTCAGTTGTTTGGCACGCCAACACTGTCCATCCAGAACTATGGATGGCACTGCCTACATCTGGCTCTAATTAGTCCACGGTTGTGTTCAGCTGAATGACCTCTGCCGGGAACACTCAGAAAGAGGTTCTGAGTTATTGCAACATAGGAGCGTTTCACTGCTTTAAAGGCTTCTCAAGAAGAATTCCGGAATCTTGCTGCCACCAGGCCTCCGACAGTTCCGGTGAACATCTCCTTGTAAATCCCCCGTGGATTCTTGTACACCCGTTAAATTTGGCCAGGTTATGCAGTTTGCATTGCTGCACAATTGCGCCTGCCTAGCTCGTACCCGGTTGCAAACATTCAGGCGTGGTAGCTAGATAGGCTGGTCCCCAGAGGACACTGCCAACGGACTGGGTATATCTGCTTCCCGTTCTTCTCACCTGACTGCTACTGATTCCAGGTTTGACCGCTACACTCTACTCAACCGGAGCAGTAAGTTGAACCTCAACTTATGGCACTTTGTGAAAGTTGAGAACTAGAGCTCAGTTGTTTGGCACGCCACCACTCTCCATCCAGGACTATTTACGGCACTGCCTACATCTGGCTCTAATTAGTCCATGTTTGTGTTCAGCCGAATGACCTCTGCCGGGAAAACTCAGAATGAGGTTCTGAGTTATTGCAACATAGGAGCGTTTCACTGCTTTCAAGGCTTCTCAGGAAGAATTCCAGAATCTTGCTGCCCGCAGGCCTCTGGCAGTTCCGGGTGAACATCTCCTTGTAAATCCCCCGTGCTTTCTTGTACACCCGTGAAATTTGGCCAGGTTATGCAGTTTGCATTGCTGCACGATTGCGCCTGCCTAGCTCGGCCGCGGTTGCAAACATTCAGGCATGGCCGCCAAATAGGCTGGTCCCCGTAGGACACTGCCAGCGGACTGGGTATATCTGCTTCCCGTTCTTCTCACCTGAGTGCTACTGATTCCAGCTTTGACGGCTACACTCTACTCAACTGGACCAGTAAGTTGAACCTCAACTGATGGCACTTTGTGAAAGTGTTGAGAACTAGAGCTCTGTTGTTTGGTACGCCACCACTGTCCATCCAGCACTATGGACGGCACTGCCTACATCTGGCTCTAAGTAGTCCATGGTTGTGTTCCGCCGAATGACCTCTGCCGGGAACACTCAGAATGAGGTTCTGAGTTATTGCAACATAGGAGCGTTTCACTGCTTTCAAGGCTTCTCAGGAAGAATTACGGAATCTTGCTGCCGGCAGGCCTCCGGCAGTTCCGGGTGAACATCTCCTTGTAAATCCCCCGTGGTTTCTTGTACACCCGTGAAATTTGGCCAGGTTATGCAGTTTGCATTGTTGCACAATTCCGCCTGCCTAGCTCGGCCGCGGTTGCAAACATTCAGGCATGGAATGCAGATAGGCTAGTCCCCGTAGGACACTGCCAGCGGACTGGGTATATCTGGATCCGGTTCTTCTCACCTGAGTGCTACTGATTCCAGCTTTGACCGCTACACTCTACTCAACCGGAGCAGTAAGTTGAACCTCAACTTATGGCACTTTGTGAAAGTGATGAGAACTAGAGCTCAGTTGTTTGGCACGCCACCACTCTCCATCCAGCACTATGGACGGCACTGCCTACATCTGGCTCTAATTAGTCCACGGTTGTGTTCATCCGAATGACCTCTGCCGGGAACACTCAGAATGAGGTTCTGAGTTATTTCAACATAGGAGCGTTTCACTGCTTTCAAGGCTTCTCAGGAAGAATTCAGGAATCTTGCTGCCGGCAGGCCTCCGGCAGTTCCGGGTAAACATCTCCTTGTAAATCCCCCGTGGTTTCTTGTACACCCGTGAAATTTGGCCAGGTTATGCAGTTTGAATTGCTGCACAATTGCGCCTGCCTAGCTCGGCCGCGGTTGCAAACATTCAGGCGTGGCAGCCAGATAGGCTGGTCCCCGTAGGACACTGCCAGCGGACTGGGTATATCTGCTTCCCGTTCTTCTCAACTGAGTGCTACTGATTCCAGCTTTGACGGCTACACTCTACTCAACCGGAGCAGTAAGTTGAACCTCATCTTATGGCACTTTGTGAAACTGTTGAGAACTAGAGCTCAGTTGTTTGTCAGGCCACCACTCTCCATCCAGCCCTAAGGACGGCACTGCCTACATCTGGCTCTAATTAGTCCACGGTTGTGTTCAGCTGAATGACCTCTGCCGGGAACACTCAGAATGAGGTTCTGAGTTATTGCAACATCGGAGCTTTTCACTGCTTTCAAGGCTTCTCAGGAAGAATTCCGGAATCTTGCTGCCGGCAGGCCTCTGGCTCTTCCGGGTGAACATCTCCTTGTAAATCCCCCGTGGTTTCTTGTACATCCGTGAAATTTGGCCAGGTTATGCAATTTTCATTGCTGCACAATTGCGCCTGCCTAGCTCGGACGCGGTTGCAAACATTCAGGCGTGGCAGCCAGATAGGCTGGTCCCCGTAGGACACTGCCAGCGGACTGGGTATATCTGCTTCCCGTTCTTCTCACCTGAGTGCTACTGATTCCAGCTTTGACGGCTACACTCTACTCAACCGGAGCCGTAAGTTGAACCTCAACTTAGGGCACTTTGTGAAACTGTTGAGAACTAGAGCTCAGTTGTTTGGCACGCCACCACTGTCCATCCAGCACTATGGACTGCACTGCCTACATCCTGCTCTAATTAGTCTACCTTTGTTTTCAGCCGAATGACCTCTACAGGGAAAACTCAGAATGAGGTTCTGAGTTATTGCAACATAGGAGCTTTTCACTGCTTTCAAGGCTTCTCAGGAAGAATTCTGGAATCTTGCTGCCGGCAGGCCTCTGGCTGTTCCGGGTGAACATCTCCTTGTAAATCCCCCGTGGTTTCTTGTACAACCATGAAATTTGGCCAGGTTATGCAGTTTGCATTGCTGCACAATTCCGCCTGCTTAGCTTGGCCGCGTTTGCAAACATTCAGGGGTGGCAGCCAGATAGGCTGGTCCTCGTAGGACACTGCCAGCGGACTGGGTATATCTGCTTCCCGTTCTTCTCACCTGAGTGCTACTGATTCCAGCTTTGACCGCTACACTCTACTCAACCCGAGTAGTAAGTTGATCCTCAACTTTTGGCACTTTGTGAAACCGTTGAGAACTAGAGCTCAGTTGTTTGGCACGCCACGACTGTCCGTCCAGCACTATGGACGGCACTGCCTACATCTGGCTCTAATTAGTCCATGGTTGTGTTCAGCCGAATGACCTCTGCCGGGAACACTAAGAATGAGGTTCTGAGTTATTGCAACATAGGAGCGTTTCACTGCTTTCAGGGCTTCTCAGGAAGAATTCCGGAATCTTGCTGCCGGCAGGCCTCCTGCTGTTCGGGTGAACATCTCCTTGTAAATCACCGGCGGTTCCTTGTACACCCGTGAAATTTGGCCAGGTTATGCAGTTTGCATTGCTGCACAATTGCGCCCGCCCAGCTCGGCCGTGGTTGCAAACATTCAGGCGTGGCAGCCAGATAGGCTGGTCCCTGGAGGACACCGCCAGCGGACTGGGTATATCTGCTTCCCGTTCTTCTCACCTGAGTGCTACTGATTCCAGGTTTGACCGCTACACTCTACTCAACCGGAGCAGTAAGTTGAACCTCAACTTATGGCACTTTGTGAAAGTGATGAGAACTAGAGCTCAGTTGTTTGGCACGCCACCACTGTCCATCCAGCACTATGGACGGCACTGCTTACATCTGGCTCTAATTAGTCCACGGTTGTGTTCAGCCGAATGACCTCTGCCGGGAACACTCAGAATGAGGTTCTGAGTTATTGCAACATAGGAGCGTTTCACTGCTTTCAAGGCTTCTCAGGATGAATTTCGGAATCTTGCTGCCGGCAGGCCTCAGGCAGTTCCGGGTGAACATCTCCTTGTAAATCCCCTTGGTTTCTTGTACACCCGTGAAATTTGACCAGGTTAAGCAGTTTGCATTGCTGCACAATTGCGCCTGCCTAGCTCGGCCGCGGTTGCAAACATTCAGGAGTGGCAGCCAGATAGGCTGTACCCCGTAGGACACTGCCAGCGGACTCGGTATATCTGCTTCCCGTTCTCCTCACCTGAGTGCTACTGATTCCAGCTTTGACGGCTACACACTACTCAACCGGAGCATTAAGTTGAACCTCAAGTTATGGCATTTTGTGAAACTGTTCAGAACTAGAGGTCAGTTGTTTGGCTCGCCACCACTCTACATCCAGCACTATGGACGGCACTGCCTACATCTGGCTCTAGTTAGTCCACGGTTGTGTTCAGCCGAATGACCTCTGCCTGGAACCCTCAGAATGAGGTTCTGAGTTATTGCAACATAGGAGCGTTGCACTGGTTTCACGGCTTCTGAGGAAGAATTCCGGAATCTTGCTGCCGGCAGGCCTCGGGCTGTTCCGGGTGAACATCTCCTTGTAAATCCCCCGTGGTTTCTTGTACACCCCTGAAATTTGGACAGGTTATGCAGTTTGCATTGGTGCACAATTGCGCCAGCCTAGCTCGGCCGCGGTTGCAAACATTCAGGCGTGGCAGCCAGATAGGCTGGTCCCCGTAGGACACTACCAGCATACTGGGTATATCTGCTTCCCGTTCTTCTCACCTGAGTGCTACTGATTCCACCTTTGACGGCTACACTCTCTACTCAACTGTAGCAGTAAATTGAACCTCAACTTATGGCACTTTGTGAAAGTGTTGAGAACTAGACCTCAGTTGTTTGGCATGCCACCACTGTCCATCCAGCACTATGGACGGCACTGCCTACATCTGGCTCTAATTAGTCTATGTTTGTGTTCAGCCGAATGACCTCTGCCGGGAACACTCAGAATGAGGTTCTGACTTATTGCAACATAGGAGCGTTTCACTGCTTTCAAGGCTTCTCAGGAAGAGTTCCGGAATCATGCTGCCCGCCGGCGTCCGGCTGTTCCGGGTGAACATCTCCTTGTAAATCCCCCGTGGTTTCTTGTACATCCGTGAAATTTGGCCACGTTATGCAGTTTGCAATGCTGCACAATTCCGCCTGCCTAGCTCAGCCACGGTTGCAAACATTCAGGCGAGGCAGCCAGAGAGGCTGGTCCCCGTAGTACACTGCCAGCGGACTGGGTATATCTGCTTCCCGTTCTTCTCACCTGAGTGCTACTGATTCCACCTTTGAAGGCTACACTCTACTCAACTGGAGCAGTAAGTTGAACCTCTACTTATGGAATTTTGTGAAAGTGATGAGAACTAGAGCTCAGTTGTTTGGCACGCCACCACTGTCCATCCAGCACTATGGACGGCACTGCCTACATCTGGCTCTAATTAGTCCACGGTTGTGTTCAGCCGAATGACCTCTGCCGGGAACACTCAGAATGAGGTTCTGAGTTACTGCAACATAGGAGCGTTTCACTGCTTTCAAGGCTTCTCAGGAAGAATTCCGGAATCTTGCTGCCAGCAGGCCTCCGGCTGTTCCGGGTGAACATCTCCTTGTAAATCACCCGCGGTTCGTTGTACACCCGTGAAATTTGGCCAGGTTATGCAGTTTAAATTGCTGCACAATTGCGCCTGCCTAGCTCGGCCGCGGTTGCAAACATTCAGGCGTGGCAGCCAGATAGGCTGGTCCCCGTAGTACACTGCCAGCGGACTGGGTATATCTGCTTCCCGTTCTTCTCACCTGAGTGCTACTGATTCCAGCTTTGACGGCTACACTCTACTAAACCGGAGCAGTAACTTGAACCTCCACTCATGGCACTTTGTGAAAGCGATGAGAACTAGAGCTCAGTTGTTTGGCACGCCACCACTGTCCATCCAGCACTATGGACGGCACTGCCTACATCTGGCTCTAATTATTCCATGGTTGTGTTCAGCCGAATGACCTCTGCCGGGAACACTCAGAATGAGGTTCTGAGTTATTGCAACATAGGAGCGTTTCACTTCTTTCAAGGCTTCTCAGGAAGAATTCCGGAATCTTGCTGCCGGCAGGCCTCCGGCAGTTCCGGGTGAACCTCTCCTTGTCAATCCCCCGTGGTTTCTTGTACACCCGTGAAATTTGGCCAGGTTATGCAGTTTGCATTGCTGCACAATTGCGCCTTCGTAGCTCGGCCACGGTTGCAAACATTCAGGCATGGCAGCCAGATAGGCTGGTCCCCGTAGGACACTGCCAGCGGACTGGGTATATCTGCTTCCCGTTCTTCTCACCTGAGTGCTACTGATTCCAGCTTTGACGGCTACACACTACTCAACCGGAGCAGTAAGTTGAACCTCAACTTATGGCACTTTGTGAAAGTGATGACAACTAGAGCTCAGTTGTTTGGCACGCCACCACTGTTCATCCAGCACTATGGACGGCACTGCCTACATCTGGCTCTAATTAGTTGACGGTTTAGTTCAGCCGAATGACCTCTGCCGGGAACACTCAGAATGAGGTTCTGAGTTATTGCAACATAGGAGCGTTTCACTGCTTTCAAGGCTTCTCAGGAAGAATTCCGGAATCTTGCTGCCGGCAGGCCTCCGGCTGTTCCTGGTGAACATCTCCTTGTAAATCCCCCGTGGTTTCTTGTACACCCTTGAAATTTGGCCTGGTTATGCAGTTTGCATTGCTGCACAATTTTGCCTGCCTAGCTCGGCCGCGGTTGCTAACATTCAGGCGTGGCAGCCAGATAGGCTGATCCCCATAGGACACTGCCAGCGGACTGGGTATATCTGCTTCCCGTTCTTCTCACCTGAGTGCTACTGATTCCATGTTTGACGGCTACACTCTACTCAACCCGAGCAGTAAGTTGAACCTCAACTTATGGCACTTTGTGAAAGTGATGAGAACTAGAGCTCAGATGTTTGGCACGCCACCACTGTCCATCCAGCACTATGGACGGCACTGCTTACATCTGGCTCTAATTAGTCCACGGTTGTGTTCAGCCGAATGACCTCTCCCGGGAACACTCAGAATGAGGTTCTTAGTTATTGCAACATAGGAGCGTTTCACTGCTTTCAAGGCTTCTCAGGAAGAATTCCGGAATCTTGCTGCCGGCCGGCCTCCGGCTGTTCCGGGTGAACATGTCTTTGTAAATCCCCCGTGGTTTCTTGTACATCCGTGAAATTTGGCCAGGTTATGCAGTTTGCATTGCTGCACAATTCCGCCTGCTTAGCTCGGCCGCGCTTGCCAACATTCAGGCGTGGCAGCCAGATTGGCTAGTCCCCGTAGGACACTGACAGCGGACTGGCTATATCTGCTTCACGTTCTTCTCACCTGAGTGCTACTGATTCCATCTTTGACCGCTACACTCTCCTCAACCGGAGCCGTAAGTTGAACCTCAACTTAGGGCACTTTGTGAAACTGTTGAGAACTAGAGCTCAGTTGGTTGGCACGCCACCACTGTCCATCCAGCACTATGGACGGCACTGCCTACATCTGGCTCTAATTAGTCCACGGTTGTTTTCAGCTGAATGACCTCTGACGGGAACACTCAGAATGAGGTTCTGAGTTATTGCAACATAGGAGCGTTTCACTGCTTTCAAGGCTTCTCAGGAAGAATTCCGAAATCTTGCTGCCAGCAGGCCTCCGGCTCTTCCGGGTGAACATCTCCTTGAAATCCCCCGTGGCTTCTTGTACATCCGTGAAATTTGGCCAGGTTATGCAGTTTGCATTGCTGCACAATTGCGCCTGCCTAGCTCGGCCGCGGTTGCAAACATTCAGGCGTGGCAGCCAGATAGGTTGGTCCCCGTAGGACACTGCCAGCGGACTGGGTATATCTGCTTCCCGTTCTTCTCACCTGAGTGCTACTGATTCAAGCTTTGACCGCTACACTCTACTCAACCGGAGCAGTAAGTTGAACCTCAACTTATGGCACTTTGTGAAAGTGATGAGAACTAGAGCTCAGTTGTTTGGCACGCCACCACTGTCCATCCAGCACTATGGACGGCACTGCTTACATCTGGCTCTAATTAGTCCACGGTTGTGTTCAGCCGAATGACCTCTGCCGGGAACACTCAGAATGAGGTTCTGAGTTATTTCAACATAGGAGCGTTTCACTGCTTTCAAGGCTTCTCAGGAAGAATTCCGGAATCTTGCTGCCGGCAGGCCTCCGGCAGTTCCGGGTGAACATCTCCTTGTAAATTCCCCGTGGTTTCTTGTACACCCGTGAAATTTGGCCAGGTTATGCAGTTTGAATTGCTGCACAATTGGCCCTGCCTAGCTCGGTCGCGGTTGCAAACATTCAGGCGTGGCAGCCAGATAGCCTGGTCCCCGTAGGACACTGCCAGCGGACAGGGTATATCTGCTTCCCGTTCTTCTCACCTGAGTGCTACTGATTCCAGCTTTGACGGCTACACTCTACTCAACCGGAGCCGTAAGTTGAACCTCAACTTAGGGCACTTTGTGAAACTGTTGAGAACTAGAGCTCAGTTGTTTGGCACGCCACCACTCTCCATCCAGCCCTATGGACGGCACTGCCTACATCTGGCTCTAATTAATCCACGGTTGTGTTCAGCCGAATGACCTCTGTCTGGAACACTCAGAATGAGGTTCTGAGTTATTGCAACATAGGAGCGTTTCACTGCTTTCAAGGCTTCTCAGGAAGAATTCAGGAATCTGGCTTCCGGCAGGCCTCCGGCTGTTCCGGGTGAACATCTCCTTGTAAATCCCCCGTGGTTTCTGTACATCCGTGAAATTTGGCCAGGTTATGCAGTTTGCATTGCTGCACAATTCCGCCTGCTTAGCTCGGCCGCGCTTGCCAACATTCAGGCGTGGCAGCCAGATAGGCTAGTCCCCGTAGGACACTGCCAGCGGACTGGCTATATCTGCTTCACGTTCTTCTCACCTGAGTGCTACTGATTCCATCTTTGACCGCTACACTCTACTCAACCGGAGCCGTAAGTTGAACCTCAACTTAGGGCACTTTGTGAAACTGTTGAGAACTAGAGCTCAGTTGTTTGGCAAGCCACCACTGTCCATCCAGCACTATGGACGGCACTGCCTACATCTGGCTCTAATTAGTCCACGGTTGTTTTCAGCTGAATGACCTCTGACGGGAACACTCAGAATGAGGTTCTGAGTTATTGCAACATAGGAGCGTTTCACTGCTTTCAAGGCTTCTCAGGAAGAATTCCGGAATCTTGCTGCCGGCAGGCCTCCGGCTCTTCCCGGTGAACATCTCCTTGAAATCCCCCGTGGCTTCTTGTACATCCGTGAAATTTGGCCAGGTTATGCAGTTTGCATTGCTGCACAATTGCGCCTGCCTAGCTCGGCCGCGGTTGCAAACATTCAGGCGTGGCAGCCAGATAGGTTGGTCCCCGTAGGACACTGCCAGCGGACTGGGTATAGCTGCTTCCCGTTCTTCTCACCTGAGTGCTACTGATTCCAGCTTTGACGGCTACACTCTTCTCAACCGGAGCAGTAAGTTTAACCTCTACTTATGGCACTTTGTGAAACTGTTGAGAACTAGAGCTCAGTTGTTTGGCAAGCCACCACTGTGCATCCAGCACTATGGACGGCACTGCCTACATCTGGCTCTAATTAGTCCACGGTTGTGTTCAGCCGAATGACCTCGGCCGGGGACACTCAGAATGATGTTCTGAGTTATTGCAACATAGGAGCGTTTCACTGCTTTCAAGGCTTCTCAGGAAGAATTCCGGAATCTTACTGCCGGCAGGCCTCTGGCAGTTCCGGCCGAACATCTCCTTGTAAATCCCCCGTGGTTTCTTGTTCACCCGTGATATTTGGCCAGGTTATGCAGTTTGAATTGCTGCACAATTGTGCCTGCCTAGCTCGGCCGCGGTTGCAAACATTCAGGTGTGGCAGCCAGATAGGCTGGTCCCCGTAGGACACTGCCAGCGGACTGGGTATATCTGCTTCCCGTTCTTCTCCCCTGAGTGCTACTGATTACATCTTTGACGGCTACACTCTACTCCACCGGAGCAGTAAGTTGAACCTCAACTCATGGCACTTTGTGAAACTGTTGAGAACTAGAGCTCAGTTGTTTGGCACGCCACCACTGTCCATCCAGCACTATGGACGGCACTGCCTACATCTGGCTCTAAGTAGTCCATGGTTGTGTTCCGCCGAATGACCTCTGCCGGGAACACTCAGAATGAGGTTCTGAGTTATTGCAACATAGGAGCGTTTCACTGCTTTCAAGGCTTCTCAGGAAGAATTACGGAATCTTGCTGCCGGCAGGCCTCCGGCAGTTCCGGGTGAACATCTCCTTGTAAATCCCCCGTGGTTTCTTGTACACCCGTGAAATTTGGCCAGGTTATGCAGTTTGCATTGTTGCACAATTCCGCCTGCCTAGCTCGGCCGCGGTTGCAAACATTCAGGCATGGAATGCAGATAGGCTAGTCCCCGTAGGACACTGCCAGCGGACTGGGTATATCTGGTTCCGGTTCTTCTCACCTGAGTGCTACTGATTCCAGCTTTGACCGCTACACTCTACTCAACCGGAGCAGTAAGTTGAACCTCAACTTATGGCACTTTGTGAAAGTGATGAGAACTAGAGCTCAGTTGTTTGGCACGCCACCACTCTCCATCCAGCACTATGGACGGCACTGCCTACATCTGGCTCTAATTAGTCCACGGTTGTGTTCATCCGAATGACCTCTGCCGGAAACACTCAGAATGAGGTTCTGAGTTATTTCAACATAGGATCGTTTCACTGCTTTCAAGGCTTCTCAGGAAGAATTCCGGAATCTTGCTGCCGGCAGGCCTCCGGCAGTTCCGGGTAAACATCTCCTTGTAAATCCCCCGAGGTTTCTTGTACACCCGTGAAATTTGGCCAGGTTATGCAGTTTGAATTGCTGCACAATTGCGCCTGCCTAGCTCGGCCGCGGTTGCAAACATTCAGGCGTGGCAGCCAGATAGGCTGGTCCCCGTAGGACACTGCCAGCGGACTGGGTATATCTGCTTCCCGTTCTTCTCACCTGAGTGCTACTGATTCCAGCTTTGACGGCTACACTCTACGCAACCTAAGCAGTAAGTTGAACCTCAACTTATGGCAATTTGTGAAAGTGTTGAGAACTAGAGCTCAGTTATTCGGCATGCCACCACTGTCCATCCAGCACTATGGACGGCACTGCCTACATCTGGCTCTAATTAGTCCACGGTTGTGTTCATCCGAATGACCTCGGCCGGGAACACTCAGAATGAGGTTCTGAGTTATTGCAATATAGGAACGTTTCACTGCTTTCAAGGCTTCTCAGGAAGAATTCCAGAATCTTGCTGCCCGCAGGCCTCCGGCAGTTCCGGGTGAACATCTCCTTGTAAATCCCCCGTGCTTTCTTGTACACCCGTGAAATTTGGCCAGGTTATGCAGTTTGCATTGCTGCACGATTGCGCCTGCCTAGCTCGGCCGCGGTTGCAAACATTCAGGCATGGCCGCCAGATAGGCTGGTCCCCGTAGGACACTGCCAGCGGACTGGGTATATCTGCTTCCCGTTCTTCTCACCTGAGTGCTACTGATTCCAGCTTTGACGGCTACACTCTACTCAACCGGATCAGTAAGTTGAACCTCAACTGATGGCACTTTGTGAAAGTGTTGATAACTAGAGCTCAGTTGTTTGGTACGCCACCACTGTCCATCCAGCACTATGGACGGCACTGCCTACATCTGGCTCTAAGTAGTCCATGGTTGTGTTCCGCCGAATGACCTCTGCCGGGAACACTCAGAATGAGGTTCTGAGTTATTGCAACATAGGAGCGTTTCACTGCTTTCAAGGCTTCTCAGGAAGAATTACGGAATCTTGCTGCCGGCAGGCCTCCGGCAGTTCCGGGTGAACATCTCCTTGTAAATCCCCCGTGGTTTCTTGTACACCCGTGAAATTTGGCCAGGTTATGCAGTTTGCATTGTTGCACAATTCCGCCTGCCTAGCTCGGCCGCGGTTGCAAACATTCAGGCATGGAATGCAGATAGGCTAGTCCCCGTAGGACACTGCCAGCGGACTGGGTATATCTGGTTCCGGTTCTTCTCACCTGAGTGCTACTGATTCCAGCTTTGACCGCTACACTCTACTCAACCGGAGCAGTAAGTTGAACCTCAACTTATGGCACTTTGTGAAAGTGATGAGAACTAGAGCTCAGTTGTTTGGCACGCCACCACTGTCCATCCAGCACTATGGACGGCACTGCCTACATCTGGCTCTAATTAGTCCACGGTTGTGTTCATCCGAATGACCTCTGCCGGAAACACTCAGAATGAGGTTCTGAGTTATTTCAACATAGGATCGTTTCACTGCTTTCAAGGCTTCTCAGGAAGAATTCCGGAATCTTGCTGCCGGCAGGCCTCCGGCAGTTCCGGGTAAACATCTCCTTGTAAATCCCCCGTGGTTTCTTGTACACCCGTGAAATTTGGCCAGGTTATGCAGTTTGAATTGCTGCACAATTGCGCCTGCCTAGCTCGGCCGCGGCTGCAAACATTCAGGCGTGGCAGCCAGATAGGCTGGTCCCCGTAGGACACTGCCAGCGGACTGGGTATATCTGCTTCCCGTTCTTCTCACCTGAGTGCTACTGATTCCACCTTTGACGGCTACACTCTACTCAACCGGAGCAGTAAGTTGAACCTCATCTTATGGCACTTTGTGAAACTGTTGAGAACTAGAGCTCAGTTGTTTGTCACGCCACCACTCTCCATCCAGCCCTAAGGACGGCACTGCCTACATCTGGCTCTAATTAGTCCACGGTTGTGTTCAGCTGAATGACCTCTGCCGGGAACACTCAGAATGAGGTTTTGAGTTATTGCAACATCGGAGCTTTTCACTGCTTTCAAGGCTTCTCAGGAAGAATTCCGGAATCTTGCTGCCGGCAGGCCTCTGGCTCTTCCGGGTGAACATCTCCTTGTAAATCCCCCGTGGTTTCTTGTACATCCGTGAAATTTGGCCAGGTTATGCAATTTTCATTGCTGCACAATTGCGCCTGCCTAGCTCGGACGCGGTTGCAAACATTCAGGCGTGGCAGCCAGATAGGCTGGTCCCCGTAGGACACTGCCAGCGGACTGGGTATATCTGCTTCCCGTTCTTCTCACCTGACTGCTACTGATTCCAGCTTTGACGGCTACACTCTACTCAACCGGAGCCGTAAGTTGAACCTCAACTTAGGGCACTTTGTGAAACTGTTGAGAACTAGAGCTCAGTTGTTTGGCACGCCACCACTGTCCATCCAGCACTATGGACTGCACTGCCTACATCCTGCTCTAATTAGTCTACCTTTCTTTTCAGCCGAATGACCTCTACAGGGAAAACTCAGAATGAGGTTCTGAGTTATTGCAACATAGGAGCGTTTCACTTCTTTCAAGGCTTCTCAGAAAGAATTCCGGAATCTTGCTGCCGACAGGCCTCCGGCTCTTCCGGGTGAATATCTCCTTGTAAATCCCCCGTGGTTTCTTGTACACCCGTGAAATTTGGCCAGGTTATGCAGTTTGCATTGCTGTACAATTGCTCCTGCTTACCTCGGCCGCGGTTGCAAATATTCATGCGTGGCAGCCAGATAGGCTGGTCCCCGTAGGACACTGCCAGCGGACTGGGTATATCTGCTTCCCGTTCTTCTCACCTGAGTGCTACTGATTCCAGCTTTGACGGCTAAACTCTACTCAATCGGGGCAGTAAGTTGAACCTCTACTTATGGCACTTTGTGAAACTGTTGAGAACTAGAGCTCAGTTGTTTGGCACGCCACCACTGTCCATCCAGCACTATGGACGGCACTGCCTACATCTGGCTCTAATTACTCCACGGTTGTGTTCAGCCGAATGACCTCTTCCGGGAACACTCAGAATGAGGTTCTGAGTTATTGCAACATAGGAGAGTTTCACTGCTTTCAAGGCCTCTCAAGACGAATTCCAGAATCTTGCTGCCGTCAGGCCTCCGGCTGTTCCGGGTGAACATCTCCTGGTAAATCCCCCGTGGTTTCTTGTACATCCGTGAAATTTGGCCAGGTTATGCAGTTTGCATTCCTGCACAATTGCGCCTGCCAAGCTCGGCCGCGGTTGCAAACATTCAGTCGTGGAAGCCGGATAGGCTGGTCCCCGTAGGACACTGCCAATTGACTGGGTATATCTGCTTCCCGTTCTTCTCACCTGAGTGCTACTGATTCCAGCTTTGACGGCTACACTCTACTCAACCGGAGCCGTAAGTTGAACCTCAACTTAGGGCACTTTGTGAAACTGTTGAGAACTAGAGCTCATTTGTTTGGCACGCCACCACTGTCCATCCAGCACTATGGACTGCACTGCCTACATCTGGCTCTAATTATTCTACCGTTGTGTTCAGCCGAATGACCTCTCCCGCGAACACTCAGAATGATGTTCTGAGTTATTGCAACATAGGAGCGTTTCACTGCTTTCAAGGCTTCTCAGGAAGAATTCTGGAATCTTGCTGCCGGCAGGCCTCTGGCTGTTCCGGGTGAACATCTCCTTGTAAATCCCCCGTGGTTTCTTGTACAACCATGAAATTTGGCCAGGTTATGCAGTTTGCATTGCTGCACAATTCCGCCTGCTTAGCTCGTCCGCGCTTGCAAACATTCAGGCGTGGCAGCCAGATAGGCTGGTCCTCGTAGGACACTGCCAGCGGACTGGGTATATCTGCTTCCCGTTCTTCTCACCTGAGTGCTACTGATTCCAGCTTTGACCGCTACACTCTACTCAACCCGAGTAGTAAGTTGATCCTCAACTTATGGCACTTTGTGAAACCGTTGAGAACTAGAGCTCAGTTGTTTGGCACGCCACGACTGTCCGTCCAGCACTATGGACGGCACTGCCTACATCTGGCTCTAATTAGTCCATGGTTGTGTTCAGCCGAATGACCTCTGCCGGGAACACTAAGAATGAGGTTCTGAGTTATTGCAACATAGGAGCGTTTCACTGCTTTCAGGGCTTCTCAGGAAGAATTCCGGAATCTTGCTGCCGGCAGGCCTCCTGCTGTTCGGGTGAACATCTCCTTGTAAATCACCGGCGGTTCCTTGTACACCCGTGAAATTTGGCCAGGTTATGCAGTTTGCATTGCTGCACAATTGCGCCCGCCCAGCTCGGCCGTGGTTGCAAACATTCAGGCGTGGCAGCCAGATAGGCTGGTCCCTGGAGGACACCGCCAGCGGACTGGGTATATCTGCTTCCCGTTCTTCTCACCTGAGTGCTACTGATTCCAGGTTTGACCGCTACACTCTACTCAACCGGAGCAGTAAGTTGAACCTCAACTTATGGCACTTTGTGAAAGTGATGAGAACTAGAGCTCAGTTGTTTGGCACGCCACCACTGTCCATCCAGCACTATGGACGGCACTGCTTACATCTGGATCTAATTAGTCCACGGTTGTGTTCAGCCGAATGACCTCTGCCGGGAACACTCAGAATGAGGTTCTGAGTTATTGCAACATAGGAGCGTTTCACTGCTTTCAAGGCTTCTCAGGATGAATTTCGGAATCTTGCTGCCGGCAGGCCTCAGGCAGTTCCGGGTGAACATCTCCTTGTAAATCCCCCGTGGTTTCTTGTACACCCGTGAAATTTGACCAGGTTAAGCAGTTTGCATTGCTGCACAATTGCGCCTGCCTAGCTCGGCCGCGGTTGCAAACATTCAGGAGTGGCAGCCAGATAGTCTGGTCCCCGTAGGACACTGCCAGCGGACTCGGTATATCTGCTTCACGTTCTTCTCACCTGAGTACTACTGATTCCAGCTTTGACCGCTACACTCTACTCAACCGGAGCAGTAAGTTGAACCTCAACTTATGGCACTTTGTGAAAGTGATGAGAACTAGAGCTCAGTTGTTTGGCACGCCACCACTGTCCATCCAGCACTATGGACGGCACTGCCTACATCTGGCTCTAATTAGTCCAAGGTTGTGTTCAGCCGAATGACCTCTGCAGGCAATTCTCAGAATGAGATTCTGAGTTATTGCCACATAGGAGCGTTTCACTGCTTTCAACGCTTCTCAGGAAGAATTCCGGAATCTTGCTGCCGGCAAGCCTCCGGCTCTTCCGGGTGAACATCTCCTTGTAAATCCCCCGTGGTTTCTTGTACACCCGTGAAATTTGGCCAGGTTATGCAGTTTGCATTGCTGCACAATTGCGCCTGCCTAGCTCGGCCGCGGTTGCAAACATTCAGGCATGGCAGCCGGATAGGCTAGTCCCCGTAGGACACTGCCTGCGAACTGGGTATATCTGCTTCCCGTTCTTCTCACCTGAGTTCTACTGATTCCAGGTTTGACGGCTACACTCTACGCAAACTGAGCAGTAAGTTGAACCTCAAATTATGGCACTTTGTGAAAGTGTTGAGAACTAGAGCTCAGTTGTTTGGCATGCCACCACTGTCCATCCAGCACTATGGACGGCACTGCATACATCTGGCTCTAATTACTCCACGGTTGTGTTCTGCCGAATGACCTCTGCCGGGAACACTCAGAATGAGGTTCTGAGTTATTGCAACATAGGAGCGTTTCACTGCTTTCAAGGCTTCTCAGGAAGAGTTCCGGAATATTGCTGCCCGCCGGCGTCCGGCTGTTCCGAGTGAACATCTCCTTGTAAATCCCCCTTGGTTTCTTGTACACCCGTGAAATTTGGCCAGGTTATGCAGTTTGCATTGCTGCACAATTGCGCCTGGCTAGCTCGGCCGCGGTTGCAAACATTCAGGCGTGGCCGCCAGGTAGGCTGGTCCCCGTAGGACACTGCCAGCGGACTGGGTATATCTGCTTCCCGTTCTTTGCACCTGAGTGCTAATTATTCCAGCTTTGACGGCTACACTCTACTCAACCGGATCAGTAAGTTGAACTTCAACTTATGGCACTTTATGGAAGTGATGAGAACTAGAGCTCAGTTGTTTGGCACGCCACCACTGTCCATCCAGCACTGTGGACGGCACTGCCTACATCTGGCTCTAATTAGTCGATGGTTCTGTTCAGCCGAATGACCTCTGCCGCGAACACTCAGAATGAGGTTCTGAGTTATTGCAACATAGGAGCGTTTCACTGCTTTCAAGGCTTCTCAGGAAGAATTCCGGAATCTTGCTGCCGGCAGGCCTCCGGCAGTTCCGGGTGAACATCTCCTTGTAAATCCCCCATGGTTTCTTGTACACCCGTGAAATTTGCCCAGGTTATGCAGTTTGCATTGCTGCACAATTGCGCCTGCCTAGCTCGGCCGCGGTTGCAAACACTCAGGCGTGGCAGCAAGATAGGCTAGTCCCCGTAGGACATTGCCAGCGGAATGGGTATATCTGCTTCCCGTTCTTCTCACCTGAGTGCTACTGATTCCAGGTTTGACCGCTACACTCTACTCAACCGGAGCAGTAAGTTGAACCTCAACTTATGGCACTTTGTGAAAGTGATGAGAACTAGAGCTCAGTTATTCGGCATGCCACCACTGTCCATCCAGCACTATGGACGGCACTGCCTACATCTGGCTCTAATTAGTCCACGGTTGTGTTCATCCGAATGACCTCTGCCGGGAACACTCAGAATGAGGTTCTGAGTTATTGCAATATAGGAACGTTTCAATGCTTTCAAGGCTTCTCAGGAAGAATTCCAGAATCTTGCTGCCCGCAGGCCTCCGGCAGTTCCGGGTGAACATCTCCTTGTAAATCCCCCGTGCTTTCTTGTACACCCGTGAAATTTGGCCAGGTTATGCAGTTTGCATTGCTGCACGATTGCGCCTGCCTAGCTCGGCCGCGGTTGCAAACATTCAGGCATGGCCGCCAGATAGGCTGGTCCCCGTAGGACACTGCCAGCGGACTGGGTATATCTGCTTCCCGTTCTTCTCACCTGAGTGCTACTGATTCCAGCTTTGACGGCTACACTCTACTCAACCGGAGCAGTAAGTTGAACCTCAACTTATGGCACTTTGTGAAACTGTTGAGAACTAGAGCTCAGTTGTTTGGCACGCCACCACGCTCCATCCAGCCCTATGGACGGCACTGCCTACATCTGGCTCTAATTAGTCCACGGTTGTGTTCAGCTGAATGACCTCTGCCGGGAACACTCAGAATGAGGTTCTGAGTTATTGCAACATCGGAGCTTTTCACTGCTTTGAAGGCTTCTCAGGAAGAATTCCGGAATCTTGCTGCTGGCATGCCTCCGGCTCTTCCGGGTGAACATCTCCTTGTAAATCCCCCGTGGTTTCTTGTACATCCGTGAAATTTGGCCAGGTTATGCAATTTTCATTGCTGCACAATTGCGCCTGCCTAGCTCGGACGCGGTTGCAAACATTCAGGCGTGGCAGCCAGATAGGCTGGTCCCCGTAGGACACTGCCAGCGGACTGGGTATATCTTCTTCCCGTTCTTCTCACCTGAGTGCTACTGATTCCAGCTTTGACGGCTACACTCTACTCAACCTTAGCAGTAAGTTGAACCTCTACTTATGGCACTTTGTGAAACTGTTGAGAACTAGAGCTCAGTTGTTTGGCACGCCACCACTGTCCATCCAGCACTGTGGACGGCACTGCCTACATCTGGCTCTATTTAGTCCAAGGTTGTGTTCAGCCGAATGAACTTGGCCGGGGACACTCAGAATGAAGTTCTGAGTTATTGCAACATAGGAGCGTTTCACTGCTTTCAAGGCTTCTCAGGAAGAATTCCGGAATCTTACTGCCGGCAGGCCTCTGGCAGTTCCGGGTGAACATCTCCTTGTAAATCCCCCGTGGTTTCTTGTTCACCCGTGATATTTGGCCAGGTTATGCAGTGTTCATTGCTGCACAATTGTGCCTGCCTAGCTCGGCCGCGGTTGCAAACATTCAGGCGTGGCAGCCAGATAGGCTGGTCCCCGTAGGACACTGCCAATTGACTGGGTATATCTGCTTCCCGTTCTTCTCACCTGAGTGCTACTGATTCCAGCTTTGACGGCTACACTCTACTCAACCGGAGCCGTAAGTTGAACCTCAACTTAGGGCACTTTGTGAAACTGTTGAGAACTAGAGCTCAGTTGTTTGGCACGCCACCACTGTCCATCCAGCACTATGGGCGGCACTGCCTACATCTGGCTCTAATTAGTCCATAGTTGTGTTCAGCCGAATGACCTCTGCCGGGAACACTCAGAATGAGGTTCTGAGTTATTGCAACATAGGAGCGTTTCACTGCTTTCAAGGCTTCTCAGGAAGAATTCCGGAATCTTGCTGACGACAGGCCTCCGGCTCTTCTGGGTGAACATCTCCTTGTAAATCCCCCGTGGTTTCTTGTACATCCGTGAAATTTGGCCAGGTTATGCAGTTTGCATTGCTGCACAATTGCGCCTGCCTAGCTCGCCCGCGGTTGCAAACATTCAGGCGTGGCAGCCAGATAGGCTGGTCCCCGTAGGACACTGCCAGCGGACTGGGTATATCTGGTTCCCGTTCTTCTCACCTGAGTACTACTGATTCAAGCTTTGACCGCTACACTGTACTCAACCGGAGCAGTAAGTTGAACTTCAACTTATGGCACTTTGTGGAAGTGATGAGAACTAGAGCTCAGTTGTTTGGCACGCCACCACTGTCCATCCAGCACTATGGACGGCACTGCCTACATTTGGCTCTAATTAGTCCACGGTTGTGTTCAGCCGAATGAACTCTGCCGGGAACACTCAGAATGAGGTTCTGAGTTATTGCAACATAGGAGCGTTTCACTGCTTTCAAGGCTTCTCAGGAAGAGTTCCGGAATCTTGCTGCCCGCCGGCGTCCGGCTGTTCCGGGTGAATATCTCCTTGTAAATCCCCCTCGGTTTCTTGTACACCCGTGAAATTTGGCCAGGTTATGCAGTTTGCATTGCTGCACAATTGCGCCTGCCTAGCTCGCCCACGGTTGCAAACATTCAGGCGTGGAAGCCAGATAGGCTGGTCCCCGTAGGACACTGCCAGCGGACTGGGTATATCTGCTTCCCGTTCTTCTCACCTGAGTACTACTGATTCAAGCTTTGACCGCTACACTCTACTCAACCGGAGCAGTAAGTTGAACCTCAACTTATGGCACTTTCTGAAAGTGATGAGAACTAGAGCTCAGTTGTTTGGCACGCCACCACTGTCCATCCAGCACTATGGACGGCATTGCCTACATCTGGCTCTAATTACTCCACGGTTGTGTTCAGCCGAATGACCTCTGCCGGGAACACTCAGAATGAGGTTCTGAGTTATTGCAACATAGGAGCGTTTCACTGCTTTCAAGGCCTCTCAAGACGAATTCCAGAATCTTGCTGCCGGCAGGCCTCCGGCAGTTCCTGGTGAACATCTCCTTGTAAATCCCCCGTGGTTTCTTGTACACCCGTGAAATTTGGACAGGTTATGCAGTTTGCATTGCTGCACAATTGCGCCTGCATAGCTCGGACGCGCTTGCAAACATTCAGGCGTGGCAGCCACATAGGCTGGTCCCCGTAGTACACTGCCAGTGGACTGGGTATATCTGCTTCCCGTTCTTCTCACCTGAGTGCTACTGATTCCAGGTTTGACCGCTACACTGTACTCAACCGGAGCAGTAAGTTGAACTTCAACTTATGGCACTTTGTAAAAGTGATGAGAACTAGAGCTCAGTTGTTTGGCACGCCACCACTGTCCATCCAGCACTATGGACGGCACTGCCTACATCTGGCTCTAATTACTCCACGGTTGTGTTCAGCCGAATGACCTCTGCCGGGAACACTCAGAATGAGGTTCTGAGTTATTGCAACATAGGAGCGTTTCACTGTTCTCAAGGCTTCTCAGGAAGAATTCCGGAAGCTTGCTGCCGGCAGGCCTCCGGCTCTTCCGGGTGAACATCTTGTAAATCCCCCGTGGATTCTTGTACACCCGTGAAATTTGGCCAGGTTATACAGTTTGCATTGCTGCACAATTCCGCCTTCTTAGCTCGGCCGCGCTTGCAAACATTCAGGCGAGGCAGCCAGATAGGCTAGTCCCCGTAGGACACTGCCAGCGGACTGGCTATATCTGCTTCACGTTCTTCTCACCTGAGTGCTACTGATTCCAGCTTTGACGGCTACACTCTACTCAACCGGAGCCGTAAGTTGAACCTCAACTTAGGGCACTTTGTGAAACTGTTGAGAACTAGAGCTCAGTTGTTTGGCACGCCACCACTCTCCATCCAGCACTATGGACGGCACTGCCTACATCTGGCTCTAATTAGTCCATGGTTGTGTTCAGCCGAATGACCACTGCCGGAAACACTCAGAATGAGGTTCTGAGTTATTGCAACATAGGAGCGTTTCACTTCTTTCAAGGCTTCTCAGGAAGAATTCCGGAATCTTGCTGCCGACAAGCCTCCGGCTCTTCCGGGTGAATATCTCCTTGTAAATCCCCCGTGGTTTCTTGTACATCCGTGAAATTTGGCCAGGTTATGCAGTTTGCATTGCTGCACAATTGCGCCTGCTTACCTCGGCCGCGGTTGCAAACATTCAGGCGTGGCAGCCAGATAGGCTGGTCCCCGTAGGACACTGCCAGCGGACTGGGTATATCTGCTTCCCGTTCTTCTCACCTGAGTGCTACTGATTCCAGCTTTGACGGCTAAACTCTACTCAATCGGGGCAGTAAGTTGAACCTCTACTTATGGCACTTTGTGAAACTGTTGAGAACTAGAGCTCAGTTGTTTGGCACGCCACCACTGTCCATCCAGCACTATGGACGGCACTGCCTACATCTGGCTCTAATTACTCCACGGTTGTGTTCAGCCGAATGACCTCTGCCGGGAACACTCAGAATGAGGTTCTGAGTTATTGCAACATAGGAGAGTTTCACTGCTTTCAAGGCCTCTCAAGACGAATTCCAGAATCTTGCTGCCGGCAGGCCTCCGGCTGTACCGGGTGAACATCTCCTGGTAAATCCCCCGTGGTTTCTTGTACATCCGTGAAATTTGGCCAGGTTATGCAGTTTGCATTCCTGCACAATTGCGCCTGCCAAGCTCGGCCGCGGTTGCAAACATTCAGTCGTGGCAGCCGGATAGCCTGGTCCCCGTAGGACACTGCCAATTGACTGGGTATATCTGCTTCCCGTTCTTCTCACCTGAGTGCTACTGATTCCAGCTTTGACGGCTACACTCTACTCAACCGGAGCCGTAAGTTGAACCTCAACTTAGGGCACTTTGTGAAACTGTTGAGAACTAGAGCTCAGTTGTTTGGCACGCGACCACTGTCCATCCAGCACTATGGACTGCACTGCCTACATCTGCCTCTAATTAGTCTACCGTTGTGTTCAGCCGAATGAACTCTACAGGGAACACTCAGAATGAGGTTCTGAGTTATTGCAACATAGGAGCGTTTCACTGCTTTCAAGGCTTCTCAGGAAGAATTCTGGAATCTTGCTGCCGGCAGGCCTCTGGCTGTTCCGGGTGAACATCTCCTTGTAAATCACCGGCGGTTCCTTGTACACCCGTGAAATTTGGCCAGGTTATGCAGTTTGCATTGCTGCACAATTGCGCCCGCCCAGCTCGGCCGTGGTTGCAAACATTCAGGCGTGGCAGCCAGATAGGCTGGTCCCTGGAGGACACCGCCAGCGGACTGGGTATATCTGCTTCCCGTTCTTCTCACCTGAGTGCTACTGATTCCAGGTTTGACCGCTACACTCTACTCAACCGGAGCAGTAAGTTGAACCTCAACTTATGGCACTTTGTGAAAGTGATGAGAACTAGAGCTCAGTTGTTTGGCACGCCACCACTGTCCATCCAGCACTATGGAGGGCACTGCTTACATCTGGCTCTAATTAGTCCACGGTTGTGTTCAGCCGAATGACCTCTGCCGGGAACACTCAGAATGAGGTTCTGAGTTATTGCAACATAGGAGCGTTTCACTGCTTTCAAGGCTTCTCAGGATGAAATTTGGAATCTTGCTGCCGGCAGGCCTCAGGCAGTTCCGGGTGAACATCTCCTTGTAAATCCCCCGTGGTTTCTTGTACACCCGTGAAATTTGACCAGGTTAAGCAGTTTGCATTGCTGCACAATTGCGCCTGCCTAGCTCGGCCGCGGTTGCAAACATTCAGGCGTAGCAGCCAGATAGGCTGGTCCCCGTAGGACACTGCCAGCGGACTGGGTATATCTGGTTCCCGTTCTTCTCACCTGAGTGCTACTGATTCCAGGTTTGACCCCTACACTGTACTCAACCGGAGCAGTAAGTTGAACTTCAACTTATGGCACTTTATGGAAGTGATGAGAACTAGAGCTCAGTTGTTTGGCACGCCACCACTGTCCATCCAGCACTGTGGACGGCACTGCCTACATCTGGCTCTAATTAGTCGACGGTTGTGTTCAGCCGAATGACCTCTGCCGGGAACACTCAGAATGAGGTTCTGAGTTATTGCAACATAGGAGCGTTTCACTGCTTTCAAGGCTTCTCAGGAAGAATTCCGGAATCTTGCTGCCGGCAGGCCTCTGGCAGTTCCGGGTGAACATCTCCTTGTAAATCCCCCATGGTTTCTTGTACACCCGTGAAATTTGCCCAGGTTATGCAGTTTGCATTGCTGCACAATTGCGCCTGCCTACCTCGGCCGCGGTTGCAAACATTCAGGCGTGGCTGCAAGATAGGCTAGTCCCCGTAGGACACTGCCAGCGGAATGGGTATATCTGCTTCCCGTTCTTCTCACCTGAGTGCTACTGATTCCAGCTTTGACCGCTACACTCTACTAAACCGGAGCAGTAAGTTGAACCTCAACTTAGGGCACTTTGTGAAACTGTTGAGAACTAAAGCTCAGTTGTTTGGCACTCCACCACTTTCCATCCAGCACTATGGACGGCACTGCCTACATCTGGCTCTAATTAGTCCACGGTTGTGTTCAGCCGAATGACCTCTGCCGGGAACACTCAGAATGAGGTTCTGAGTTATTGCAACATAGGAGCGTTTCATTGCTTTCAAGGCTTCTCAGGAAGAGTTCCGCAATCTTGCTGCCCGCCGGCTTCCGGCTGTTCCGGGTGAACATCTCCTTGTAAATCCCCCTCGGTTTCTTGTACACCCGTGAAATTTGGCCAGGTTATGCAGTTTGCATTGCTGCACAATTGCGCCTGCCTAGCTCGGCCGCGGTTGCAAACATTCAGGCGTGGCAGCCAGATAGGCTGGTCCCCGTAGGACACTGCCAGCGGACTGGGTATATCTGCTTCCCGTTCTTCTCACCTGAGTGCTACTGATTCCAGGTTTGACCGCTACACTCTACTCAACCGGAGCCGTAAGTTGAACCTCAACTTATGGCACTTTGTGAAAGTGATGAGAACTAGAGCTCAGTTGTTTGGCACTCCACCACTGTCCATCCAGCACAATGGACGGCACTGCCTACATCTGGCTCTAATTAGTCCATGGTTGTGTTCAGCCGAATGACCTCTGCCGGGAACACTCAGAATGAGGTTCTGAGTTATTGCAACATAGGAGCGTTTCACTGCTTTCAAGGCTTCTCAGGAAGAATTCCGGAATATTGCTGCCGGCAGGCCTCTGGCAGTTCCGGGTGAACATCTCCTTGCAAATCCCCCGTGGTTTCTTGTACATCCGTGAAATTTGGCCAGATTATGCAGTTTGCATTGCTGCACAATTCCGCCTGCCTAGCTCGGCCGCGGTTGCAAACATTCAGGGGTGGCAGCCAGATAGGCTGGTCCCCGTAGGACACTGCCAGCGGACTGGGTATATCTGCTTCCCCTTCTTCTCACCTGAGTGCAACTGATTCCAGCTTTGACGGTTACACTCTACGCAACCTGAGCAGTAAGTTGAACCTCAACTTATGGCACTTTGTGAAAGTGATGAGAACTAGAGCTCAGTTGTTTGGCATGCCACCACTGGCCATCCAGCACTATGGACGGCACTGCCTACATCGGGCTCTAATTAGTCCACGGTTGTGTTCAGCCGAATGACCTCTGCCGGGAACACTCAGAATGAGGTTCTGAGTTATTGCAATATAGGAACGTTTCACTGCTTTCAAGGCTTCTCAGGAAGAATTCCCGAATCTTGCTGCCGGCAGGCCTCTGGCAGTTCCGGGTGAACATCTCCTTGTAAATCCCCCGTGGTTTCTTGTACATCCGTGAAATTTGGCCAGGTTATGCAGTTTGCATTGCTGCACAATTGCGCCTGCCTAGCTCGATCGCGGTTGCAAAAACTCAGGCGTGGCAGCCAGATAGGCTAGTCCCCGTAGGAAACTGCCAGAGGACTGGGTATATCTGCTTCCCGTTCTTCTCACCTGAGTGCTACTGATTCCAGGTTTGACCGCTACACTCTACTCAACCGGAGCAGTAAGTTGAACCTCAACTTATGGCACTTTGTGAAAGTGATGAGAACCAGAGCTCAGTTGTTTGGCACACCACCACTGTCCATCCAGCACTATGGACGGCACTGCCTACATCTGGCTCTAATTAGTCCACGGTTGTGTTCAGCCGAATGACCTCTGCCGGGAACACTCAGAATGAGGTTCTAAGTAATTTCAACATAGGAGCGTTTCACTGCTTTCAAGGCTTCTCAGGAAGAATTCCGGATCTTGCTGCCGGCAGGCCTCCGGCAGTTCCGGGTAAACATCTCCTTGTAAATCCCCCGTGGTTTCTTGTACACGCGTGAAATTTGGCCAGGTTATGCAGTTTGAATTGCTGCACAATTGTGCCTGCCTAGCTCGATCGCGGTTGCAAAATCTCAGGCGTGGCAGCCAGATAGGCTAGTCCCCGTAGGAAACTGCCAGCGGACTGGGTATATCTGCTTCCCGTTCTTCTCAACTGAGTGCTACTGATTCCAGCTTTGACGGCTACACTCTACTCAACCTTAGCAGTAAGTTTAACCTCTACTTATGGCACTTTGTGAAACTGTTGAGAACTAGAGCTCAGTTGTTTGGCACGCCACCACTGTCCATCCAGCACTATGGACGGCACTGCCTACATCTGGCTCTATTCAGTCCACGGTTGTGTTCAGCCGAATGACCTTGGCCGGGGACACTCAGAATGATGTTCTGAGTTATTGCAACATAGGAGCGTTTCACTGCTTTCAAGGCTTCTCAGGAAGAATTCCGGAATCTTACTGCCGGCAGGCCTCTGGCAGTTCCGGGTGAACATCTCCTTATAAATCCCCCGTGGTTTCTTGTTCACCCGTGATATTTGGCCAGGTTATGCAGTTTTCATTGCTGCACAATTGTGCCTGCCTAGCTCGGCCGCGGTTGCAAACATTCAGGCGTGGCAGCCAGATAGGCTGGTCCCCGTAGGACACTGCCAATTGACTGGGTTTATCTGCGTCCCGTTCTTCTCACCGGAGTGGTACTGATTCCAGCTTTGAGGGCTACACTCTACTCAACCGGAGCCGTAAGTTGAACCTCAACTTAGGGCACTTTGTGAAACTGTTGAGAACTAGAGCTCAGTTGTTTGGCACGCCACCACTGTCCATCCAGCACTATGGACGGCACTGCCTACATCTGGCTCTAATTAGTCCATGGTTGTGTTCAGAAAATGACCTCTGCCGGGAACACTCAGAATGAGGTTCGGAGTTATTGCAACATAGGAGCGTTTCACTGCTTTCAAGGCTTCTCAGGAAGAATTCCGGAATCTTGCTGACGACAGGCCTCCGGCTCTTCCGGGTGAACATCTCCTTGTAAATCCCCCGTGGTTTCTTGTACATCCGTGAAATTTGGCCAGGTTATGCAGTTTGCATTGCTGCACAACTGCGCCTGCCTACCTCGGCCGCGGTTGCAAACATTCAGGCGTGGCAGCCAGATAGGCTGGTCCCCGTAGGACACTGCCAGCGGACTGGGTATATCTGCTTCCTGTTCTTCTCACCTGAGTGCTACTGATTCCAGCTTTGACGGCTACACTCTACTCAACCGGAGCAGTAAGTGAACCTCTACTTATGGCACTTTGTGAAACTGTTGAGAACTAGAGCTCAGTTGTTTGGCACGCCACCACTGTCCATCCAGCACAATGGACGGCACTGCCTACATCTGGCTCTAATTAGTCCACGGTTGTGTTCAGCCGAATGACCTCTGCCGGGGACACCCAGAATGATGTTCTGAGTTATTGCAACATAGGAGCGTTTCACTGCTTTCAAGGCTTCTCAGGAAGAATTCCGGAATCTTGCTGCCGGCAGGCCTCTGGCAGTTCCGCATATACATCTCCATGTAAATCCCCCGTGGTTTCTTGTACATCCGTGAAATTTGGCCAAGTTATGCAGTTTGCATTGCTGCACAATTGCGACTGCCTCGCTCGGCCGCGGTTGCAAACATTCAGGCGGTGCAGCCAGATAGGCTGGTCCCCGTAAGACACTGCCAATGGACTGGGTATATCTGCTTCCCGTTCTTCTCACCTGAGTGCTACTGATTCCAGGTTTGACCGCTACACTCTACCCAACCAGAGCAGTAAGTTGAACCTCAACTTATGGCACTTTGTGAAAGTGTTGAGAACTAGAGCTCAGTTGTTTGGCATGCCACCACTCTCCATCCAGCACTATGGACGGCACTGCATTTATCTGGCTCTAATTAGTCCATGGTTGTGTTCAGCGGAATGACCTCTGCCGGGAACACTCAGAATGAGGTTCTGAGTTATTGCAACATAGGAGCGTTTCACTGCTTTCAAGGCTTCTCAGGAAGAATTCCGGAATCTTGCTGCCGGCAGGACTCCGGCAGTTCCTGGTGAACATCTCCTTGTAAATCTTCCGTGGTTTCTTGTACACCCGTGAAATTTGGCCATGTTATGCAGTTTGCATTGCTGCACAATTGCGCCTGCATAGCTCGGACGTGGTTGCAAACATTCAGGCGTGGCAGCCAGATAGGCTGGTCCCCGTAGGACACTGCAAGCTGACTGGGTATATCTGCTTCCCGTTCTTCTCACCTGAGTGCTACTGATTCCAGGTTTGACCCCTACACTGTACTCAACCGGAGCAGTAAGTTGAACTTCAACTTATGGCACTTTGTGAAAGTGATGAGAACTAGAGCTCAGTTGTTTGGCATGCCACCACTGTCCATCCAGCACTATGGACGGCACTGCCTACATCTGGCTCTAATTAGTCCACGGTTGTGTTCAGCCGAATGACCTCTGCAGGGAACACTCAGAATGAGGTTCTGAGTTATTGCAACATAGGAGCGTTTCACTGCTTTCAAGGCTTCTCAGGAAGAATTCTGGAATCTTGCTGCCGGCAGGCCTCAGGCAGTTCCGGGTGAACATCTCCTTGTAAATCCCCCGTGGTTTCTTGTACATCCGTGAAATTTGGCGAGGTTATGCAGTTTGCATTGCTGCACAATTGCGCCTGCCTAGCTCGGACGCGGTTGCAAAAACTCAGGCGTGGCAGCCAGATAGGCTGGTCCCCGTAGGACAGTGCCAGCGGACTGGGTATATCTGCTTCCCGTTCTTCTCACCTGAGTACTACTGATTCCAGCTTTGACCACTACACTCTACTCAACCGGAGCAGTAAGTTGAACTTCAACTTATGGCACTTTGTGAAAGTGATGAGAACTAGAGCTCAGTTGTTTGGCTCGCCACCACTGTCCATCAAGCACTATGGACGGCATTGCCTACATCTGGCTCTATTTAGTCCACGGTTGTGTTCAGCCGAATGAACTTGGCCGGGGACACTCAGAATGATGTTCTGAGTTATTGCAACATAGGAGCGTTTCACTGCTTTCAAGGCTTCTCAGGAAGAATTCCGGAATCTTACTGCCGGCAGGCCTCTGGCAGTTCCGGGTGAACATCTCCTTGTAAATCCCCCGTGGTTTCTTGTTCACCCGTGATATTTGGCCAGGTTATGCAGTTTTCATTGCTGCACAATTGTGCCTGCCTAGCTCGGCCGCGGTTGCAAACATTCAGGCGTGGCAGCCTGATAGGCTGGTCCCCGTAGGACACTGCCAATTGACTGGGTATATCTGCTTCCCGTTCTTCTCACCTGAGTGCTACTGATTCCAGCTTTGACGGCTACACTCTACTCAACCGGAGCCGTAAGTTGAACCTCAACTTAGGGCACTTTGTGAAACTGTTGAGAACTAGAGCTCAGTTGTTTGGCACGCCACCACTCTCCATCCAGCACTATGGACTGCACTGCCTACATCTGGCTCTAATTAGTCCACGGTTGTGTTCAGCCGAATGACCTCTGCAGGGAACACTCAGAATGAGGTTCTGAGTTATTGCAACTTAGGAGCGTTTCACTGCTTTCAAGGCTTCTCAGGAAGAGTTCCGGAATATTGCTGCCCGACGGCGTCCGGCTGTTCCGGGTGAACATCTCCTTGTAAATCCCCCGTGGTTTCTTGTACACCCGTGAAATTTGGCCAGGTTATGCAGTTTGCATTGCTGCACAATTGGGCCTGCATAGCTCGGACGCGGTTGCAAACATTCAGGCGTGGCAGCCAGATAGGCTGGTCCCCGTAGGACACTGCCAGCGGACTGGGTATATCTGCTTCCCGTTCTTCTCACCTGAGTGCTACTGATTCCAGGTTTGACCCCTACACTGTACTCAACCGGAGCAGTAAGTTGAACTTCAACTTATGGCACTTTGTGGAAGTGATGAGAACTAGAGCTCAGTTGTTTGGCATGCCACCACTGTCCATCCAGCACTATGGACGGCACTGCCTACATCTGGCTCTAATTAGTCGACGGTTGTGTTCAGCCGAATGACCTCTCCCGCGAACACTCAGAATCAGGTTCTGAGTTATTGCAACATAGGAGCGTTTCACTGCTTTCAAGGCTTCTCAGGAAGAATTCCGGAATCTTGCTGCCGGCAGGCCTCCGGCAATTCCGGGTGAACATCTCCTTGTAAATCCCCCATGGTTTCTTGTACACCCGTGAAATTTGGCCAGGTTATGCAGTTTGCATTGCTGCACAATTGCGCCTGCCTAGCTCGGCCGCGGTTGCAAACATTCAGGCGTGGCAGCCAGATAGGCTAGTCCCCGTAGGACACTGCCAGCGGACTGGCTATATCTGCTTCACGTTCTTCTCACCTGAGTGCTACTGATTCCAGCTTTGACGGCTGCACTCTACTCAACCGGAGCAGTAAGTTGAACCTCAACTTAGGGCACTTTGTGAGACTGTTGAGAACTAGAGCTCAGTTGTTTGGCACGCCACCACTGTCCATCCAGCACTATGGATGGCACTGCCTACATCTGGCTCTAATTAGTCCACGGTTGTGTTCAGCTGAATGACCTCTGCCGGGAACACTAAGAATGGGGTTCTGAATTATTGCAACATAGGAGCGTTTCACTGCTTTCAAGGCTTCTCAGGAAGAATTCCGGAATCTTGCTGTCGGCTGGCCTCCGTCTGTTCCGGGTGAACATCTCCTTGTAAATCCCCCGTGGTTTCTTGTACATCCGTGAAATTTGGCGAGGTTATGCAGTTTGCATTGCTGCACAATTGCGCCTGCCTAGCTCGGACGCGGTTGCAAAAACTCAGGCGTGGCAGCCAGATAGGCTGGTCCCCGTAGGACACTGCCAGCGGACTGGGTATATCTGCTTCCCGTTCTTCTCACCTGAGTGCTACTGATTCCAGCTTTGACCACTACACTCTACTCAACCGGAGCAGTAAGTTGAACTTCAACTTATGGCACTTTGTGAAAGTGATGAGAACTAGAGCTCAGTTGTTTGGCACGCCACCACTGTCCATCAAGCACTATGGACGGCACTGCCTACATCTGGCTCTAATTAGTCCAGGGTTGTGTTCAGCCGAATGACCTCTGCCGGGAACACTCAGAATGAGGTTCTGAGTTATTGCAACATAGGAGCGTTTCACTGCTTTCAAGGCCTCTCAAGACGAATTCCGGAATCTTGCAGCCGGCAGGCCTCCGGCTCTTCCGGTTGAACATCTCCTTGTAAATCCCCCGTGGTTTCTTGTACATCCGTGAAATTTGGCCAGGTTATGCAGTTTGCATTCCAGCACAATTGCGCCTGCCAAGCTCGGCCGCGGTTGCAAACATTCAGGCGTGGCAGCCAGATAGGCTGGTCCCCGTAGGACACTGCCAATTGAATGGGTATATCTGCTTCCCGTTCTTCTCACCTGAGTGCTACTGATTCCAGCTTTGACGGCTACACTCTACTCAACCAGAGCCGTAAGTTGAACCTCAACTTAGGGCACTTTGTGAAACTGTTGAGAACTAGAGCTCAGTTGTTTGGCACGCCACCACTGTCCATCCAGCACTATGGACTGCACTGCCTACATCTGGCTCTAATTAGTCTACCGTTGTGTTCAGCCGAATGACCTCTGCAGGGAACACTCAGAATGAGGTTCTGAGTTATTGCAACATAGGAGCGTTTCACTGCTTTCAAGGCTTCTCAGGAAGAATTCTGGAATCTTGCTGCCGGCAGGCCTCAGGCAGTTCCGGGTGAATATCTCCTTGTAAATCCCCCGGGGTTTCTTGTACACCCGTGAAATTTGACCAGGTTAAGCAGTTTGCATTGCTGCACAATTGCGCCTGCCTAGCTCGGCCGCGGTTGCAAACATTCAGGAGTGGCAGCCAGATAGGCTGGTCCCCGTAGGACACTGCCAGCGGACTCGGTACATCTGCTTCACGTTCTTCTCACCTGAGTACTACTGATTCCAGCTTTGACGGCTACACTCTACTCAACCGGAGCAGTAAGTTGAACCTCAACTTATGGCACTTTGTGAAAGTGATGAGAACTAGAGCTCAGTTGTTTGGCACGCCACCACTGTCCATCCAGCACTATGGACGGCACTGCCTACATCTGGCTCTAATTAGTCCAAGGTTGTGTTCAGCCGAATGACCTCTGCAGACAATACTCAGAATGAGGTTCTGAGTTATTGCAACATAGGAGCGTTTCACTGCTTTCAACGCTTCTCAGGAAGAACTCCGGAATCTTGCTGCCGGCAGGCCTCCGGCTCTTCCGGGTGAACATCTCCTTGTAAATCCCCCGTGGTTTCTTGTACACCCGTGAAATTTGGCCAGGTTATGCAGTTTGCATTGCTGCACAATTGCGCCTGCCTAGCTCGGACGCGGTTGCAAAAACTCAGGCGTGGCAGCCAGATAGGCTGGTCCCCGTAGGACAGTGCCAGCGGACTGGGTATATCTGCTTCCCGTTCTTCTCACCTGAGTGCTACTGATTCCAGCTTTGACCACTACACTCTACTCAACCGGAGCAGTAAGTTGAACTTCAACTTATGGCACTTTGTGAAAGTGATGAGAACTAGAGCTCAGTTGTTTGTCACGCCACCACTGTCCATCAAGCACTATGGACGGCACTGCCTACATCTGGCTCTAATTAGTCCAGGGTTGTGTTCAGCCGAATGACCTCTGCCGGGAACACTCAGAATGAGGTTCTGAGTTATTGCAACATAGGAGCGTTTCACTGCTTTCAAGGACTCTCAAGACGAATTCCAGAATCTTGCAGCCGGCAGGCCTCAGGCTCTTCCGGGTGAACATCTCCTTGTAAATCCCCCGTGGTTTCTTGTACATCCGTGAAATTTGGCCAGGTTATGCAGTTTGCATTCCAGCACAATTGCGCCTGCCAAGCTCGGCCGCGGTTGCAAACATTCAGGCGTGGCAGCCAGATAGGCTGCTCCCCGTAGGACACTGCCAATTGACTGGGTATATCTGCTTCCCGTTCTTCTCACCTGAGTGCTACTGATTCCAGCTTTGACGGCTACACTCTACTCAACCAGAGCCGTAAGTTGAACCTCAACTTAGGGCACTTTGTGAAACTGTTGAAAACTAGAGCTCAGTTGTTTGGCACGCCACCACTGTCCATCCAGAACTATGGATGGCACTGCCTACATCTGGCTCTAATTAGTCCACGTTTGTGTTCAGCTGAATGACCTCTGCCGGGAACACTCAGAATGAGGTTCTGAGTTATTGCAACATAGGAGCGTTTCACTGCTTTCAAGGCTTCTCAGGAAGAATTCCGGAATCTTGCTGCCCCCAGGCCTCCGACATTTCCGGTGAACATCTCCTTGTAAATCCTCCGTGGTTTCTTGTACACCTGTGAAATTTGGCCAGGTTATGCAGTTTGCATTGCTGCACAATTGTGCCTGCCTAGCTCGTACGCGGTTGCAAACATTCAAGCGTGGCAGCTAGATAGGCTGGTCCCCGTAGGACACTGCCAACGGACTGGGTATATCTGCTTCCCGTTCTTCTCACCTGATTGCTACTGATTCCAGGTTTGACCGCTACACTCTACTCAACCGGAGCAGTAAATTGAACTTCAACTTATGGCACTTTGTGAAAGTGATGAGAACTAGAGCTCAGTTGTTTGGCACGCCACCACTGTCCATTTAGCACTATGGACGGCACTGCCTACATCTGGATCTAATTAGTCGACGGTTGTGTTCAGCCGAATGACCTCTGCCGGGAACACTCAGAATGAGGTTCTGAGTTATTGAAACATAGGAGCGTTTCACTGCTTTCAAGGCTTCTCAGGAAGAATTCCGGAATCTTGCTGCGGGCAGGCCTCCGGCAGTTGCGGGTGAACATCTCCTTGTAAATCCCCCGTGGTTTCTTGTACACCGGTGAAATTTGCCCAGGTTATGCAGTTTGCATTGCTGCACAATTGCGGCTGCCTAGCTCGGCCGCGGTTGCAAACATTCAGGCGTGGCAGCAAGATAGACTGGTCCCCGTAGGACACTGCCAGCGGAATGTGTATATCTGCTTCCCGTTCTTCTCACCTGAATGCTACTGATTCCAGCTTTGATGGCTACACTCTACGCAACCTGAGCAGTAAGTTGAAACTCAACTTATGGCACTTTGTGAAAGTGTTGAGAACTAGAGCTCAGTTGTTTGGCACGCCACCACTGTCCATCCAGCACTATGGACGGCACTGCCTACATCTGGCTCTAATTAGTAGACGGTTGTGTTCAGCCGAATGACCTCTGCCGGGAACACTCAGAATGAGGTTCTGAGTTATTGCAACATAGGAGCGTTTCAGTGCTTTCAAGGCTTCTCAGGAAGAGTTCCGGAATATTGCTGTCCGCCGGCGTCCGGCTGTTCCCAGTGAACATCTCCTTGTAAATCCCCCTTGGTTTCTTGTAAACCCGTGAAATTTGGCCAGGTTATGCTGTTTGCATTGCTGCACAATTGCGCCTGGCTAGCTCGGCCGCGGTTGCAAACATTCAGGCGTGGCCGCCAGATAGGGTGGTCCCCTTAGGACACTGCCAGCGGACTGGGTATATCTGCTTCCCGTTCTTCGCCCCTGAGTGCTAATTATTCCAGCTTTGACAGCTACACTCTACTCAACCGGAGCAGTAAGTTGAACCTCAACTTATGGCACTTTGTGAAAGTGTTGAGAACTAGAGCTCAGTTGTTTGGCACGCCACCACTCTCCATCCAGCACTATGGACGGCACTGCCTACATCGGGCTCTAATTAGTCCATGGTTGTGTTCAGCCGAATGACCTCTGCCGGGAACACTCAGAATGAGGTTCTGAGTTATTGCAACATAGGAACGTTTCACTGCTTTCAAGGCTTCTCAGGAAGAGTTCCGGAATCTTGCTGCGCGCCGGCGTCCGGCTGTTCTGGGTGAACATCTCCTTGTAAATCCCCCGTGGTTTCTTGTACACCCGTGAAATTTGGCCAGGTTATGCAGTTTGCATTGCTGCACAATTGCGCCTGCCTAGCTCGGCAGCGGTTGCAAACATTCAGGCGTGGCAGCCAGATAGGCTGGTCCCCGTAGGACACTGCCAGCGGACTGGGTATATCTGCTTCCCGTTCTTCTCACCTGAGTGCTACTGATTCCAGGTTTGACCGCTACACTCTACTCAACCGGAGCAGTAAGTTGAACCTCAACTTAGGGCACTTTGTGAAAGTGTTGAGAACTAGAGCTCAGTTGTTTGGCACTCCACCACTGTCCATCCAGCACAATGGACGGCACTGCCTACATCTGGCTCTAATTAGTCCACGGTTGTGTTCATCCGATTGACCTCTGCCGGGAACACTCAGAATGAGGTTCTGAGTTATTGCAATATAGGAGCGTTTCACTGCTTTCAAGGCTTCTCAGGAAGAATTCCGGAATCTTGCTGCCGGCAGGCCTCCGGCAGTTCCGGGTGAACATCTCCTTGTAAATCCCCCGTGGTTTCTTGTACACCCGTGCAATTTGGCCAGGTTATGCAGTTTGCATTGCTGCACAATTGCGCCTGGCTAGCTCGGCCGTGGTTGCAAACATTCAGGCGTGGCCGCCAGATAGGCTGGTCCCCGTAGGACACTGCCAGCGGACTGGGTATATCTGCTTCCCGTTCTTCTCACCTGAGTGCTACTGATTCCAGGTTTGACGGCTACACTCTACTCAACCGGAGCAGAAAGTTGAACCTCAACTTATGGCACTTTGTGAAAGTGTTGAGAACTAGAGCTCAGTTGTTTGGTACGCCACCACTGTCCATCCAGCAATATGGACGGCACTGCCTACATCTGGCTCTAATTAGTCCATGGTTGTGTTCAGCGGAATGACCTCTGCCGGGAACACTCAGAATGAGGTTCTGAGATATTGCTACATAGGAGCGTTTCACTGCTTTCAAGGCTTCTCAGGAAGAATTCCGGAATCTTGCTGCCGGCAGGCCTCCGGCAGTTCCGGGTGAACATCTCCTTGTAAATCCCCCGTGGTTTCTTGTACACCCGTGAAATTTGGCCAGGTTATGCAGTTTGCATTGCTGCACATTTCCGCCTGCGTAGCTCGGCCACGGTTGCAAACATTCAGGCATGGAATCCAGATAGGCTAGTCCCCGTAGGACACTGCCAGCGGACTGGGTATATCTGGTTCCGGTTCTTCTCACATGAGTGCTACTGATTCCAGATTTGACCGCTACACTCTACTCAACCGAAGCAGTAAGTTGAACCTCAACTTAGGGCACTTTGTGAAACTGTTGAGAACTAGAGCTCAGTTGTTTGGCACGCCACCACTCTCCATCCAGCACTATGGACTGCACTGCCTACATCTGGCTCTAATTAGTCCACGGTTGTGTTCAGCCGAATGACCTCTGCCGGGAACACTCAGAATGAGGTTCTGAGTTATTGCAACATAGGAGCGTTTCACTGCTTTCAAGGCTTCTCAGGAAGAATTCTGGAATCTTGCTGCCGGCAGGCCTCCGGCTGTTCCGGGTGAACATCTCCTTGTAAATCCCCCGTGGTTTCTTGTACACCCGTGAAATTTGGCCAGGTTATGCAGTTTGCATTGCTGCACAATTGCGCCTGCCTACCTCGGCCGCGGTTGCAAACATTCAGGCGTGGCTGCAAGATAGGCTAGTCCCCGTAGGACACTGCCAGCGGAATGGGTATATCTGCTTCCCGTTCTTCTCACCTGAGTGCTACTGATTCCAGCTTTGACCGCTACACTCTACTAAACCGGAGCAGTAAGTTGAACCTCAACTTAGGGCACTTTGTGAAACTGTTGAGAACTAAAGCTCAGTTGTTTGGCACTCCACCACTTTCCATCCAGCACTATGGACGGCACTGCCTACATCTGGCTCTAATTAGTCCACGGTTGTGTTCAGCCGAATGACCTCTGCCGGGAACACTCAGAATGAGGTTCTGAGTTATTGCAACATAGGAGCGTTTCATTGCTTTCAAGGCTTCTCAGGAAGAGTTCCGCAATCTTGCTGCCCGCCGGCTTCCGGCTGTTCCGGGTGAACATCTCCTTGTAAATCCCCCTCGGTTTCTTGTACACCCGTGAAATTTGGCCAGGTTATGCAGTTTGCATTGCTGCACAATTGCGCCTGCCTAGCTCGGCCGCGGTTGCAAACATTCAGGCGTGGCAGCCAGATAGGCTGGTCCCCGTAGGACACTGCCAGCGGACTGGGTATATCTGCTTCCCGTTCTTCTCACCTGAGTGCTACTGATTCCAGGTTTGACCGCTACACTCTACTCAACCGGAGCCGTAAGTTGAACCTCAACTTATGGCACTTTGTGAAAGTGATGAGAACTAGAGCTCAGTTGTTTGGCACTCCACCACTGTCCATCCAGCACAATGGACGGCACTGCCTACATCTGGCTCTAATTAGTCCATGGTTGTGTTCAGCCGAATGACCTCTGCCGGGAACACTCAGAATGAGGTTCTGAGTTATTGCAACATAGGAGCGTTTCACTGCTTTCAAGGCTTCTCAGGAAGAATTCCGGAATATTGCTGCCGGCAGGCCTCTGGCAGTTCCGGGTGAACATCTCCTTGCAAATCCCCCGTGGTTTCTTGTACATCCGTGAAATTTGGCCAGATTATGCAGTTTGCATTGCTGCACAATTCCGCCTGCCTAGCTCGGCCGCGGTTGCAAACATTCAGGGGTGGCAGCCAGATAGGCTGGTCCCCGTAGGACACTGCCAGCGGACTGGGTATATCTGCTTCCCCTTCTTCTCACCTGAGTGCAACTGATTCCAGCTTTGACGGTTACACTCTACGCAACCTGAGCAGTAAGTTGAACCTCAACTTATGGCACTTTGTGAAAGTGATGAGAACTAGAGCTCAGTTGTTTGGCATGCCACCACTGGCCATCCAGCACTATGGACGGCACTGCCTACATCGGGCTCTAATTAGTCCACGGTTGTGTTCAGCCGAATGACCTCTGCCGGGAACACTCAGAATGAGGTTCTGAGTTATTGCAATATAGGAACGTTTCACTGCTTTCAAGGCTTCTCAGGAAGAATTCCCGAATCTTGCTGCCGGCAGGCCTCTGGCAGTTCCGGGTGAACATCTCCTTGTAAATCCCCCGTGGTTTCTTGTACATCCGTGAAATTTGGCCAGGTTATGCAGTTTGCATTGCTGCACAATTGCGCCTGCCTAGCTCGATCGCGGTTGCAAAAACTCAGGCGTGGCAGCCAGATAGGCTAGTCCCCGTAGGAAACTGCCAGAGGACTGGGTATATCTGCTTCCCGTTCTTCTCACCTGAGTGCTACTGATTCCAGGTTTGACCGCTACACTCTACTCAACCGGAGCAGTAAGTTGAACCTCAACTTATGGCACTTTGTGAAAGTGATGAGAACCAGAGCTCAGTTGTTTGGCACACCACCACTGTCCATCCAGCACTATGGACGGCACTGCCTACATCTGGCTCTAATTAGTCCACGGTTGTGTTCAGCCGAATGACCTCTGCCGGGAACACTCAGAATGAGGTTCTAAGTAATTTCAACATAGGAGCGTTTCACTGCTTTCAAGGCTTCTCAGGAAGAATTCCGGATCTTGCTGCCGGCAGGCCTCCGGCAGTTCCGGGTAAACATCTCCTTGTAAATCCCCCGTGGTTTCTTGTACACGCGTGAAATTTGGCCAGGTTATGCAGTTTGAATTGCTGCACAATTGTGCCTGCCTAGCTCGATCGCGGTTGCAAAAGCTCAGGCGTGGCAGCCAGATAGGCTAGTCCCCGTAGGAAACTGCCAGCGGACTGGGTATATCTGCTTCCCGTTCTTCTCAACTGAGTGCTACTGATTCCAGCTTTGACGGCTACACTCTACTCAACCTTAGCAGTAAGTTTAACCTCTACTTATGGCACTTTGTGAAACTGTTGAGAACTAGAGCTCAGTTGTTTGGCACGCCACCACTGTCCATCCAGCACTATGGACGGCACTGCCTACATCTGGCTCTATTCAGTCCACGGTTGTGTTCAGCCGAATGACCTTGGCCGGGGACACTCAGAATGATGTTCTGAGTTATTGCAACATAGGAGCGTTTCACTGCTTTCAAGGCTTCTCAGGAAGAATTCCGGAATCTTACTGCCGGCAGGCCTCTGGCAGTTCCGGGTGAACATCTCCTTATAAATCCCCCGTGGTTTCTTGTTCACCCGTGATATTTGGCCAGGTTATGCAGTTTTCATTGCTGCACAATTGTGCCTGCCTAGCTCGGCCGCGGTTGCAAACATTCAGGCGTGGCAGCCAGATAGGCTGGTCCCCGTAGGACACTGCCAATTGACTGGGTTTATCTGCGTCCCGTTCTTCTCACCGGAGTGGTACTGATTCCAGCTTTGAGGGCTACACTCTACTCAACCGGAGCCGTAAGTTGAACCTCAACTTAGGGCACTTTGTGAAACTGTTGAGAACTAGAGCTCAGTTGTTTGGCACGCCACCACTGTCCATCCAGCACTATGGACGGCACTGCCTACATCTGGCTCTAATTAGTCCATGGTTGTGTTCAGAAAATGACCTCTGCCGGGAACACTCAGAATGAGGTTCGGAGTTATTGCAACATAGGAGCGTTTCACTGCTTTCAAGGCTTCTCAGGAAGAATTCCGGAATCTTGCTGACGACAGGCCTCCGGCTCTTCCGGGTGAACATCTCCTTGTAAATCCCCCGTGGTTTCTTGTACATCCGTGAAATTTGGCCAGGTTATGCAGTTTGCATTGCTGCACAACTGCGCCTGCCTACCTCGGCCGCGGTTGCAAACATTCAGGCGTGGCAGCCAGATAGGCTGGTCCCCGTAGGACACTGCCAGCGGACTGGGTATATCTGCTTCCTGTTCTTCTCACCTGAGTGCTACTGATTCCAGCTTTGACGGCTACACTCTACTCAACCGGAGCAGTAAGTGAACCTCTACTTATGGCACTTTGTGAAACTGTTGAGAACTAGAGCTCAGTTGTTTGGCACGCCACCACTGTCCATCCAGCACAATGGACGGCACTGCCTACATCTGGCTCTAATTAGTCCACGGTTGTGTTCAGCCGAATGACCTCTGCCGGGGACACCCAGAATGATGTTCTGAGTTATTGCAACATAGGAGCGTTTCACTGCTTTCAAGGCTTCTCAGGAAGAATTCCGGAATCTTGCTGCCGGCAGGCCTCTGGCAGTTCCGCATATACATCTCCATGTAAATCCCCCGTGGTTTCTTGTACATCCGTGAAATTTGGCCAAGTTATGCAGTTTGCATTGCTGCACAATTGCGCCTGCCTCGCTCGGCCGCGGTTGCAAACATTCAGGCGGTGCAGCCAGATAGGCTGGTCCCCGTAAGACACTGCCAATGGACTGGGTATATCTGCTTCCCGTTCTTCTCACCTGAGTGCTACTGATTCCAGGTTTGACCGCTACACTCTACCCAACCAGAGCAGTAAGTTGAACCTCAACTTATGGCACTTTGTGAAAGTGTTGAGAACTAGAGCTCAGTTGTTTGGCACGCCACCACTCTCCATCCAGCACTATGGACGGCACTGCATTTATCTGGCTCTAATTAGTCCATGGTTGTGTTCAGCGGAATGACCTCTGCCGGGAACACTCAGAATGAGGTTCTGAGTTATTGCAACATAGGAGCGTTTCACTGCTTTCAAGGCTTCTCAGGAAGAATTCCGGAATCTTGCTGCCGGCAGGACTCCGGCAGTTCCTGGTGAACATCTCCTTGTAAATCTTCCGTGGTTTCTTGTACACCCGTGAAATTTGGCCATGTTATGCAGTTTGCATTGCTGCACAATTGCGCCTGCATAGCTCGGACGTGGTTGCAAACATTCAGGCGTGGCAGCCAGATAGGCTGGTCCCCGTAGGACACTGCAAGCTGACTGGGTATATCTGCTTCCCGTTCTTCTCACCTGAGTGCTACTGATTCCAGGTTTGACCCCTACACTGTACTCAACCGGAGCAGTAAGTTGAACTTCAACTTATGGCACTTTGTGAAAGTGATGAGAACTAGAGCTCAGTTGTTTGGCATGCCACCACTGTCCATCCAGCACTATGGACGGCACTGCCTACATCTGGCTCTAATTAGTCCACGGTTGTGTTCAGCCGAATGACCTCTGCAGGGAACACTCAGAATGAGGTTCTGAGTTATTGCAACATAGGAGCGTTTCACTGCTTTCAAGGCTTCTCAGGAAGAATTCTGGAATCTTGCTGCCGGCAGGCCTCAGGCAGTTCCGGGTGAACATCTCCTTGTAAATCCCCCGTGGTTTCTTGTACATCCGTGAAATTTGGCGAGGTTATGCAGTTTGCATTGCTGCACAATTGCGCCTGCCTAGCTCGGACGCGGTTGCAAAAACTCAGGCGTGGCAGCCAGATAGGCTGGTCCCCGTAGGACAGTGCCAGCGGACTGGGTATATCTGCTTCCCGTTCTTCTCACCTGAGTACTACTGATTCCAGCTTTGACCACTACACTCTACTCAACCGGAGCAGTAAGTTGAACTTCAACTTATGGCACTTTGTGAAAGTGATGAGAACTAGAGCTCAGTTGTTTGGCTCGCCACCACTGTCCATCAAGCACTATGGACGGCATTGCCTACATCTGGCTCTATTTAGTCCACGGTTGTGTTCAGCCGAATGAACTTGGCCGGGGACACTCAGAATGATGTTCTGAGTTATTGCAACATAGGAGCGTTTCACTGCTTTCAAGGCTTCTCAGGAAGAATTCCGGAATCTTACTGCCGGCAGGCCTCTGGCAGTTCCGGGTGAACATCTCCTTGTAAATCCCCCGTGGTTTCTTGTTCACCCGTGATATTTGGCCAGGTTATGCAGTTTTCATTGCTGCACAATTGTGCCTGCCTAGCTCGGCCGCGGTTGCAAACATTCAGGCGTGGCAGCCTGATAGGCTGGTCCCCGTAGGACACTGCCAATTGACTGGGTATATCTGCTTCCCGTTCTTCTCACCTGAGTGCTACTGATTCCAGCTTTGACGGCTACACTCTACTCAACCGGAGCCGTAAGTTGAACCTCAACTTAGGGCACTTTGTGAAACTGTTGAGAACTAGAGCTCAGTTGTTTGGCACGCCACCACTCTCCATCCAGCACTATGGACTGCACTGCCTACATCTGGCTCTAATTAGTCCACGGTTGTGTTCAGCCGAATGACCTCTGCAGGGAACACTCAGAATGAGGTTCTGAGTTATTGCAACTTAGGAGCGTTTCACTGCTTTCAAGGCTTCTCAGGAAGAGTTCCGGAATATTGCTGCCCGACGGCGTCCGGCTGTTCCGGGTGAACATCTCCTTGTAAATCCCCCGTGGTTTCTTGTACACCCGTGAAATTTGGCCAGGTTATGCAGTTTGCATTGCTGCACAATTGGGCCTGCATAGCTCGGACGCGGTTGCAAACATTCAGGCGTGGCAGCCAGATAGGCTGGTCCCCGTAGGACACTGCCAGCGGACTGGGTATATCTGCTTCCCGTTCTTCTCACCTGAGTGCTACTGATTCCAGGTTTGACCCCTACACTGTACTCAACCGGAGCAGTAAGTTGAACTTCAACTTATGGCACTTTGTGGAAGTGATGAGAACTAGAGCTCAGTTGTTTGGCATGCCACCACTGTCCATCCAGCACTATGGACGGCACTGCCTACATCTGGCTCTAATTAGTCGACGGTTGTGTTCAGCCGAATGACCTCTCCCGCGAACACTCAGAATCAGGTTCTGAGTTATTGCAACATAGGAGCGTTTCACTGCTTTCAAGGCTTCTCAGGAAGAATTCCGGAATCTTGCTGCCGGCAGGCCTCCGGCAATTCCGGGTGAACATCTCCTTGTAAATCCCCCATGGTTTCTTGTACACCCGTGAAATTTGGCCAGGTTATGCAGTTTGCATTGCTGCACAATTGCGCCTGCCTAGCTCGGCCGCGGTTGCAAACATTCAGGCGTGGCAGCCAGATAGGCTAGTCCCCGTAGGACACTGCCAGCGGACTGGCTATATCTGCTTCACGTTCTTCTCACCTGAGTGCTACTGATTCCAGCTTTGACGGCTGCACTCTACTCAACCGGAGCAGTAAGTTGAACCTCAACTTAGGGCACTTTGTGAGACTGTTGAGAACTAGAGCTCAGTTGTTTGGCACGCCACCACTGTCCATCCAGCACTATGGATGGCACTGCCTACATCTGGCTCTAATTAGTCCACGGTTGTGTTCAGCTGAATGACCTCTGCCGGGAACACTAAGAATGGGGTTCTGAATTATTGCAACATAGGAGCGTTTCACTGCTTTCAAGGCTTCTCAGGAAGAATTCCGGAATCTTGCTGTCGGCTGGCCTCCGTCTGTTCCGGGTGAACATCTCCTTGTAAATCCCCCGTGGTTTCTTGTACATCCGTGAAATTTGGCGAGGTTATGCAGTTTGCATTGCTGCACAATTGCGCCTGCCTAGCTCGGACGCGGTTGCAAAAACTCAGGCGTGGCAGCCAGATAGGCTGGTCCCCGTAGGACACTGCCAGCGGACTGGGTATATCTGCTTCCCGTTCTTCTCACCTGAGTGCTACTGATTCCAGCTTTGACCACTACACTCTACTCAACCGGAGCAGTAAGTTGAACTTCAACTTATGGCACTTTGTGAAAGTGATGAGAACTAGAGCTCAGTTGTTTGGCACGCCACCACTGTCCATCAAGCACTATGGACGGCACTGCCTACATCTGGCTCTAATTAGTCCAGGGTTGTGTTCAGCCGAATGACCTCTGCCGGGAACACTCAGAATGAGGTTCTGAGTTATTGCAACATAGGAGCGTTTCACTGCTTTCAAGGCCTCTCAAGACGAATTCCGGAATCTTGCAGCCGGCAGGCCTCCGGCTCTTCCGGTTGAACATCTCCTTGTAAATCCCCCGTGGTTTCTTGTACATCCGTGAAATTTGGCCAGGTTATGCAGTTTGCATTCCAGCACAATTGCGCCTGCCAAGCTCGGCCGCGGTTGCAAACATTCAGGCGTGGCAGCCAGATAGGCTGGTCCCCGTAGGACACTGCCAATTGAATGGGTATATCTGCTTCCCGTTCTTCTCACCTGAGTGCTACTGATTCCAGCTTTGACGGCTACACTCTACTCAACCAGAGCCGTAAGTTGAACCTCAACTTAGGGCACTTTGTGAAACTGTTGAGAACTAGAGCTCAGTTGTTTGGCACGCCACCACTGTCCATCCAGCACTATGGACTGCACTGCCTACATCTGGCTCTAATTAGTCTACCGTTGTGTTCAGCCGAATGACCTCTGCAGGGAACACTCAGAATGAGGTTCTGAGTTATTGCAACATAGGAGCGTTTCACTGCTTTCAAGGCTTCTCAGGAAGAATTCTGGAATCTTGCTGCCGGCAGGCCTCAGGCAGTTCCGGGTGAATATCTCCTTGTAAATCCCCCGGGGTTTCTTGTACACCCGTGAAATTTGACCAGGTTAAGCAGTTTGCATTGCTGCACAATTGCGCCTGCCTAGCTCGGCCGCGGTTGCAAACATTCAGGAGTGGCAGCCAGATAGGCTGGTCCCCGTAGGACACTGCCAGCGGACTCGGTACATCTGCTTCACGTTCTTCTCACCTGAGTACTACTGATTCCAGCTTTGACGGCTACACTCTACTCAACCGGAGCAGTAAGTTGAACCTCAACTTATGGCACTTTGTGAAAGTGATGAGAACTAGAGCTCAGTTGTTTGGCACGCCACCACTGTCCATCCAGCACTATGGACGGCACTGCCTACATCTGGCTCTAATTAGTCCAAGGTTGTGTTCAGCCGAATGACCTCTGCAGACAATACTCAGAATGAGGTTCTGAGTTATTGCAACATAGGAGCGTTTCACTGCTTTCAACGCTTCTCAGGAAGAACTCCGGAATCTTGCTGCCGGCAGGCCTCCGGCTCTTCCGGGTGAACATCTCCTTGTAAATCCCCCGTGGTTTCTTGTACACCCGTGAAATTTGGCCAGGTTATGCAGTTTGCATTGCTGCACAATTGCGCCTGCCTAGCTCGGACGCGGTTGCAAAAACTCAGGCGTGGCAGCCAGATAGGCTGGTCCCCGTAGGACAGTGCCAGCGGACTGGGTATATCTGCTTCCCGTTCTTCTCACCTGAGTGCTACTGATTCCAGCTTTGACCACTACACTCTACTCAACCGGAGCAGTAAGTTGAACTTCAACTTATGGCACTTTGTGAAAGTGATGAGAACTAGAGCTCAGTTGTTTGTCACGCCACCACTGTCCATCAAGCACTATGGACGGCACTGCCTACATCTGGCTCTAATTAGTCCAGGGTTGTGTTCAGCCGAATGACCTCTGCCGGGAACACTCAGAATGAGGTTCTGAGTTATTGCAACATAGGAGCGTTTCACTGCTTTCAAGGACTCTCAAGACGAATTCCAGAATCTTGCAGCCGGCAGGCCTCAGGCTCTTCCGGGTGAACATCTCCTTGTAAATCCCCCTTGGTTTCTTGTACATCCGTGAAATTTGGCCAGGTTATGCAGTTTGCATTCCAGCACAATTGCGCCTGCCAAGCTCGGCCGCGGTTGCAAACATTCAGGCGTGGCAGCCAGATAGGCTGCTCCCCGTAGGACACTGCCAATTGACTGGGTATATCTGCTTCCCGTTCTTCTCACCTGAGTGCTACTGATTCCAGCTTTGACGGCTACACTCTACTCAACCAGAGCCGTAAGTTGAACCTCAACTTAGGGCACTTTGTGAAACTGTTGAAAACTAGAGCTCAGTTGTTTGGCACGCCACCACTGTCCATCCAGAACTATGGATGGCACTGCCTACATCTGGCTCTAATTAGTCCACGTTTGTGTTCAGCTGAATGACCTCTGCCGGGAACACTCAGAATGAGGTTCTGAGTTATTGCAACATAGGAGCGTTTCACTGCTTTCAAGGCTTCTCAGGAAGAATTCCGGAATCTTGCTGCCCCCAGGCCTCCGACATTTCCGGTGAACATCTCCTTGTAAATCCTCCGTGGTTTCTTGTACACCTGTGAAATTTGGCCAGGTTATGCAGTTTGCATTGCTGCACAATTGTGCCTGCCTAGCTCGTACGCGGTTGCAAACATTCAAGCGTGGCAGCTAGATAGGCTGGTCCCCGTAGGACACTGCCAACGGACTGGGTATATCTGCTTCCCGTTCTTCTCACCTGATTGCTACTGATTCCAGGTTTGACCGCTACACTCTACTCAACCGGAGCAGTAAATTGAACTTCAACTTATGGCACTTTGTGAAAGTGATGAGAACTAGAGCTCAGTTGTTTGGCACGCCACCACTGTCCATTTAGCACTATGGACGGCACTGCCTACATCTGGATCTAATTAGTCGACGGTTGTGTTCAGCCGAATGACCTCTGCCGGGAACACTCAGAATGAGGTTCTGAGTTATTGAAACATAGGAGCGTTTCACTGCTTTCAAGGCTTCTCAGGAAGAATTCCGGAATCTTGCTGCGGGCAGGCCTCCGGCAGTTGCGGGTGAACATCTCCTTGTAAATCCCCCGTGGTTTCTTGTACACCGGTGAAATTTGCCCAGGTTATGCAGTTTGCATTGCTGCACAATTGCGGCTGCCTAGCTCGGCCGCGGTTGCAAACATTCAGGCGTGGCAGCAAGATAGACTGGTCCCCGTAGGACACTGCCAGCGGAATGTGTATATCTGCTTCCCGTTCTTCTCACCTGAATGCTACTGATTCCAGCTTTGATGGCTACACTCTACGCAACCTGAGCAGTAAGTTGAAACTCAACTTATGGCACTTTGTGAAAGTGTTGAGAACTAGAGCTCAGTTGTTTGGCACGCCACCACTGTCCATCCAGCACTATGGACGGCACTGCCTACATCTGGCTCTAATTAGTAGACGGTTGTGTTCAGCCGAATGACCTCTGCCGGGAACACTCAGAATGAGGTTCTGAGTTATTGCAACATAGGAGCGTTTCAGTGCTTTCAAGGCTTCTCAGGAAGAGTTCCGGAATATTGCTGTCCGCCGGCGTCCGGCTGTTCCCAGTGAACATCTCCTTGTAAATCCCCCTTGGTTTCTTGTAAACCCGTGAAATTTGGCCAGGTTATGCTGTTTGCATTGCTGCACAATTGCGCCTGGCTAGCTCGGCCGCGGTTGCAAACATTCAGGCGTGGCCGCCAGATAGGGTGGTCCCCTTAGGACACTGCCAGCGGACTGGGTATATCTGCTTCCCGTTCTTCGCCCCTGAGTGCTAATTATTCCAGCTTTGACAGCTACACTCTACTCAACCGGAGCAGTAAGTTGAACCTCAACTTATGGCACTTTGTGAAAGTGTTGAGAACTAGAGCTCAGTTGTTTGGCACGCCACCACTCTCCATCCAGCACTATGGACGGCACTGCCTACATCGGGCTCTAATTAGTCCATGGTTGTGTTCAGCCGAATGACCTCTGCCGGGAACACTCAGAATGAGGTTCTGAGTTATTGCAACATAGGAACGTTTCACTGCTTTCAAGGCTTCTCAGGAAGAGTTCCGGAATCTTGCTGCGCGCCGGCGTCCGGCTGTTCTGGGTGAACATCTCCTTGTAAATCCCCCGTGGTTTCTTGTACACCCGTGAAATTTGGCCAGGTTATGCAGTTTGCATTGCTGCACAATTGCGCCTGCCTAGCTCGGCAGCGGTTGCAAACATTCAGGCGTGGCAGCCAGATAGGCTGGTCCCCGTAGGACACTGCCAGCGGACTGGGTATATCTGCTTCCCGTTCTTCTCACCTGAGTGCTACTGATTCCAGGTTTGACCGCTACACTCTACTCAACCGGAGCAGTAAGTTGAACCTCAACTTAGGGCACTTTGTGAAAGTGTTGAGAACTAGAGCTCAGTTGTTTGGCACTCCACCACTGTCCATCCAGCACAATGGACGGCACTGCCTACATCTGGCTCTAATTAGTCCACGGTTGTGTTCATCCGATTGACCTCTGCCGGGAACACTCAGAATGAGGTTCTGAGTTATTGCAATATAGGAGCGTTTCACTGCTTTCAAGGCTTCTCAGGAAGAATTCCGGAATCTTGCTGCCGGCAGGCCTCCGGCAGTTCCGGGTGAACATCTCCTTGTAAATCCCCCGTGGTTTCTTGTACACCCGTGCAATTTGGCCAGGTTATGCAGTTTGCATTGCTGCACAATTGCGCCTGGCTAGCTCGGCCGTGGTTGCAAACATTCAGGCGTGGCCGCCAGATAGGCTGGTCCCCGTAGGACACTGCCAGCGGACTGGGTATATCTGCTTCCCGTTCTTCTCACCTGAGTGCTACTGATTCCAGGTTTGACGGCTACACTCTACTCAACCGGAGCAGAAAGTTGAACCTCAACTTATGGCACTTTGTGAAAGTGTTGAGAACTAGAGCTCAGTTGTTTGGTACGCCACCACTGTCCATCCAGCAATATGGACGGCACTGCCTACATCTGGCTCTAATTAGTCCATGGTTGTGTTCAGCGGAATGACCTCTGCCGGGAACACTCAGAATGAGGTTCTGAGATATTGCTACATAGGAGCGTTTCACTGCTTTCAAGGCTTCTCAGGAAGAATTCCGGAATCTTGCTGCCGGCAGGCCTCCGGCAGTTCCGGGTGAACATCTCCTTGTAAATCCCCCGTGGTTTCTTGTACACCCGTGAAATTTGGCCAGGTTATGCAGTTTGCATTGCTGCACATTTCCGCCTGCGTAGCTCGGCCACGGTTGCAAACATTCAGGCATGGAATCCAGATAGGCTAGTCCCCGTAGGACACTGCCAGCGGACTGGGTATATCTGGTTCCGGTTCTTCTCACATGAGTGCTACTGATTCCAGATTTGACCGCTACACTCTACTCAACCGAAGCAGTAAGTTGAACCTCAACTTAGGGCACTTTGTGAAACTGTTGAGAACTAGAGCTCAGTTGTTTGGCACGCCACCACTCTCCATCCAGCACTATGGACTGCACTGCCTACATCTGGCTCTAATTAGTCCACGGTTGTGTTCAGCCGAATGACCTCTGCCGGGAACACTCAGAATGAGGTTCTGAGTTATTGCAACATAGGAGCGTTTCACTGCTTTCAAGGCTTCTCAGGAAGAATTCTGGAATCTTGCTGCCGGCAGGCCTCCGGCTGTTCCGGGTGAACATCTCCTTGTAAATCCCCCGTGGTTTCTTGTACACCCGTGAAATTTGGCCAGGTTATGCAGTTTGCATTGCTGCACAATTCTGCCGGCTTAGCTCGGCCGGGCTTGCAAACATTCAGGCGTGGCAGCCAGATAGGCTGGTCCTCATAGGACACTGCCAGCGGACTGGGTATATCTGCTTCCCGTTCTTCTCACCTGAGTGCTACTGATTCCAGCTTTGACTGCTACACTCTACTCAACCGGAGCCGTAAGTTGAACCTCAACTTAGGGCACTTTGTGAAAGTGTTGAGAACTAGAGCTCAGTTGTTTGGCATGCCACCAATGTCCATCCAGCACTATGGACGGCACTGCCTACATCTGGCTCTAATTAGTCCATGGTTGTGTTCAGCCGAATGACCTCTGCCGGGGACACCCAGAATGATGTTCTGAGTTATTGCAACATAGGAGCGTTTCACTACTTTCAAGGCTTCTCAGGAAGAATTCCGGAATCTTGCTGCCGGCAGGCCTCCGGCAGTTCCGTATAAACATCTCCATGTAAATCCCCCGTGGTTTCTTGTACATCCGTGAAATTTGGCCAGGTTATGCAGTTTGCATTGCTGCACAATTGCGCCTGCCTAGCTCGGCCGCGGTTGCAAACATTCAGGCGTGGCAGCCAGATAGGCTGGTCCCCGTAGGACACTGCCAGCGGACTGTGTATATCTGGTTCCCGTTCTTCTCACCTGAGTATTACTGATTCAAGCTTTGACCGCTACACTCTACTCAACCGGAGCAGTAAGTTGAACCTCAACTTATGGCACTTTGTGAAAGTGATGAGAACTAGAGCTCAGTTGTTTGGCACGCCACCACTGTCCATCCAGCACTATGGACGGCACTGCCTACATCTGGCTCTAATTACTCCACGGTTGTGTTCAGCCAAATGTCCTCTGCCGGGAACACTCAGAATGAGGTTCTGAGTTATTGCAACATAGGAGCGTTTCACTGCTTTCAAGGCCTCTCAAGACGAATTCAGAATCTTGCTGCCGGCAGGCCTCCGGCTGTTCCGGGTGAACATCTCCTTGGAAATCCCCCGTGGTTTCTTGTACATCCGTGAAATTTGTCCAGGTTATGCAGTTTGCATTGCTGCACAATTGCGCCTGGCTAGCTCGGCCGCGGTTGCAAACATTCAGGCGTGGCAGCCAGATAGGCTGGTCCCCGTAGGACACTGCCAGCGGACTGGGTATATCTGCTTCACGTTCTTCGCACCTGAGTGCTAATTATTCCAGCTTTGACGGCTACACTCTACTCAACCGCAGCAGTAAGTTGAACCTCAAGTTACGGCACTTTGTGAAAGTGATGAGAACTAGAGCTCAGTTGTTTGGCACGCCACCACTCTCCATCCAGCACTATGGACGGCACTGCCTACATCTGGCTCTAATTACTCCACGGTTGTGTTCAGCCGAATGAACTCTGCCGGGAACACTCAGAATGAGGTTCTGAGTTATTGCAACATAGGAGCGTTTCACTGCTTTCAAGGCCTCTCAAGACGAATTGAGAATCTTGCTGCCGGCAGGCCTCCGGCTCTTCCGGGTGAACATCTCCTTGTAAATCCCCCGTGGTTTCTTGTACATCCGTGAAATTTGGCCAGGTTATGCAGTTTGCATTCCAGCACAATTGCGCCTGCAAAGCTCGGCAGCGGTTGCAAACATTCAGGCGTGGTAGCCAGATAGGCTGGTCCCCGTAGGACACTGCCAGCGGACTCGGTATATCTGCTTCACGTTCTTCTCATCTGAGTACTACTGATTCCAGCTTTGAGGGCTACACTCTACTCAACCGGAGCAGTAAGTTGAACCTCAAGTTACGGCACTTTGTGAAAGTGATGAGAACTAGAGCTCAGTTGTTTGGCACGCCACCACTGTCCATCCAGCACTATGGACGGCACTGCCTACATCTGGCTCTAATTAGTCCATGGTTGTGTTCAGCCGAATGACCTCTGCCGGGAACACTCAGAATGAGGTTCTGAGTTATTGCAACAGAGGAGCGTTTCACTGCTTTCAGGGCTTCTCAGGAAGAATTCCGGAATCTTGCTGCCGGCAGGCCTCCTGCTGTTCGTGTGAACATCTCCTTGTAAATCACCGGCGGTTCCTTGTACACCCGTGAAATATGGCCAGGTTATGCAGTTTGCATTGCTGCACAATTGCGCCTGCCTAGCTCGGCCGCGGTTGCAAACATTCAGGCATGGCAGCCGGATAGGGTAGTCCCCGTAGGACACTGCCAGGGGACTGGGTATATCTGCTTCCCGTTCTTCTCACCTGAGTTCTACTGATTCCAGGTTTGACGGCTACACTCTACTCAACCGGAGTAGTAAGTTGAACCTCAACTTAGGGCAGTTTGTGAAACTGTTGAGAACTAGAGCTCAGTTGTTTGGCACGCCACCACTGTCCATCCAGCACTATGGACGGCACTGCCTACATCTGGCTCTAATTAGTCCACGGTTGTGTTCAGCTGAATGACCTCTGCCGGGAATACTCAGAATGAGGTTCTGAGTTATTGCAACATAGGATCGTTTCACTGCTTTCAAGGCTTCTCAGGAAGAATTCCGGAATCTTGAAGCCGGCAGGCCTCTGGCTGTTCCGGGTGAAAATCTCCTTGTAAATCCCACGTGGTTTCTTGTACACCCGTGAAATTTGGCCAGGTTATGCAGTTTGCATTGCTGCACAATTGCGCCTGACGAGCTCGGCCGCGGTTGCAAACATTCAGGCATGGCAGCCAGATAGAATGGTCCCCGTAGGACACTGCCAGCATACTGGGTATATCTGCTTCCGATTCTTCTCACCTGAGTGCTACTGATTCCAGCTTTGACGGCTACACTCTACTCAACCGGAGCATTAAGTTGCACCTCAACTTATGGCACTTTGTGAAACTGTTGAGAACTAGAGCTCAGTTGTTTGGCACCCCACCACTGTCCATCCAGCACTATGGACGGCACTGCCTACATCTGGCTCTAATTAGTCCACGATTGTGTTCAGCCGAATGACCTCTGCCGGGAACAATCAGAATGAGGTTCTGAGTTATTGCAACATAGGAGCTTTTCACTGCTTTCAAGGATTCTCAGGAAGAATTCCGGAATTTTGCTGCCGGCAGGCCTCCGGCTGTTCCGGGTGAACATCTCCTTGTAAATCCCCCGTGGTTTCTTGTACACCCGTGAAATTTGGCCAGGTTATGCAGTTTGCATTGCTGCACAATTGTGCCTGCCTAGCTCGGCCGCGGTTACAAACATTCAGGCGTGGCAGCCAGATAGGCTGGTCCCCGTAAGACACTGCCAGCAGACTGAGTATATCAACTTCCCGTTCTTCTCACCTGAGTGCTACTGATTCCAGATTCGACGGCTACACTCTACTCAATCCGAGCAGTAAGTTGAACCTCAACTTATGGCACTTTGTGAAACTGTTGAGAACTAGAGCTCAGTTGTTTGGCACGCCAACACTGTCCATCCAGTACTATGGACGGAACTGCTTACATCTGGCTCTCATTAGTCCACGATTGTGTTCAGCCGCATGACATCTGCTGGGAATACTCAGAATGCGGTTCTGAGTTATTGCAACATAGGAGCGTTTCACTGCTTTCAAGGCTTCTCAGAAAGAATTCCGGAATCTTGATGCCAGCAGGCCTCCGGCTGTTCCGGGTGAACATCTCCTTGTAAATCCCCCGTGGTTTCTTGTACACCCGTGATATTTGCCCAGGTTATGCAGTTTGTATTGCTGCACAATTGCGCCTGCCAAGCACAGCCGAGGTTGCAAATATTCAGGCGTGGCAGCCAGATAGGCTGGTCCCCGTAGGACACTGCCAGCGGACTGGGTATATCTGCTTCGCGTTCTTCTCACGTGAGTGCTACTGATTCCAGCTTTGACGGCTACACTCTACTCAACGGGAGCATTAAGTTGCACCTCAACTTATGGCACTTTGTGAAACTGTTGAGAACTAGCGCTCAGTTGTTTGGCACGCCACCAATCTCCATCCAGCACTATGGACGGCACTGCCTACATCTGGCTCTAATTAGTCCACGGTTGTGTTCAGCCGAATGACCTCTGCCGGGAACACTCAGAATGAGGTTCTGAGTTATTGCAACACAGGAGCGTTTCACTGCTTTCAAGGCTTCTCAGGAAGAATTTCGGAATCTTGCTGCCGGCAGGCCCCCGGCTGTTCCGGGTGAACATCTCCTTGTAAATCCCCCGTGGTTTCTTGTACACCCGTGAAATTTGGCCAGGTTATGCAGTTTGCATTACTGCACAATTGCGCCTGCCTAGCTCGGCGGCGGTTGCAAACATTCAGGCGTGGCAGCCAGATAGGCTGGTCCCCGTAGGACTCTCCCAGCGGACTGGGTATATCTGCTTCCCGTTCTTCTCACCTGAGTGCTACTGATTCCAGCTTTGACGGCTACAGTCTACTCAACCGAAGCATTAAGTTGAACCTCTACTTATGGCACTTTGTGAAACTGTTGAGAACTAGAGCTCAGTTGTTTGGCACGCCACCACTGTCCATCCAGCACTATGGACGGCACTGCCTACATCTGGCTCTAATTAGTCCACGGTTGAGTTCAGCCGAATGACCTCTGCCGGCAACACTCAGAATGAGGTTCTGAGTTATTGCAACATAGGAGCGTTTCACTGCTTTCAAGGCTTCTCAGGAAGAATTCCGGAATCTTGCTGCCGGGTGGACTCCGGCCCTTCCGGGTGAACATCTCCTTGTAAATCCCCCGTGGTTTCTTGTACACCCGTGAAATTTGGCCAGGTTATGCAGTTTGCATTGCTGCACAATTGCCCCTGCCTATCTCGGCCGCGGTTGCAAACATTCAGGCGTGGCAGCCAGATAGGCTGGTCCCCGTAGGACTCTGCCAGCGGACTGGGTATATCTGCTTCCCGTTCTTCTCACCTGAGTGCTACTGATTTCAGTTTGACGGCTGCACTCTACTCAAGCAGAGCAGTAAGTTGAACTTCAACTTATGGCACTTTGTGAAACTGTTGAGAACTAGAGCTCAGTTGTTTGGCACGATACCACTGTCCATCCAGCACTATGGACGTCACTGCCTACATCTGGCTCTAATTAGTCCACGGTTGTGTTCAGCCGAATGACCTCTGCCGGCAACACTCAGAATGAGGTTCTGAGTTATTGCAACATAGGAGCGTTTCACTGCTTTCAAGGCTTCTCAGGAAGAATTCCGGAATCTTGCTGCCAGCAGGCCTCTGGCTGTTCCGGCTGAACATCTCCTTGTAAATCCCCCGTGGTTTCTTGTACACCCGTGAAATTCGGACAGGTTATGCAGTTTGCATTGCTGCACAATTGCGCCTGCCTAGCTCGGCCGCGGTTGCAAACATTCAGGCGTGGCAGCCAGATAGGCTGGTCCCGGTAGGACTCTGCCAGCCGACTGTGTATATCTGCTTCCCGTTCTTCTCACCTGAGTGCTACTGATTCCAGCTTTGACGGCTAAACTCTACTCAACCGGAGCAGTAAGTTGAACCTCAACTTATGGCACTTTGTGAAACTGTTGAGAACTAGAGCTCAGTTGTTTGGCACGCCACCACTGTCCATCCAGCACTATGGACGGCACTGCCTACATCTGGCTCTAATTGGTCCACGGTTGTGTTCAGCCGAATGACCTCTGCCAGGAACACTCAGAATGAGGTTCTGAGTTATTGCAACATATGAGCGTTTTACTGCTTTCAAGGCTTCTTAGGAAGAATTCCGGAATCTTGCTGCCGGCAGGCCTCCGGCTCTTTCGGGTGAACATCTCCTTCTAAATCCCGCGTGGTTTCTTGTACACCCGTGAAATTTGGACAGGTTATGCAGTTTCCATTGCTGCACAATTGCCCCTGCCTAGCTCGGCCGCGGTTGCAAACATTCAGGCGTGGCAGCCAGATAGGCTGGTCCCCGTAGGACTCTGCCAGCCGACTGGGTATATCTGCTTCCCGTTCTTCTCACCTGAGTGCTACTGATTTCAGCTTTGACGGCTACACTCTACTCAACAGGAGCAGTAAGTTGAACCTCAACTTATGGCACTTTGTGAAACTGTTGAGAACTAGAGCTCAGTTGTTTGGCACGATACCACTGTCCATCCAGCACTATGGACGGAACTGCCTACATCTGGCTCTAATTAGTCCACGATTGTGTTCAGCCAAATGACCTCTGCTGGGAACACTCAGATTGAGTTCCTGAGTTACTGCAACATAGGAGCGTTTCACTGCTTTCAAGGCTTCTCAGGAAGAATTCCGGAATCTCGCTGCCGGCAGGCCTCCGGCTCTTCCGGGTGAACATCTCCTTATAAATCCCCCGTGGGTTCTTGTACACCCGTGAAATTTGGCCAGGTTATGCAGTTTGCATTGCTGCACAATTACGCCTGCCTAGCTCGGCCGCGGTTACAAACATTCAGGCGTGGCAGCCAGATAGGCTGGTCCCCGTAGGACACTGCCAGCGGACTGGGTATATCTGCTTACCATTCTTTTCACCTGAGTGCTACTGATTCCAGCTTTGACGGCTACACTCTACTCAACCGGAGCATTAAGTTGCACCTCAACTTATGGCACTTTGTGAAACTTTTGAGAACTAGCGCTCAGTTGTTTGGCACGCCACCACTCTCCATCCAGCACTATGGACGGCACTGCCTACATCTGGCTCCAATTAGTCCACGGTTGTGTTCAGCCGAATGACCTCTGCCGGGAACACTCAGAATGAGGTTCTGAGTTATTGAAACACAGGAGCGTTTCACTGCTTTCAAGGCTTCTCAGGAAGAATTCCGGAATCTTGCTGCCGGAAGGCTGCCGGCTGTTCCGGCTGAACATCTCCTTGTAAATCCCCCGTGGTTTCTTGTACACCCGTGAAATTTGGCCAGGTTATGCAGTTTGCATTACTGCACAATTGCGCCTGCCTAGCTCGGCCGCGGTTGCAAACATTCAGGCGTGGCAGCCAGATAGTCTGGTCCCCGTAGGACTCTGCAAGCGGACTGGGTATATCTGCTTCCCGTTCTTCTCACCTGAGTGCTACTGATTCCAGCGTTGACGGCTACAGTCTACTCAACCGGAGCATTAAGTTGAACCTCTACGTATGGCACTTTGTGAAACTGTTGAAAACTAGAGCTCAGTTGTTTGGCACGCCACCACTGTCCATCCAGCACTATGGACGGCACTGCCTACATCTGGCTCTAATTAGTCCACGGTTGTGTTCAGCCGAATGACCTCTGCCGGGAATACTCAGAATGAGGTTCTGAGTTATTGCAACATAGGAGCGTTTCACTGCTTTCAAGGCTTCTCAGGAAGAATTCCGGAAACTTGCTGCCGGCAGGCCTCTGGCTGTTCCGGGTGAAATTTTCCTTGTAAATCCCCCGTGGTTTCTTGTACACCCGTGAAATTTGGACAGGTTATGCAGTTTGCATTGCTGCACAATTGGGCCTGACTCGCTCGGCCGCGGTTGCAAACATTCAGGAGTTGCAGCCAGATAGGCTGTACCCGTAGGACACTGCCAACGGACTGGGTATATCTGCTTCCCGTTCTTCTCACCTGAGTTCTACTGATTCCAGCTTTGACGACTAAACTCTACTCAACCCGAGCATTAAGTTGAACCTCAACTTACGGCATTTTGTGAAACTGTTGAGAACTAGCGCTCAGTTGTTTGGCACGCCACCACTGTCCATCAAGCACTATGGACGGCACTGCCTACATCTGGCTCTAATTAGTCCACGTTTGTGTTCAGCCGAATGACCTCTGCTGGGAACACTCAGATTGAGGTTCTGAGTTATTGCAACACAGGAGCGCTTCACTGCTTTCAAGGCTTCTCAGGAAGAATTCCGGAATCTTGCTGCCGGCAGGCCTCCGGCTGTTCCGGGTGAACATCTCCTTGTAAATCCCCCGTGGTTTCTTGTACACCCGTGAAATTTGGACAGGTTATGCAGTTTGCATTGCTCCTCAATTGCGCCTGCCTATCTCGGCCGCGGTTACAAACATTCGGGCGTGGCAGCCAGATAGGCTGGTCCCCGTAGGACACTGCCAGCGGACTGGGTATATCTGCTTCCCGTTCTTCTCACCTGAGTGCTACTGATTCCAGCTTTGACGGCTACACTCTACTCAACCGGAGCAGTAAGTTGAACCTCAACTCATGGCACTTGGTGACAGTGTTGAGAACTAGAGCTCAGTTGTTTGGCACGCCACCACTGTCCATCCAGCACTATGGACGGCACTGCCTACATCTGGCTCTAATTAGTCCACGGTTGTGTTCAGCCGAATGACCTCTGCCAGCAACACTCAGAATGAGGTTCTGAGTTATTGCAACATAGGAGCGTTTCACTGCTTTCAAGGCTTCTCAGGAAGAATTCCGGAATCTTGCTGCCAGCAGGCCTCTGGCTGTTCTGGGTGAACATCTCCTTGTAAATCCCCCGTGGTTTCTTGTACACCCGTGAAGTGCAGCCAGGTTATGCAGTTTGCATTGCTGCACAATTGCGCCTGCCTAGCTCGGCCGCGGTTGCAAACATTCAGGCGTGGCAGCCAGATAGGCTGGTCCCCGTAGGACTCTGCCAGCCGACTGGGTATATCTGCTTCCCGTTCTTCTCACCTGAGTGCTACTGATTCCAGCTTTGACGGCTACACTCTACTAAACGGGACCATTAAGTTGCACCTCAACTTATGGCACTTTGTGAAACTGTTGAGAACTAGCGCTCAGTTGTTTGGCACGCCACCACTGTCCATCCAGCACTATGGACGGCACTGCCTACATCTGGCTCTAATTAGTCCACGATTGTGTTCAGCAGAATGACCTCTGTCGGGAACACTCAGAATGAGATTCTGAGTTATTGCAACACAGGAGCGTTTCACTGCTTTCAAGGCTTCTCAGGAAGAATTCCGGAATCTTGCTGCCGGCAGGCCTCCGGCTCTTCCGGGTGAACATCTCCTTGTAAATCCCCCGTGGTTTCTTGTACACCCGTGAAATTTGGACAGGTTAGGCAGTTTGCATTTCTGCACAATTGCCCCTGCTAGCTCGGCCGCGGTTGCAAACATTCAGGCGTGGCAGCAAGATAGGCTGGTCCCCGTAGGACTCTACCAGCCGACTGGGTATATCTGCTTCCCGTTCTTCTCACCTGAGTGCTACTGATTTCAGCTTTGACGGCTACACTCTACTCATCCGGAGCAGTAAGTTGAACCTCAACTTGGCACTTTGTGAAACTGTTGAGAACTAGAACTCAGTTGTTTGGCACGATACCACTGTCCTTCCAGCACTATGGACGGAACTGCCTACATCTGGCTCTAATTGGTCCACGGTTGTGTTCAGCCGAATGACCTCTGCCAGGAACACTCAGAATGAGGTTCTGAGTTACTGCAACATAGGAGCGTTTCACTGCTTTCAAGGCTTCTCAGGAAGAATTCCGGAATCTTGCTGCCGGCATGCCTCCGGCTGTTCGGGGTGAACATCTCCTTGTAAATCCCCCGTGGTTTCTTGTACACCCGTGAAATTTGGCCAGGTTATGCAGTTTGCATTGCTGCACAATTGCGCCTGCCTAGCTCGGCCGCGGTTACAAAAATTCAGGCGTGGCAGCCAGATAGGCTGGTCCCCGGAGGACTCTGCCAGCCGACTGGGTATATCTGCTTCCCGTTCTTCTCACCTGAGTGCTACTGATTTCAGCTTTGACGGCTACAGTCTACTCAACCGGAGCATTAAGTTGAACCTCAACTTATGGCACTTTGTGAAACTGTTGAGAACTAGAGCTCAGTTGTTTGGTACTCCACAACTGTCCATCCAGCACTATGGACGGCACTGCCTACATCTGGCTCTAATTAGTCCACGGTTGTCTTCAGCCGAATGACCTCTGCTGGCAACACTCAGAATGAGGTTCTGAGTTATTGCAACATAGGAGCGTTTCACTACTTTCAAGGCTTCTCAGGAAGAATTCCGGAGTCTTGATGCCGGCAGGCCTCTGGCTCTTCCGAGTGAACATCTCCTTATAAATCCCCCGTGGTTTCTTGTACACCCGTGAAATTTGGGTATGCAGTTTGCATTGCTGCACGATTGCGCCTGCCTAGCTCGGCCGCGGTTGCAAACATTCAGACGTGGCAGCCAGATAGGCTGGTCCCCGTAGGACACTGCCAGCGGACTGGGTATATCTGCTTACCATTCTTTTCACCTGAGTGCTACTGATTCCAGCTTTGACGGCTACACTCTACTCAACCGGAGCATTAAGTTGTACCTCAACTTGTGGCACTTTGTGAAACTTTTGAGAACTAGCGCTCAGTTGTTTGGCACGCCACCACTCTCCATCCAGCACTATGGACGGCACTGCCTACATCTGGCTCCAATTAGTCCACGGTTGTGTTCAGCCGAATGACCTCTGCCGGGAACACTCAGAATGAGGTTCTGAGTTATTGCAACACAGGAGCGTTTCACTGCTTTCAAGGCTTCTCAGGAAGAATTCCGAAATCTTGCTGCCGGAAGGCTGCCGGCTGTTCCGGCTGAACATCTCCATGTAAATCCCCCGTGGTTTCTTGTACACCCGTGAAATTTGGCCAGGTTATGCAGTTTGCATTACTGCACAATTGCGCCTGCCTAGCTCGGCCGCCGTTGCAAACATTCAGGCGTGGCAGCCAGATAGGCTAGTCCCCGTAGGACTCTGCAAGCGGACTGGGTATATCTGCTTCCCGTTCTTCTCACCTGAGTGCTACTGATTCCAGCGTTGACGGCTACAGTCTACTCAACCGGAGCATTAAGTTGAACCTCTACGTATGGCACTTTGTGAAACTGTTGAGAACTAGAGCTCAGTTGTTTGGCACGCCACCACTGTCCATCAAGCACTATGGACGGCACTGCCTACATCTGGCTCTAATTAGTCCACGGTTGTGTTCAGCCTAATGACCTCTGCCAGGAACACTCAGAATGAGGTTCTGAGTTATTGCAACATAGGAGCGTTTCACTGCTTTCAAGGCTTCTCAGGAAGAATTCCGGAATCTTGCTGCCGGCAGGCCTCCAGCTCTTCCGGGTGAACATCTCCTTGTAAATCCCCCGTGGTTTCTTGTACACCCGTGAAATTTGCCCAGGTTATGCAGTTTGCATTGCTGCACAATTGCCCCTGCCTAGCTCGGCCGTGGTTGCAAACATTCAGGCGTGACAGCCGGAAAGTCTGGTCCCCGTAGGACTCTGCCAGGGGACTGGGTATATCTGGTTCCCGTTCTTCTCACCTGAGTGCTACTGATTTCAGCTTTGAAGGATACACTCTACTCAACCGGAGCAGTAAGTTGAACCTCAACTTATGGCACTTTGTGAAACTGTTGAGAACTAGAGCTCAGTTGTTTGGCACGATACCAATGTCCTTCCAGCACTATGCACGGAACTGCCTACATCTGGCTCTAATTAGTCCACGGTTGTGTTCAGCCGAATGACCTCTGCTGGGAACACTCAGATTGAGGTTCTGAGTTATTGCAACATAGGAGCGTTTCACTGCTTTCAAGGCTTCTCAGGAAGAATTCCGGAATCTTGATGCCGGCAGGCCTCCGGCTGTTCCGGGTGAACATCTCCTTGTAAAACCCCGTGGTTTCTTGTACACCCGCGAAATTTGGCCAGGTTATGCAGTTTGCATTGCTGCACAATTGCCCCTGCCTAGCTCGGCCACGGTTAAAAACATTCAGGCGTGGCAGCCAGATAGGCTGGTCCCCGTAGGACTCTGCCAGCGGACTGGGTGTATCTGCTTCCCGTTCTTCTCACCTGAGTGCTACTGATTCCAGCTTTGACGGCTACACTCTACTCAACCGGAGCAGTAAGTTGAACCTCAACTTATGGCACTTTGTGAAAATGTTGAGAACTAGAGCTCACTTGTTTGGCACGCCACCACTGTCCATCCAGCACTATGGACGGCACTGCCTACATCTGGCTCTAATTAGTCCACGATTGTGTTCAGCCGAATGACCTCTGCCGGCAACACTCAAAATGAGGTTCTGAGTTATTGCAACATAGGAGCGTTTCACTGCTTTCAAGGCTTCTCCGGAAGAATTCCGGAATCTTGCTGCCGGCAGTCCTCCGGCTGTTCCGGGTGAACATCTCCTTGTAAATCCCCCGTGGTTTCTTGTACACCCGTGAAATTTGGCCAGGTTATGCAGTTTGCATTGCTGCACAATTGCGCCTGCCTAGCTCAGCCGCGTTTACAAATATTCAGGCGTGACAGCCAGATAGGCTGGTCCCCGTACGAAACTGCCTGAGGACTAGGTATATCTGCTTCCCGTTCTTCTCACCTGAGTGCTACTGATTCCAGCTTTGACGGCTACACTCTACTCAACCGGAGCATTAAGTTGAACCTCAACTTATGGCACTTTGTGAAAGTGTTGAGAACTAGAACTCAGTTGTTTGGCACGCCAACACTGTCCATCCAGCACTATGGACGGCACTGCCTACATCTGGCTCTAATTAGTCCACGGTTGTGTTCAGCCGAATGACCTCTGCCGGGAACACTCAGATTGAGGTTCTGAGTTATTGCAACATAGGAGCGTTTCACTGCTTTCAAGGCTTCTCAGGAAGAATTCCCGAATCTTGCTGCCGGCAAGCCTCCGGCTCTACCGGGTGAACATCTCCTTGTAAATCCCCCGTGGTTTCTTGTACACCCGTGAAATTTGGCCAGGTTATGCAGTTTGCATTGCTGCACAATTGGGCCTGCCTAGCTCGGCCGCGGTTGCAAACATTCAGTCGTGGCAGCCTGATAGGCTGGTCCCCGTAGGACTCTGCCAGCCGACTGGGTATATCTGCTTCCCGTTCTTCTCACCTGAGTGCTACTGATTTCAGCTTTGACGGCTGCACTCTACTCAACCGGAGCAGTAAGTTGAACCTCAACTTATGGCACTTTGTGAAAGTGATGAGAACTAGAGCTCAGTTGTTTGGCACGCCACCACTGTCCATCCAGCACTATGGACGGCACTGCCTACATCTGGCTCTAATTAGTCCACGGTTGTGTTCAGCCGAATGACCTCTGCCAGGAACACTCAGAATGAGGTTCTGAGTTATTGCAACATAGGAGCGTTTCACTGCTTTCAAGGCTTCTTAGGAAGAATTCCGGAATCTTGCTGCCGGCAGGCCTCCGGCTCTTCCGGGTGAACATCTCCTTGTAAATCCCCCGTGGTTTCTTGTACACCCGTGAAATTTGACAGGTTATGCAGTTTGCATTTCTGCACAATTGCCCCTGCTAGCTCGGCAGCGGTTGCAAACATTCAGGCGTGGCAGCCAGATAGGCTGGTCCCCGTAGGACTCTGCCAGCCGACTGGGTATATCTGCTTCCCGTTCTTCTCACCTTTGTGCTACTGATTTCAGCTTTGACGGCTACACTCTACTCAACCGGAGCAGTAAGTTGAACCTCAACTTATGGCACTTTGTGAAACTGTTGAGAACTAGAACTCAGTTGTTTGGCACGATACCACTGTCCATCCAGCACGATGGACGGAACTGCCTACATCTGGCTCTAATTAGTCCACGATTGTGTTCAGCCGAATGACCTCTGCTGGGAACACTCAGGTTGAGGTTCTGAGTTACTGCAACATAGGAGCGTTTCACTGCCTTCAAGGCTTCTCAGGAAGAATTCCGGAATCTTGCTGCCGGCAGGCCTCCGGCTGTTCCGGGTGAACATCTCCTTGTAAATCCCCCGTGGTTTCTTGTACACCCGTGAAGTTTGGCCAGGTTATGCAGTTTGCATTGCTGCACAATTGTCCCTGCCTAGCTCGGCCGCGGTTACAAACATTCAGACGTGGCAGCCAGATAGGCTGGTCCCCGTAGGACTCTGCCAGCGGACTGGGTATATCTGCTTCCCGTTCTTCTCACCTGAGTGCTACTGATTTCAGCTTTGACGGCTGCACTCTACTCAAGCACAGCAGTAAGTTGAACCTCAACTTATGGCACTTTGTGAAACTGTTGAGAACTAGAGCTCAGTTGTTTGGCACGCCACCACTGTCCATCCAGCACTATGGACGGCACTGCCTACATCTGGCTCTAATTAGTCCACGGTTGTGTTCAGCCGAATGACCTCTGCCGGCAACACTCAGAATGAGGTCCTGAGTTATTGCAACATAGGAGCGTTTCACTGCTTTCAAGGCTTCTCAGGAAGAATTCCGCAATCTTGCTGCCAGCAGGCCTCTGGCTGTTCCGGGTGAACATCTCCTTGTAAATCCCCCGTGGTTTCTTGTACACCCGTGAAATGTGGCCAGGTTATGCAGTTTGCATTGCTGCACAATTGCGCCTGCCTAGCTCAGCCGCGGTTGCAAACATTCAGGCGTGGCTGCCAGATAGGCTGGTCCTCGTAGGACTCTGCCAGCCGACTGGGTATATCTGCTTCCCGTTCTTCTCACCTGAGTGCTACTGATTTCAGCTTTGACGGCTGCACTCTACTCAAGCAGAGCAGTAAGTTGAACCTCAACTTATGGCACTTTGTGAAACTGTTGAGAACTAGAGCTCAGTTGTTTGGCACGCCACCACTCTCCATCCAGCACTATGGACGGCACTGCCTACATCTGGCTCTAATTAGTCCACGGTTGTGTTCAGACGAATGACCTATGCCGGCAACACTCAGAATGAGGTTCTGAGTTATTGCAACACAGGAGCGTTTCACTGCTTTCAATGCTTCTTAGGAAGAATTCCGGAATCTTGCGGCCGGCAGGCCACCGGCTCTACCGGGTGAACATCTCCTTGTAAATCCCCCGTGGTTTCTTGTACACCCGTGAAATTTGGCCAGGTTATGCAGTTTGCATTGCTGCACAATTTTCCCTGCCTAGCTCGGCCGCGGTTACAAATATTCAGGCGTGGCAGCCAGATAGGCTGGTCCCCGTAGGACTCTGCCAGCGGACTGGGTATATCTGCTTCCCGTTCTTCTCACCTGAGTGCTACTGATTCCAGGTTTGAGGGCTACACTCTACTCAACCGGAGCAGTAAGTTGAACCTCAACTTATGGCACTTTGTGAAACTGTTGAGAACTAGAACTCAGTTGTTTGGCACGCCACCACTCTCCATCCAGCACTATAGACGGCACTGCCTACTTCTGGCTCTAATTAGTCCACGGTTGTGTTCTGCCGAATGACCTCTGCTGGGAACACTCAGGTTGAGGTTCTGAGTTACTGCAACATAGGAGCGTTTCACTGCCTTCAAGGCTTCTCAGGAAGAATTCCGGAATCTTGCTGCCGGCAGGCCTCCGGCTGTTCCGGGTGAACATCTCCTTGTAAATCCCCCGTGGTTTCTTGTACACCCGTGAAGTTTGGCCAGGTTATGCAGTTTGCATTGCTGCACAATTGTCCCTGCCTAGCTCGGCCGCGGTTACAAACATTCAGACGTGGCAGCCAGATAGGCTGGTCCCCGTAGGACTCTGCCAGCGGACTGGGTATATCTGCTTCCCGTTCTTCTCACCTGAGTGCTACTGATTTCAGCTTTGACGGCTGCACTCTACTCAAGCACAGCAGTAAGTTGAACCTCAACTTATGGCACTTTGTGAAACTGTTGAGAACTAGAGCTCAGTTGTTTGGCACGCCACCACTGTCCATCCAGCACTATGGACGGCACTGCCTACATCTGGCTCTAATTAGTCCACGGTTGTGTTCAGCCGAATGACCTCTGCCGGCAACACTCAGAATGAGGTCCTGAGTTATTGCAACATAGGAGCGTTTCACTGCTTTCAAGGCTTCTCAGGAAGAATTCCGCAATCTTGCTGCCAGCAGGCCTCTGGCTGTTCCGGGTGAACATCTCCTTGTAAATCCCCTGTGGTTTCTTGTACACCCGTGAAATGTGGCCAGGTTATGCAGTTTGCATTGCTGCACAATTGCGCCTGCCTAGCTCAGCCGCGGTTGCAAACATTCAGGCGTGGCAGCCAGATAGGCTGGTCCTCGTAGGACTCTGCCAGCCGACTGGGTATATCTGATTCCCGTTCTTCTCACCTGAGTGCTACTGATTTCAGCTTTGACGGCTGCACTCTACTCAAGCAGAGCAGTAAGTTGAACCTCAACTTATGGCACTTTGTGAAACTGTTGAGAACTAGAGCTCAGTTGTTTGGCACGCCACCACTCTCCATCCAGCACTATGGACGGCACTGCCTACATCTGGCTCTAATTAGTCCACGGTTGTGTTCAGACGAATGACCTATGCCGGCAACACTCAGAATGAGGTTCTGAGTTATTGCAACACAGGAGCGTTTCACTGCTTTCAATGCTTCTTAGGAAGAATTCCGGAATCTTGCGGCCGGCAGGCCACCGGCTCTACCGGGTGAACATCTCCTTGTAAATCCCCCGTGGTTTCTTGTACACCCGTGAAATTTGGCCAGGTTATGCAGTTTGCATTGCTGCACAATTTTCCCTGCCTAGCTCGGCCGCGGTTACAAATATTCAGGCGTGGCAGCCAGATAGGCTGGTCCCCGTAGGACTCTGCCAGCGGACTGGGTATATCTGCTTCCCGTTCTTCTCACCTGAGTGCTACTGATTCCAGGTTTGAGGGCTACACTCTACTCAACCGGAGCAGTAAGTTGAACCTCAACTTATGGCACTTTGTGAAACTGTTGAGAACTAGAACTCAGTTGTTTGGCACGCCACCACTCTCCATCCAGCACTATAGACGGCACTGCCTACTTCTGGCTCTAATTAGTCCACGGTTGTGTTCTGCCGAATGACCTCTGCCGGGAACATTCAGAATGAGGTTCTGAGTTATTGCAACATAGGAGCGTTTCACTGCTTTCAAGGCTTCTCAGGAAGAATTCCGGAATCTTGCTGCCGGCAGGACTCCGGCTATTCCCGGTGAACATCTCCTTGTAAATCCCCCGTGGTTTCTTGTACACCGGTGAAGTGCGGCCAGGTTATGCAGTTTGCATTGCTGCACAATTGTGCCTGCCTAGCTCGGCCGCGGTTGCAAACATTCAGGCGTGGCAGCCAGATAGTCTGGTCCCCGTAGGACACTGCCAGCGGACTGGGTATAGCTGCTTCCCGTTCTTCTCACCTGAGTGCTACTGATTCCAGCTTTGACGGCTACACTCTACTCAACCGGAGCATTAAGTTGAACCTCAACTTACGGCATTTTGTGAAAATGTTGAGAACTAGCGCTCAGTTGTTTGGCACGCCACCACTGTCCATCCAGCACTATGGACGGCACTGCCTACATCTGGCTCTAATTAGTCCACGGTTGTGTTCAGCCGAATGACCTCTGCCGGCAACACTCAGAATGAGGTTCTGAGTTATTGCAACATAGGAGCGTTTCACTGCTTTCAAGGCTTCTCAGGAAGAATTCCGGAATCTTGCTGCCGGCAGGCCTCCGGCTTTTCCGGGTGAACATCTCCTTGTAAATCCCCCGTGGTTTCTTGTACACCCTTGAAATTTGGACAGGTTATGCAGTTTGAATTTCTGCACAATTGCCCCTGCTAGCTCGGCCGCGGTTGCAAACATTCAGGCGTGGCAGCCAGATAGGCTGGTCCCCGTAGGACTCTGCCAGCCGACTGGGTATATCTGCTTCCGGTTCTTCTCACCTGAGTGCTACTGATTTCAGCTTTGACGGCTACACTCTACTCAACCGGAGCAGTAAGTTGAACCTCAACTTATGGCACTTTGTGAAACTGTTGAGAACTAGAACTCAGTTGTTTGGCACGATACCACTGTCCATCCAGCACTATGGACGGAACTGCCTACATCTGGCTCTAATTAGTCCACGATTGTCTTCAGCCGAATGACCTCTGCTGGGAACACTCAGATTGAGGTTCTGAGTTACTGCAACATAGGAGCGTTTCACTGCTTTCAAGGCTTCTCAGGAAGAATACCGGAATCTTGCTGCCGGCAGGCCTCCGGCTGTTCCGGGTGAACATCTCCTTGTAAATCCCCCGTGGTTTCTTGTACACCCGTGAAATTTGGACAGGTTATGCAGTTTGCATTGCTGCACAATTGCGCCTGCCTAGCTCGGCCGCGGTTGCAAACATTCAGGCGTGGCAGCCATATAGGCTGGCCCCCGTAGGACTCTGCCAGCGGACTGGGTATATCTGCTTCCCGTTCTTCTCACCTGAGTGCTACTGATTCCAGCGTTGACGGCTACACTCTACTCAACCGGAGCAGTAAGTTGAACCTCAACTTATGGCACTTTGTGAAAATGTTGAGAACTAGAGCTCACTTGTTTGGCAAGCCACCACTGTCCATCCAGCACTATGGACGCCACTGCCTACATCTGGCTCTAATTAGTCCACGATTGTGTTCAGTCGAATGACCTCTGCCGGCAACACTCAAAATGAGGTTCTCAGTTATTGCAACATAGGAGCGTTTCACTGCTTTCAAGGCTTCTCCGGAAGAATTCCGGAATCTTGCTGCCGGCAGTCCTCCGGCTGTTCCGGGTGAACATCTCCTTGTAAATCCCCCGTGGTTTCTTGTACACCCGTGAAATTTGGCCAGGTTATGCAGTTTGCATTGCTGCACAATTGCGCCTGCCTAGCTCAGCCGCGTTTACAAATATTCAGGCGTGACAGCCAGATAGGCTGGTCCCCGTACGAAACTGCCTGCGGACTGGGTATATCTGCTTCCCGTTCTTCTCACCTGAGTGCTACTGATTCCAGCTTTGACGGCTACACTCTACTCAACCGGAGCATTAAGTTGAACCTCAACTTATGGCACTTTGTGCAAGTGTTGAGAACTAGAACTCAGGTGTTTGGCACGCCAACACTGTCCATCCAGCACTATGGACGGCACTGCCTACATCTGGCTCTAATTAGTCCACGGTTGTGTTCAGCCGAATGACCTCTGCCGGGAACACTCAGATTGAGGTTCTGAGTTATTGCAACATAGGAGCGTTTCACTGCTTTCAAGGCTTCTCAGGAAGAATTCCCGAATCTTGCTGCCGGCAAGCCTCCGGCTCTACCGGGTGAACATCTCCTTGTAAATCCCCCGTTGTTTCTTGTACACCCGTGAAATTTGGCCAGGTTATGCAGTTTGCATTGCTGCACAATTGGGCCTGCCTAGCTCGGCCGCGGTTGCAAACATTCAGTCGTGGCAGCCTGATAGGCTGGTCCCCGTAGGACTCTGCAAGCCGACTGGGTATATCTGCTTCCCGTTCTTCTCACCTGAGTGCTACTGATTTCAGCTTTGACGGCTGCAATCTACTCAACCGGAGCAGTAAGTTGAACCTCAACTTATGGCACTTTGTGAAAGTGATGAGAACTAGAGCTCAGTTGTTTGGCACGCCACCACTGTCCATCCAGCACTATGGACGGCACTGCCTACATCTGGCTCTAATTAGTCCACGGTTGTGTTCAGCCGAATGACCTCTGCCAGGAACACTCAGAATGAGGTTCTGAGTTATTGCAACATAGGAGCGTTTCACTGCTTTCAAGGCTTCTCAGGAAGAATTCCGGAATCTTGCTGCCGGGAGGCCTCCGGCTCTTCCGGGTGAACATCTCCTTGTAAATCCCCCGTGGTTTCTTGTACACCCGTGAAATTTGACAGGTTATGCAGTTTGCATTTCTGCACAATTGCCCCTGCTAGCTCGGCCGCGGTTGCAAACATTCAGGCGTGGCAGCCAGATAGGCTGGTCCCCGTAGGACTCTGCCAGCCGACTGGGTATATCTGCTTCCCGTTCTTCTCACCTGAGTGCTACTGATTCCAGCTTTGACGGCTACACTCAACTCAACCGGAGCAGTAAGTTGAACCTCAACTTATGGCACTTTGTGAAAATGTTGAAAACTAGAACTCAGTTGTTTGGCACGCCACCACTGTCCATCCAGCACTATGGACGGCACTGCCTACATCTGGCTCTAATTAGTCCACGGTTGTGTTAAGCCGAATGACCTCTGCCGGGAACACTCAGAATGAGGTTCTGAGTTATTGCAACATAGGAGCGTTTCACTGCTTTCAAGGCTTCTCAGGAAGAATTCCGGAATCTTGCTGCCGGCAGGCCTCCGGCCCTTCCGGGTGAACATCTCCTTGTAAATCCCCCGTGGTTTCTTGTACACCCGTGAAATTTGGCCAGGTTATGCAGTTTGCATTGCTGCACAATTGCCCCTGCCTAGCTCGGCCGTGGTTGCAAACATTCAGGCGTGGCAGCCAGATTGGAAGGTCCCCGTAGGACTCTGCCAGCGGACTGGGTATATCTGCTTCCTGTTCTTCTCACCTGAGTGCTACTGATTTCAGTTTGACGGCTGCAATCTACTCAAGCAGAGCAGTAAGTTGAACCTCAACTTATGGCACTTTGTGAAACTGTTGAGAACTAGAGCTCAGTTGTTTGGCACGCCACCACTGTCCATCCAGCACTATGGACGGCACTGCCTACATCTGGCTCTAATTAGTCCACGGTTGTGTTCAGCCGAATGACCTCTGCCGGCAACACTCAGAATGAGGTTCTGAGTTATTGCAACATAGGAGCGTTTCACTGCTTTCAAGGCTTCTCAGGAAGAATTCCGGAATCTTGCTGCCAGCAGGCCTCTGGCTGTTCCGGGTGAACATCTCCTTGTAAATCCCCCGTGGTTTCTTGTACACCCGTGAAGTGCGGCCAGGTTATGCAGTTTGCATTGCTGCACAATTGCGCCTGCCTAGCTCGGCCGCGGTTGCAAACATTCAGGCGTGGCAGCCAGATAGGCTGGTCCCCGTAGGACTATGCCAGCCGACTGGGTATATCTGCTTCTCGTTCTTCTCACCTGAGTGCTACTGATTACAGCTTTGACGGCTACACTCTACTCAACCGGAGCAGTAAGTTGAACCTCAACTTATGGCACTTGGTGAAAGTGTTGAGAACTAGAGCTCAGTTGTTTGGCACGCCACCACTGTCCATCCAGCACTATGGACGGCACTGCCTACATCTGGCTCTAATTAGTCCACGGTTGTGTTCAGCCTAATGACCTCTGCCGGCAACACTCAGAATGAGGTTCTGAGTTATTGCAACATAGGAGCGTTTCACTGCTTTCAAGGCTTCTCAGGAAGAATTCCGGAGTCTTGATGCCGGCAGGCCTCCGGCTCTTCCGAGTGAACATCTCCTTATAAATCCCCCGTGGTTTCTTGTACACCCGTGAAATTTGGACAGGTTATGCAGTTTGCATTGCTACACAATTGCCCCTGCCTAGCTCAGCCGCGGTTGCAAACATTCAGGCGTGGCAGCCATATAGGCTGGCCCCCGTAGGACTCTGCCAGCGGACTGGGTATATCTGCTTCCCGTTCTTCTCTCCTGAGTGCTACTGATTTCAGCTTTGACGGCTGCACTCTACTCAAGCAGAGCAGTAAGATGAACCTCAACTTATGGCACTTTGTGAAACTGTTGAGAACTAGAGCTCAGTTGTTTGGCACGCCACCACTGTCCATCCAGCCCTATGGACGGCACTGCCTACATCTGGCTCTAATTAGTCCACGGTAGTGTTCAGCCGAATGACCTCTGCCGGCAACACTCAGAATGAGGTTCTGAGTTATTGCAACATAGGAGCGTTTCACTGCTTTCAAGGCTTCTCAGGAAGAATTCCAGAATCTTGCTGCCGGCAGGCTTCCGGCTTTTCCGGGTGAACATCTCCTTGTAAATCCCCCGTGGTTTCTTGTACACCCGTGAAATTTGGACAGGTTATGCAGTTTGCATTTCTGCACATTTGCCCCTGCTAGCTCGGCCGCGGTTGCAAACATTCAGGCGTGGCAGCCAGATAGGCTGGTCCCCGTCGGACTCTGCCAGCCGACTGGGTATATCTGCTTCCCGTTCTTCTCACCTGAGTGCTACTGATTCCAGCTTTGACGACTACACTCTACTCAACCGGAGCAGTAAGTTGAACCTCAACTTATGGCACTTTGTGAAACTGTTGAGAACTAGAGCTCAGTTGTTGGGCACGCCACCACTCTCCATCCAGCACTATGGACGGCACTGCCTACATCTGGCTCTAATTAGTCCACGGTTGTGTTCAGCCTAATGACCTCTGCCAGGAACACTCAGAATGAGGTTCTGAGTTATTGCAACATAGGAGCGTTTCACTGCTTTCAAGGCTTCTCAGGAAGAATTCCGGAATCTTGCTGCCGGCAGGCCTCCAGCTGTTCCGGGTGAACATCTCCTTGTAAATCCCCCGTGGTTTCTTGTACACCCGTGAAATTTGGCCAGGTTATGCAGTTTGCATTGCTGCACAATTGCCCCTGCCTAGCTCGGCCGCGGTTGCAAACATTCAGGCGTGACAGCCGGAAAGTCTGGTCCCCGTAGGACTCTGCTAGGGGACTGGGTATATCTGGTTCCCGTTCTTCTCACCTGAGTGCTACTGATTTCAGCTTTGAAGGATACACTCTACTCAACCGGAGCAGTAAGTTGAACCTCAACTTATGGCACTTTGTGAAACTGTTGAGAACTAGAGCTCAGTTGTTTGGCACGATACCAATGTCCTTCCAGCACTATGCACGGAACTGCCTACATCTGGCTCTAATTAGTCCACGATTGTGTTCAGCCGAATGACCTCTGCTGGGAACACTCAGATTGAGGTTCTGAGTTACTGCAACATAGGAGCGTTTCACTGCTTTCAAGGCTTCTCAGGAAGAATTCCGGAATCTTGATGCCGGCAGGCCTCCGGCTGTTCCGGGTGAACATCTCCTTGTAAAACCCCGTGGTTTCTTGTACACCCGCGAAATTTGGCCAGGTTATGCAGTTTGCATTGCTGCACAATTGCCCCTGCCTAGCTCGGCCACGGTTAAAAACATTCAGTCGTGGCAGCCAGATAGGCTGGTCCCCGTAGGACTCTGCCAGCGGACTGGGTGTATCTGCTTCCCGTTCTTCTCACCTGAGTGCTACTGATTTCAGCTTTGACGGCTACACTCTACTCAACCGGAGCAGTAAGTTGAACCTCAACTTATGGCACTTTGTGAAAATGTTGAGAACTAGAGCTCAGTTGTTTATCACGCCACCACTCTCCATCCAGCACTATGGACGGCATTGCCTACTTCTGGCTCTAATTAGTCCACGATTGTGTTCAGCCGAATGACCTCTGCCGGCAACACTCAGAATGAGGTTCTGAGTTATTGCAACATAGGAGCGTTTCACTGCCTTCAAGGCTTCTCAGGAAGAATTCCGGAATCTTGCTGCCGGCAGGCCTCCGGCTGTTCCGGGTGAACATCTCCTTGTAAATCCCCCGTGGTTTCTTGTACACCCATGAAATTTGGCCAGGTTATGCAGTTTGCATTGCTGCACAATTGCGCCTGCCTAGCTCGGCCGCGGTTACAAACATTAAGCCGCGGCAGCCAGATAGGCTGGTCCCCGTACGACACTGCCTGCGGACTGGGTATATCTGCTTCCCGTTCTTCTCACCTGAGTGCTACTGATTCCAGCTTTGACGGCTACACTCTACTCAACCGGAGCATTAAGTTGAACCTCAACTTATGGCATTTTGTGAAACTGTTGAGAACTAGCACTCAGTTGTTTGGCACGCCACCACTGTCCATCCAGCACTATGGACGGCACTGCCTACATCTGGCTCTAATTAGTCCACGATTGTGTTCAGCCGAATGACCTCTGCTGGGAACACTCAGATTGAGGTTCTGAGTTACTGCAACAAAGGAGCGTTTCACTGCTTTCAAGGCTTCTCAGGAAGAATACCGGAATCTTGCTGCCGGCAGGCCTCCGGCTGTTCCCGGGGAACATCTCCTTGTAAATCCCCCGTGGTTTCTTGTACACCCGTGAAATTTGGCCAGGTTATAAAGTTTGCATTGCTGTACAATTGTCCCTGCCTAGCTCGGCCGCGGTTACAAACATTCAGTCGTGGCAGCCAGATAAGCTGGTCCCCGTAGGACTCTGCCAGCGGACTAGGTATATCTGCTTCCCGTTCTTCTCACCTGAGTGCTACTGATTTCAGCTTTGACGGCTGCACTCTACTCAAGCAGAGCAGTAAGTTGAACCTCAACTTATGGCACTTTGTGAAACTGTTGAGAACTAGAACTCAGTTGTTTGGCACGCCACCACTCTCCATCCAGCACTATGGACGGCACTGGCTACTTCTGGCTCTAATTAGTCCACGGTTGTATTCTGCCGAATGACCTCTGCCAGGAACACTCAGAATGAGGTTCTGAGTTATTGCAACATAGGAGCGTTTCACTGCTTTCAAGGCTTCTCAGGAAGAATTCCGGAATCTTGCTGCCGGCAGGCCTCGGGCTCTTCCCGGTGAACATCTCCTTGTAAATCCCCCGTGGTTTCTTGTACACCCGTGAAGTGCGGCCAGGTTATGCAGTTTGCATTGCTGCACAATTGCGCCTGCCTAGCTCGGCCGCGGTTGCAAACATTCAGGCATGGCAGCCAGATAGGCTGGTCCCCGTAGGACTCTGCCAGCCGTCTGGGTATATCTGCTTCCCGTTCTTCTCACCTGAGTGCTACTGATTCCAGCTTTGACGGCTACACTCTACTCAACCGGAGCAGTAAGTTGAACCTCCACTTATGGCACTTTGTGAAACTGTTGAGAACTAGAGCTCAGTTGTTTGGCACGCCACCACTCTCCATCCAGCACTATGGACGGCACTGCCTACATCTGGCTCTAAATAGTCCACGGTTGTGTTCAGCCTAATGACCTCTGCCAGGAACACTCAGAATGAGGTTCTGAGTTATTGCAACATAGGAGCGTTTCACTGCTTTCAAGGCTTCTCAGAAAGAATTCCGGAATCTTGCTGCCGGCAGGCCTCCAGCTGTTCCGGGTGAACATCTCCTTGTAAATCCGCCGTGGTTTCTTGTACACCCGTGAAATTTGGCCAGGTTATGCAGTTTGCATTGCTGCACAATTGCCCCTGCCTAGCTCGGCCGCGGTTGCAAACATTCAGGCGTGACAGCCGGAAAGTCTGGTCCCCGTAGTACTCTGCCAGGTTACTGGGTATATCTGGTTCCCGTTCTTCTCACCTGAGTGCTACTGATTTCAGCTTTGAAGGATACACTCTACTCAACCGGAGCAGTAAGTTGAACCTCAACTTATGGCACTTTGTGAAACTGTTGAGAACTAGAGCTCAGTTGTTTGGCACGATACCAATGTCCATCCAGCACTATGGACGGAACTGCCTACATCTGGCTCTAATTAGTCCACGATTGTGTTCAGCCGAATGACCTCTGCTGGGAACACTCAGATTGAGGTTCTGAGTTACTGCAACATAGGAGCGTTTCACTGCTTTCAAGGCTTCTCAAGAAGAATTCTGGAATCTTGATGCCGGCAGGCCTCCGGCTGTTCCGGGTGAACATCTCCTTGTAAAACCCCGTGGTTTCTTGTACACCCGCGAAATTTGGCCAGGTTATGCAGTTTGCATTGCTGCACAATTGCCCCTGCCTAGCTCGGCCACGGTTAAAAACATTCAGGCGTGGCAGCCAGATAGGCTGGTCCCCGTAGGACTCTGCCAGCGGACTGGGTGTATCTGCTTCCCGTTCTTCTCACCTGAGTGCTACTGATTTCAGCTTTGACGGCTACACTCTACTCAACCGGAGCAGTAAGTTGAACCTCAACTTATGGCACTTTGTGAAAATGTTGAGAACTAGAGCTCAGTTGTTTGGCACGCCACCACTCTCCATCCAGCACTATGGACGGCATTGCCTACTTCTGGCTCTAATTAGTCCACGATTGTGTTCAGCCGAATGACCTCTGCCGGCAACACTCAGAATGAGGTTCTGAGTTTTTGCAACATAGGAGCGTTTCACTGCCTTCAAGGCTTCTCAGGAAGAATTCCGGAATCTTGCTGCCGGCTGGCCTCCGGCTGTTCCGGGTGAACATCTCCTTGTAAATCCCCCGTGGTTTCTTGTACACCCGTGAAATTTGGCCAGGTTATGCAGTTTGCATTGCTGCACAATTGCGCCTGCCTAGCTCGGCCGCGGTTACAAACATTAAGCCGTGGCAGCCAGATAGGCTGGTCCCCGTACGACAGTGCCTGCGGACTGGGTATATCTGCTTCCCGTTCTTCTCACCTGAGTGCTACTGATTCCACCTTTCACGGCTACACTCTACTCAACCGGAGCATTAAGTTGAACCTCAACTTATGGCACTTTGTGAAAGTGTTGAGCACTAGAACTCAGTTGTTTGGCACGCCACTTCTCTCCATCCAGCACTATGGACGGCACTGCCTACATCTGTCTCTAATTAGTCCACGGTTGTGTTCAGCCGAATGACCTCTGCCGGGAACACTCAGAATGAGGTTCTGAGTTATTGCAACATAGGAGCGTTTCACTGCTTTCAAGGCTTCTCAGGAAGAATACCGGAATCTTGCTGCCGGCAGGCCTCCGGCTGTTCTGGGTGAACATCTCCTTGTAAATCCCCCGTGATTTCTTGTACACCCGTGAAATTTGGACAGGTTATGCAGTTTGCATTACTGCTCAATTGCGCCTGCCTATCTCGGCCGCGGTTACAAACATTCGGGCGTGGCAGCCAGATAGGCTGGTCCCCGTAGGACACTGCCAGCGGACTGGGTATATCTGCTTCCCGTTCTTCTCACCTGAGTGCTACTGATTCCAGCTTTGACGGCTACACTCTACTCAACCGGAGCATTAAGTTGAACCTCAACTTACGGCATTTTGTGAAACTGTTGAGAACTAGCGCTCAGTTGTTTCGCACGCCACCACTGTCCATCCAGCACTATGGACGGCACTGCCTACATCGGGCTCTAATTAGTCCATGGTTGTGTTCAGCCGAATGACCTCTGCCGGCAACACTCAGAATGAGGTTCTGAGTTATTGCAACATAGGAGCGTTCCACTGCTTTCAAGGCTTCTAAGGAAGAATTCCGGAGTCTTGATGCCGGCAGGCCTCCGGCTCTTCCGAATGAACATCTCCTTATAAATCCCCCGTGGTTTCTTGTACACCCGTGAAATTTGGACAGGTTATGCAGTTTGCATTGCTGCACAATTGCGCCTGCCTAGCTCGGCCGCGGTTGCAAACATTCAGGCGTGGCAGCCATAAAGGCTGGGCCCGTAGGACTCTGCCAGCGGACTGGGTATATCTGCTTCCCGTTCTTCTCACCTGAGTGCTACTGATTTCAGGTTTGATGGCTGCACTCTACTCAAGCAGAGCAGTAAGTTGAACCTGAACTTATGGCACTTTGTGAAACTGTTGAGAACTAGAGCTCAGTTGTTTAGCACGCCACCACTGTCCATCCAGCACTATGGACGGCACTGCCTACATCTGGCTCTAATTAGTCCACGGTTGTGTTCAGCCGAATGACCTCTGCCGGCAACACTCAGAATGAGGTTCTGAGTTATTGCAACATAGGAGCGTTTCACTGCTTTCAAGGCTTCTCAGGAAGAATTCCGGAATCTTGCTGCCGGCAGGCCTCCGGCTTTTCCGGGTGAACATCTCCTTGTAAATCCCCCGTGGTTTCTTGTACACCCTTGAAATTTGGACAGGTTATGCAGTTTGCATTTCTGCACAATTGCCCCTGCTAGCTCGGCCGCGGTTGCAAACATTCAGGCGTGGCAGCCAGATAGGCTGGTCCCCGTAGGACTCTGCCAGCCGACTGGGTATATCTGCTTCCCGTTCTTCTCACCTGAGTGCTACTGATTTCAGCTTTGACGGCTACACTCTACTCAACCGGAGCAGTAAGTTGAACCTCAACTTATGGCACTTTGTGAAACTGTTGAGAACTAGAACTCAGTTGTTTGGCACGATACCACTGTCCATCCAGCACTATGGACGGAACTGCCTACATCTGGCTCTAATTAGTCCACGATTGTCTTCAGCCGAATGACCTCTGCTGGGAACACTCAGATTGAGGTTCTGAGTTACTGCAACATAGGAGCGTTTCACTGCTTTCAAGGCTTCTCAGGAAGAATTCCGGAATCTTGTTGCCGGCAGGCCTCCGGCTGTTCCGGGTGAACATCTCCTTGTAAATCCCCCGTGGTTTCTTGTACACCCGTGAAATTTGGACAGGTTATGCAGTTTGCATTGCTGCACAATTGCGCCTGCCTAGCTCGGCCGCGGTTGCAAACATTCAGGCGTGGCAGCCATATAGGCTGGCCCCCGTAGGACTCTGCCAGGGGACTGGGTATATCTGCTTCCCGTTCTTCTCACCTGAGTGCTACTGATTCCAGCGTTGACGGCTACACTCTACTCAACCGGAGCAGTAAGTTGAACCTCAACTTATGGCACTTTGTGAAAATGTTGAGAACTAGAGCTCACTTGTTTGACACGCCACCACTGTCCATCCATCACTATGGACGGCACTGCCTACATCTGGCTCTAATTAGTCCACGATTGTGTTCAGTCGAATGACCTCTGCCGGCAACACTCAAAATGAGGTTCTGAGTTATTGCCACATAGGAGCGTTTCACTGCTTTCAAGGCTTCTCAGGAAGAATTCCGGAATCTTGCTTCCGGCAGTCCTCCGGCTGTTCCGGGTGAACATCTCCTTGTAAATCCCCCGTGGTTTCTTGTACACCCGTGAAATTTGGCCAGGTTATGCAGTTTGCATTGCTGCACAATTGCGCCTGCCTAGCTCAGCCGCGTTTACAAATATTCAGGCGTGACAGCCAGATAGGCTGGTGCCCCTACGAAACTGCCTGCGGACTGGGTATATCTGCTTCCCCTTCTTCTCACCTGAGTGCTACTGATTCCAGCTTTGACGGCTACACTCTACTCAACCGGAGCATTAAGTTGAACCTCAACTTATGGCACTTTGTGCAAGTGTTGAGAACTAGAACTCAGTTGTTTGGCACGCCACCACTGTCCATCCAGCACTATGGACGGCACTGCCTACATCTGGCTCTAATTAGTCCACGGTTGTGTTCAGCCGAATGACCTCTGCCGGGAACACTCAGATTGAGGTTCTGAGTTATTGCAACATAGGAGCGTTTCACTGCTTTCAAGGCTTCTCAGGAAGAATTCCCGAATCTTGCTGCCGGCAAGCCTCCGGCTCTTCCGGGTGAACATCTCCTTGTAAATCCCCCGTGGTTTCTTGTACACCCGTGAAATTTGGCCAGGTTATGCAGTTTGCATTGCTGCACAATTGGGCCTGCCTAGCTCGGCCGCGGTTGCAAAAATTCAGTCGTGGCAGCCTGATAGGCTGGTCCCCGTAGGACTCTGCCAGCCGACTGGGTATATCTGCTTCCCGTTCTTCTCACCTGAGTGCTACTGATTTCAGCTTTGACGACTGCACTCTACTCAACCGGAGCAGTAAGTTGAACCTCAACTTATGGCACTTTGTGAAAGTGATGAGAACTAGAGCTCAGTTGTTTGGCACGCCACCACTGTCCATCCCGCACTATGGACGGCACTGCCTACATCTGGCTCTAATTAGTCCACGATTGTGTTCAGCCGAATGACCTCTGCTGGGAACACTCAGATTGAGGTTCTGAGTTACTGCAACATAGGAGCGTTTCACTGCTTTCAAGGCTTTTCAGGAAGAATTCCGGAATCTTGCTACCCGCAGGCCTCCGGCTGTTCCGGGTGAACATCTCCTTGTAAATCCCCCGTGGTTTCTTGTACACCCGTGAACTTTGGCCAGGTTATGCAGTTTGCATTGCTGCACAATTGTCCCTGCCTAGCTCGGCCGCGGTTACAAACATTCAGACGTGGCAGCCAGATAGGCTGGTCCCCGTAGGACTCTGCCAGCCCACTGGTTATATCTGCTTCCCGTTCTTCTCACCTGAGTGCTACTGATTTCAGCTTTGACGGCTGCACTCTACTCAAGCACAGCAGTAAGTTGAACCTCAACTTATGGCACTTTGTGAAACTGTTGAGAACTAGAGCTCAGTTGTTTGGCACGCCACCACTGTCCATCCAGCACTATGGACGGCACTGCCTACATCTGGCTCTAATTAGTCCACGGTTGTGTTCAGCCGAATGACCTCTGCCGGCAACACTCAGAATGAGGTTCTGAGTTATTGCAACATAGGAGCGTTTCACTGCTTTCAAGGCTTCTCAGGAAGAATTCCGCAATCTTGCTGCCAGGAGGCCTCTGGCTGTTCCGGGTGAACATCTCCTTGTAAATCCCCCGTGGTTTCTTGTACACCAGTGAAATGTGGCCAGGTTATGCAGTTTGCATTGCTGCACAATTGCGCCTGCCTAGCTCAGCCGCGGTTGCAAACATTCAGGCGTGGCTGCCAGATAGGCTGGTCCTCGTAGGACTCTGCCAGCCGACTGGGTATATCTGCTTCCCGTTCTTCTCATCTGAGTGCTACTGATTTCAGCTTAGACGGCTGCACTCTACTCAAGCAGAGCAGTAAGTTGAACCTCAACTTATGGCACTTTGTGAAACTGTTGAGAACTAGAGCTCAGTTGTTTGGCACGCCACCACTGTCCATCCAGCACTATGGACGGCACTGCCTACATCTGGCTCTAATTAGTCCACGGTTGTGTTCAGCCGAATGACCTCTGCCGGCAACACTCAGAATGAGGTTCTGAGTGATTGCAACATAGGAGCGTTTCACTGCTTTCAATGCTTCTTAGGAAGAATTCCGGAATCTTGCGGCCGGCAGGCCACCGGCTCTACCGGGTGAACATCTCCTTGTAAATCCCCCGTGGTTTCTTGTACACCCGTGAAATTTGGCCAGGTTATGCAGTTTGCATTGCTGCACAATTTTCCCTGCCTAGCTCGGCCGCGGTTACAAACATTCAGGCGTGGCAGCCAGATAGGCTGGTCCCCGTAGGTCTCTGCCAGCGGACTGGGTATATCTGCTTCCCGTTCTTCTCACCTGAGTGCTATTGATTTCAGCTTTGACGGCTGCACTCTACTCAAGCAGAGCAGTAAGTTGAACCTCAACTTATGGCACTTTGTGAAACTGTTGAGAACTAGAGCTCAGTTGTTTGGCACGCCACCACTGGCCATCCAGCACTATGGACGGCACTGCCTACATCTGGCTCTAATTAGTCCACGCTTGTGTTCAGCCGAATGACCTATGCCGGCAACACTCAGAATGAGGTTCTGAGTTATTGCAACATAGGAGCGTTTCACTGCTTTCAATGCTTCTTAGGATGAATTCCCGAATCTTGCTGCCGGCAGGCCACCGTTTCTACCGGGTGAACATCTCCTTGTAAATCCCCCGTGGTTTCTTGTACACCCGTGAAATTTGGCCAGGTTATGCAGTTTTCATTGCTGCACAATTGCGCCTGCCTAGCTCGGCCGCGGTTGCAAACATTCAGGCGTGGCAGCCAGATAGGCTGGTCCCCGTAGGACACTGCCAGCTGTCTGGGTATATCTGCTTCCCGTTCTTCTCACCTGAGTGCTACTGATTCCAGGTTTGAGGGCTACACTCTACTCAACCGGAGCAGTAAGTTGAACCTCAACTTACAGCACTTTGTGAAACTGTTGAGAACTAGAACTCAGTTGATTGGCACGCCAGCACATCCAGCACTATAGACGGCACTGCCTACTTCTGGCTCTAATTAGTCCACGATTGTGTTCAGCTGAATGACCTCTGCCGGGAACACTCAGAATGAGGTTCTGAGTTATTGCAACACAGGAGCGTTTCACTGCTTTCAAGGCTTCTCAGGAAGTATTCCGGAATCTTGCTGCCGGCAGGCCTCCGGCTGTTCCGGGTGAACATCTCCTTGTAAATCCCCCGTGGTTTCTTGTACACCCGTGAAATTTGGACAGGTTATGCAGTTTGCATTGCTGCTCAATTGCGCCTGCCTATCTCGGCCGCGGTTACAAACATTCGGGAGTGGCAGCCAGATAGGCTGGTCCCCGTAGGACACTGCCAGCGGACTGGGTATATCTGCTTCCCGTTCTTCGCACCTGAGTGCTACTGATTCCAGCTTTGACAGCTACACTCTACTCAACCGGAGCATTAAGTTGAACCTCAACTTATGGCACTTTGTGCAAGTGTTGAGAACTAGAACTCAGTTGTTTGGCACGCCAACACTGTCCCTCCAGCACTATGGACGGCACTGCCTAATTCTGGCTCTAATTAGTCCACGGTTGTGTTCAGCCGAATGACCTCTGCCGGGAACACTCAGATTGAGGTTCTGAGTTATTGCAACATAGGAGCGTTTCACTGCTTTCAAGGCTTCTCAGGAAGAATTCCGGAATCTTGCTGCCGGCAAGCCTCCGGCTCTTCCGGGTGAACATCTCCTTGTAAATCCCCCGTGGTTTCTTGTACACCCGTGAAATTTGGCCAGGTTATGCAGTTTGCATTGCTGCACAATTGCCCCTGCCTAGCTCGGCCGCGGTTGCAAACATTCAGGCGTGGCAGCCAGATAGGCTGGTCCCCGTAGGACTCTGCCAGCGGACTGGTTATATCTGCTTACCGTTCTTCTCACCTGAGTGCTACTGATTTCAGCTTTGATGGCTGCACTCTACTCAACCGGAGCAGTAAGTTGAACCTCAACTTATGGCACTTTGTGAAAGTGATGAGAACTAGAGCTCAGTTGTTTGGCACGCCACCACTGGCCATCCAGCACTATGGACGGCACTGCCTACATCTGGCTCTAATTAGTCCACGGTTGTGTTCAGCCGAATGACCTCTGCCAGGAACACTCAGAATGAGGTTCTGAGTTATTGCAACATAGGAGCGTTTCACTGCTTTCAAGGCTTCTCAGGAAGAATTCCGGAATTTTGCTGCCGGCAGGCCTCCGGCTCTTCCGGGTGAACATCTCCTTGTAAATCCCCCGTGGTTTCTTGTACACCCGTGAAATTTGGACAGGTTATGTAGTTTGCATTTCTGCACAATTGCCCCTGCTAGCTCGGCCGCGGTTGCAAACATTCAGGCGTGGCAGCCAGATAGGCTGGTCCCCGTAGGACTCTGCCAGCCGACTGGGTATATCTGCTTCCCGTTCTTCTCACCTGAGTGCTACTGATTTCAGCTTTGACGGCTACACTCTACTCAACCGGAGCAGTATGTTGAACCTCAACTTATGGCACTTTGTGAAACTGTTGAGAACTAGAACTCAGTTGTTTGGCACGATACCACTGTCCATCCAGCACTATGGACGGAACTGCCTACATCTGGCTCTAATTAGTCCACGATTGTGTTCAGCCGAATGACCTCTGCTGGGAACACTCAGATTGAGGTTCTGAGTTACTGCAACATAGGAGCGTTTCACTGCTTCCAAGTCTTCTCAGGAAGAATTCCGGAATCTTGCTGCCGGCAGGACTCCGGCTATTCCGGGTGAACATCTCCTTGTAAATCCCCCGTGGTTTCTTGTACACCCGTGAAGTGCGGCCAGGTTATGCAGTTTGCATTGCTGCACAATTGCGCCTGCCTAGCTCTGCCGCGGTTGCAAACATTCAGGCGTGGCAGCCAGATAGGCTGGTCCCCGTAGGACTCTGCCAGCCGACTGGGTATATCTGCTTCCCGTTCTTCTCACCTGAGTGCTACTGATTACAGCTTTGACGGCTACATGCTACTCAATGGGAGCAGTAAGTTGAACCTCAACTTATGGCACTTGGTGAAAGTGTTGAGAACTAGAGCTCAGTTGTTTGGCACGCCACCACTGTCCATCCAGCACTATGGACGGCACTGCCTACATCTGGCTCTAATTAGTCCACGGTTGTGTACAGCCGAATGACCTCTGCCGGCAACACTCAGAATGAGGTTCTGAGTTATTGCAACATAGGAGCGTTTCACTGCTTTCAAGGCTTCTCAGGAAGAATTCCGGAGTCTTGATGCCGGCAGGCCTCCGGCTCTTCCGAGTGAACATCTCCTTATAAATCCCCCGTGGTTTCTTGTACACCCGTGAAATTTGGACAGGTTATGCAGTTTGCATTGCTGCACAATTGCCCCTGCCTAGCTCGGCCGCGGTTGCAAACATTCAGGCGTGGCAGCCATATAGGCTGGCCCCCGTAGGACTCTGCCAGCGGACTGGGTATATCTGCTTCCCGTTCTTCTCACCTGAGTGCTACTGATTTCAGCTTTGACGGCTGCACTCTACTCAAGCAGAGCAGTAAGATGAACCTCAACTTATGGCACTTTGTGAAACTGTTGAGAACTAGAGCTCAGTTGTTTGGCACGCCACCACTCTCCATCCAGCACTATGGACGGCACTGCCTACATCTGGCTCTAATTAGTCCACGGTTGTGTACAGCCGAATGACCTCTGCCGGCAACACTCAGAATGAGGTTCTGAGTTATTGCAACATAGGAGCGTTTCACTGCTTTCAAGGCTTCTCAGGAAGAATTCCGGAATCTTGCTGCCGGCAGGATTCCAGCTTTTCCGGGTGAACATCTCCTTGTAAATCCCCCGTGGTTTCTTGTACACCCGTGAAATTTGGACAGGTTATGCAGTTTGCATTTCTGCACAATTGCCCCTGCTAGCTCGGCCGCGGTTGCAAACATTCAGGCGTGGCAGCCAGATAGGCTGGTCCCCATAGGACTCTGCCAGCCGACTGGGTATATCTGCTTCCCGTTCTTCTCACCTGAGTGCTACTGATTTCAGCTTTGACGGCTACACTCTACTCAACCGGAGCAGTATGTTGAACCTCAACTTATGGCACTTTGTGAAACTGTTGAGAACTAGAACTCAGTTGTTTGGCACGATACCACTGTCCATCCAGCACTATGGACGGAACTGCCTACATCTGGCTCTAATTAGTCCACGATTGTGTTCAGCCGAATGACCTCTGCTGGGAACACTCAGATTGAGGTTCTGAGTTACTGCAACATAGGAGCGTTTCACTGCTTCCAAGTCTTCTCAGGAAGAATTCCGGAATCTTGCTGCCGGCAGGACTCCGGCTATTCCGGGTGAACATCTCCTTGTAAATCCCCCGTGGTTTCTTGTACACCCGTGAAGTGCGGCCAGGTTATGCAGTTTGCATTGCTGCACAATTGCGCCTGCCTAGCTCGGCCGCGGTTGCAAACATTCAGGCGTGGCAGCCAGATAGGCTGGTCCCCGTAGGACTCTGCCAGCCGACTGGGTATATCTGCTTCCCGTTCTTCTCACCTGAGTGCTACTGATTACAGCTTTGACGGCTACATGCTACTCAATGGGAGCAGTAAGTTGAACCTCAACTTATGGCACTTGGTGAAAGTGTTGAGAACTAGAGCTCAGTTGTTTGGCACGCCACCACTGTCCATCCAGCACTATGGACGGCACTGCCTACATCTGGCTCTAATTAGTCCACGGTTGTGTACAGCCGAATGACCTCTGCCGGCAACACTCAGAATGAGGTTCTGAGTTATTGCAACATAGGAGCGTTTCACTGCTTTCAAGGCTTCTCAGGAAGAATTCCGGAGTCTTGATGCCGGCAGGCCTCCGGCTCTTCCGAGTGAACATCTCCTTATAAATCCCCCGTGGTTTCTTGTACACCCGTGAAATTTGGACAGGTTATGCAGTTTGCATTGCTGCACAATTGCCCCTGCCTAGCTCGGCCGCGGTTGCAAACATTCAGGCGTGGCAGCCATATAGGCTGGCCCCCGTAGGACTCTGCCAGCGGACTGGGTATATCTGCTTCCCGTTCTTCTCACCTGAGTGCTACTGATTTCAGCTTTGACGGCTGCACTCTACTCAAGCAGAGCAGTAAGATGAACCTCAACTTATGGCACTTTGTGAAACTGTTGAGAACTAGAGCTCAGTTGTTTGGCACGCCACCACTCTCCATCCAGCACTATGGACGGCACTGCCTACATCTGGCTCTAATTAGTCCACGGTTGTGTACAGCCGAATGACCTCTGCCGGCAACACTCAGAATGAGGTTCTGAGTTATTGCAACATAGGAGCGTTTCACTGCTTTCAAGGCTTCTCAGGAAGAATTCCGGAATCTTGCTGCCGGCAGGATTCCAGCTTTTCCGGGTGAACATCTCCTTGTAAATCCCCCGTGGTTTCTTGTACACCCTTGAAATTTGGACAGGTTATGCAGTTTGCATTTCTGCACAATTGCCCCTGCTAGCTCGGCCGCGGTTGCAAACATTCAGGCGTGGCAGCCAGATAGGCTGGTCCCCGTAGGACTCTGCCAGCGGACTGGGTATATCTGCTTCCCGTTCTTCTCACCTTAGTGCTACTGATTTCAGCTTTGACGGCTACACTCTACTCAACCGGAGCAGTAAGTTGAACCTCAACTTATGGCACTTTGTGAAACTGTTGAGAACTAGAACTCAGTTGTTTGGCACGATACCACTGTCCATCCAGCACGATGGACGGAACTGCCTACATCTGGCTCTAATTAGTCCACGATTGTGTTCAGCCGAATGACCTCTGCTGGGAACACTCAGATTGAGGTTCTGAGTTACTGCAACATAGGAGCGTTTCACTGCTTTCAAGGCTTCTCAGGAAGAATACAGGAATCTTGCTTCAGGCAGGCCTCCGGCTGTTCCGGGTGAACATCTCCTTGTAAATCCCCCGTGGTTTCTTGTACACCCGTGAAATTTGGCCAGGTTATGCAGTTTGCATTGCTGCACAATTGCGCCTGCCTAGATCGGCCGCGGTTGCAAACATTCAGGCGTGGCAGCCATATAGGCTGGCCCCCGTAGGACCCTGCCAGCGGACTGGGTATATCTGCTTCCTGTTCTTCTCACCTGAGTGCTACTCATTTCAGCTTTGACGGCTGCACTCTACTCAAGCAGAGCAGTAAGTTGAACCTCAACTTATGGCACTTTGTGAAACTGTTGAGAACTAGAGCTCAGTTGTTTGGCACGCCACCACTGTCCATCCAGCACTATGGACGGCACTGCCTACATCTGGCTCTAATTAGTCCACGGTTGTGTTCAGCCGAATGACCTCTGCCGGCAACACTCAGAATGAGGTTCTGAGTTATTGCAACATAGGAGCGTTTCACTGCTTTCAAGGCTTCTCAGGAAGAATTCCAGAATCTTGCTGCCGGCAAGCTTCCGGCTTTTCCGGATGAACATCTCCTTGTAAATCCCCCGTGGTTTCTTGTACACCCGTGAAATTTGGACAGGTTATGCAGTTTGCATTTCTGCACATTTGCCCCTGCTAGCTCGGCCGCGGTTGCAAACATTCAGGCGTGGCAGCCAGATAGGCTGGTCCCCGTAGGGCTCTGCCAGCCGACTGGGTATATCTGCTTCCCGTTCTTCTCACCTGAGTGCTACTGATTTCAGCTTTGACGGCTACACTCTACTCAACCGGAGCAGTAAGTTCAACCTCAACTCATGGCACTTTGTGAAACTGTTGAGAACTAGAACTCAGTTGTTTGGCACGATACCACTGTCCATCCAGCACTATGGACGGAACTGCCTACATCTGGCTCTAATTAGTCCACGATTGTGTTCAGCCGAATGACCTCTGCTGGGAACACTCAGATTGAGGTTCTGAGTTACTGCAACAAAGGAGCGTTTCACTGCTTTCAAGGCTTCTCAGGAAGAATACCGGAATCTTGCTGCCGGCAGGCCTCCGGCTGTTCCGGGTGAACATCTCCTTGAAAATCCCCCGTGGTTTCTTGTACACCCGTGAAATTTGGCCAGGTTATGTAGTTTGCATTGCTGCACAATTGTCCCTGCCTAGCTCGGCCGCGGTTACAAACATTCAGTCGTGGCAGCCAGATAAGCTGGTCCCCGTAGGACTCTGCCAGCGGACTGGGTATATCTGCTTCCCGTTCTTCTCACCTGAGTGCTACTGATTTCAGCTTTGACGGCTGCACTCTACTCAAGCAGAGCAGTAAGTTGAACCTCAACTTATGGCACTTTGTGAAACTGTTGAGAACTAGAACTCAGTTGTTTGGCACGCCACCACTCTCCATCCAGCACTATGGACGGCACTGGCTACTTCTGGCTCTAATTAGTCCACGGTTGTATTCTGCCGAATGACCTCTGCCAGGAACACTCAGAATGAGGTTCTGAGTTATTGCAACATAGGAGCGTTTCACTGCTTTCAAGGCTTTTCAGGAAGAATTCCGGAACCTTGCTGCCGGCAGGCCTCGGGCTCTTCCGGGTGAACATCTCCTTGTAAATCCCCCGTGGTTTCTTGTACACCCGTGAAGTGCGGCCAGGTTATGCAGTTTGCATTGCTGCACAATTGCGCCTGCCTAGCTCGGCCGCGGTTGCAAACATTCAGGCGTGGCAGCCAGATAGGCTGGTCCCCGTAGGACTCTGCCAGCCGTCTGGGTATATCTGCTTCCCGTTCTTCTCACCTGAGTGCTACTGATTCCAGCTTTGACGGCTACACTCTACTCAACCGGAGCAGTAAGTTGAACCTCAACTTATGGCACTTTGTGAAAATGTTGAGAACTAGAGCTCAGTTGTTTGGCACGCCACCACTCTCCATCCAGCACTATGGACGGCATTGCCTACTTCTGGCTCTAATTAGTCCACGATTGTGTTCAGCCGAATGACCTCTGCCGGCAACACTCAGAATGAGGTTCTGAGTTATTGCAACATAGGAGCGTTTCACTGCCTTCAAGGCTTCTCAGCAAGAATTCCGGAATCTTGCTGCCGGCAGGCCACTGGCTGTTCCGGGTGAACATCTCCTTGTAAATCCCCCGTGGTTTCTTGTACACCCGTGAAATTTGGCCATGTTATGCAGTTTGCATTGCTGCACAATTGCGCCTGCCTAGCTCAGCCGCGTTTACAAATATTCAGGCGTGGCAGCCAGATAGGCTGGTCCCCGTACGAAACTGCCTGCGGACTGGGTATATCTGCTTCCCGTTCTTCTCACCTGAGTGCTACTGATTCCAGCTTTGACGGCTACACTCTACTCAACCGGAGCATTAAGTTGAACCTCAACTTATGGCACTTTGTGCAAGTGTTGAGAACTAGAACTAAGTTGTTTGGCACGCCAACACTGTCCATCCAGCACTATGGACGGCACTGCCTACATCTGGCTCTAATCAGTCCACGGTTGTGTTCAGCCGAATGACCTCTGCCGGGAACACTCAGATTGAGGTTCTGAGTTATTGCAACATAGGAGCGTTTCACTGCTTTCAAGGCTTCTCAGGAAAAATTCCCGAATCTTGCTGCCGGCAAGCCTCCGGCTGTTCCGGGTGAACATCTCCTTATAAATCCCCCGTGGTTTCTTGTACACCCGTGAAATTTGGCCAGGTTATGCAGTTTGCATTGCTGCACAAGTGACCCTGCCTAGCTCGGCCGCGGTTGCAAACATTCAGTCGTGGCAGCCTGATAGGCTGGTCCCCGTAGGACTCTGCCAGCCGACTGGGTATATCTGCTTCCCGTTCTTCTCACCAGAGTGCTACTGATTTCAGCTTTGACGGCTACACTCTACTCAACCGGAGCAGTATGTTGAACCTCAACTTATGGCACTTTGTGAAACTGTTGAGAACTAGAACTCAGTTGTTTGGCACGATACCACTGTCCATCCAGCACGATGGACGGAACTGCCTACATCTGGCTCTAATTAGTCCACGATTGTGTTCAGCCGAATGACCTCTGCTGGGAACACTCAGATTGAGGTTCTGAGTTACTGCAACATAGGAGCGTTTCACTGCTTTCAAGGCTTTTCAGGAAGAATTCCGGAATCTTGCTACCGGCAGGCCTCCGGCTGTTCCGGGTGAACATCTCCTTGTAAATCCCCCGTGGTTTCTTGTACACCCGTGAAGTTTGGCCAGGTTATGCAGTTTGCATTGCTGCACAATTGTCCCTGCCTAGCTCGGCCGCGGTTACAAACATTCAGACGTGGCAGCCAGATAGGCTGGTCCCCGTAGGACTCTGCCAGCGGACTGGGTATATCTGCTTCCCGTTCTTCTCAAATGAGTGCTACTGATTTCAGCTTTGACGGCTGCACTCTACTCAAGCACAGCAGTAAGTTGAACCTCAACTTATGGCACTTTGTGAAACTGTTGAGAACTAGAGCTCAGTTGTTTGGCACGCCACCACGGTCCTTCCAGCACTATGGACGGCACTGCCTACATCTGGCTCTAATTAGTCCACGGTTGTGTTCAGCCGAATGACCTCTGCCGGCAACACTCAGAATGAGGTTCTGAGTTATTGCAACATAGGAGCGTTTCACTGCTTTCAAGGCTTCTCAGGAAGAATTCCGCAATCTTGCTGCCAGCAGGCCTCTGGCTGTTCCGGGTGAACATCTCCTTGTAAATCCCCCGTGGTTTCTTGTACACCCGTGAAATGTGGACAGGTTATGCAGTTTGCATTGCTGCACAATTGCGCCTGCCTAGCTCAGCCGAGTTTGCAAACATTCAGGCGTGGCTGCCAGATAGGCTGGTCCTCGTAGGACTCTGCCAGCCGACTGGGTATATCTGCTTCCCGTTCTTCTCACCTGAGTGCTACTGATTTCAGCTTTGACGGCTGCACTCTACTCAAGCAGAGCAGTAAGTTGAACCTCAACTTATGGCACTTTGTGAAACTGTTGAGAACTAGAGCTCAGTTGTTTGGCACACCACCACTCTCCATCCAGCACTATGGAAGGCACTGCCTACATCTGGCTCTAATTAGTCCACGGTTGTGTTCAGCCGAATGACCTATGCCGGCAACACTCAGAATGAGGTTCTGAGATATTGCAACATAGGAGCGTTTCACTGCTTTCAATGCTTCTTAGGAAGAATTCCGGAATCTTGCTGCCGGCAGGCCACCGTCTCTACCGGGTGAACATCTCCTTGTAAATCCCCCGTGGTTTCTTGTACACCCGTGAAATTTGGCCAGGTTATGCAGTTTTCATTGATGCACAATTGTGCCTGCCTAGCTCGGCCGCGGTTGCAAACATTCAGGCGTGGTAGCCAGATAGGCTGGTCCCCGTAGGACACTGCCAGCTGTCTGGGTATATCTGCTTCCCGTTCTTCTCACCTGAGTGCTACTGATTCCAGGTTTGAGGGCTACACTCTACTCAACCGGAGCAGTAAGTTGAACCTCAACTCATGGCACTTTGTGAAACTGTTGAGAACTAGAACTCAGTTGTTTGGCACGCCACCACTCTCCATCCAGCACTATGGACGGCACTGCCTACTTCTGGCTCTAATTAGTCCACGGTTGTGTTCTGCCGAATGACCTCTGCCGGGAACACTCAGAATGAGGTTCTGAGTTATTGCAACATAGGAGCGTTTCACTGCTTTCAAGGCTTCTCAGGAAGAATTCAAGAATCTTGCTGCCCGCAGGCCTCCGGCTGTTCCGGGTGAACATCTCCTTGTAAATCCCCCGTGGTTTCTTGTACACCCGTGAAATTTGGCCAGGTTATGCAGTTTGCATTGCTGCACAATTGGGCCTGCATCGCTCGGCCGCCCTTGCAAACATTCAGGCGTGGCAGCCAGATAGGCTGGTCCCCCTAGGACTCTGCCAGCCGACTGGGTATATCTGCTTCCCGTTCTTCTCACCTGAGTGCTACTGATTTCAGCTTTGACGGCTGCACTCTACTCAAGCAGAGCAGTAAGTTGAACCTCAACTTATGGCACTTTGTGAAACTGTTGAAAACTAGAGCTCACTTGTTTGGCACGCCACCACTGTCCATCCAGCACTATGGACGGCACTGCCTACAGCTGGCTCTAATTAGTCCACGGTTGTGTTCAGCCGAATGACCTCTGCCGGCAACACTCAGAATGAGGTTCTGAGTTATTGCAACATAGGAGCGTTTCACTGCTTTCAAGGCTTCTCAGGAAGAATTCCGGAATCTTGCTGCAGGCAAGCTTCCGGCTTTTCCGGGTGAACATCTCCTTGTAAATGCCCCGTGGTTTCTTGTACACCCGTGAAATTTGGACAGGTTATGCAGTTTGCATTGCTGCACAATTGCGCCTGCCTAGCTAGGCCGCGGTTGCAAACATTCAGGCGTGGCAGCCAGATAGGCTGGTCCCCGTAGGACTCTGCCGCGGACTGGGTATATCTGCTTCCCGTTCTTCTCACTTGAGTGCTACTGGTTCCAGCTTTGACGGCTACACTCTACTCAACCGGAGCATTAAGTTGAACCTCAACTTATGGCACTTTGTGAAACTGTTGAGAAATAGAACTCAGTTGTTTGGCACGCCACCACTCTCCATCCAGCACTTTGGACAGCACTGCCTACATCTGGCTCTAATTAGTCCACGGTTGTGTTGAGCCGAATGACCTCTGCCGGGAACACTCAGAATGAGGTTCTGAGTTATTGCAACATAGGAGCGTTTCACTGCTTTCAAGGCTTCTCAGGAAGAATTCCGGAATCTTGCTGCCGGCAGGCCTCCGGCTGTTCCGGGTGAACATCTCCTTGTAAATCCCCCGTGGTTTCTTGTACACCCGTGAAATTTGGCCAGGTTATGCAGTTTGCCTTGCTGCACAATTGCGCCTGCATAGCTCTGCCGCGGATGCAAATATTCAGGCGAAGCAGTCAGATAGGCTGGTCCCCGTAGGACACTGCCAGCGGACTGGGTATATCTGCTTCCCGTTCTTCTCACCTGAGTACTACTGATTCCAGCTTTGACGGCTACACTCTACTCAACCGGAGCATTAAGTTGAACCTCAACTTATGGCACTTTGTGAAACTGTTGAGAACTAGAGCTCAGTTGTTTGGCACGCCACCACTGTCCATCCAGCACTATGGATGGCACTGCCTACATCTGCCTCTAATTAGTCCACGGTTGTGTTCAGCCGAATGACCTCTGCTTGAAACACTGAGAATGAGGTTCTGAGTTATTGCAACATAGGAGCGTTTCACTGTTTTCAAGGCTTCTCAGGAAGAATTTCGGAATCTTGCTGCCGGTAGGCCTCCGGCTGTTCCGGGTGAACATCTCCTTGTAAATCCCTCGTGGTTTCTTGTACACCCGTGAAATTTGGACAGGTTATGCAGTTTGCATTGCTGCACAATTGCACCTGCCTAGTTCGGCCGCGGTTGCAAACATTCAGGCGTGGCAGCCATATAGGCTGGTCCCGGTAGGACTCTGCCAGCGGACTGGGTATATCTGCTTCCCGTTCTTCTCACCTGAGTGCTACTGATTCCAGCTTTGACAGCTACACTCTACTCAACCGGAGCAGTAAGTTGAACCTCAACTTATGGCACTTTGTGAAAATGTTGAGAACTAGAGCTCAGTTGTTTGGCACACCACCACTGTCCATCCAGCACTATGGACGGCACTGCCTACTTCTGGCTCTAATTAGTCCACGATTGTGTTCAGCCGAATGACCTCTGCCGGCAACACTCAGAATGAGGTTCTGAGTTATTGCAACATAGGACCGTTTCAATGCTTTCAAGGCTTCTCAGGAATAATTCCGGAATCTTGCTGCCGGCAGGCCTCCGGCTGTTCCGGGTGAACATCTCCTTGTAAATCCCCCGTGGTTTCTTGTACACCCGTGAAATCTGGCCAGGTTATGCAGTTTGCATTGCTGCACAATTGTGCCTGACTAGCTCGGCCGCGGTTGCAAACATTCAGGCTTGGCAGCCAGATGGACTGGTCCCCGTAGGACACTGCCAGCGGACTGGGTATATCTGCTTCCCGTTCTTCTCACCTGAGTGCTACTGATTCCAGCTTTGACGGCTACACTCTACTCAACCGGAGCATTAAGTTGAACCTCAACTTATGGCACTTTGTGAAACTGTTGAGAACTAGAATTCAGTTGTTTGGCACGCCACCACTGTCCATCCAGCCCTATGGACGGCACTGCCTACATCTGGCTCTAATTAGTCCACGGTTGTGTTCAGCCGAATGACCTCTGCCAGGAACACTCAGAATGAGGTTTTGAGTTATTGCAACATAGGAGCGTTTCACTGCTTTCAAGGCTTCTCAGGAAGAATTTCGGAATCTTGCTGCCGGCAGGCCTCCGGCTGTTCCGGGTGAACATCTCCTTGTTAATCCCCCGTGGTTTCTTGTACACCCGTGAAATTTGGACAGGTTATGCAGTTTGCATTGCTGCACAATTGCGCCTGCCTAGTTCGGCCGCGGTTGCAAACATTCAGGCGTGGCAGCCATATAGGCTGGTCCCCGTAGGACTCTGCCAGCGGACTGGGTATATCTGCTTCCCGTTCTTCTCACCTGAGTGCTACTGATTCCAGCTTTGACAGCTACACTCTACTCAACCGGAGCAGTAAGTTGAACCTCAACTTATGGCACTTTGTGAAAATGTTGAGAACTAGAGCTCAGTTGTTTGGCACGCCACCACTGTCCATCCAGCACTATGGACGGCATTGCCTACTTCTGGCTCTAATTAGTCCACGATTGTGTTCAGCCGAATGACCTCTGCCGGCAACACTCAGAATGAGGTTCTGAGTTATTGCAACATAGGACCGTTTCAATGCTTTCAAGGCTTCTCAGGAAGAATTCCGGAATCTTGCTGCCGGCAGGCCTCCGGCTGTTCTGGGTGAACATCTCCTTGTAAATCCCCCGTGGTTTCTTGTACACCCATGAAATCTGGCCAGGTTATGCAGTTTGCATTGCTGCACAATTGTGCCTGACTAGCTCGGCCGCGGTTGCAAACATTCAGGCGTGGCAGCCAGATGGACTGGTCCCCTTAGGACACTGCCAGCGGACTGGGTATATCTGCTTCACGTTCTTCTCACCTGAGTGCTACTGATTCCAGCTTTGACGGCTACACTCGACCCAACCGGAGCAGTAAGTTGAACCTCAACTTATGGCACTTTGTGAAACTGTTGAGAACTAGAGCTCAGATGTTTGGCAAGCCACCACTGTCCATCAAGTACTATGGACGGCACTGCCTACATCTAGCTCTAATTAGTCCACGGTTGTGTTCAGCCGAATGACCTCTGCCGGGAACACTCAGAATGAGGTTCTGAGTTATTGCAACATAGGAGCGTTTCACTGCTTTCAAGGCTTCTCAGGAAGAATTCCGGAATCTTGCTGCCGGCTGGCCTCCGGCTGTTCCGGGTGAACATCTCCTTGTAAATCTCCCGTGGTTTCTTGTACACCCGAGAAATTTGGCCAGGTTATGCAGTTTACATTGCTGCACAATTGCTCCTGCCTAGCTCGGCCGCGGTTGCAAACATTCAGGCGTGGCAGCCAGATAGGCTGGCCCCCGTAGGACACTGCCAGCGGTCTGGGTATATCTGCTTCCCGTTCTTCTCACCTGAGTGCTACTGATTCCAGCTTTGACGGCTACACTCTACTCAACCGGAGCATTAAGTTGAACCTCAACTTATGGCACTTTGTGAAACTGTTGAGAATTAGAACTCATTTGTTTGGCACGCCACCACTCTCCATCCAGCGCTATGGACGGCACTGCCTACATCTGGCTCTAATTAGTCCACGGTGGTGTTCAGCCGAATGACCTCTGCCGGCAACACTCAGAATGAGGTTCTGAGTTATTGCAACATAGGAGCGTTTCACTGCTTTCAAGGCTTCTCAGGAAGAATTCCGGAATCTTGCTGCCGGCAGGCCTCCGGCTGTTCCGGGTGAATATCTCCTTGTAAATCCCCCATGGTTTCTTGTACACCCGTGAAATTTGGCCAGGTTATTCAGTTTGCATTGCTGCACAATTGCGCCTGCCTAGGTAGGCCGCGGTTGCAAACATTCAGGCGTGGCAGCCAGATAGGCTGGTCCCCGTAAGACGCTGCCAGCGGACTGGGTATATCTGGTTCCCGTTCTTCTCACCTGAGTGCTACTGATTCCAGCTTTGACGGCTACACTCTACTCAACCGGAGCATTAAGTTGAACCTCAACTTATGGCACTTTGTGAAACTGTTGAGAACTAGAGCTCAGTTGTTTAGCACGCCACCACTGTCCATCCAGCACTATGGACGGCACTGCCTACATCTGGCTCTAATTAGTCCACGATTGTGTTCAGCCGAATGACCTCTGCCGGGAACAATCAGAATGAGGTTCTGAGGTATTGCAACATAGGAGCGTTTCACTGCTTTCAAGGCTTCTCAGGAAGAATTCCGCAATCTTGCTGCCGGCAGGCCTCCGGCTGTTCCGGGTGAACATCTCCTTGTAAATCCCCCGTGGTTTCTTGTACAATCGTGAAATTTGGCCAGGTTATGCAGTTTGCATTGCTGCACAATTGCGCCTGCCTAGCTCGGCCGCGATTGCAAACATTCAGACGTAGCAGCCAGATGGACTGGTCCACGTAGGACACTGCCATCGGACTGGGTATATCTGCTTCCCGTTCTTCTCACCTGAGTGCTGCTGATTCCAGCTTTGACGGCTACACTCTACTCAACCGGAGCAGTATGTTGAACCTCAACTTATGGCACTTGTGAAACTGTTCATAACTTGAGCTCAGTTGTTTGGCACGCCACCACTGTCCATCCAGCACTATGGACGGCACTGCCTACATCTGGCTCTAATTAGTCCACGGTTGTGTTCAGCCGAATGACCTCTGCCGGGAACACTCAGAATGAGGTTCTGAGTTATTGCAACATAGGAGCGTTTCACTGCTTTCAAGGCTTCTCAGGAAGAATTCCGGAATCTTGCTGCCGGCAGGTCTCCGGCTGTTCCGGGTGAACATCTCCCTGTAAATCCCCCGTGGTTTCTTGTACACCCGTGAAATTTGGACAGGTTATGCAGTTTGCATTGCTGCACAATTGCGACAGCCTAGCTCGGCCGCGGTTGCAAACATTCAGGCGTGGCAGCCAGATAGGCTGGTCCCCGTAGGACGCTGCCAGCGGACTGGGTATATCTGGTTCCCGTTCTTCTCACCTGAGTGCTACTGATTCCAGCTTTGACGGCTACACTCTACTCAACCGTAGCATTAAGTTGAACCTCAACTTATGGCACTTTGTGAAACTGTTGAGAACTAGAGCTCAGTTGTTTAGCACGCCACCACTGTCCATCCAGCACTATGGAAGGCACTGCCTACATCTGGCTCTAATTAGTCCACGGTTGTGTTCAGCCGAATGACCTCTGCCGGGAACACTCAGAATGAGGTTCTGAGTTATTGCAACATAGGAGCGTTTCACTGCTTTCAAGGCTTCTCAGGAAGAATTCCGGAATCTTGCTGCCGGCAGGCCTCCGGCTTTTCCGGGTGAACATCTCCTTGTAAATCCCCCGTGGTTTCTTGTACACCCGTGAAATTTGGCCAGGTTATGCAGTTTGCAATGCTGCACAATCGCGCCTGCCTAGCTCGGCCGCGGTTACAAACATTCAGGCGTGGCAGCCACATGGACTGGTCCCCGTAGGACACTGCCAGCGGACTGGGTATATCTGCTTCCCGTTCTTCTCACCTGAGTGCTGCTGATTCCAGCTTTGACGGCTACACTCTACTCAACCGGAGCAGTAAGTTGAACCTCAACTTATGGCACTTTGTGAAAGTGTTGAGAACTAGAGCTCAGATGTTTGGCATGCCACCACTGTCCATCCAGTACTATGGAAGACATTGCCTACATCTGGCTCTAATTAATCCACGGTTGTGTTCAGCCGAATGACCTCTGCCAGGAACACTCAGAATGAGGTTCTGAGTTATTGCAACATAGGAGCGTTTCACTGCTTTCAAGGCTTCTCAGGAAGAATTCAAGAATCTTGCTGCCCGCAGGCCTCCGGCTTTTCCGGGTGAACATCTCCTTGTAAATCCCCCGTGGTTTCTTGTACACCCGTGAAATTTGGCCAGGTTATGCAGTTTGCATTGCTGCACAATTGCGCCTGCCTAGCTCGGCCGCGGTTTCAAACATTCAGGCGTGGCAGCCAGATAGGCTGGTCCCCGTATGACACTGCCAGCGGTCTGGGTATATCTGCTTCCCGTTCTTCTCACCTGAGTGCTACTGATTACAGCTTTGACGGCTACACTCTACTCAACCGGAGCATTAAGTTGAACCTCAACTTATGGCACTTTGTGAAACTATTGAGAATTAGAACTCAGTTGTTTGGCACGCCACCACTGTCCATCCAGCACTATGGACGGCACTGCCTACATCTGGCTCTAATTAGTCCACGGTTGTGTTCAGCCGAATGACCTCTGCCGGCAACACTCAGAATGAGGTTCTGAGTTATTGCAACATAGGAGCGTTTCACTGCTTTCAAGGCTTCTCAGGAAGAATTCCGGAATCTTGCTGCCGGCAGGCCTCCGGCTGTTCCGGGTGAACATCTCCTTGTAAATCCCCCGTGGTTTCTTGTACACCCGTGAAATTTGGCCAGGTTATTCAGTTTGCATTGCTGCACAACTGCGCCTGCCTAGCTCGGCCGCGCTTGCAAACATTCAGGCGTGGCAGCCAGATAGGCTGGTCCCCGTAGGACGCTGCCAGCGGACTGGGTATATCTGGTTCCCGTTCTTCTCACCTGAGTGCTACTGATTCCAGCTTTGACGGCTACACTCTACTCAACCGTAGCATTAAGTTGAACCTCAACTTATGGCACTTTGTGAAACTGTTGAGAACTAGAGCTCAGTTGTTTAGCACGCCACCACTGTCCATCCAGCACTATGGAAGGCACTGCCTACATCTGGCTCTAATTAGTCCACTATTGTGTTCAGCTGAATGACCTCTGCCGGGAACAATCAGAATGAGGTTCTGAGTTATTGCAACATAGGAGCGTTTCACTGCTTTCAAGGCTTCTCAGGAAGAATTCCGGAATCTTGCTGCCGGCAGGCCTCCGGCTGTTCTGGGTGAACATCTCCTTGTAAATCTACCGTGGTTTCTTGTACACCCGTGAAATTTGGCCAGGTTATGCAGTTTGCATTGATGCACAATTGCACCTGCCTAGCTCGGCCGCGCTTGCAAACATTCAGACGTGGCAGCCAGATTGACTGGTCCACGTAGGACACTGCCATCGGACTGGGTATATCTGCTTCCGGTTCTTCTCACCTGAGTGCTACTGATTCCAGCTTTGACGGCTACACTCTACTCAACCGGAGCAGTAAGTTGAACCTCAACTTATGGCACTTTGTGAAAGTGTTGAGAACTAGAGCTCAGATGTTTGGTACGCCACCACTGTCCATCCAGTACTATATACGACATTGTGTACATCTGGCTCTAATTAGTCCACGGTTGTGTTCAGCCGAATGACCTCTGCCGGGAACACTCAGAATGAGGTTCTGAGTTATTGCAACATAGGAGCGTTTCACTGCTTTCAAGGCTTCTCAGGAAGAATTCAAGAATCTTGCTGCCCGCAGGCCTCCGGCTTTTCCGGGTGAACATCTCCTTGTAAATCCCCCGTGGTTTCTTGTACACCCGTGAAATTTGGCCAGGTTATGCAGTTTGCAATGCTGCACAATTGCGCCTGCCTAGCTCGGCCGCGGTTACAAACATTCAGGCGTGGCAGCCACATGGACTGGTCCCCGTAGGACACTGCCAGCGGACTGGGTATATCTGCTTCCCGTTCTTCTCACCTGAGTGCTGCTGATTCCAGCTTTGACGGCTACACTCTACTCAACCGGAGCAGTAAGTTGAACCTCAACTTATGGCACTTTGTGAAAGTGTTGAGAACTAGAGCTCAGATGTTTGGCATGCCACCACTGTCCATCCAGTACTATGGAAGACATTGCCTACATCTGGCTCTAATTAATCCACGGTTGTGTTCAGCCGAATGACCTCTGCCAGGAACACTCAGAATGAGGTTCTGAGTTATTGCAACATAGGAGCGTTTCACTGCTTTCAAGGCTTCTCAGGAAGAATTCAAGAATCTTGCTGCCCGCAGGCCTCCGGCTTTTCCGGGTGAACATCTCCTTGTAAATCCCCCGTGGTTTCTTGTACACCCGTGAAATTTGGCCAGGTTATGCAGTTTGCATTGCTGCACAATTGCGCCTGCCTAGCTCGGCCGTAGTTACAAACATTCAGGCGTGGCAGCCAGATAGGCTGGTCCCCGTACGACACTGCCAGCGGTCTGGGTATATCTGCTTCCCGTTCTTCTCACCTGAGTGCTACTGATTACAGCTTTGACGGCTACACTCTACTCAACCGGAGCATTAAGTTGAACCTCAACTTATGGCACTTTGTGAAACTGTTGAGAATTAGAACTCAGTTGTTTGGCACGCCACCACTGTCCATCCAGCACTATGGACGGCACTGCCTACATCTGGCTCTAATTAGTCCACGGTTGTGTTCAGCCGAATGACCTCTGCCGGGAACACTCCGAATGAGGTTCTGAGTTATTGCAACATAGGAGCGTTTCACTGCTTTCAAGGCTTCTCAGGAAGAATTCCGGAATCTTGCTGCCGGCAGGCCTCCGGCTGTTCCGGGTGAACATCTCCTTGTAAATCCCCCGTGGTTTCTTGTACACCCGTGAAATTTGGCCAGGTTATTCAGTTTGCATTGCTGCACAACTGCGCCTGACTAGGTCGGCCGCGGTTGCAAACATTCAGGCGTGGCATCCAGATAGGCTGGTCCCCGAAGGACTCTGCCAGGGGACTGGGTATATCTGCTTCCCGTTCTTCTCACCGGAGTGCTACTGATTCCAGCTTTGACAGCTACACTCTACTCAACCCGAGCAGTAAGTTGAAGCTCTACTTATGGCATTTTGTGAAACTGTTGAGAACTAGAGCTCAGTTGTTTGACACGCCACCACTGTCCATCCAGCACTATGGACGGCACTGCCTACATCTGGCTCTAATTAGTCCACGGTTGTGTTCAGCCGAATGACCTCTGCCAGGAACACTCAGAATGAGGTTCTGAGTTATTGCAACATAGGAGCGTTTCACTGCTTTCAAGGATTCTCAGGAAGAATTCCGGAATTTTGCTGCCGGCATGCCTCCGGCTGTTCCGGGTGAACATCTCCTTGTAAATCCCCCATGTTTTCTAGTACACCCGTGAAATTTGGACAGGTTATGCAGTTTGCATTGCTGCACAATTGTGCCTGCCTAGCTCGGCCGCGGTTACAAACATTCAGGCGTGGCAGCCAGATAGGCTGGTCCCCGTAGGACACTGCCAGCAGACTGAGTATACCTGCTTCCCGTTCTTCTCACCTGAGTGCTACTGATTCCAGATTTGACGGCTACACTCTACTCAATCGGAGCAGTAAGTTGAACCTCAACTTATGGCACTTTGTGAAACTGTTGAGAACTAGAGCTCAGTTGTTTGGCACGCCACCACTCTCCATCCAGCACTATGGACGGAACTGCCTACATCTGGCTCTAATTAGTCCACGATTGTGTTCAGCCGAATGACCTCTGCTGGGAATACTCAGAATGCGGTTCTGAGTTATTGCAACATAGTAGCGTTTCACTGCTTTCAAGGCTTCTCAGGAAGAATTCCCGAATCTTGCTGCCAGCAGGCCTCCGGCTCTTCCGGTTGAACATCTCCTTGTAAATCCCCCGTGGTTTCTTGTACACCCGTGACATTAGGCCAGGTTATGCAGTTTGTATTGCTGCACAATTGCGCATGCCAAGCACAGCCGAGGTTGCAAACATTCAGGCGTGGCAGCCAGATAGGCTGGTCCCCGTAGGACACTGCCAGCAGACTGGGTATATCTGCTTCCCGTTCTTCTCACCTGAGTGCTACTGATTCCAGCTTTGACGGCTACACTCTACTCAACCGGAGCAGTATGTTGAACCTCAACTTATGGCACTTTGTGAAACTGTTGATAACTTCAGCTCAGTTGTTTGGCACGCCACCACTGTCCATCCAGCACTATGGACGGCACTGCCTACATCTGGCTCTAATTAGTCCACGGTTGTGTTCAGCCGAATGACCTCTGCCGGGAACACTCAGAATGAGGTTCTGAGTTATTGCAACATAGGAGCGTTTCACTGCTTTCAAGGCTTCTCAGGAAGAATTCCGGAATCTTGCTGCCGGCAGGCCTCCGGATGTTCCGGGTGAACATCTCCTTGTAAATCCTCCGTGGTTTCTTGTACACCCGTGAAATTTGGCCAGGTTATGCAGTTTGCATTGCTGCACAATTGCGCCAGCCTAGCTCGGCCGCGGTTGCAAACATTCAATCTTGACAGCCAGATAGGCTGGTCCCCGTAGGACGCTGCCAGCGGACTGGGTATATCTGCTTCCCGTTCTTCTCACCTGAGTGCTACTGATTCCAGCTTTGACGGCTACACTCTACTCAACCGGAGCAGTAAGTTGAACCTCAACTTATGGCACTTTGTGAAACTGTTGAAAACTAGAGCTCAGTTGTTTGGCACGCCACCACTCTCCATACAGCACTATGGACGGCACTGACTACATCTGGCTCTAATTAGTCCACGGTTGTGTTCAGCCGAATGACCTCTGCCGGCAACACTCAGAATGAGGTTCTGAGTTATTGCAACATAGGAGCGTTTCACTGCTTTCAAGGCTTCTCAGGAAGAATTCCGGAATCTTGCTGCCGGCAGGCCTCCGGCTGTTCCGGGTGAACATCTCCTTGTAAATCCCCCGTGGTTTCTTGTACACCCGTGAAATTTGGCCAGGTTATGCAGTTTGCATTGCTGCACAATTGCGCCTGCCTAGCTCGGCCGCGCTTGCAAACATTCAGACGTGGCAGCCAGATTGACTGGTCCACGTAGGACACTGCCATCGGACTGGGTATATCTGCTTCCGGTTCTTCTCACCTGAGTGCTACTGATTCCAGCTTTGACGGCTACACTCTACTCAACCGGAGCAGTAAGTTGAACCTCAACTTATGGCACTTTGTGAAAGTGTTGAGAACTAGAGCTCAGATGTTTGGTACGCCACCACTGTCCATCCAGTACTATATACGACATTGCGTACATCAGGCTCTAATTAGTCCACGGTTGTGTTCAGCCGAATGACCTCTGCCGGGAACACTCAGAATGAGGTTCTGAGTTATTGCAACATAGGAGCGTTTCACTGCTTTCAAGGCTTCTCAGGAAGAATTCCGGAATCTTGCTGCCGGCAGGCCTCCGGCTGTTCCGGGTGAACATCTCCTTGTAAATCCCCCGTGGTTTCTTGTACACCCGTGAAATTTGGCCAGGTTATGCAGTTTGCAATGCTGCACAATTGCGCCTGCCTAGCTCGGCCGCGGTTACAAACATTCAGGCTTGGCAGCCACATGGACTGGTCCCCGTAGGACACTGCCAGCGGACTGGGTATATCTGCTTCCCGTTCTTCTCACCTGAGTGCTGCTGATTCCAGCTTTGACGGCTACACTCTACTCAACCGGAGCAGTAAGTTGAACCTCAACTTATGGCACTTTGTGAAAGTGTTGAGAACTAGAGCTCAGATGTTTGGCATGCCACCACTGTCCATCCAGTACTATGGAAGACATTGCCTACATCTGGCTCTAATTAATCCACGGTTGTGTTCAGCCGAATGACCTCTGCCAGGAACACTCAGAATGAGGTTCTGAGTTATTGCAACATAGGAGCGTTTCACTGCTTCCAAGGCTTCTCAGGAAGAATTCCCGAATCTTGCTGCCAGCAGGCCTCCGGCTCTTCCGGTTGAACATCTCCTTGTAAATCCCCCGTGGTTTCTTGTACACCCGTGACATTTGGCCAGGTTATGCAGTTTGTATTGCTGCACAATTGCGCATGCCAAGCACAGCCGAGGTTGCAAACATTCAGGCGTGGCAGCCAGATAGGCTGGTCCCCGTACGAAACTGCCTGCGGACTGGGTATATCTGGTTCCCGTTCTTCTCACCTGAGTGCTACTGATTCCAGCTTTGACGGCTACACTCTACTCAACCGGAGCATTAAGTTGAACCTCAACTTATGGCACTTTGTGAAACTGTTGAGAACTAGAGCTCAGTTGTTTAGCACGCCACCACTGTCCATCCAGCACTATAGACGGCACTGCCTACATCTGGCTCTAATTAGTCCACTATTGTGTTCAGCCGAATGACCTCTGCCGGGAACAATCAGAATGAGGTTCTGAGTTATTGCAACATAGGAGCGTTTCACTGCTTTCAAGGCTTCTCAGGAAGAATTCCGGAATCTTGCTGCCGGCAGGCCTCCGGCTGTTCCGGGTGAACATCTCCTTGTAAATCCCCCGTGGTTTCTTGTACACCCGTGACATTTGGCCAGGTTATGCAGTTTGCATTGCTGCACAATTGCGCCTGCCTAGCTCGGCCGTGGTTACAAACATTCAGGCGTGGCAGCCAGATAGGCTGGTCCCCGTAGGACACTGCCAGCGGTCTGGGTATATCTGCTTCCCGTTCTTCTCACCTGAGTGCTACTGATTCCAGCTTTGACGGCTACACTCTACTCAACCGGAGCATTAAGTTGAACCTCAACTTATGGCACTTTGTGAAACTGTTGAGAATTAGAACTCAGTTGTTTGGCACGCCACCACTGTCCATCCAGCACTATGGACGGCACTGCCTACATCTGGCTCTAATTAGTCCACGGTTGTGTTCAGCCGAATGACCTCTGCCGGGAACACTCCGAATGAGGTTCTGAGTTATTGCAACATAGGAGCGTTTCACTGCTTTCAAGGCTTCTCAGGAAGAATTCCGGAATCTTGCTGCCGGCAGGCCTCCGGCTGTTCCGGGTGAACATCTCCTTGTAAATCCCCCGTGGTTTCTTGTACACCCGTGAAATTTGGCCAGGTTATTCAGTTTTCATTGCTGCACAACTGCGCCTGACTAGCTCGGCCGCGGTTGCAAACATTCAGGCGTGGCATCCAGATAGGCTGGTCCCCGAAGGACTCTGCCAGGGGACTGTGTATATCTGCTTCCCGTTCATCTCACCGGAGTGCTACTGATTCCAGCTTTGACGGCTACACTCTACTCAACCGGAGCAGTAATTTGAAGCTCTACTTATGGCATTTTGTGAAACTGTTGAGAACTAGAGCTCAGTTGTTTGACACGCCACCACTGTCCATCCAGCACTATGGACGGCACTGCCTACATCTGGCTCTAATTAGTCCACGGTTGTGTTCAGCCGAATGACCTCTGCCGGGAACACTCAGAATGAGGTTCTAAGTTATTGCAACATAGGAGCGTTTCACTGCTTTCAAGGATTCTCAGGAAGAATTCCGGAATTTTGCTGCCGGCATGCCTCCGGCTGTTCCGGGTGAACATCTCCTTGTAAATCCCCCATGTTTTCTAGTACACCCGTGAAATTTGGCCAGGTTATGCAGTTTGCATTGCTGCACAATTGTGCCTGCCTAGCTCGGCCGCGGTTACAAACATTCAGGCGTGGCAGCCAGATAGGCTGGTCCCCGTAGGACACTGCCACCAGACTGAGTATATCTGCTTCCCGTTCTTCTCACCTGAGTGCTACTGATTCCAGATTTGACGGCTACACTCTACTCAATCGGAGCAGTAAGTTGAACCTCAACTTATGGCACTTTGTGAAACTGTTGAGAACTAGAGCTCAGTTGTTTGGCACGCCAACACTGTCCATCCAGTACTATGGACGGAACTGCCTACATCTGGCTCTAATTAGTCCACGATTGTGTTCAGCCGCATGACATCTGCTGGGAATACTCAGAATGCGGTTCTGAGTTATTGCAACATAGGAGCGTTTCAATGCTTTCAAGGCTTCTCAGAAAGAATTCCGGAATCTTGATGCCAGCAGGCCTCCGGCTGTTCCGGGTGAACATCTCCTTGTAAATCCCCCGTGGTTTCTTATACACCCGTGATATTTGCCCAGGTTATGCAGTTTGTATTGCTGCACAATTGCGCCTGCCAAGCACAGCCGAGGGTGCAAACATTCAGGCGTGGCAGCCAGATAGGCTGGTCCCCGTAGGACACTGCCAGCAGACTGGGTATATCTGCTTCCCGTTCTTCTCACCTGAGTGCTACTGATTCCAGCTTTCACGGCTACACTCTACTCAACCGGAGCAGTATGTTGAACCTCAACTTATGGCACTTTGTGAAACTGTTGATAACTTGAGCTCAGTTGTTTGGCATGCCACCACTGTCCATCCAGGACTATGGACGGCACTGCCTACATCTGGCTCTAATTAGTCCACGGTTGTGTTCAGCCGAATGACCTCTGCCGGCAACACTCAGAATGAGGTTCTGAGTTATTGCAACATAGGAGCGTTTCACTGCTTTCAAGGCTTCTCAGGAAGAATTCCGGAATCTTGCTGCCGGCAGGCCTCCGGATGTTCCGGGTGAACATCTCCTTGTAAATCCTCCGTGGTTTCTTGTACACCCGTGAAATTTGGCCAGGTTATGCAGTTTGCATTGCTGCACAATTGCGCCAGCCTAGCTCGGCCGCGGTTGCAAACATTCAATCTTGACAGCCAGATAGGCTGGTCCCCGTAGGACGCTGCCAGCGGACTGGGTATATCTGCTTCCCGTTCTTCTCACCTGAGTGCTACTGATTCCAGCTTTGACGGTTACACTCTACTCAACCGGAGCAGTAAGTTGAACCTCAACTTATGGCACTTTGTGAAACTGTTGAGAACTAGAGCTCAGTTGTTTGGCACGCCACCACTCTCCATACAGCACTATGGACGGCACTGACTACATCTGGCTCTAATTAGTCCACGATTGTGTTTAGCCGAATGACCTCTGCCAGGAACACTCAGAATGAGGTTCTGAGTTATTGCAACATAGGAGCGTTTCACTGCTTTCAAGGCTTCTCAGGAAGAATTCCGGAATCTTGCTGCCGGCAGGCCTCCGGCTGTTCCGGGTGAACATCTCCTTGTAAATCCCCCGTGGTTTCTTGTACACCCGTTAAATTTGGCCAGGTTATGCAGTTTGCAATGCTGCACAATTGCGCCTGCCTAGCTCGGCCTTGGTTACAAACATTCAAGCGTGGCAGCCACATGGACTGGTCCCGGTAGGACACTGCCAGCGGACTGGGTATATCTGCTTCCCGTTCTTCTCAACTGAGTGCTACTGATTCCAGCTTTGACGGCTACACTCTACTCAACCGGAGCATTAAGTTGAACCTCAACTTATGGCACTTTGTGAAACTGTTGAGAATTAGAACTCAGTTGTTTGGCACGCCACCACTCTCCATCCAGCACTATGGACGGCACTGCCTACATCTGTCACTAATTAGTCCACGGTTGTGTTCAGCCGAATGACCTCTGCCGGGAACACTCAGAATGAGGTTCTGAGTTATTGCAACATAGGAGCGTTTCACTGCTTTCAAGGCTTCTCAGGAAGAATTCCGGAATCTTGCTGCCGGCAGGCCTCCGGCTGTTCCGGGTGAACATCTCCTTGTAAATCCCCCGTGGTTTCTTGTTCACCCGTGAAATTTGGCCAGGATATTCAGTTTGCATTGCTGCACAATTGCGCCTGCCTAGCTCGGCCGCGGTTGCAAACATTCAGGCGTGGCAGCCAGATAGGCTGGTCCCCGAAGGACTCTGCCAACGGACTGGGTATATCTGCTTCCCGTTCTTCTCACCTGAGTGCTACTGATTCCAGCTTTGACGGCTACACTCTACTCAACCGGAGCAGTAAGTTGAACCTCAACTTATGACACTTTTTGAAACTGTTGAGAACTAGAGCTCAGTTGTTTGGCACCCCACCACTGTCCATCCAGCACTATGGACGGCACTGCCTACATCTGGCTCTAATTAGTCCACGGTTGTGTTCAGCCGAATGACCTCTGCCGGGAATACTCAGAATGAGGTTCTGAGTTATTGCAACATAGGATCGTTTCACTGCTTTCAAGGCTTCTCAGGAAGAATTCCGGAATCTTGCTGCCGGAAGGCCTCTGGCTGTTCCGGGTGAACATCTCCTTGTAAATCCCACGTGGTTTCTTGTACACCCGTAAAATTTGGCCAGGTTATGCAGTTTGTATTGCTGCACAATTGCGCCTCACTAGCTCGGCCGCGGTTGCAAACATTCAGGCGTGGCAGCCAGATAGAATGGTCCCCGTAGGACACTGCCAGCGGTCTGGGTATATCTGCTTCCCGTCCTTGTCACCTGAGTGCTACTGATTCCAGCTTTGACGGCTACACTCTACTCAACCGGAGCATTAAGTTGAACCTCAACTTATGGCACTTTGTGAAACTGTTGAGAATTAGAACTCAGTTGTTTGGCACGCCACCACTCTCCATCCAGCACTATGGACGGCACTGCCTACATCTGGCTCTAATTAGTCCACGGTTGTGTTCAGCCGAATGACCTCTGCCGGGAACACTGAGAATGAGGTTCTGAGTTATTGCAACATAGGAGCGTTTCACTGCTTTCAAGGCTTCTCAGGAAGAATTCCGGAATCTTGCTGCCGGCAGGCCTCCGGCTGTTCCGGGTGAACATCTCCTTGTAAATCCCCCGTGGTTTCTTGTACACCCGTGAAATTTGGCCAGGTTATGCAGTTTGCCTTGCTGCACAATTGCACCTGCCTAGCTCGGCCGCGGTTGCAAGCATTCAGGCGTGGCAGCCAGATAGGCTGGGCCCCATAGGACTCTGCCAGCGGACTGGGTATATCTGCTTCCCGTTCTTCTCACCTGAGTGCTACTGATTCCAGCTTTGGCGGCTACACTCTACTCAACCGGAGCAGAAAGTTGAACCTCAACTTATGGCACTTTGTGAAAGTGTTGAGAACTAGAGCTCAGATGTTTGGCACGCCACCACTGTCCATGCAGTACTATATACGATATTGCCTACATCTGGCTCTAATTAGTCCACGGTTGTGTTCAGCCGAATGACCTCTGCCGGGAACACTCAGAATGAGATTCTGAGTTATTGCAACATAGGAGCGTTACACTGCTTTCAAGGCTTCTCAGGAAGAATTCCGGAATCTTGCTGCCGGCAGGCCTCCGGCTGTTCCGGGTGAACATCTCCTTGTAAATCCTCCGTGGTTTCTTGTACACCCGTGAAATTTGGCCAGGTTATGCAGTTTGCATTGCTGCACAATTGCGCCAGCCTAGCTCGGCCGCGGTTGCAAACATTCAATCTTGACAGCCAGATAGGCTGGTCCCCGTAGGACGCTGCCAGCGGACTGGGTATATCTGCTTCCCGTTCTTCTCACCTGAGTGCTGCTGATTCCAGCTTTGACGGCTACACTCTACTCAACCGGAGCACTAAGTTGAACCTCAACTTATGGCACTTTGTGAAAGTGTTGAGAACTAGAGCTCAGATGTTTGGCATGCCACCACTGTCCATCCAGTACTATGGAAGATATTGCCTACATCTGGCTCTAATTAATCCACGGTTGTGTTCAGCCGAATGACCTCTGCCAGGAACACTCAGAATGAGGTTCTGAGTTATTGCAACATAGGAGCGTTTCACTGCTTTCAAGGCTTCTCAGGAAGAATTCAAGAATCTTGCTGCCCGCAGGCCTCCGGCTGTTCCGGGTGAACATCTCCTTGTAAATCCCCCGTGGTTTCTTGTACACCCGTGAAATTTGGCCAGGTTATGCAGTTTGCATTGCTGCACAATTGCGCCTTCCTAGCTCGGCCGTGGTTACAAACATTCAGGCGTGGCAGCCAGATGGACTGGTCCCCGTAGGACACTGCCAGCGGTCTGGGTATATCTGCTTCCCGTTCTTCTCACCTGAGTGCTACTGATTCCAGCTTTGACGGCTACACTCTACTTTACTGGAGCAGTAAGTTGAACCTCAACTTATGGCACTTTGTGAAACTGTTGAGAACCAGAGCTCAGTTGTTTGGCACGCCACCACTGTCCATCCAGCACTATGGACGGCACTGCCTACATCTGGCTCTAATTAGTCCACGATTGTGTTCAGCCGAATGACCTCTGCCGGGGACACTCAGAATGATGTTCTGAGTTATTACAACATAGGAGCGTTTCACTGCTTTCATGGCTTCTCAGGAAGAATTCCGGAATCTTGCTGCCGGCAGGCCTCCGGCTGTTCCGGATGAACATCTCCTTGTAAATCCCCCGTGGTTTCTTGTACACGCGTGAAATTTGGCCAGGTTATGCAGTTTGCATTGCTGCACAATTGCGCCTGACTACCTCGGCCGCGGTTACAAACATTCAGGCGAGGCAGCCAGATAGGCTGGCACCGTAGGACACTGCCAGCGGACTGGGTATATCTGCTTCCCGTTCTTCTCACCTGAGTGCTACTGATTCCAGTTTGACGGCTACACTCTACTCAACCCGAGCAGTATGTTGAACCTCAACTTATGGCACTTTGTGAAACTGTTGATAACTTGAGCTCAGTTGTTTGGCACGCCACCACTGTCCATCCAGCACTATGGACGGCACTGCCTACATCTTTCTCTAATTAGTCCACGGTTGTGTTCAGCCGAATGACTTCTGCCGGGAACACTCAGAATGAGGTTCTGAGTTATTGCAACATAGGAGCGTTTCACTACTTTCAAGGCATCTTAGGAAGAATTCCGAAATCTTGCTGCCGGCAGGCCCCCGGCTGTTCCGGCTGAACATCTCATTGTAAACCCCCGTGGTTTCTTGTACACCCGTGAAATTTGGCCAGGTTATGCAGTTTGCATTGCTGCACAATTGCGCCTGCCTAGCTCGGCCGCGGTTACAAACATTCAGGCGTGGCAGCCAGATAGGCTGGTCCCCGTATGACTCTGCCAGCGGACTGGGTATATCTGCTTCCCGTTCTTCTCACCTGAGTGCTACTGATTCCAGCTTTGACGGCTACACTCTACTCAACCGGAGCATTAAGTTGAACCTCAACTTATGGCACTTTGTGAAAGTGTTGAGAAGTAGAGCTCAGATGTTTGGCACGACACCAATCTCCATCCAGCACTATGGACGGCACTGCCTACATCTGGCTCTAATTAGTCCACGGTTGTGTTAAGCCGAATGACCTATGCCTGGAACACTCAGAATGAGGTTCTGAGTTATTGCAACATAGGAGTGTTTCACTTCTTTTAAGGCTTCTCAGGAAGAATTCCGGAATCTTGCTGCCGGCAGGCCTCCGGCTGTTCCGGGTGAACATCTCCTTGTAAATCCCCCGTGGTTTCTTGTACACCCGTGACATTTGGCCAGGTTATACAGTTTGTATTGCTGCACAATTGAGCATGCTAAGCACAGCCGAGGTTGCAAACATTCAGGCGTGGCAGCCAGATAGGCTGGTCCCCGTAGGACACTGCCAGCGGACTGGGTATATCTGCTTCCCGTTCTTCTCACCTGAGTGCTACTGATTCCAGCTTTGACGGCTACACTCTACTCAACCGGAGCAGTATGTTGAACCTCAACTTATGGCACTTGTGAAACTGTTGATAACTTGAGCTCAGTTGTTTGGCACGCCACCACTGTCCATCCAACACTATGGACGGCACTGCCTACATCTGGCTCTAATTAGTCCACGGTTGTGTTCAGCCGAATGACCTCTGCCGGGAACACTCAGAATGAGGTTCTGAGTTATTGCAACATAGGAGCGTTTCACTGCTTTCAAGGCTTCTCAGGAAGAATTCCGGAATCTTGCTGCCGGCAGGCCTCCGGCTGTTCCGGGTGAACATCTCCTTGTAAATCCCCCGTGGTTTCTTGTACACCCGTGAAATTTGGCCAGGTTATGCAGTTTGCATTGCTGCACAATTGCGCCTGCCTAGCTCAGCCGCGTTTACAAATATTCAGGCGTGACAGCCAGATAGGCTGGTGCCCCTACGAAACTGCCTGGGGACTGGGTATATCTGCTTCCCGTTCTTCTCACCTGAGTGCTACTGATTCCATCTTTGACGGCTACACTCTACTCAACAGGAGCAGTAAGTTGAACCTCAACTTATGGCACTTTGTGAAAGTGTTGAGAAGTAGAGCTCAGATGTTTGGCACGACACCAGTCTCCATCCAGCACTATGGACGGCACTGCCTACATCTGGCTCTAATTAGTCCACAGTTGTGTTAAGCCGAATGACCTATGCCTGGAACACTCAGAATGAGGTTCTGAGTTATTGCAACATAGCAGTGTTTCACTGCTTTCAAGGCTTCTCAGGAAGAATTCCCGAATCTTGCTGCCGGCAGGCCTCTGGATGTTCCGGGTGAACATCTCCTTGTAAATCCCCCGTGGTTTCTTGTACACCCGTGAAATTTGGCCAGGTTATGCAGTTTGCATTGCTGCACAATTGCGCCTGCCTAGCTCGGCCGCGGTTGCAAACATTCAGACGTGGCAGCCAGATGGACTGGTCCCCGTTGGACACTGCCATCGGACTGGGTATATCTGCTTCCCGTTCTTCTCACCTGAGTGCTACTGATTCCAGCTTTGACGGCTACACTCTACTCAACAGGAGCAGTAAGTTGAACCTCAACTTATGGCACTTTGTGAAAGTGTTGAGAACTAGAGCTCAGATGTTTGGCACGCCACCACTGTCCATGCAGTACTATATACGACATTGCCTACATCTGGCTCTAATTAGTCCACGGTTGTGTTCAGCCGAATGAACTCTGCCGGGAACACTCAGAATGAGGTTCTGAGTTATTGCAACATAGGAGCGTTTCACTGCTTTCAAGTCTTCTCAGGAAGAATTCCGGAATCTTGCTTCCGGCAGGCCTCCGGCTGTTCCGGGTGAACATCTCCTTTTAAATCCTCCGTGGTTTCTTGTACACCCGTGAAATTTGGCCAGGTTATGCAGTTTGCATTGCTGCACAATTGCGCCAGCCTAGCTCGGCCGCGGTTGCAAACATTCAATCTTGACAGCCAGATAGGCTGGTCCCCGTAGGACGCTGCCAGCGGACTGGGTATATCTGCTTCCCGTTCTTCTCACCAGAGTGCTACTGATTCCAGCTTTGACGGCTACATTCTACTCAACCGGAGCAGTAAGTTGAACCTCAACTTATGGCACTTTGTGAAACTGTTGAGAACTAGAGCTCAGTTGTTTGGCACCCCACCACTCTCCATACAGCACTATGGATGGCACTGACTACATCTGGCTCTAATTAGTCCACGATTGTGTTCAGCCGAATGACCTCTGCCAGGAACACTCAGAATGAGGTTCTGAGTTATTGCAACATAGGAACGTTTCACTGCTTTCAAGGCTTCTCAGGAAGAATTCCGGAATCTTGCTGCCGGCAGGCCTCCGGCTGTTCCGGGTGAACATCTCCTTGTAAATCCCCCGTGGTTTCTTGTACACCCGTGAAATTTGGCCAGGATGTTCAGTTTGCATTGCTGCACAATTGCGCCTGCCTAGCTCGGCCGCGGTTGCAAACATTCAGGCGTGGCAGCCAGATAGGCTGGTCCCCGAAGGACTCTGCCAGGGGACTGGGTATATCTGCTTCCCGTTCTTCTCACCTGAGTGCTACTGATTCCAGCTTTGACGGCTACACTCTACTCAACCGGAGCAGTAAGTTGAACCTCAACTTATGACACTTTTTGAAACTGTTGAGAACTAGAGCTCAGTTGTTTGGTACACCACCACTGTCCATCCAGCACTATGGACGGCACTGCCTACATCTGGCTCTAATTAGTCCACGGTTGTGTTCAGCCGAATGACCTCTGCCGGGAATACTCAGAATGAGGTTCTGAGTTATTGCAACATAGGATCGTTTCACTGCTTTCAAGGCTTCTCAGGAAGAATTCCGGAATCTTGCTGCCGGCAGGCCTCTGGCTGTTCCGGGTGAACATCTCTTTGTAAATCCCACGTGGTTTCTTGTACACCCGTGAAATTTGGCCAGGTTATGCAGTTTGCATTGCTGCACAATTGCGCCTCACTAGCTCGGCCGCGGTTGCAAACATTCAGGCGTGGCAGCCAGATAGAATGGTCCCCGTAGGACACTGCCAGCGGTCTGGGAATATCTGCTTCCCGTCCTTGTCACCTGAGTGCTACTGATTCCAGCTTTGACGGCTACACTCTACTCAACCGGAGCATTAATTTGAACCTCAACTTATGGCACTTTGTGAAACTGTTGAGAATTAGAACTCAGTTGTTTGGCACGCCACCACTCTCCATCCAGCACTATGGACGGCATTGCCTACATCTGGCTCTAATTAGTCCACGGTTGTGTTCAGCCGAATGACCTCTGCCGGGAACACTGAGAATGAGGTTCTGAGTTATTGCAACATAGGAGCGATTCACTGCTTTCAAGGCTTCTCAGGAAGAATTCCTGAATCTTGCTGCCGGCAGGCCTCCGGCTGTTCCGGGTGAACATCTCCTTGTAAATCCCCCGTGGTTTCTTGTACACCCGTGAAATTTGGCCAGGATATGCAGTTTGCATTGCTGCACAATTGCGCCTGCCTACCTCGGCCGCGGTTACAAACATTCAGGCGTGGCAGCCAGATAGGCTGGTCCCCGTAGGACTCTGCCAGCGGACTGGGTATATCTGCTTCCCGTTCTTCTCACCTGAGTGCTACTGATTCCAGCTTTGACGGCTACACTCTACTCAACCGGAGCAGTAAGTTGAACCTCAAGTTATGGCACTTTGTGAAAGTGTTGAGAACTAGAGCTCAGATGTTCGGCACGCCACCACTGTCCATGCAGTACTATATACGACATTGCCTACATCTGGCTCTAATTAGTCCACGGTTGTGTTCAGCCGAATGACCTCTGCCGGGAACACTCAGAATGAGGTTCTGAGTTATTGCAACATAGGAGCGTTTCAGTGCTTTCAAGGCTTCTCAGGAAGAATTCCGGAATCTTGCTGCCGGCAGGCCTCCGGCTGTTCCGGGTGAACATCTCCTTGTAAATCCCCCGTGGTTTCTTGTACACGCGTGAAATTTGGCCAGGTTATGCAGTTTGCATTGCTGCACAATTGCGCGTTCCTAGCTCGGCCGCGGTTACAAACATTCAGGCGTGGCAGCCAGATAGGCTGGCACCGTAGGACACTGCCAGCGGACTGGGTATATCTGCTTCCCGTTCTTCTCACCTGAGTGCTACTGATTCCAGTTTGACGGCTACACTCTACTCAACCGGAGCAGTATGTTGAAGCTCAACTTATGGCACCTTGTGAAACTGTTGAGAACTTGAGCTCAGTTGTTTGGCACGCCACCACTGTCCATCCAGCACTATGGACTGCACTGCCTACATCTGGCTCTAATTAGTCCACGGTTGTGTTCAGCCGAATGACCTCTGCCGGCAACACTCAGAATGAGGTTCTGAGTTATTGCAACATAGGAGCGTTTCACTGCTTTCTAGGATTCTCAGGAAGAATTCCGGAATTTTGCTGCCGGCATGCCTCCGGCTGTTCCGGGTGAACATCTCCTTGTAAATCCCCCATGGTTTCTAGTACACCCGTGAAATTTGGCCAGGTTATGCAGTTTGCATTGCTGCACAATTGTGCCTGCCTAGCTCGGCCGCGGTTACAAACATTCAGGCGTGGCAGCCAGATAGGCTGGTCCCCATAGGACACTGCCAGCAGACTGAGTATATCTGCTTCCCGTTCTTCTCACCTGAGTGCTACTGATTCCAGATTTGATGGCTACACTCTACTCAATCGGAGCAGTAAGTTGAACCTCAACTTATGGCACTTTGTGAAACTGTTGAGAACTAGAGCTCAGTTGTTTGGCACGCCAACACTGTCCATCCAGTACTATGGACGGAACTGCCTACATCTGGCTCTAATTAGTCCACGATTGTGTTCAGCCGAATGACCTCTGCTGGGAATACTCAGAATGCGGTTCTGAGTTATTGCAACATAGTAGCGTTTCACTGCTTTCAAGGCTTCTCAGGAAGAATTCCCGAATCATCCTGCCAGCAGGCCTCCTGCTCTTCCGGTTGAACATCTCCTTGTAAATCCCCCGTGGTTTCTTGTACACCCGTGACATTTGGCCAGGTTATGCAGTTTGTATTGCTGCACAATTGCGCATGCCAAGCACAGCCGAGGTTGCAAACATTCAGGCGTGGCAGCCAGATAGGCTGGTCCCCGTACGACACTGCCAGCAGACTGGGTATATCTGCTTCCCGTTCTTCTCACCTGAGTGCTACTGATTCCAGCTTTGACGGCTACACTCTACTCAACCGAAGCAGTATGTCTAACCTCAACTTATGGCACTTGTGAAACTGTTGATAACTTGAGCTCAGTTGTTTGGCACGCCACCACTGTCCATCCAGCACTATGGACGGCACTGCCTACATCTGGCTCTAATTAGTCCACGGTTGTGTTCAGCCGAATGACCTCTGCCGGGAACACTCAGAATGAGGTTCTGAGTTATTGCAACATAGGAGCGTTTCACTGCTTTCAAGGCGTCTCAGGAAGAATTCCGGAATCTTGCTGCCGGCAGGCCTCCGGATGTTCCGGGTGAACATCTCCTTGTAAATCCCCCGTGGTTTCTTGTACACCCGTGAAATTTGGACAGGTTATGCAGTTTGCATTGCTGCACAATTGCGCCAGCCTAGCTCGGCCGCGGTTGCAAACATTCAGGCGTGGCAGCCAGATAGGCTGGTCCCCGTAGGACTCTGCCAGCCGACTGGGTATATCTGCTTCCCGTTCTTCTCACCTGAGTGCTACTGATTTCAGCTTTGACGGCTACACTCTACTCAACCGGAGCAGTAAGTTGAACCTCAACTTATGGCACTTTGTGAAAGTGTTGAGAACTAGAGCTCAGATGTTTGGCATGCCAACACTGTCCATCCAGTACTATGGAAGACATTGCCTACATCTGGCTCTAATTAATCCACGGTTTTGTTCAGCCGAATGACCTCTGCCAGGAACACTCAGAATGAGGTTCTGAGTTATTGCAACATAGGAGCGTTTCACTGCTTTCAAGGCTTCTTACGAAGAATTCCGGAATCTTGCTGCCGGCAGGCCCCCGGCTGTTCCGGCTGAACATCTCATTGTAAACCCCCGTGGTTTCTTGTACACCCGTGAAATTTGGACAGGTTATGCAGTTTGCATTGCTGCACAATTGCGCCTGCCTAGCTCGGCCGCGGTTACAAATATTCAGGCGTGGCAGCCAGATAGGCTGGTCCCCATAGGACACTGCCAGCGGACTGGGTATATCTGCTTCCCGTTCTTCTCACCTGAGTGCTACTGATTCCAGCTTTGACGGCTACACTCTACTCAACAGGAGCAGTAAGTTGAACCTCAACTTATGGCACTTTGTGAAAGTGTTGAGAAGTAGAGCTCCGATGTTTGGCACGACACCAGTCTCCATCCAGCACTATGGACGGCACTGCCTACATCTGGCTCTAATTAGTCCACGGTTGTGTTAAGCCGAATGACCTATGCCTGGAACACTCAGAATGAGGTTCTGAGTTATTGCAACATAGGAGTGTTTCACTGCTTTCAAGGCTTCTCAGGAAGAATTCCGGAATCTTGCTGCCGGCAGGCCTCCGGCTGTTCCGGGTGAACATCTCCTTGTAAATCCCCCGTGGTTTCTTGTACACCCGTGAAATTTGGCCAGGTTATGCAGTTTGCATTGCTGCACAATTTCCCCTGCCTAGTTCGGCCGCGGTTGCAAACATTCAGGCGTGGCAGCCAGATAGGCTGGTCCCCGTAGGACACTGCCAGCGGACTGGGTATATCTGGTTCCCGTTCTCTTCACCTGAGTGCTACTGATTCCAGCTTTGACGGCTACACTCTACTCAACCGGAGCATTAAGTTGAACCTCAACTTATGGCACTTTGTGAAAGTGTTGAGAAGTAGAGCTCAGATGTTTGGCACGCCACCAATCTCCATCCAGAACTATGGACGGCACTGCCTACATCTGGCTCTAATTAGTCCACGGTTGTGTTAAGCCGAATGACCTATGCCTGGAACAATCAGAATGATGTTCTGAGTTATTGCAACATAGGAGTGTTTCACTGCTTTCAAGGCTTCTCAGGAAGAATTCCGGAATCTTGCTGCCGGCAGTCCTCCGGCTGTTCCGGGTGAACATCTCCTTGTAAATCCCCCGTGGTTTCTTGTACACCCGTGAAATTTAGCCAGGTTATGCAGTTTGCCTTGCTGCACAATTGCGCCTGCCTAGCTCGGCCGCGGTTGCAAGCATTCAGGCGTGGCAGCCAGATAGGCTGGGCCCCATAGGACTCTGCCAGCGGACTGGGTATATCTGCTTCCCGTTCTTCTCACCTGAGTGCTACTGATTCCAGCTTTGACGGCTACACTCTACTCAACCGGAGCAGTAAGTTGAACCTCAACTTATGGCACTTTGTGAAACTGTTGGGAACTAGAGCTCAGTTGTTTGACACGCCACCACTGTCCATCCAGCACTATGGACGGCACTGCCTACATCTGGTTCTAATTAGTCCACGGTTGTGTTCAGCCGAATGACCTCTGCTGGAAACACTCAGAATGAGGTTCTGAGTTATTGCAAGATAGGAGCGTTTCACTGCTTTCAAGGCTTCTCAGGTAGAATATTGGAATCTTGCTGCCGGCAGGCCTCCGGCTGTTCCCGGTGAACATCTCCTTGTAAATCCCCTGTGGTTTCTTGTACACCCATGAAATTTGGCCAGGTTATGCAGTTTGCATTGCTGCACGATTGCACCTGCCTAGCTCGGCCGTGGTTACAAACATTCAGGCGTGGAAGCCAGATAGGCTGGTCCCCGTAGGACACTGCCAGCGGACTGGGTATATCTGCTTCCCGTTCTTCTCACCTGAGTGCTACTGATTCCAGCTTTGACGGCTACACTCTACTCAACGGGAGCATTAAGTTGCACCTCAACTTATGGCACTTTGTGAAACTGTTGAGAACTAGCGCTCAGTTGTTTGTCACGCCACCAATCTCCATCCAGCACTATGGACGGCACTGCCTACATCTGGCTCTAATTAGTCCACGGTTGTGTTCAGCCGAATGACCTCTACCGGGAACACTCAGAATGAGGTTCTGAGTTATTGCAACACAGGAGCGTTTCACTGCTTTCAAGGCTTCTCAGGAACAATTTCGGAATCTTGCTGCCGGCAGGCCTCCGGCTGTTCCGGGTGAACATCTCCTTGTAAATCCCCCGTGGTTTCTTGTACACCCGTGAAATTTGGCCAGGTTATGCAGTTTGCATTGCTGCACAATTGCGCCTGCCTAGCTCGGCTGCGGTTGCAAACATTCAGGCGTGGCACCCAGATAGGCTGGTCCCCGTAGGACACTCCCAGCGGACTGGGTATATCTGCTTCCCGTTCTTCTCAACTGAGTGCTACTGATTCCAGCTTTGACGGCTACACTCTACTCAAGCGGAGCAGTATGTTGAACCTCAACTTATGGCACTTGTGAAACTGTTGATAACTTGAGCTCAGTTGTTTGGCACGCCACCACTCTCCATCCAGCACTATGGACGGCACTGCCTACATCTGGCTCTAATTAGTCCACGGTTGTGTTCAGCCGAATGACCTCTGCCGGCAACACTCAGAATGAGGTTCTGAGTTATTGCAACCCAGGAGCGTTTCACTGTTTTCACGGCTTCTGAGGAAGAATTCCGGAATCTTGTTGCCGGCAGGCCTCCGGCTGTTCCGGGTGAACATCTCCTTGTAAATCCCCCGTGGTTTCTAGTACACCCATGAAATTTGGACAGGTTATGCAGTTTGCATTGCTGCACAATTGGGCCAGCCTAGCTCGGCCGCGGTTGCAGACATTCAGGCGTGCCAGCCAGATAGGCTGGTCCCCGTAGGACGCTGCCAGCGGACTGGGTATATCTGCTTCCCGTTCTTCTCACCTGAGTGCTACTGATTCCAGCTTTGACGGCTACACTCTACTCAACCGGAGCAGTAAGTTGAACCTCAACTTATGGCACTTTGTGAAACTGTTGAGAACTAGCGCTCAGTTGTTTAGCACGCCACCACTGTCCATCCAGCACTATGGACGGCACTGCCTACATCTGGCTCTAATTAGTCCACGATTGTGTTAAGCCGAATGACCTATGCCTGGAACACTCAGAATGAGATTCTGAGTTATTGCAACATAGGAGTGTTTCACTGGTTTCAAGGCTTCTCAGGAAGAATTCCGGAATCTTGCTGCTGGCAGGCCTCCGGCTGTTCCGGGTGAACATCTCCTTGTAAATCCCCCGTGGTTTCTTGTACAACCGTGAAATTTGGCCAGGTTATGCAGTTTGCCTTGCTGCACAATTGTGCCTGCCTAGCTCGGCCGCGGTTGCAAACATTCAGGCGTGGCAGCCAGATAGGCTGGGCCCCATAAGACTCTGCCAGCGGACTGGGTATATCTGCTTCCCGTTCTTCTCACCTGAGTGCTACTGATTCCAGCTTTGATGGCTACACTCTACTCAACCAGAGCAGTAAGTTGAAGCTCTACATATGGCATTTTGTGAAACTGTTGAGAACTAGAGCTCAGTTGTTTGGCACGCCACCAATCTCCATCCAGCACTATGGACGGCACTGCCTACATCTGGCTCTAATTAGTCCACGGTTGTGTTCAGCTGAATGACCTCTGCCGGGAATACTCAGAATGAGGTTCTGAGTTATTGCAACATAGGATCGTTTCACTGCTTACAAGGCTTCTCAGGAAGAATTCCGGAATCTTGCTGTCGGCAGGCCTCTGGCTGTTCCGGGTGAAAATCTCCTTGTAAATCCCACGTGGTTTCTTGTACACCCGTGAAATTTGGCCAGGTTATGCAGTTTGCATTGCTGCACAATTGCGCCTCACGAGCTCGGCTGCGGTTGCAAACATTCAGGCATGGCAGCCAGATAGAATGGTCCCCGTAGGACACTGCCAGCATACTGGGTATATCTGCTTCCGATTCTTCTCACCTGAGTGCTACTGATTCCAGCTTTGACGGCTACACTCTACTCAACCGGAGCATTAAGTTGCACCTCAACTTATGGCACTTTGTGAAACTGTTGAGAACTAGAGCTCAGTTGTTTGGCACCGCACGACTGTCCATCCAGCACTATGGACGGAACTGCCTACATCTGGCTCTAATTAGTCCATGATTGTGTTCAGCCGAATGACCTCTGCCGGGAACAATCAGAATGAGGTTCTGAGTTATTGCAACATAGGAGCTTTTCACTGCTTTCAAGGATTCTCAGGAAGAATTCCGGAATTTTGCTGCCGGCAGGCCTCCGGCTGTTCCGGGTGAACATCTCCTTGTAAATCCCGCGTGGTTTCTTGTACACCCGTGAAATTTGGCCAGGTTATGCAGTTTGCATTGCTGCACAATTGTGCCTGCCTAGCTCGGCCGCGGTTACAAACATTCAGGCGTGGCAGCCAGATAAACTGGTCCCCGTAAGACACTGCCAGCAGACTGAGTATATCAACTTCCCGTTCTTCTCACCTGAGTGCTACTGATTCCAGATTCGACGGATACACTCTACTCAATCCGAGCAGTAAGCTGAACCTCAACTTATGGCACTTTGTGAAACTGTTGAGAACTAGAGCTCAGTTCTTTGGCACGCCAACACTGTCCATCCAGTACTATGGACGGAACTGCCTACATCTGGCTCTAATTAGTCCACGATTGTGTTCAGCCGCATGACATCTGCTGGGAATACTCAGAATGCGGTTCTGAGTTATTGCAACATAGGAGCGTTTCACTGCTTTCAAGGCTTCTCAGGAAGAATTCCGGAATCTTGATGCCAGCAGGCCTCCGGCTGTTCCGGGTGAACATCTCCTTGTAAATCCCCCGTGGTTTCTTGTACACCCGTGATATTTGCCCAGGTTATGCAGTTTGTATTGCTGCACAATTGCGCCTGCCAAGCACAGCCGAGGTTGCAAACATTCAGGCGTGGCAGCCAGATAGGCTGGTCCCCGTAGGACACTGCCAGCGGACTGGGTATATCTGCTTCGCGTTCTTCACACGTGAGTGCTACTGATTCCAGCTTTGACCGCTAAACTCTACTAAACCAGAGCAGTAAGTTGCACCTCAACTTATGGCACTTTGTGAAAGTGTTGAGAACTAGCGCTCAATTGTTTGGCACGCCACCAATCTCCATCCAGCACTATGGACGGCACTGCCTACATCTGGCTCTAATTAGTCCACGGTTGTGTTCAGCCGAATGACCTCTGCCGGGAACACTCAGAATGAGGTTCTGAGTTATTGCAACACAGGAGCTTTTCACTGCTTTCAAGGTTTCTAAGGAAGAATTTCGGAATCTTGCTGCCGGCAGGCCTCTGGCTGTTCCGGGTGAACATCTCCTTGTAAATCCCCCGTGGTTTCTTGTACACCCTTGAAATTTGGACAGGTTATGCAGTTTGCATTGCTGCACAATTGCGCCTGCCTAGCTCGGCTGCGGTTGTAAACATTCAGGCGTGGCAGCCAGATAGGCTGGTCCCTGTAGGACTCTGCCAGCGGACTGGGTACATCTGCTTCCCGTTCTTCTCACCTGAGTGCTAATGATTCCAGCTTTGACGGCTACACTCTACTCAACCGGAGCAGTAAGTTGAACCTCAACTTATGGCACTTTGTGAAACTGTTGAGAACTACAGCTCAGTTGTTTGGCACGCCACCACTGTCCATCCAGCACTATGTAGGGCACTGCCTACATCTGTCTCTAATTAGTCCACGGTTGTGTTCAGCCGAATGACCTCTGCCGGGAACACTCAGAATGAGGTTTTGAGTTATTGCAACATAGGAGCGTTTCACTGCTTTCAAGGCTTCTCAGGAAGAATTCCGGAATCTTGCTGCCGGCAGGCCCCCGGCTGTTCCGGGTGAACATCTCCTTGTAAATCCCCCGTGGTTTCTTGTACACCCGTGAAATTTGGCCAGGTTATGCAGTTTGCATTACTGCACAATTGCGCCTGCCTAGCTCGGCCGCGGTTGCAAACATTCAGGCGTGGCAGCCAGATAGGCTGGTCCCCATAGGACTCTCCCAGCGGACTGGGTATATCTGCTTCCCGTTCTTCTCACCTGAGTGCTACTGATTCCAGCTTTGACGGCTACAGTCTACTCAACCGGAGCATTAAGTTGAACCTCTACTTATGGCACTTTGTGAAACTGTTGAGAACTAGAGCTCAGTTGTTTGGCACGCCACCACTGTCCATCCAGCACTATGGACGGCACTGCCTACATCTGGCTCTAATTAGTCCACGGTTGTGTTCAGCCGAATGACCTCTGCCGGCAACACTCAGAATGAGGTTCTGAGTTACTGCAACATAGGAGCGTATCACTGCTTTCAAGGCTTCTCAGGAAGAATTCCGGAATCTTGCTGCCGGCAGGCCTCCGGCTCTTCCGGGTGAACATCTCCTTGTAAATCCCCCGTGGGTTCTTGTACACATGTGAAATTTGGCCAGGTTATGCAATTTGCATTGCTGCACAATTACGCCTGCCTAGCTCGGCCGCGGTTACAAACATTCAGGCGTGGCAGCCAGATAGGCTGGTCCCCGTAGGACACTGCCAGCGGACTGGGTATATCTGCTTACCATTCTTTTCACCTGAGTGCTACTGATTCCAGCGTTGACGGCTACAGTCTACTCAACCGGAGCATTAAGTTGAACCTCTACGTATGGCACTTTGTGAAACTGTTGAGAACTAGAGCTCAGTTGTTTGGCACGCCACCACTGTCCATCCAGCACTATGGACGGCACTGCCTACATCTGGCTCTAATTAGTCCACGGTTGTGTTCAGCCGAATGACCTCTGCCGGGAATACTCAGAATGAGGTTCTGAGTTATTGCAACATAGGAGCGTTTCACTGCTTTCAAGGCTTCTCAGGAAGAATTCCGGAAACTTGCTGCCGGCAGGCCTCCGGCTGTTCCGGGTGAACATCTCGTTGTAAATCCCCCGTGGTTTCTTGTACAGCCGTGAAATTTGGACAGGTTATGCAGTTTGCATTGCTGCACAATTAGGCCTGACTCGCTCGGCCGCGGTTGCAAACATTCAGGAGTTGCAGCCAGATAGGCTGTACCCGTAGGACACTGCCAACGGACTGGGTATATCTGCTTCCCGTTCTTCTCACCTGAGTGCTACTGATTCCAGCTTTGACGGCTACACTCTACTCAAACGGAGCATTAAGTTGAACCTCAACTTACGGCATTTTGTGAAACTGTTGAGAACTAGCGCTCAGTTGTTTGGCACGCCACCACTGTCCATCAAGCACTATGGACGGCACTGCCTACATCTGGCTCTAATTAGTCCACCTTTGTGTTCAGCCGAATGACCTCTGCTGGGAACACTCAGATTGAGGTTCTGAGTTATTGCAACACAGGAGCGCTTCACTGCTTTCAAGGCTTCTCAGGAAGAATTCCGGAATCTTGCTGCCGGCAGGCCTCCGGCTGTTCCGGGTGAACATCTCCTTGTAAATCCCCCGTGGTTTCTTGTACACCCGTGAAATTTGGACAGGTTATGCAGTTTGCATTGCTGCACAATTGCGCCTGCCTAGCTCGGCCGCGGTTGCAAACATTCAGGCGTGGCAGCCAGATAGGCTGGTCCCCGTAGGACTCTCCCAGCGGACTGGGTATATCTGCTTCCCGTTCTTCTCACCTGAGTGCTACTGATTCCAGCTTTGACGGCTACAGTCTACTCAACCGGAGCATTAAGTTGAACCTCAACTTATGGCACTTTGTGAAACTGTTGAGAACTAGAGCTCAGTTGTTTGGTACACCACCACTGTCCATCCAGCACTATGGACGGCACTGCCTACATCTGGCTCTAATTAGTCCACGGTTGTGTTCAGCCGAATGACCTCTGCTGGCAACACTCAGAATGAGGTTCTGAGTTATTGCAACATAGGAGCGTTTCACTACTGTCAAGGCTTCTCAGGAAGAATTCCGGAGTCTTGATGCCGGCAGGCCTCCGGCTCTTCCGAGTGAACATCTCCTTATAAATCCCCCGTGGTTTCTTGTACACCCGTGAAATTTGGGTATGCAGTTTGCATTGCTGCACAATTGCGCCTGCCTAGCTCGGCCGCGGTTGCAAACATTCAGGCGTGGCAGCCAGATAGGCTGGCCCCCGTAGGACTCTGCCAGCGGACTGGGTATATCTGCTTCCCGTTCTTCTCACCTGAGTGCTACTGATTCCAGCTTTGATGGCTACACTCTACTCAACCGGAGCAGTAAGTTGAACCTCAACTTATGGCACTTTGTGAAAATGTTGAGAACTAGAGCTCAGTTGTTTGGCACGCCACCACTGTCCATCCAGCACTATGGACGGCACTGCCTACATCTGGCTCTAATGAGTCCACGATTGTGTTCAGGGGAATGACCTCTGCCGGCAACACTCAAAATGAGGTTCTGAGTTATTGCAACATAGGAGCGTTTCACTGCTTTCAAGGCTTCTCAGGAAGAATTCCGGAATCTTGCTGCCGGCAGTCCTCCGGCTGTTCCCGGTGAACATCTCCTTGTAAATCCCCCGTGGTTTCTTGTACACCCGTGAAATTTGGCCAGGTTATGCAGTTTGCATTGCTGCACAATTGCGCCTGCCTAGCTCGGACGTGTTTACAAATATTCAGGCGTGGCAGCCAGATAGGCTGGTCCCCGTACGAAACTGCCTGCAGACTGGGTATATCTGCTTTCCGTTCTTCTCACCTGAGTGCTACTGATTCCAGCTTTGACGGCTACACTTTACTCAACCGGAGCATTAAGTTGAACCTCAACTTATGGCACTTTGTGAAACTGTTGAGAACTAGAGCTCAGTTGTTTGGCACGCCACCACTGTCCATCCAGCACTATGGACGGCACTGCCTACATCTGGCTCTAATTAATCCACGGTTATGTTCAGCCGAATGACCTCTGCCAGGAACACTCAGAATGAGGTTCTGAGTTATTGCAACATAGGAGCGTTTCACTGCTTTCAAGGCTTCTCAGGAAGAATTCCGGAATCTTTCTGCCGGCAGGCCTCCGGCTCTTCCGGGTGAACATCTCCTTGTAAATTCCCCGTGGTTTCTTGTACACCCGTGAAATTTGGACAGGTTATGCAGTTTGCATTTCTGCACAATTGCCCCTCCTAGCTCGGCCGCGGTTGCAAACATTCAGGAGTGGCAGCCAGATAGGCCGGTCCCCGTAGGACTCTGCCAGCCGACTGGGTATATCTGCTTCCCGTTCTTCTCACCTGAGTGCTACTGATTCCAGCTTTGACGGCTACACTCTACTCAACCGGAGCAGTAAGTTGAACCTCAACTTATGGCACTTTGTGAAACTGTTGAGAACTAGAACTCAGTTGTTTGGCACGATACCACTGTCCATCCATCACTATGGACGGAACTGCCTACATCTGGCTCTAATTAGTCCACGATTGTGTTCAGCCGAATGACCTCTGCTGGGAACACTCAGATTGAGGTTCTGAGTTACTGCAACATAGGAGCGTTTCACTGCTTTCAAGGCTTCTCAGGAAGAATTCCGGAATCTTGCTGCCGGCAGGCCTCCAGCTGTTCCGGGTGAACATCTCCTTGTAAATCCCCCGTGGTTTCTTGTACTCCCGTGAAATTTGGCCAGGTTATGCAGTTTGCATTGCTGCACAATTGCGCCTGCCTAGCTCGGCCGCGGTTACAAACATTAAGCCGTGGCAGCCAGATAGGCTGGTCCCCGTACGACACTGCCTGCGGACTGGGTATATCTGCTTCCCGTTCTTCTCATCTGAGTGCTACTGATTCCAGCTTTGACGGCTACACTCTACTCAACCGGAGCATTAAGTTGAACCTCAACTTACGGCATTTTGTGAAACTGTTGAGAACTAGCGCTCAGTTGTTTGGCACGCCACCACTGTCCATCCAGCACTATGGACGGCACTGCCTACATCTGGCTCTAATTAGTCCATAATTGTGTTGAGCAGAATGACCTCTGCCGGGAACACTCAGAATGAGGTTCTGAGTTATTGCAACATAGGAGCGTTTCACTGCTTTCAAGGCTTCTCAGGAAGAATTCCGGAATCTTGCTGCCGGCAGTCCTCCGGCTGTTCCGGGTGGACATCTCCTTGTAAATCCCCCGTGGTTTCTTGTACACCCGTGAAATTTGGCCAGGTAATGCAGTTTGCATTGCTGCACAATTGCGCCTGCCTAGCTCGGCCGCGTTTACAAATATTCAGGCGTGGCAGCCAGATAGGCTGGTCCCCGTAGGACACTGCCAGCGGACTGGGTATATCTGCTTCCCGTTCTTCTCACCTGAGTGCTGCTGATTCCAGCTTTGACGGCTACACTCTACTCAACCGGAGCAGTAAGTTGAACCTCAACTTATGGCACTTTGTGCAAGTGTTGAGAACTAGAACTCAGTTGTTTGGCACGCCAACACTGTCCATCCAGCACTATGGACGGCACTGCCTACATCTGGCTCTAATTAGTCCACGGTTGTGTTCAGCCGAATGACCTCTGCCGGGAACACTCAGATTGAGGTTCTGAGTTATTGCAACATAGGAGCGTTTCACTGCTTTCAAGGCTTCTCAGGAAGAATTCCCGAATCTTGCTGCCGGCAAGCCTCCGGCTCTTCCGGGTGAACATCTCCTTGTAAATCCCCCGTGGTTTCTTGTACACCCGTGAAATTTGGCCAGGTTATGCAGTTTGCATTGCTGCACAATTGCCCCTGCCTAGCTCGGCCACGGTTGCAAACATTCAAACGTGGCAGCCAGATAGGCTGGACCCCGTAGGACTCTGCCAGCGGACTGGGTATATCTGCTTCCCGTTCTTCTCACCTGAGTGCTACTGATTTCAGCTTTGACGGCTGCACTCTACTCAACCGGAGCAGTACGTTGAACCTCAACTTATGGCACTTTGTGAAAGTGATGAGAACTAGAGCTCAGTTGTTTGGCACGCCACCACTGGCCATCCAGCACTATGGACGGCACTGCCTACATCTGGCTCTAATTAGTCCACGGTTGTGTTCAGCCGAATGACCTCTGCCAGGAACACTCAGAATGAGGTTCTGAGTTATTGCAACATAGGAGCGTTTCACTGCTTTCAAGGCTTCTCAGGAAGAATTCCGGAATCTTGCTGCCGGCAGGCCTCCGGCTCTTCCGGGTGAATATCTCCTTGTAAATCCCCCGTGGTTTCTTGTACACCCGTGAAATTTGGACAGGTTATGCAGTTTGCATTTCTGCACAATTGCCCCTGCTAGCTCGGCCGCGGTTGCAAATATTCAGGAGTGGCAGCCAGATAGGCTGGTCCCCGTAGGACTCTGCCAGCTGACTGGGTATATCTGCTTCCCGTTCTTCTCACCTGAGTGCTACTGATTTCAGCTTTGACGGCTACACTCTACTCAACCGGAGCAGTAAGTTGAACCTCAACTTATGGCACTTTGTGAAACTGTTGAGAACTAGAACTCAGTTGTTTGGCACGATACCACTGTCCATCCAGCACTATGGACGGAACTGCCTACATCTGGCTCTAATTAGTCCACGATTGTGTTCAGCCGAATGACCTCTGCTGGGAACACTCAGATTGAGGTTCTGAGTTACTGCAACATAGGAGCGTTTCACTGCTTCCAAGGCTTCTCAGGAAGAATTCCGCAATCTTGCTACCGGCAGGCCTCCGGCTGTTCCGGGTGAACATCTCCTTGTAAATCCCCCGTGGTTTCTTGTACACCCGTGAAATTTGGCCAGGTTATGCAGTTTGCATTGCTGCACAATTGTCCCTGCCTAGCTCGACCGCGGTTACAAACATTCAGGCGTGGCAGCCAGATAGGCTGGTCCCCGTAGGACTCTGCCAGCCGACTGGTTATATCTGCTTCCCGTTCTTCTCACCTGAGTGCTACTGATTTCAGCTTTGACGGCTGCACTCTACTCAAGCACAGCAGTAAGTTGAACCTCAACTTATGGCACTTTGTGAAACGGTTGAGAACTAGAGCTCAGTTGTTTGGCACGCCACCACTGTCCATCCAGCACTATGGACGGCACTGCCTACATCTGGCTCTAATTAGTCCACGGTTGTGTTCAGCCGAATGACCTCTGCTGGCAACACTCAGAATGAGGTTCTGAGTTATTGCAACATAGGAGCGTTTCACTGCTTTCAAGGCTTCTCAGGAATTATTCCGCAATCTTGCTGCCAGCAGGCCTCTGGCTGTTCCGGGTGAACATCTCCTTGTAAATCGCCCGTGGTTTCTTGTACACCCGTGAAATTTGGCCAGGTTATGCAGTTTGCATTGCTGCACAATTGCGCCTGCCTAGCTCAGCCGCGGTTGCAAACATTCAGGCGTGGCTGCCAGATAGGCTGATCCTCGTAGGACTCTGCCAGCCGACTGGGTATATCTGCTTCCCGTTCTTCTCACCTGAGTGCTACTGATTTCAGCTTTGACGGCTGCACTCTACTCAAGCAGAGCAGTAAGTTGAACCTCAACTTATGGCACTTTGTGAAACTGTTGAGAACTAGAGCTCAGTTGTTTGGCACGCCACCACTCTCCATCCAGCACTATGGACGGCACTGCTTACATCTGGCTCTAATTAGTCCACGGTTGTGTTCAGCCAAATGACCTATGCCGGCAACACTCAGAATGAGGTTCTGAGTTATTGCAACATAGGAGCGTTTCACTGCTTTCAATGCTTCTTAGGAAGAATTCCGGAATCTTGCTGCCGGCAGGCCACCGGCTCTACCGGGTGAACATCTCCTTGTAAATCCCCCGTGGTTTCTTGTACACCCGTGAAATTTGGCCAGGTTATGCAGTTTGCATTGCTGCACAATTGCGCCTGCCTAGCTCGGCCGTGGTTGCAAACATTCAGGCGTGGCAGCCAGATAGGCTGGTCCCCGTAGGACACTGCCAGCTGTCTGGGTATATCTGCTTCCCGTTCTTCTCACCTGAGTGCTACTGATTCCAGGTTTGAGGGCTACACTCTACTCAACCGGAGCAGTAAGTTGAACCTCAACTTATGGCACTTTGTGAAACTGTTGAGAACTAGAACTCAGTTGTTTGGCACGCCACCACTCTCCATCCAGCACTATAGACGGCACTGCCTGCTTCTGGCTCTAATTAGTCCACGGTTGTGTTCTGCCGAATGACCTCTGCCGGGAACACTCAGAATGAGGTTCTGAGTTATTGCAACATAGGAGCGTTTCACTGCTTTCAAGGCTTCTCAGGAAGAATTCCGGAATCTTGCTGCCGGCAGGACTCCGGCTATTCCGGGTGAACATCTCCTTGTAAATCCCCCGTGGTTTCTTGTACACCCGTGAAGTGCGGCCAGGTTATGCAGTTTGCATTGCTGCACAATTGCGCCTGCCTAGCTCGGCCGCGGTTGCAAACATTCAGGCGTGGCAGCCAGATAGGCTGGTCCCCGTAGGGCTATGCCAGCCGACTGGGTATATCTGCTTCCCGTTCTTCTCACCTGAGTGCTACTGATTCCAGCTTTGACGGCTACACTCTACTCAACCGGAGCAGTAAGTTGAACCTCAACTTATGGCACTAGGTGAAAGTGTTGAGAACTAGAGCTCAGTTGTTTGGCACGCCACCACTGTCCATCCAGCACTATGGACGGCACTGCCTACATCTGGCTCTAATTAGTCCACGGTTGTGTTCAGCCGAATGACCTCTGCCGGGAACACTCAGAATGAGGTTCTGAGTTATTGCAACATAGGAGCGTTTCACTGCTTTCAAGGCTTCTCAGGAAGAATTCCGGAGTCTTGATGCCGGCAGGCCTCCGGCTCTTCCGAGTGAACATCTCCTTATAAATCCCCCGTGGTTTCTTGTACACCCGTGAAATTTGGACAGGTTATGCAGTTTGCATTGCTGCACAATTGCCCCTGCCTAGCTCAGCCGCGGTTTCAAACATTCAGGCGTGGCAGCCATATAGGCTGGCCCCCGTAGGACTCTGCCAGCGGACTGGGTATATCTGCTTCCTGTTCTTCTCACCTGAGTGCTACTGATTTCAGCTTTCACAGCTGCACTCTACTGAAGCAGAGCAGTAAGATGAACCTCAACTTATGGCACTTTGTGAAACTGTTGAGAACTAGAGCTCAGTTGTTTGGCACGCCACCACTCTCCATCCAGCACTATGGACGGCACTGCCTACATCTGGCTCTAATTAGTCCACGGTTGTGTTCAGCCGAATGACCTCTGCCGGCAACACTCAGAATGTGGTTCTGAGTTATTGCAACATAGGAGCGTTTCACTGCTTTCAAGGCTTCTCAGGAAGAAGTCCAGAATCTTGCTGCCGGCAGGCTTCATGCTTTTCCGGGTGAACATCTCCTTGTAAATCCCCCGTGGTTTCTTGTACACCCGTGAAATTTGGACAGGTTATGCAGTTTGCATTTCTGCACATTTGCCCCTGCTAGCTCGGCCGCAGTTGCAAACATTCAGGCGTGGCAGCCAGATAGGCTGGTCCCCGTTGGACTCTGCCAGCCGACTGGGTATATCTGCTTCCCGTTCTTCTCACCTGAGTGCTACTGATTTCAGCTTTGACGGCTACACTCTACTCAACCGGAGCAGTAAGTTGAACCTCAACTTATGGCACTTTGTGAAACTGTTGAGAACTAGAACTCAGTTGTTTGGCACGATACCACTGTCCATCCAGCACTATGGACGGAACTGCCTACATCTGGCTCTAATTAGTCCACGATTGTGTTCAGCCGAATGACCTCTGCTGGGAACACTCAGATTGAGGTTCTGAGTTACTGCAACAAAGGAGCGTTTCACTGCTTTCAAGGCTTCTCAGGAAGAATACCGGAATCTTGCTGCCGGCAGGCCTCCGGCTGTTCCGGGTGAACATCTCCTTGTAAATCCCCCGTGGTTTCTTGTACACCCGTGAAATTTGGCCAGGTTATGCAGTTTGCATTGCTGCACAATTGCCCCTGCCTAGCTCGGCCGCGGTTGCAAACATTCAGGCGTGACAGCCGGAAAGTCTGGTCCCCGTAGGACTCTGCCAGGGGACTGGGTATATCTGGTTCCCGTTCTTCTCACCTGAGGGCTACTGATTTCAGCTTTGAAGGATACACTCTACTCAACCGGAGCAGTAAGTTCAACCTCAACTTATGGCACTTTGTGAAACTGTTGAGAACTAGAGCTCAGTTGTTTGGCACGATACCAATGTCCATCCAGCACTATGGACGGAACTGCCTACATCTGGCTCTAATTAGTCCACGATTGTGTTCAGCCGAATGACCTCTGCTGGGAACACTCAGATTGAGGTTCTTAGTTACTGCAACATAGGAGCGTTTCACTGCTTTCAAGGCTTCTCAGGAAGAATTCCGGAATCTTGATGCCGGCAGGCCTCCGGCTGTTCCGGGTGAACATCTCCTTGTAAAACCCCGTGGTTTCTTGTACACCCGCGAAATTTGGCCAGGTTATGCAGTTTGCATTGCTGCACAATTGCCCCTGCCTAGCTCGGCCACGGTTAAAAACATTCAGGCGTGGCAGCCAGATAGGCTGGTCCCCGTAGGACTCTGCCAGCGGACTGGGTGTATCTGTTTCCCGTTCTTCTCACCTGAGTGCTACTGATTTCAGCTTTGACGGCTACACTCTACTCAACAGGAGCAGTAAGTTTAACCTCAACTTATGGCACTTTGTGAAAATGTTGAGAACTAGAGCTCAGTTGTTTGGCACGCCACCACTCTCCATACAGCACTATGGACGGCATTGCCTACTTCTGGCTCTAATTAGTCCACGATTGTGTTCAGCCGAATGACCTCTGCCGGCAACACTCAGAATGAGGTTCTGAGTTATTGCAACATAGGAGCGTTTCACTGCCTTCAAGGCTTCTCAGGAAGAATTCCGGAATCTTGCTGCCGGCAGGACTCCGGCTGTTCCGGGTGAACATCTTCTTGTAAATCCCCCGTGGTTTCTTGTACACCCGTGAAATTTGGCCAGGTTATGCAGTTTGCATTGTTGCCCAATTGCACCTGCCTAGCTCGGCCCCGGTTACAAACATTAAGCCGTGGCAGCCAGATAGGCTGGTCCCCGTACGACACTGCCTGCGGACTGGGTATATCTGCTTCCCGTTCTTCTCACCTGAGTTTTACTGATTCCAGCTTTGACGGCTACACTCTACTCAACCGGAGCATTAAGTTGAACCTCAACTTATGGCACTTTGTGAAACTGTTGAGAACTAGAGCTCAGTTGTTTGGCACGCCACCACTGTCCATCCAGCACTATGGACGGCACTCCCTACATCTGGCTCTAATTAGTCCACGGTTGTGTTCAGCCGAATGACCTCTGCCGGGAACTCTCAGATTGAGGTTCTGAGTTATTGCAACATAGGAGCGTTTCACTGCTTTCAAGGCTTCTCAGGAAGAATTCCTGAATCTTGCTGCCGGCAAGCCTCCGGCTCTTCCGGGTGAACATCTCCTTGTAAATCCCCCGTGGTTTCTTGTACACCCGTGAAATTTGGTCAGGTTATGCAGTTTGCATTGCTGCACACTTGGGCCTGCCTAGCTCGGCCGCGGTTGCAAACATTCAGTCGTGGCAGCCTGATAGGCTGGTCCCCGTAGGACTCTGCCAGCCGACTGGGTATATCTGCTTCCCGTTCTTCTCACCTGAGTGCTACTGATTTCAGCTTTGACGGCTGCACTCTACTCAACCGGAGCAGTAAGTTGAACCTCAACTTATGGCACTTTGTGAAAGTGATGAGAACTAGAGCTCAGTTGTTTGGCACGCCACCACTGTCCATCCAGCACTATGGACGGCACTGCCTACATCTGGCTCTAATTAGTCCACGGTTGTGTTCAGCCGAATGACCTCTGCCGGCAACACTCAGAATGAGGTTCTGAGTTATTGCAACATAGGAGCGTTTCACTGCTTTCAAGGCTTCTCAGGAAGAATTCCGCAATCTTGCTGCCAGCAGGCCTCTGGCTGTTCCGGGTGAACATCTCCTTGTAAATCCCCCGTGGTTTCTTGTACACCCGTGAAATTTGGCCAGCTTATGCAGTTTGCATTGCTGCACAATTTTCCCTGCCTAGCTCGGCCGCGGTTACAAACATTCAGGCGTGGCAGCCAGATAGGCTGGTCCCCGTAGGAATCTGCCAGCGGACTGGGTATATCTGCTTCCCGTTCTTCTCACCTGAGTGCTACTGATTCCAGGTTTGAGGGCTACACTCTACTCAACCGGAGCAGTAAGTTGAACCTCAACTTATGGCACTTTGTGAAACTGTTGAGAACTAGAACTCAGTTGTTTGGCACGCCACCACTCTCCATCCAGCACTATAGACGGCACTGCCTACTTCTGGCTCTAATTAGTCCACGGTTGTGTTCTGCCGTATGACCTCTGCCGGGAACACTCAGAATGAGGTTCTGAGTTATTGCAACATAGGAGCGTTTCACTGCTTTCAAGGCTTCTCAGGAAGAATTCCGGAATCTTGCTGCCGGCAGGACTCAGGCTATTCCGGGTGAACATCTCCTTGAAAATCCCCCGTGGTTTCTTGTACACCGGAAACGTGCGGCCAGGTTATGCAGTTTGCATTGCTGCACAATTGCGCCTGCCTAGCTCGGCCGCGGTTGCAAACATTCAGGCGTGGCAGCCAGATAGGCTGGTCCCCGTAGGACTCTGCCAGCCGACTGGGTATTTCTGCTTCCCGTTCTTCTCACCTGAGTGCTACTGATTCCAGCTTTGACGCCTACACTCTACTCAACCGGAGCAGTAAGTTGAACCTCAACTTATGGCACTTTGTGAAACTGTTGAGAACTAGAGCTCAGTTGTTTGGCACGCCACCACTCTCCATCCAGCACTATGGACGGCACGGCCTACATCTGGCTCTAATTAGTCCACGGTTGTGTTCAGCCGAATGACATCTGCCAGGAACACTCAGAATGAGGTTCTGAGTTATTGCAACATAGGAGCGTTTCACTGCTTTCAAGGCTTCTCAGGAAGAATTCCGGAATCTTGCTGCCGGCAGGCCTCCAGCTGTTCCGGGTGAACATCTCCTTGTAAATCCCCCGTGGTTTCTTGTACACCCGTGAAATTTGGCCAGGTTATGCAGTTTGCATTGCTGCACAATTGCGCCTGCCTAGCTCGGCCGCGGTTGCAAACATTCAGGCGTGGCAGCCATATAGGCTGGCCCCCGTAGGACTCTGCCAGCCGACTGGGTATATCTGCTTCCCGTTCTTCTCACCTGAGTGCTACTGATTTCAGCTTTGACGGCTGCACTCTACTCAAGCAGAGCAGTAAGTTGAACCTCAACTTATGGCACTTTGTGAAACTGTTGAGAACTAGAGCTCAGTTGTTTGGCACGCCACCACTGTCCATCCAGCACTATGGACGGCACTGCCTACATCTGGCTCTAATTAGTCCACGGTTGTGTTCAGCCGAATGACCTCTGCCGGCAACACTCAGAATGAGGTTCTGAGTTATTGCAACATAGGAGCGTTTCACTGCTTTCAAGGCTTCTCAGGAAGAATTCCAGAATCTTGCTACAGGCAGGCTTCCGGGCTTTTCCGGGTGAACATCTCCTTGTAAATCCCCCGTGGTTTCTTGTACACCCGTGAAATTTGGATAGGTTATGCAGTTTGCATTTCTGCACATTTGCCCCTGCTAGCTCGGCCGCGGTTGCAAACATTCAGGCGTGGCAGCCACATAGGCTGGTCCCTGTAGGACTCTGCCAGCCGACTGGGTATATCTGCTTCCCGTTCTTCTCACCTGAGTGCTACTGATTTCAGCTTTGACGGCTACACTCTACTCAACCGGAGCAGTAAGTTGAACCTCAACTTATGGCACTTTGTGAAACTGTTGAGAACTAGAACTCAGTTGTTTGGCACGATACCACTGTCCATCCAGCACTATGGACGGAACTGCCTACATCTGGCTCTAATTAGTCCACGATTGTGTTCAGCCGAATGACCTCTACTGGGAACACTCAGATTGAGGTTCTGAGTTACTGCAACAAAGGAGCGTTTCACTGCTTTCAAGGCTTCTCAGGAAGAATACCGGAATCTTGCTGCCGGCAGGCCTCCGGCTGTTCCGGGTGAACATCTCCTTGTAAATCCCCGTGGTTTCTTGTACACCCGTGAAATTTGGCCAGGTTATGTAGTTTGCATTGCTGCACAATTGTTCCTGCCTAGCACGGCCGCGGTTACAAACATTCAGTCGTGGCAGCCAGATAAGCTGGTCCCCGTAGGACTCTGCCAGCCGACTGGTTATATCTGCTTCCCGTTCTTCTCACCTGAGTGCTACTGATTTCAGCTTTGACGGCTGCACTCTACTCAAGCAGAGCAGTAAGTTGAACCTGAACTTATGGCACTTTGTGAAACTGTTGAGAACTAGAACTCAGTTGTTTGGCACGCCACCACTCTCCATACAGCACTATGGATGGCACTGGCTACTTCTGGCTCTAATTAGTCCACGGTTGTATTCTGCCGAATGACCTCTGCCAGGAACACTCAGAATGAGGTTCTGAGTTATTGCAAGATAGGAGCGTTTCACTGCTTTCAAGGCTTCTCAGGAAGAATTCCGGAATCTTGCTGCCGGCAGGCCTCCAGCTGTTCCGGGTGAACATCTCCTTGTAAATCCCCCGTGGTTTCTTGTACACCCGTGAAGTGCGGCCAGGTTATGCAGTTTGCATTGCTGCACAATTGCGCCTGCCTAGCTCGGCCGCGGTTGCAAACATTCAGGCGTGGCAGCCAGATAGGCTGGTCCCCGTAGGACTCTGCCAGCCGTCTGGGTATATCTGCTTCCCGTTCTTCTCAACTGAGTGCTACTGATTCCAGCTTTGACGGCTACACTCTACTCAACCGGAGCAGTAAGTTGAACCTCAACTTATGGCACTTTGTGAAACTGTTGAGAACTAGAGCTCAGTTGTTTGGCACGCCACCACTCTCCATCCAGCACTATGGACGGCACTGCCTACATCTGGCTCTAATTAGTCCACGGTTGTGTTCAGCCTAATGACCTCTGCCAGGAACACTCAGAATGAGGTTCTGAGTTATTGCAACATAGGAGCGTTTCACTGCTTTCAAGGCTTCTCAGGAAGAATTCCGGAATCTTGCTGCCGGCAGGCCTCCAGCTGTTCGGGGTGAACATCTCCTTGTAAATCCCCCGTGGTTTCTTGTACACCCGTGAAATTTGGCCAGGTTATGCAGTTTGCATTGCTGCACAATTGCCCCTGCCTAGCTCGGCCGCGGTTGCAAACATTCAGGCGTGACAGCCGGATAGTCTGGTCCCCGTAGGACTCTGCCAGGGGACTGGGTATATCTGGTTCCCGTTCTTCTCACCTGAGTGCTACTGATTTCAGCTTTGAAGGATACACTCTACTCAACCGGAGCAGTAAGTTGAACCTCAACTTATGGCACTTTGTGAAATTGTTGAGAACTAGAGCTCAGTTGTTTGGCACGATACCAATGTCCATCCAGCACTATGGACGGAACTGCCTACATCTGGCTCTAATTAGTCCACGATTGTGTTCAGCCGAATGACCTCTGCTGGGAACACTCAGATTGAGGTTCTGAGTTACTGCAACATAGGAGCGTTTCACTGCTTTCAAGGCTTCTCAGGAAGAATTCCGGAATCTTGATGCCGGCAGGCCTCCGGCTGTTCCGGGTGAACATCTCCTTGTAAAACCCCGTGGTTTCTTGTACACCCGCGAAATTTGGCCAGGTTATGCAGTTTGCATTGCTGCACAATTGCCCCTGCCTAGCTCGGCCACGGTTAAAAACATTCAGGCGTGGCAGCCAGATAGGCTGGTCCCCGTAGGACTCTGCCAGCGGACTGCGTGTATCTGCTTCCCGTTCTTCTCACCTGAGTGCTACTGATTTCAGCTTTGACGGCTACACTCTACTCAACCGGAGCAGTAAGTTGAACCTCAACTTATGGCACATTGTGAAAATGTTGAGAACTAGAGCTCAGTTGTTTGGCACGCCACCACTCTCCATACAGCACTATGGACGGCATTGCCTACTTCTGGCTCTAATTAGTCCACGATTGTGTTCAGCCGAATGACCTCTGCCGGCAACACTCAGAATGAGGTTCTGAGTTATTGCAACATAGGAGCGTTTCACTGCCTTCAAGGCTTCTCAGGAAGAATTCCGGAATCTTGCTGCCGGCAGGCCTCCGGCTGTTCCGGGTGAACATCTCCTTGTAAATCCCCCGTGGTTTCTTGTACACCCGTGAAATTTGGCCAGGTTATGCAGTTTGCATTGCTGCACAATTGCGCCTGCCTAGCTCGGCCGCGGTTGCAAACATTCAGGCGTGGCAGCCATAAAGGCGGGGCCCGTAGGACTCTGCCAGCGGACTGGGTATATCTGCTTCCCGTTCTTCTCACCTGAGTGCTACTGATTTCAGGTTTGACGGCTGCACTCTACTCAAGCACAGCAGTAAGTTGAACCTCAACTTATGGCACTTTGTGAAACTGTTGAGAACAAGAGCTCAGTTGTTTGGCACGCCACCACTGTCCATCCAGCACTATGGACGGCACTGCCTACATCTGGCTCTAATTAGTCCACGATTGTGTTCAGCCGAATGACCTCTGCCGGGAACACTCAGATTGAGGTTCTGAGTTATTGCAACATAGGAGCGTTTCACTGCTTTCAAGGCTTCTCAGGAAGAATTCCGGAATCTTGCTGCCGGCAGGCCTCCGGCTGTTCCAGGTGAACATCTCCTTGTAAATCCCCCGTGGTTTCTTGTACACCCGTGAAATTTGGACAGGTTATGCAGTTTGCATTTCTGCACAATTGCCCCTGCTAGCTCGGCCGCGGTTGCAAACATTCAGGCGTGGCAGCCAGATAGGCTGGTCCCCGTAGGACTCTGCCAGCGGACTGGGTATATCTGCTTCCCGTTCTTCTCACCTGAGTGCTACTGATTTCAGCTTTGACGGCTACACTCTACTCAACCGGAGCAGTAAGTTGAACCTCAACTTATGGCACTTTGTGAAACTGTTGAGAACTAGAACTCAGTTGTTTGGCACGATACCACTGTCCATCCAGCACGATGGACGGAACTGCCTACATCTGGCTCTAATTAGTCCACGATTGTGTTCAGCCGAATTACCTCTGCTGGGAACACTCAGATTGAGGTTCTGAGTTACTGCAACATAGGAGCGTTTCACTGCTTTCAAGGCTTTTCAGGAAGAATTCCGGAATCTTGCTACCGGCAGGCCTCCGGCTGTTCCGGGTGATCATCTCCTTGTAAATCCCCCGTGGTTTCTTGTACACCCGTGAAGTTTGGCCAGGTTATGCAGTTTGCATTGCTGCACAATTGTCCCTGCCTAGCTCGGCCGCGGATACAAACATTCAGACGTGGCTGCCAGATAGGCTGGTCCTTGTAGGACTCTGCCAGCCGACTGGGTATATCTGCTTCCCGTTCTTCTCACCTGAGTGCTACTGATTTCAGCTTTGACGGCTGCACTCTACTCAAGCAGAGCAGTAAGTTGAACCTCAACTTATGGCACTTTGTGAAACTGTTGAGAACTAGAGCTCAGTTGTTTGGCACGCCACCACTGTCAATCCAGCACTATGGACAGCACTGCCTACATCTGGCTCTAATTAGTCCACGGTTGTGTTCAGCCGAATGACCTATGCCGGCAACACTCAGAATGAGGTTCTGAGTTATTGCAACATAGGAGCGTTTCACTGCTTTCAATGCTTCTTAGGAAGAATTCCGGAATCTTGTGGCCGGCAGGCCACCGGCCCTACCGGGTGAACATCTTCTTGTAAATCCCCCGTGGTTTCTTGTACACCCGTGAAATTTGGCCAGGTTATGCAGTTTGCATTGCTGCACAATTTTCCCTGCCTAGCTCGGCCGCGGTTACAAACATTCAGGCGTGGCAGCCAGATAGGCTGGTCCCCGTAGGACTCTGCCAGCGGACTGGGTATATCTGCTTCCCGTTCTTCTCACCTGAGTGCTACTGATTTCAGCTTTGACGGCTGCACTCTACTCAAGCACAGCAGTAAGTTGAACCTCAACTTATGGCACTTTGTGAAACTGTTGAGAACTAGAGCTCAGTTGTTTGGCACGCCACCACTGTCCATCCAGCACTATGGACGGCACTGCCTACATCTGGCTCTAATTAGTCCACGGTTGTGTTCAGCCGAATGACCTCTGCCGGCAACACTCAGAATGAGGTTCTGAGTTATTGCAACATAGGAGCGTTTCACTGCTTTCAAGGCTTCTCAGGAAGAATTCCGCAATCTTGCTGCCAGCAGGCCTCTGGCTGTTCCGGGTGAACATCTCCTTGTAAATCCCCCGTGGTTTCTTGTACACCCGTGAAATGTGGCCAGGTTATGCAGTTTGCATTGCTGCACAATTGCCCCTGCCTAGCTCAGCCGCGGTTGCAAACATTCAGGCGTGGCTGCCAGATAGGCTGGTCCTCGTAGGACTCTGCCAGCCGACTGGGTATATCTGCTTCCCGTTCTTCTCACCTGAGTGCTACTGATTTCAGCTTTGACGGCTGCACTCTACTCAAGCAGAGCAATAAGTTGAACCTCAACTTATGGCACTTTGTGAAACTGTTGAGAACTAGAGCTCAGTTGTTTGGCACGCCACCACTGTCCATCCAGCACTATGGACGGCACTGCCTACATCTGGCTCTAATTAGTCCACGGTTGTGTTCAGCCGAATGACCTATGCCGGCAACACTCAGAATGAGTTTCTGAGTTATTGCAACATAGGAGCGTTTCACTGATTTCAAGGCTTCTCAGGAAGAATTCCGGAATCTTGCTGCCGGCAGGACTCCGGCTATTCCGGGTGAACATCTCCTTGTAAATCCCCCGTGGTTTCTTGTACACCGGTGAAGTGCGGCCAGGTTATGCAGTTTGCATTGCTGAACAATTGCGCCTGCCTAGCTCGGCCGCGGTTGCAAACATTCAGGCGTGGCAGCCAGATAGGCTGGTCCCCGTAGGACTCTGCCAGCCGACTGGGTATTTCTGCTTCCCGTTCTTCTCACCTGAGTGCTACTGATTCCAGCTTTGACGGCTACACTCTACTCAACCGGAGCAGTAAGTTGAACCTCAACTTATGGCACTTTGTGAAACTGTTGAGAACTAGAGCTCAGTTGTTTGGCACGCCACCACTCTCCATCCAGCACTATGGACGGCACGGCCTACATCTGGCTCTAATTAGTCCACGGTTGTGTTCAGCCGAATGACCTCTGCCAGGAACACTCAGAATGAGGTTCTGAGTTATTGCAACATAGGAGCGTTTCACTGCTTTCAAGGCTTCTCAGGAAGAATTCCCGAATCTTCCTGCCGGCAAGCCTCCGGCTCTTCCGGGTGAACATCTCCTTGTAAATCCCCCGTGGTTTCTTGTACACCCGTGAAATTTGGCCAGGTTATGCAGTTTGCATTGCTGCACAATTGCCCCTGCCTAGCTCGGCCGCGGTTGCAAACATTCAGGCGTGACAGCCAGATAGGCTGGTCCCCGTAGGACTCTGCCAGCGGACTGGGTATATCTGCTTCCCGTTCTTCTCACCTGAGTGCTACTGATTTCAGCTTTGACGGCTGCACTCTACTCAACCGGAGCAGTAAGTTGAACCTCAACTTATGACATTTTGTGAAAGTGATGAGAACTAGAGCTCAGTTGTTTGGCACGCCACCACTGGCCATCCAGCACTATGGACGGCACTGCCTACATCTGGCTCTAATTAGTCCACGGTTGTGTTCAGCCGAATGACATCTGCCAGGAACACTCAGAATGAGGTTCTGAGTTATTGCAACATAGGAGCGTTTCACTGCTTTCAAGGCTTCTCAGGAAGAATTCCGGAATATTGCTGCCGGCAGGCCTCCGGCTCTTCCGGGTGAACATCTCCTTGTAAATCCCCCGTGGTTTCTTGTACACCCGTGAAATTTGGCCAGGTTATGCAGTTTGCATTGCTGCACAATTGGGCCTGCCTCGCTCGGCCGCGCTTGCAAACATTCAGGCGTGGCAGCCATATAGGCTGGTCCCCGTAGGACTCTGCCAGCCGACTGGGTATATCTGCTTCCCGTTCTTCTCACCTGAGTGCTACTGATTCCAGCTTTGACGGCTACACTCTACTCAACCGGAGCAGTAAGTTGAACCTCAACTTATGGAACTTTGTGAAACTGTTGAGAACTAGAGCTCAGTTGTTTGGCACGCCACCACTCTCTATCCAGCACTATGGACGGCACTGCCTACATCTGGCTCTAATTAGTCCACCGTTGTGTTCAGCCGAATGACCTCTGCCAGGAACACTCAGAATGAGGTTCTGAGTTATTGCAACATAGGAGCGTTTCACTGCTTTCAAGGCTTCTCAGGAAGAATTCCGGAATCTTGCTGCCGGCAGGCCTCCGGCTGTTCCGGGTGAACATCTCCTTGTAAATCCCCCGTGGTTTCTTGTACACCCGTGAAATTTGGACAGGTTATGCAGTTTGCATTGCTGCACAATTGCCCCTGCCTAGCTCGGCCGCGGTTGCAAACATTCAGGCGTGACAGCCGAATAGTCTGGTCCCCGTAGGACTCAGCCATGGGACTGGGTATATCTGGTTCCCGTTCTTCTCACCTGAGTGCTACTGATTCCAGCTTTGACGGCTACACTCTACTCAACCGGAGCAGTAAGTTGAACCTCAACTTATGGCACTTTGTGAAACTGTTGAGAACTAGAACTCAGTTGTTTGGCACGATACCACTGTCCATCCAGCACTATGGACGGAACTGCCTACATCTGGCTCTAATTAGTCCACGATTGTCTTCAGCCGAATGACCTCTGCTGGGAACACTCAGATTGAGGTTCTGAGTTACTGCAACATAGGAGCCTTTCACTGCTTTCAAGGCTTCTCAGGAAGAATACAGGAATCTTGCTTCCGGCAGGCCTCCGGCTGTTCCGGGTGAACATCTCCTTGTAAATCCCCCGTGGTTTCTTGTACACCCGTGAAATTTGGACAGGTTATGCAGTTTGCATTGCTGCACAATTGCGCCTGCCTAGTTCGGCCGCGGTTGCAAACATTCAGGCGAGGCAACTATATAGGCTGGCCCCCGTAGGACTCTGCCAGCCGACTGGGTATATCTGCTTCCCGTTCTTCTCAACTGAGTGTTTCTGATTTCAGCTTTGACGGCTGCACTCTACTCAAGCAGAGCAGTAAGTTGAACCTCAATTTATGGCACTTTGTGAAACTGTTGAGAACTAGAGCTCAGTTGTTTGGCACGCCACCACTCTCCATCCAGCACTATGGACGGCACTGCCTACATCTGGCTCTAATTAGTCCACGGTTGTGTTCAGCCGAATGACCTCTGCCGGCAACAGTCAGAATGAGGTTCTGAGTTATTGCAACATAGGAGCTTTTCACTGCTTTCAAGGCTTCTCAGGAAGAATTCAAGAATCTTGCTGCCGGTAGGCTTCCGGCTTTTCCGGGTGAACATCTCCTTGTAAATCCACCGTGGTTTCTTGTACACCCGTGAAATTTGGACAGGTTATGCAGTTTGCATTTCTGCACATTTGCCCCTGCTACCTCGGCCGCGGTTGCAAACATTCAGGCGTGGCAGCCAGATAGGCTGGTCCCCGTAGGACTCTGCCAGCCGACTGGGTATATCTGCTTCCCGTTCTTCTCACCTGAGTGCTACTGATTTCAGCTTTGACGGCTACACTCTACTCAACCGGAGCAGTAAGTTGAACCTCAACTTATGGCACTTTGTGAAACTGTTGAGAACTAGAACTCAGTTGTTTGGCACGATACCACTGTCCATCCAGCACTATGGACGGAACTGCCTACATCTGGCTCTAATTAGTCCACGATTGTGTTCAGCCGAATGACCTCTGCTGGGAACACTCAGATTGAGGTTCTGAGTTACTGCAACAAAGGAGCGTTTCACTGCTTTCAAGGATTCTCAGGAAGAATACCGGAATCTTGCTGCCGGCAGGCCTCCGGCTGTTCCGGGTGAACATCTCCTTGTAAATCCCCCGTGGTTTCTTGTACACCCGTGAAATTTGGCCAGGTTATGTAGTTTGCATTGCTGCACAATTGTCCCTGCCTAGCTCGGCCGCGGTTACAAACATTCAGTCGTGGCAGCCAGATAAGCTGGTCCCCGTAGGACTCTGCCAGCGGACTGGGTATATCTGCTTCCCGTCCTTCTCACCTGAGTGCTACTGATTCCAGCTTCGACGGCTACACTCTACTCAAGCAGAGCAGTAAGTTGAACCTCAACTGATGGCACTTTGTGAAACTGTTGAGAACTAGAACTCAGTTGTTTGGCACGCCACCACTCTCCATCCAGCACTATGGACGGCACTGGCTACTTCTGGCTCTAATTAGTCCACGGTTGTATTCTGCCGAATGACCTCTGCCGTGAACACTCAGAATGAGGTTCTGAGTTATTGCAACATAGGAGCGTTTCACTGCTTTCAAGGCTTCTCAGGAAGAATTCCGGAATCTTGCTGCCGGCAGGCCTCGGGCTCTTCCGGGTGAACATCTCCTTGTAAATCCCCCGTGGTTTCTTGTACACCCGTGAAGTGCGGCCAGGTTATGCAGTTTGCATTGCTGCACAATTGCGCCTGCCTAGCTCGGCCGCGGTTGCAAACATTCAGGCGTGGCAGCCAGATAGGCTGGTCCCCGTAGGACTCTGCCAGCCGTCTGGGTATATCTGCTTCCCGTTCTTCTCACCTGAGTGCTACTGATTCCAGCTTTGACGGCTACACTCTACTCAACCGGAGCAGTAAGTTGAACCTCAACTTATGGCACTTTGTGAAACTGTTGAGAACTAGAGCTCAGTTGTTTGGCACGCCACCACTCTCCATCCAGCACTATGGACGGCACTGCCTACATCTGGCTCTAATTAGTCCACGGTTGTGTTCAGCCTAATGACCTCTGCCAGGAACACTCAGAATGAGGTTCTGAGTTATTGCAACATAGGAGCGTTTCACTGCTTTCAAGGCTTCTCAGGAAGAATTCCGGAATCTTGCTGCCGGCAAGCCTCCAGCTGTTCCGGGTGAACATCTCCTTGTAAATCCCCCGTGGTTTCTTGTACACCCGTGAAATTTGGCCAGGTTATGCAGTTTGCATTGCTGCACAATTGCCCCTGCCTAGCTCGGCCGCGGTTGCAAACATTCAGGCGTGACAGCCGGATAGTCTGGTCCCCCTAGGACTCTGCCAGGGGACTGGGTATATCTGGTTCTAGTTCTTCTCACCTGAGTGCTACTGATTTCAGCTTTAAAGGATACACTCTACTCAACCGGAGCAGTAAGTTGAACCTCAACTTATGGCACTTTGTGAAACTCTTGAGAACTAGAGCTCAGTTGTTTGGCACGATACCAATGTCCATCCAGCACTATGGACGGAACTGCCTACATCTGGCTCTAATTAGTCCACGATTGTGTTCAGCGGAATGACCTCTGCTGGGAACACTCAGATTGAGGTTCTGAGTTACTGCAACATAGGAGCGTTTCACTGCTTTCAAGGCTTCTCAGGAAGAATTCCGGAATCTTGATGCCGGCAGGCCTCCGGCTGTTCCGGGTGAACATCTCCTTGTAAAACCCCGTGGTTTCTTGTACACCCGCGAAATTTGGCCAGGTTATGCAGTTTGCATTGCTGCACAATTGCCCCTGCCTAGCTCGGCCACGGTTAAAAACATTCAGGCGTGGCAGCCAGATAGGCTGGTCCCCGTAGGACTCTGCCAGCGGACTGGGTGTATCTGCTTCCCGTTCTTCTCAGCTGAGTGCTACTGATTTCAGCTTTAACGGCTACACTCTACTCAACCGGAGCAGTAAGTTGAACCTCAACTTATGGCACTTTGTGAAACTGTTGAGAACTAGAACTCAGTTGTTTGGCACGATACCACTGTCCATCCAGCACTATGGACGGAACTGCCTACATCTGGCTCTAATTAGTCCACGATTGTCTTCAGCCGAATGACCTCTGCTGGGAACACTCAGATTGAGGTTCTGAGTTACTGCAACATAGGAGCGTTTCACTGCTTTCAAGGCTTCTCAGGAAGAATACCGGAATCTTGCTGCCGGCAGGCCTCCGGCTGTTCCGGGTGAACATCTCCTTGTAAATCCCCCGTGGTTTCTTGTACACCCGTGAAATTTGGACAGGTTATGCAGTTTGCATTGCTGCACAATTGCGCCTGCCTAGCTCGGCCGCGGTTGCAAACATTCAGGCGTGGCAGCCATATAGGCTGGCCCCCGTAGGACTCTGCCAGCGGACTGGGTATATCTGCTTCCCGTTCTTCTCACCTGAGTGCTACTGATTCCAGCGTTGACGGCTACACTCTACTCAACCGGAGCAGTAAGTTGAACCTCAACTTATGGCACTTTGTGAAAATGTTGAGAACTAGAGCTCAGTTGTTTGGCTCGCCACCACTGTCCATCCAGCACTATGGACGGCACTGCCTACATCTGGCTCTAATTAGTCCACGATTGTGTTCAGTCGAATGACCTCTGCCGGCAACACTCAAAATGAGGTTCTGAGTTATTGCAACATAGGAGCGTTTCACTGCTTTCAAGGCTTCTCAGGAAGAATTCCGGAATCTTGCTGCCGGCAGTCCTCCGGCTGTTCCGGGTGAACATCTCCTTGTAAATCCCCCGTGGTTTCTTGTACACCCGTGAAATTTGGCCAGGTTATGCAGTTTGCATTGCTGCACAAGTGCCCCTGCCTAGCTCGGCCGCGGTTGCAAACATTCAGTCGTGGCAGCCTGATAGGCTGGTCCCCGTAGGACTCTGCCAGCCGACTGGGTATATCTGCTTCCCGTTCTTTTCACCTGAGTGCTACTGATTTCAGCTTTGACGCCTGCACTCTACTCAACCGGAGCAGTAAGTTGAACCTCAACTTATGGCACTTTGTGAAAGTGATGAGAACTAGAGCTCAGTTGTTTGGCACGCCACCACTGTCCATCCAGCACTATGGACGGCACTGCCTACATCTGGCTCTAATTAGTCCACGGTTGTGTTCAGCCGAATGACCTCTGCCGGCAACACTCAGAATGAGGTTCTGAGTTATTGCAACATAGGAGCGTTTCACTGCTTTCAAGGCTTCTCAGGAAGAATTCCGCAATCTTGCTGCCAGCAGGCCTCTGGCTGTTCTGGGTGAACATCTCCTTGTAAATCCCCCGTGGTTTCTTGTACACCCGTGAAATGTGGCCAGGTTATGCAGTTTGCATTGCTGCACAATTGCTCCTGCCGAGCTCAGCCGCGGTTGCAAACATTCAGGCGTGGCTGCCAGATAGGCTGGTCCTCGTAGGACTCTGCCAGCCGACTGGGTATATCTGCTTCCCGTTCTTCTCACCTGAGTGCTACTGATTTCAGCTTTGACGGCTGCACTCTACTCAAGCAGAGCAGTAAGTTGAACCTCAACTTATGGCACTTTGTGAAACTGTTGAGAACTAGAGCTCAGTTGTTTGGCACGCCACCACTGTCCATCCAGCACTATGGAAGGCACTGCCTACATCTGGCTCTAATTAGTCCACGGTTGTGTTCAGCCGAATGACCTATGCCGGCAACACTCAGAATGAGGTTCTGAGTTATTGCAACATAGGAGCGTTTCACTGCTTTCAATGCTTCTTAGGAAGAATTCCGGAATCTTGCTGCCGGCAGGCCACCGTCTCTACCGGGTGAACAACTCCTTGTAAATCCCCCGTGGTTTCTTGTACACCCGTGAAATTTGGCCAGGTTATGCAGTTTTCATTGCTGCACAATTGCGCCTGCCTAGCTCGGCCGCGGTTGCAAACATTCAGGCGTGGTAGCCAGATATTCTGGTCCCCGTAGGATACTGCCAGCTGTCTGGGTATATCTGCTTCCCGTTCTTCTCACCTGAGTGCTACTGATTCCAGGTTTGAGGGCTACACTCTACTCAACCGGAGCAGTAAGTTGCACCTCAACTTATGGCACTTTGTGAAACTGTTGAGAACTAGAACTCAGTTGTTTGGCACGCCACCACTCTCCAACCAGCACTATGGACGGCACTGCCTACTTCTGGCTCTAATTAGTCCACGGTTGTGTTCTGCCGAATGACCTCTGCAGGGAACACTCAGAATGAGGTTCTGAGTTATTGCAACATAGGAGCGTTTCACTGCTTTCAAGGCTTCTCAGGAAGAATTCCGGAATCTTGATGCCGGCAGGCCTCCGGCTGTTCCGGGTGAACATCTCCTTGTAAATCCCCCGTGGTTTCTTGTACACCCGCGAAATTTGGCCAGTTTATGCAGTTTGCATTGCTGCACAATTGCCCCTGCCTAGCTCGGCCGCGGTTACAAACATTCAGGCGTGGCAGCCAGATAGGCTTGTCCCCGTAGGACTCTGCCAGCGGACTGGGTATATCTGCTTCCCGTTCTTCTCACCTGAGTGCTACTGATTCCAGCTTTGACGGCTACACTCTACTCAACCGGAGCAGTAAGTTGAACGTCAACTTATGGCACTTTGTGAAAATGTTGAGAACTAGAGCTCAGTTGTTTGGCACGCCACCACTGTCCATCCAGCACTATGGACGGCACTGCCTACATCTGGCTCTAATTAGTCCACGGTTGTGTTCAGCCGAATGACCTCTGCCGGGAACACTCAGAATGAGGTTCTGAGTTATTGCAACATAGGAGCGTTTCACTGCTTTCAAGGCTTCTCAGGAAGAATTCCGGAATCTTGCTGCCGGCAGGCCTCCGGCTGTTCCGGGTGAACATCTCCTTGTAAATCCCCCGTGGTTTCTTGTACACCCGTGAAATTTGGCCAGGTTATGCAGTTTGCATTGCTGCACAATTGCGCCTGCCTAGCTCGGGCGCGTTTGCAAACATTCAGGCGTGGCAGCCAGATAGGCTGGCCCCCTAGGACTCTGCCAGCGGACTGGGTATATCTGCTTCCCGTTCTTCTCACCTGAGTGCTACTGATTTCAGCTTTGACGGCTACACTCTACTCAACCGGAGCAGTAAGTTGAACCTCAACTTATGGCACTTTGTGAAACTGTTGAGAACTAGAACTCAGTTGTTTGGCACGCCACCACTCTCCATCCAGCACTATGGACGGCACTGGCTACTTCTGGCTCTAATTAGTCCACGGTTGTATTCTACCGAATGACCTCTGCCGTGAACACTCAGAATGAGGTTCTGAGTTATTGCAACATAGGAGCGTTTCACTGCTTTCAAGGCTTCTCAGGAAGAATTCCGGAATCCTGCTGCCGGCATGCCTCGGGCTCTTCCGGGTGAACATCTCCTTGTAAATCCCCCGTGGTTTCTTGTACACCCGTGAATTGCGGCCAGGTTATACAGTTTGCATTGCTGCACAATTGGGCCTGCCTCGCTCGGCCGCCCTTGCAAACATTCAGGCGTGGCAGCCAGATAGCCTGGTCCCCGTAGGACTCTGCCAGCCGACTGGGTATATCTGCTTCCCGTTCTTCTCACCTGAGTGCTACTGATTCCAGCTTTGATGGCTACACTCTACTCAACCGGAGCAGTAAGTTGAACCTCAACTTATGGCACTTTGTGAAACTGTTGAGAACTAGAACTCAGTTGTTTGGCACGCCACCACACGCCATCCAGCACTATGGACGGCACTGCCTACATCTGGCTCTAATTAGTCCACGATTGTGTTCAGCCGAATGACCTCTGCTGGGAACACTCAGATTGAGGTTCTGAGTTACTGCAACATAGGAGCGTTTCACTGCTTTCAAGGCTTCTCAGGAAGAATTCCGGAATCTTGATGCCGGCAGGCCTCCGGCTGTTCCGGGTGAACATCTCCTTGTAAATCCCCCAAGTTTCTTGTACACCCGCGAAATTTGGCCAGTTTATGCAGTTTGCGTTGCTGCACAATTGCCCCTGCCTAGCTCGGCCGCGGTTACAAACATTCAGGCGTGGCAGCCAGATAGCCTGGTCCCCGTAGGACTCTGCCAGGGGACTGGGTATATCTGCTTCCCGTTCTTCTCACCTCAGTGCTACTGATTCTAGCTTTGACGGCTACACTCTACTCAACCGGAGCAGTAAGTTGAACCTCAACTTATGGCACTTTGTGAAACTGTTGAGAAATAGTGCTCTGTTGTTTGGAACGCCACCACTATCCATCCAGCAATATGGACGGCACTGCCTACATCTGGCTCTAATTAGTCCACGGTTGTGTTCAGCCTAATGACCTCTACCGGGAACACTCAGAATGATGTTCTGAGTTATTGCAACATAGGAGCGTTTCACTGCTTTCAATGCTTCTCAGGAAGAATTCCGGAATATTGCTGCCGGCAGGCCTCCGGCTCTTCCGGGTGAACATCTCCTTGTAAATCCCCCGTGGTTTCTTGTACACCCGTGAATTGCGGCCAGGTTATACAGTTTGCATTGCTGCACAATTGCGCCTGCCTAGCTCGGCCGCGGTTGCAAACATTCAGGCGTGGCAGCCAGATAGGCTGGTCCCCGTAGGACTCTGCCAGCCGACTGGGTATATCTGCTTCCCGTTCTTCTCACCTGAGTGCTACTGATTCCAGCTTTGACGGCTACACTCTACTCAACCGGAGCAGTAAGTTGAACCTCAACTTATGGCACTTTGTGAAACTGTTGAGAACTAGAGCTCAGTTGTTTGGCACGCCACCACTCTCCATCCAGCACTATGGACGGCACTGCCTACATCTGGCTCTAATTAGTCCACGGTTGTGTTCAGCCGAATGACCTCTGCCAGGAACACTCAGAATGAGGTTCTGAGTTATTGGAACATAGGAGCGTTTCACTGCTTTCAAGGCTTCTCTGGAAGAATTCCGGAATCTTGCTCCCGGCAGGTCTCCAGCTGTTCCGGGTGAACATCTCCTTGTAAATCCCCCGTGGTTTCTTGTACACCCGTGAAATTTGGCCAGGTTATGCAGTTTGCATTGCTGCACAATTGGGCCTGCCTCACTCGGCCGCGCTTGCAAACATTCAGGCGTGGCAGCCAGATAGGCTGGTCCCCGTAGGACTCTGCCAGCCGACTGGGTATATCTGGTTCCCGTTCTTCTCACCTGAGTGCTACTGATTCCAGCTTTGACGGCTACACTCTACTCAACCGGAGCAGTAAGTTGAACCTCAACTTATGGCACTTTGTGAAACTGTTGAGAACTAGAGCTCAGTTGTTTGGCACGCCACCACTCTCTATCCAGCTCTATTGACGGCAGTGCCTACATCTGGCTCTAATTAGTCCACGGTTGTGTTCAGCCGAATGACCTCTGCCAGGAACACTCAGAATGAGTTTCTGAGTTATTGCAACATAGGAGCATTTCACTGCTTTCAAGGCTTCTCAGGAAGAATTCCGGAATCTTGCTGCCGGCAGGCCTCCGGCTGTTCCGGGTAAACATCTCCTTGTAAATCCCCCGTGGTTTCTTGTACACCCGTGAAATTTGGACAGGTTATGCAGTTTGCATTGCTGCACAATTGCCCCTGCCTAGCTCGGCCGCGGTTGCAAACATTCAGGCGTGACAGCCGGATAGTCTGGTCCCCGTAGGACTCTGCCAGCGGACTGGGTATATCTGGTTCCCGTTCTTCTCACCTGAGTGCTACTGATTTCAGCTTTGAAGGCTACACACTACTCAACCGGAGCAGTAAGTTGAACCTCAACTTATGGCACTTTGTGAAACTGTTGAGAACTAGAGCTCAGTTGTTTGGCACGATACCAATGTCCATCCAGCACTATGGACGGAACTGCCTACATCTGGCTCTAATTAGTCCACGGTTGTGTTCAGCCGAATGACCTCTGCCGGCAACACTCAGAATGAGGTTCTGAGTTATTGCAACATAGGAGCGTTTCACTGCCTTCAAGGCTTCTCAGGAAGAATTCCGGAATCTTGCTGCCGGCAGGCCTCCGGCTGTTCCGGGTGAACATCTCCTTGTAAATCCCCCGTGGTTGCTTGTACACCCGTGAAATTTGGACAGGTTATGCAGTTTGCATTGCTGCTCAATTGCGCCTGCCTATCTCGGCCACGGTTACAAACATTCGGGCGTGGCAGCCAGATAGGCTGGTCCCCGTAGGACACTGCCAGCAGACTGGGTATATCTGCTTCCCGTTCTTCTCACCTGAGTGCTACTGATTCCAGCTTTGACTTCTACACTCTACTCAACCGGAGCATTAAGTTGAACCTCAACTTACGGCATTTTGTGAAACTGTTGAGAACTAGAACTCAGTTGTTTGGCACGCCACCACTCTCCATCCAGCACTATGGACGGCACTGGCTACTTCTGGCTCTAATTAGTCCACGGTTGTATTCTGCCGAATGACCTCTGCCGTGAACACTCAGAATGAGGTTCTGAGTTATTGCAACATAGGAGCGTTTCACTGCTTTCAAGGCTTCTCAGGAAGAATTCCGGAATATTGCTGCCGGCAGGCCTCCGGCTCTTCCGGGTGAACATCTCCTTGTAAATCCCCCGTGGTTTCTTGTACACCCGTGAATTGCGGCCAGGTTATACAGTTTGCATTGCTGCACAATTGGGCCTGCCTCGCTCGGCCGCCCTTGCAAACATTCAGGCGTGGCAGCCAGATAGGCTGGTCCCCGTAGGACTCTGCCAGCCGACTGGGTATATCTGCTTCCCGTTCTTCTCACCTGAGTGCTACTGATTCTAGCTTTGACGGCTACACTCTACTCAACCGGAGCAGTAAGTTGAACCTCAACTTATGGCACTTTGTGAAACTGTTGAGAAATAGTGCTCTGTTGTTTGGAACGCCACCACTATCCATCCAGCAATATGGACGGCACTGCCTACATCTGGCTCTAATTAGTCCACGGTTGTGTTCAGCCTAATGACCTCTACCGGGAACACTCAGAATGATGTTCTGAGTTATTGCAACATAGGAGCGTTTAACTGCTTTCAAGGCTTCTCAGGAAGAATTCTGGAATCTTGCTGCCGGCAGGCCTCCGGCTGTTCCGGGTGAACATCTCCTTGTAAATCCCCCGTGGTTTCTTGTACACCCGTGAAATTTGGCCAGGTTATGCAGTTTGCATTGCTGCACAATTGCCCCTGCCTAGCTCGGCCACGGTTGAAAACATTCAGGCGTGGCAGCCAGATAGTCTGGCCCCCGTAGGACTCTGCCAGCGGACTGGGTATATCTGCTTCCCGTTCATCTCACCTGAGTGCTACTGATTCCAGCTTTGACGGCTACACTCTACTCAACCGGAGCCGTAAGTTGAACCTCAACTTATGGCACTTTGTGAAAGTGTTGAGAACTAGAGCTCAGTTGTTTGGCACGCCACCACTGTCCATCCAGCACTATGGACGGCACTGCCTACATCTGGCTCTAATTAGTCCACGATTGTGTTCAGTCGAATGACCTCTGCCAGGAACACTCAGAATGAGGTTCTGAGTTATTGCAACATAGGAACGTTTCACTGCTTTCAAGGCTTCTCAGGAAGAATTCCGGAATCTTGCTGCCGGCAGGCCTCCGGCTGTTCCGGGTGAACATCTCCTTGTAAATCCCCCGTGGTTTCTTGTACACCCGTGAAATTTGGCCAGGTTATGCAGTTTGCATTGCTGCACAATTGCGCCTGCCTAGCTCGGCCGCGGTTGCAAACATTCAGGCGTGGCAGCCAGATAGGCTGGCCCCCTAGGACTCTGCCAGCGGACTGGGTATATCTGCTTCCCGTTCTTCTCACCTGAGTGCTACTGATTTCAGCTTTGACGGCTACACTCTACTCAACCGGAGCAGTAAGTTGAACCTCAACTTATGGCACTTTGTGAAACTGTTGAGAACTAGAACTCAGTTGTTTGGCACGCCACCACTCTCCATCCAGCACTATGGACGGCACTGGCTACTTCTGGCTCTAATTAGTCCACGGTTGTATTCTGCCGAATGACCTCTGCCGTGAACACTCAGAATGAGGTTCTGAGTTATTGCAACATAGGAGCGTTTCACTGCTTTCAAGGCTTCTCAGGAAGAATTCCGGAATATTGCTGCCGGCAGGCCTCCGGCTCTTCCGGGTGAACATCTCCTTGTAAATCCCCCGTGGTTTCTTGTACACCCGTGAATTGCGGCCAGGTTATACAGTTTGCATTGCTGCACAATTGCGCCTGCCTAGCTCGGCCGCGGTTGCAAACATTCAGGCGTGGCAGCCAGATAGGCTGGTCCCCGTAGGACTCTGCCAGCCGACTGGGTATATCTGCTTCCCGTTCTTCTCACCTGAGTACTACTGATTCCAGCTTTGACGGCTACACTCTACTCAACCGGAGCAGTAAGTTGAACCTCAACTTATGGCACTTTGTGAAACTGTTGAGAACTAGAGCTCAGTTGTTTGGCACGCCACCACTCTCCATCCAGCACTATGGACGGCACTGCCTACATCTGGCTCTAATTAGTCCACGGTTGTGTTCAGCCGAATGACCTCTGCCAGGAACACTCAGAATGAGGTTCTGAGTTATTGGAACATAGGAGCGTTTCACTGCTTTCAAGGCTTCTCTGGAAGAATTCCGGAATCTTGCTGCCGGCAGGTCTCCAGCTGTTCCGGGTGAACATCTCCTTGTAAATCCCCCGTGGTTTCTTGTACACCCGTGAAATTTGGCCAGGTTATGCAGTTTGCATTGCTGCACAATTGGACCTGCCTCACTCGGCCGCGCTTGCAAACATTCAGGCGTGGCAGCCAGATAGGCTGGTCCCCGTAGGACTCTGCCAGCCGACTGGGTATATCTGGTTCCCGTTCTTCTCACCTGAGTGCTACTGATTCCACCTTTGACGGCTACACTCTACTCAACCGGAGCAGTAAGTTGAACCTCAACTTATGGCACTTTGTGAAACTGTTGAGAACTAGAGCTCAGTTGTTTGGCACGCCACCACTCTCAGCACTATTGACGGCAGTGCCTACATCTTGCTCTAATTAGTCCACGGTTGTGTTCAGCCGAATGACCTCTGCCAGGAACACTCAGAATGAGTTTCTGAGTTATTGCAACATAGGAGCATTTCACTGCTTTCAAGGCTTCTCAGGAAGAATTCCGGAATCTTGCTGCCGGCAGGCCTCCGGCTGTTCCGGGTGAACATCTCCTTGTAAATCCCCCGTGGTTTCTTGTACACCCGTGAAATTTGGACAGGTTATGCAGTTTGCATTGCTGCACAATTGCCCCTGCCTAGCTCGGCCGCGGTTGCAAACATTCAGGCGTGACAGCCGGATAGTCTGGTCCCCGTAGGGCTCTGCCAGCGGACTGGGTATATCTGCTTCCCGTACTTCTCACCTGAGTGCTACTGATTTCAGCTTTGAAGGCTACACACTACTCAACCGGAGCAGTAAGTTGAACCTCAACTTATGGCGCTTTGTGAAACTGTTGAGAACTAGAGCTCAGTTGTTTGGCACGATACCAATGTCCATCCAGCACTATGGACGGAACTGCCTACATCTGGCTCTAATTAGTCCACGATTGTGTTCAGCGGAATGACCTCTGCTGGGAACACTCAGATTGAGGTTCTGAGTTACTGCAACATAGGAGCGTTTCACTGCTTTCAAGGCTTCTCAGGAAGAATTCCGGAATCTTGCTGCCGGCAGGTCTCCAGCTGTTCCGGGTGAACATCTCCTTGTAAATCCCCCGTGGTTTCTTGTACACCCGTGAAATTTGGCCAGGTTATGCAGTTTGCATTGCTGCACAATTGTGCCTGCCTAGCTCGGCCGCGGTTACAAACATTCAGGCGTGGCAGCCAGATAGGCTGGTCCCCGTAGGACTCTGCCGGCGGACAGCGTGTATCTGCTTCCCGTTCTTCTCACCTGAGTGCTACTGATTTCAGCTTTGACGGCTACACTCTACTCAACCGGAGCAGTAAGTTGAACCTTCACTTATGGCACTTTGTGAAAATGTTGAGAACTAGAGCTCAGTTGTTTGGCACGCCACCACTGTCCAGCCAGCACTATGGACGGCACTGCCTACTTCTGGCTCTAATTAGTCCACGATTGTGTTCAGCCGAAAGACCTCTGCCGGCAACACTCAGAATGAGGTTCTGAGTTATTGCAACATAGGAGCGTTTCACTGCCTTCAAGGCTTCTCAGGAAGAATTCCGGAATCTTGCTGCCGGCAGGCCTCCGGCTGTTCCGGGTGAACATCTCCTTGTAAATCCCCCGTGGTTTCTTGTACACCCGTGAAATTTGGACAGGTTATGCAGTTTGCATTGCTGCTCAATTGCGCCTGCCTATCTCGGCCGCGGTTACAAACATTCGGGCGTGGCAGCCAGATAGGCTGGTCCCCGTAGGACACTGCCAGCAGACTGGGTATATCTGCTTCCCGTTCTTCTCACCTGAGTGCTACTGATTCCAGCTTTGACGGCTACACTCTACTCAACCGGAGCATTAAGTTGAACCTCAACTTACGGCATTTTGTGAAACTGTTGAGAACTAGCGCCCAGTTGTTTGGCACGCCACCACTGTCCATCCAGTACTATGGACGGCAGTGCCTACATCTGGCTCTAATTAGTCCACGGTTGTGTTCAGCCGAATGACCTCTGCCAGGAACACTCAGAATGAGTTTCTGAGTTATTGCAACATAGGAGCATTTCACTGCTTTCAAGGCTTCTCAGGAAGAATTCCGGAATCTTGCTGCCGGCAGGCCTCCGGCTGTTCCGGGTGAACATCTCCTTGTAAATGCCCCGTGGTTTCTTGTACACCCGTGAAATTTTGCCAGGTTATGCAGTTTGCATTGCTGCACAATTGCCCCTGCCTAGCTCGGCCGTGGTTGCAAACATTCAGGCGTGACAGCCGGATAGTCTGGTCCCCGTAGGACTCTGCCAGCGGACTGGGTATATCTGCTTCCCGTTCTTCTCACCTGAGTGCTACTGATTTCAGCTTTGAAGGCTACACTCTACTCAACCGGAGCAGTAAGTTGAACCTCAACTTATGGCACTTTGTGAAACTGTTGAGAACTAGAGCTCAGTTGTTTGGCACGATTCCAATGTCCATCCAGCACTATGGACGGAACTGCCTACATCTGGCTCTAATTAGTCCACGATTGTGTTCAGCGGAATGACCTCTGCTGGGAACACTCAGATTGAGGTTCTGAGTTACTGCAACATAGGAGCGTTTCACTGCTTTCAAGGCTTCTCAGGAAGAATTCCGGAATCTTGCTGCCGGCAGGCCTCCGGCTGTTCCGGGTGAACATCTCCTTGTAAATCCCCCGTGGTTTCTTGTACACCCATGAAATTTGGCCAGGTTATGCAGTTTGCATTGCTGCTCAATTGCGCCTGCCTATCTCGGCCGCGGTTACAAACATTCGGGAGTGGCAGCCAGATAGGCTGGTCCCGGTAGGACACTGCCAGCGAACTGGGTATATCTGCTTCCCGTTCTTCTCACCTGAGTGCTACTGATTCCAGCATTGACGGCTACACTCTACTCAACCGGAGCAGTAAGTTGAACCTCAACTTATGGCGCTTGGTGAAAGTGTTGAGAACTAGAGCTCAGTTGTTTGGCACGCCACCCCTGTCCATCCAGCACTATGGGCGGCACTGCCTACATCTGGCTCTAATTAGTCCACGGTTGTGTTCAGCCGAATGACCTCTGCCGGCAACACTCAGAATGAGGTTCTGAGTTATTGCAACATAGGAGCGTTTCACTGCTTTCAAGGCTTCTCAGGAAGAATTCCGGAGTCTTGATGCCGGCAGGCCTCCGGCTCTTCCGAGTGAACATCTCCTTATAAATCCCCCGTGGTTTCTTGTACACCCCCGAAATTTGGCCAGGTTATGCAGTTTGCATTGCTAAACAATTGCCCCTGCCTAGCTCGGCCGCGGTTACAAACATTCAGGCGTGGCAGCCAGATAGGCTGGTCCCCGTAGGACTCTGCCAGCGGACTGGGTGTATCTGCTTCCCGTTCTTCTCACCTGAGTGCTACTGATTTCAGCTTTGACGGCTGCACTCTACTCAAGCAGAGCAGTAAGTTGAACCTCAACTGATGGCACTTTGTGAAACTGTTGAGATCTAGAGCTCAGTTGTTTGGCACGCCACCACAGTCCATCCAGCACTTTGGACGGCACTGCCTACATCTGGCTCTAATTAGTCCACAGTTGTGTTCAGCCGAATGACCTCTGCCGGGAATACTCAGAATGAGGTTCTGAGTTATTGCAACATAGGAGCGTTTCACTGCTTTCAAGGCTTCTCAGGAAGAATTCCGGAATCTTGGTGCCGGAAGGCCTCCGGCTGTTCCGGCTGAACATCTTCTTGTAAATCCCCAATGGTTTCTTGTACACCCGTGAAATTTGGCCAGGTTATGCAGTTTGCATTACTGCACAATTGCGCCTGCCTAGCTCGGCCGCGGTTGCAAACATTCAGGCGTGGCAGCCAGATAGGCTGGTCCCAGTAAGACTCTGCCAGCGGACTGGGTATATCTGCTTCCCGTTCTTCTCACCTGAGTGCTACTGATTCCAGCTATGACGGCTACACTCTACTCAACCGGAGCAGTAATTTGAACCTCTACTTATGGCACTTTCTGAAACTGTTGAGAACTAGAGCTCAGTTGTTTGGCACGCCACCACTGTCCATCCAGCACTATGGACGGCACTGCCTACATCTGGCTCTAATTAGTCCACAGTTGTGTTCAGCCGAATGACCTCTGCCGGGAATACTCAGAATGAGGTTCTGAGTTATTGCAACATAGGAGCGTTTCACTGCTTTCAAGGCTTCTCAGGAAGAATTCCGGAATCTTGCTGCCGGCAGGCCTCTGGCTGTTCCGGGTGATCATCTCCTTGTAAATCCCCCGTGGTTTCTTGTACACCCGTGAAATGTGGCCAGGTTATGCAGTTTGCATTGCTGCACAATTGCGCTGCCTAGCTCGGCCGCAGTTGCAAACATTCAGGCGTGGCAGCCAGATAGGCTGGTCCCCGTAGGACTCTGCCAGCCGACTGGGTATATCTGCTTCCCGTTCTTCTCACCTGAGTGCTACTGATTCCAGCTTTGACGGCTACACTCTACTCAACCGGAACAGTAAGTTGAACCTCAACTTATGGCACTTTGTGAAACTGTTGAGAACTAGAGCTCAGTTGTTTGGCACGCCACCACTGTCCATCCAGCACTATGGACGGCACTGCCTACATCTGGCACTAATTAGTCCACGGTTGTGTTCAGCCCAATGACCTCTGCCAGGAACACTCAGAATGAGGTTCTGAGTTATTGCATCATAGGAGCGTTTCACTGATTTCAAGGCTTCTCAGGAAGAATTCCGGAATCTTGCTGCCGGAAGGCCTCTGGCTGTTCCGGGTGAACATCTCCTTGTAAATCCCCCGTGGTTTCTTGTACACCCGTGAAATGTGGCCAGGTTATGCAGTTTGCATTGCTGCACAATTGAGCTGCCTAGCTGGGCCCCGGTTGCAAAAATTCAGGCGTGGCAGCCAGATAGGCTGGCCCCCGTAGGACTCTGCCAGCGGACTGGGTATATCTGCTTCACGTTCTTCTCACCTGAGTGCTACTGATTTCAGCTTTGACGGCTACACTCTACTCAACCGGAGCAGTAAGTTGAACCTCAACTTATGGCACTTTGTGAAACTGTTGAGAACTAGAGGTCAGTTGTTTGGCATGATACCATTGTCCATCCAGCACTATGGACGGAACTGCCTTCATCGGGCTCTAATTAGTCCACGATTGTGTTCAGCCGAATGACCTCTGCTGGGAACACTCAGATTGAGGTTCTGAGTTATTGCAACATAGGAGCTTTTCACTGCTTTCAAGGCTTCTCAGGAAGAATTCCGGAATCTTCCTTCCGGCAGGCCTCCGGCTGTTCCGGGTGAACATCTCCTTGTAAATCCCCCGTGGTTTCTTGTACACCCGTGAAATTTGGCCAGGTTATGCAGTTTGCATTGCTGCACATCTGCGACTGCCTAGCTCGGCCGCGGTTGCAAACATTCAGGCGTGGCAGCCAGATAGGTTGGTCCCCGTAGGACTCTGCCAGCGGACTGGGTATATCTGCTTCCCGTTCTTCTCACCTGAGTGCTACTGATTCCAGCTTTGAAGGCTACACTCTACTCAACCGGAGCAGTAAGTTGAATCTCAACTTATGGCACTTTGTGAAAGTGTTGAGAATTAGAGCTCAGTTGTTTGGCACGCCACCACTGTCCATCCAGCACTATGGACGGCACTGCCTACATCTGGCTCTAATTAGTCCACGGTTGTGTTCAGTCGCATGACCTCTGCCAGGAACACTCAGAATGAGGTTTTGATTTATTGCAACATAGGAGCGTTTCACTGCTTTCAAGGCTTCTCAGGAAGAGTTCCGGAATCTTGCTGCCGGCAGGCCTCAGGCTGTTCCGGGTGAACATCTCCTTGTAAATCCCCCGTGGTTTCTTGTACACCCGTGAAATTTGGACAGGTTATGCAGTTTGAATTGCTGCACAATTGCGCCTCTCTAGCTCGCCCCTGGTTGCAAACATTCAGGCGTGGCAGCCATATACGCTGGTCCCCGTAGGACTCTGCCAGCGGACTGGGTATATCTGCCTCCCGTTCTTCTCACCTGAGAGCTACTGATTCCAGCTTTGACGGCTACACTCTACTCAACCGGAGCAGTAAGTTGAACCTCAACTTATGGCACTTTGTGAAACTGTTGAGAACTAGAGCTCAGTTGTTTGGCACGCCACCACTGTCCATCCAGCACTATGGACGGCACTGCCTACATCTGGCTCTAATTAGTCCACGGTTGTGTTCAGCCGAATGAACTCTGCCGGGAACACTCAGAATGAGGTTCTGAGTTATTGCAACATAGGAGCGTTTCACTGCTTTCAAGGCTTCTCAGGAAGAATTCCGGAATCTTGCTGCCGGCAGGCCTCCGGCTGTTCCGGGTGAACATCTCCTTGTAAATCCCCCGTGGTTTCTTGTACACCCGTGAAATTTGGCCAGGTTATGCAGTTTGCATTGCTGCACAATTGCGCCTGACTAGCTCGGCCGTGGTTGCAAACATTCAGGCGTGGCAGCCAGATAGGCTGGCCCCCGTAGGACTCTGCCAGCGGACTGGGTATATCTGCTTCCCGTTCTTCTCACCTGAGTGCTACTGATTTCAGCTTTGACGGCTACACTCTACTCAACCGGAGCAGTAAGTTGAACCTCAACTTATGGCATTTTGTGAAACTGTTGAGAACTAGAGCTCAGTTGTTTGGCACGATACCATTGTCCATCCAGCACTATGGACGGAACTGCCTACATCGGGCTCTAATTAGTCCACGAATGTGTTCAGCCGAATGACCTCTGCTGGGAACACTCAGAATGAGGTTCTGAGTTATTGCAACATAGGAGCGTTTCACTGCTTTCAAGGCTTCTCAGGAAGAATTCCCGAATCTTCCTGCCGGCAGGCCTCCGGCTGTTCCGGGTGAACATCTCCTTGTAAATCCCCCGTGGTTTCTTGTACACCCGCGAAATTTGGCCAGGTTATGCAGTTTGCATTGCTGCACAATTGCGCCTGCCTAGCTCGGCCGCGGTTGCAAACATTCAGGCGTGGCAGCCAGATAGGCTGGTCCCCGTAGGACTCTGCCAGCGGACTGAGTATATCTGCTTCCCTTTCTTCTCACCTGAGTGCTACTGATTCCAGCTTTGACGGCTACACTCTACTCAACCGGAGCAGTAAGTTGAACCTCAATTTATGGCACTTTGTAAAATGTTGAGAACTAGAGCTCAGTTGTTTGGCACGCCACCACTGTCCATCCAGCACTATGGACGGAACTGCCTACATCTGGCTCTAATTAGTCCACGATTGTGTTCAGCCGAATGACCTCTGCTGGGAATACTCAGAATGCGGTTCTGAGTTATTGCAACATAGGAGCTTTCCACTGCTTTCAAGGCGTCTCAGGAAGAATTCCCGAATCTTGCTGCCGGCAGGCCTCCGACTGTTCCGGGTGAACATCTCCTTGTAAATCCCCCGTAGTTTCTTGTACACCCGTGAAATTTTGCCAGGATATGCAGTTTGTATTGCTGCACAATTGCGCCTGCCAAGCACAGCAGCGGTTGCAAACATTCAGGCGTGGCAGCCAGATAGGCTGGTCCCCTAGGACCCTGCCAGCGGACTCGGTATATCTGCTTCCCGTTCTTCTCACCTGAGTGCTACTGATTCCAGCTTTGACGGCTACACTCTAATCAACCGGAGCAGTAAGTTGAACCTCAACTTATGGCACTTTGTGAAACTGTTGAGAACTAGAGCTCAGTTGTTTGCCACGCCACCACTGTCCATCCAGCACTATGGACGGCACTGCCTACATCTGGCTCTAATTAGTCGACGGTTGTGTTCAGCCGAATGACCTCTGTCGGGAACACTCAGAATGAGGTTCTGAGTTATTGCAACATAGGAGCGTTTCACTGCTTTCAAGGCTTCTCAGGAAGAATTCCCGAATCTTGCTGCCGGCAGGCCTCCGGCAGTTCATGGTGAACATCTCCTTGTAAATCTCCCGTCGTTTCTTGTACACACTTGAAATTTGACCAGGTTATGCAGTTTGCATTGCTGCACAATTGCGCCTGCCTAGCTCGGCCGCGTTTGCAAACATTCAGGCGTGGCAGCCAGATAGACTGGTTCCCGTAGGACACTGCCAGTGGACTGGGTATATCTGCTTCCCGTTCTTCTCACCTGAGTGCTACTGATTCCAGCTTTGACCGCTAAACTCTACTCAACCGGAGCAGTGAGATGAACCTCAACTTATGGCACTTTGTGAAAGTGATGAGAACTATAGCTCAGTTGTTTGGCACGCCACCACTGTCCATCCAGCACTATGGACGGCACTGCCTACATCTGGCACTAATTAGTCGACGGTTGTGTTCAGCCGAATGACCTCTGCTGGGAACACTCAGAATGAGGTTCTGAGTTATTGCAACATAGGAGCGTTCCACTGCTTTCAAGGCTTCTCAGGAAGAATTCCGTAATCTTGCTGCCGGCAGGCCTCCGGCTGTTCCGGGTGAACATCTCCTTGTAAATCCCCCGTGGTTTCTTGTACACCCGTGAAATTTGGCCAGGTTATGCAGTTTGCATTGCTGCACAATTGCTCCTGCCTAGCTCGGCCGCGGTTGCAAACATTCAGGCGTGGCAGCCAGATAGGCTGGTCCCCGTAGGACACTGCCAGCGGACTGGGTATATCTGCTTCACGTTCTTCTCACCTGAGTACTACTGATTCCAGGTTTGACCAATACACTCTACTCAACCGGAGAAGTAAGTTGAACCTCAACTTATGGCACTTTGTGAAAGTGATGAGAACTAGAGCTCATTTGTTTGGCACGCCACCACTGTCCATCCAGCACTATGGACGGCACTGCCTACATGTGGCTCTAATTAGTCGACGCTTGTGTTCAGCCGAATGACCTCTGGTGGGAACACTCAGAATGAGGTTCTGAGTTATTGCAACATAGGAGCGTTTCACTGCTTTCAAGGCTTCCAGGAAGAATTCCGGAATCTTGCTGCCGGCAGGCCTCCGGCTGTTCCGGGTGAACATCTCCTTGTAAATCCCCCGTGGTTTCTTGTACACCCGTGAAATTTGGCCAGGTTATGCAGTTTGCATTTCTGCACAATTCCGCCTGCCTAGCTTGGCCGCGGTTGCAAACATTCAGGAATGGCAGCCAGATAGGCTAGTCCCCGTAGGACACTGCCAGCGGACTGGGTATATCTGTTTGCGGTTCTTCTCACCTGAGTGCTACTGATTTCAGCTTTGACGGCTACACTCTACTCAACCGGAGCAGTAAGTTGAACCTCAACTTATGGCACTTTGTGAAACTGTTGAGAACTAGAACTCAGTTGTTTGGCACGATACCACTGTCCATCCAGCACGATGGACGGAACTGCCTACATCTGGCTCTAATTAGTCCACGATTGTGTTCAGCCGAATTACCTCTGCTGGGAACACTCAGATTGAGGTTCTGAGTTACTGCAACATAGGAGCGTTTCACTGCTTTCAAGGCTTTTCAGGAAGAATTCCGGAATCTTGCTACCGGCAGGCCTCCGGCTGTTCCGGGTGATCATCTCCTTGTAAATCCCCCGTGGTTTCTTGTACACCCGTGAAGTTTGGCCAGGTTATGCAGTTTGCATTGCTGCACAATTGTCCCTGCCTAGCTCGGCCGCGGATACAAACATTCAGACGTGGCTGCCAGATAGGCTGGTCCTTGTAGGACTCTGCCAGCCGACTGGGTATATCTGCTTCCCGTTCTTCTCACCTGAGTGCTACTGATTTCAGCTTTGACGGCTGCACTCTACTCAAGCAGAGCAGTAAGTTGAACCTCAACTTATGGCACTTTGTGAAACTGTTGAGAACTAGAGCTCAGTTGTTTGGCACGCCACCACTGTCAATCCAGCACTATGGACAGCACTGCCTACATCTGGCTCTAATTAGTCCACGGTTGTGTTCAGCCGAATGACCTATGCCGGCAACACTCAGAATGAGGTTCTGAGTTATTGCAACATAGGAGCGTTTCACTGCTTTCAATGCTTCTTAGGAAGAATTCCGGAATCTTGTGGCCGGCAGGCCACCGGCCCTACCGGGTGAACATCTTCTTGTAAATCCCCCGTGGTTTCTTGTACACCCGTGAAATTTGGCCAGGTTATGCAGTTTGCATTGCTGCACAATTGGGCCTGCCTCGCTCGGCCGCGCTTGCAAACATTCAGGCGTGGCAGCCATATAGGCTGGTCCCCGTAGGACTCTGCCAGCCGACTGGGTATATCTGCTTCCCGTTCTTCTCACCTGAGTGCTACTGATTCCAGCTTTGACGGCTACACTCTACTCAACCGGAGCAGTAAGTTGAACCTCAACTTATGGAACTTTGTGAAACTGTTGAGAACTAGAGCTCAGTTGTTTGGCACGCCACCACTCTCTATCCAGCACTATGGACGGCACTGCCTACATCTGGCTCTAATTAGTCCACCGTTGTGTTCAGCCGAATGACCTCTGCCAGGAACACTCAGAATGAGGTTCTGAGTTATTGCAACATAGGAGCGTTTCACTGCTTTCAAGGCTTCTCAGGAAGAATTCCGGAATCTTGCTGCCGGCAGGCCTCCGGCTGTTCCGGGTGAACATCTCCTTGTAAATCCCCCGTGGTTTCTTGTACACCCGTGAAATTTGGACAGGTTATGCAGTTTGCATTGCTGCACAATTGCCCCTGCCTAGCTCGGCCGCGGTTGCAAACATTCAGGCGTGACAGCCGAATAGTCTGGTCCCCGTAGGACTCAGCCATGGGACTGGGTATATCTGGTTCCCGTTCTTCTCACCTGAGTGCTACTGATTCCAGCTTTGACGGCTACACTCTACTCAACCGGAGCAGTAAGTTGAACCTCAACTTATGGCACTTTGTGAAACTGTTGAGAACTAGAACTCAGTTGTTTGGCACGATACCACTGTCCATCCAGCACTATGGACGGAACTGCCTACATCTGGCTCTAATTAGTCCACGATTGTCTTCAGCCGAATGACCTCTGCTGGGAACACTCAGATTGAGGTTCTGAGTTACTGCAACATAGGAGCCTTTCACTGCTTTCAAGGCTTCTCAGGAAGAATACAGGAATCTTGCTTCCGGCAGGCCTCCGGCTGTTCCGGGTGAACATCTCCTTGTAAATCCCCCGTGGTTTCTTGTACACCCGTGAAATTTGGACAGGTTATGCAGTTTGCATTGCTGCACAATTGCGCCTGCCTAGTTCGGCCGCGGTTGCAAACATTCAGGCGAGGCAACTATATAGGCTGGCCCCCGTAGGACTCTGCCAGCCGACTGGGTATATCTGCTTCCCGTTCTTCTCAACTGAGTGTTTCTGATTTCAGCTTTGACGGCTGCACTCTACTCAAGCAGAGCAGTAAGTTGAACCTCAATTTATGGCACTTTGTGAAACTGTTGAGAACTAGAGCTCAGTTGTTTGGCACGCCACCACTCTCCATCCAGCACTATGGACGGCACTGCCTACATCTGGCTCTAATTAGTCCACGGTTGTGTTCAGCCGAATGACCTCTGCCGGCAACAGTCAGAATGAGGTTCTGAGTTATTGCAACATAGGAGCTTTTCACTGCTTTCAAGGCTTCTCAGGAAGAATTCAAGAATCTTGCTGCCGGTAGGCTTCCGGCTTTTCCGGGTGAACATCTCCTTGTAAATCCACCGTGGTTTCTTGTACACCCGTGAAATTTGGACAGGTTATGCAGTTTGCATTTCTGCACATTTGCCCCTGCTACCTCGGCCGCGGTTGCAAACATTCAGGCGTGGCAGCCAGATAGGCTGGTCCCCGTAGGACTCTGCCAGCCGACTGGGTATATCTGCTTCCCGTTCTTCTCACCTGAGTGCTACTGATTTCAGCTTTGACGGCTACACTCTACTCAACCGGAGCAGTAAGTTGAACCTCAACTTATGGCACTTTGTGAAACTGTTGAGAACTAGAACTCAGTTGTTTGGCACGATACCACTGTCCATCCAGCACTATGGACGGAACTGCCTACATCTGGCTCTAATTAGTCCACGATTGTGTTCAGCCGAATGACCTCTGCTGGGAACACTCAGATTGAGGTTCTGAGTTACTGCAACAAAGGAGCGTTTCACTGCTTTCAAGGATTCTCAGGAAGAATACCGGAATCTTGCTGCCGGCAGGCCTCCGGCTGTTCCGGGTGAACATCTCCTTGTAAATCCCCCGTGGTTTCTTGTACACCCGTGAAATTTGGCCAGGTTATGTAGTTTGCATTGCTGCACAATTGTCCCTGCCTAGCTCGGCCGCGGTTACAAACATTCAGTCGTGGCAGCCAGATAAGCTGGTCCCCGTAGGACTCTGCCAGCGGACTGGGTATATCTGCTTCCCGTTCTTCTCACCTGAGTGCTACTGATTCCAGCTTCGACGGCTACACTCTACTCAAGCAGAGCAGTAAGTTGAACCTCAACTGATGGCACTTTGTGAAACTGTTGAGAACTAGAACTCAGTTGTTTGGCACGCCACCACTCTCCATCCAGCACTATGGACGGCACTGGCTACTTCTGGCTCTAATTAGTCCACGGTTGTATTCTGCCGAATGACCTCTGCCAGGAACACTCAGAATGAGGTTCTGAGTTATTGCAAGATAGGAGCGTTTCACTGCTTTCAAGGCTTCTCAGGAAGAATTCCGGAATCTTGCTGCCGGCAGGCCTCGGGCTCTTCCGGGTGAACATCTCCTTGTAAATCCCCCGTGGTTTCTTGTACACCCGTGAAGTGCGGCCAGGTTATGCAGTTTGCATTGCTGCACAATTGCGCCTGCCTAGCTCGGCCGCGGTTGCAAACATTCAGGCGTGGCAGCCAGATAGGCTGGTCCCCGTAGGACTCTGCCAGCCGTCTGGGTATATCTGCTTCCCGTTCTTCTCACCTGAGTGCTACTGATTCCAGCTTTGACGGCTACACTCTACTCAACCGGAGCAGTAAGTTGAACCTCAACTTATGGCACTTTGTGAAACTGTTGAGAACTAGAGCTCAGTTGTTTGGCACGCCACCACTCTCCATCCAGCACTATGGACGGCACTGCCTACATCTGGCTCTAATTAGTCCACGGTTGTGTTCAGCCTAATGACCTCTGCCAGGAACACTCAGAATGAGGTTCTGAGTTATTGCAACATAGGAGCGTTTCACTGCTTTCAAGGCTTCTCAGGAAGAATTCCGGAATCTTGCTGCCGGCAAGCCTCCAGCTGTTCCGGGTGAACATCTCCTTGTAAATCCCCCGTGGTTTCTTGTACACCCGTGAAATTTGGCCAGGTTATGCAGTTTGCATTGCTGCACAATTGCCCCTGCCTAGCTCGGCCGCGGTTGCAAACATTCAGGCGTGACAGCCGGATAGTCTGGTCCCCCTAGGACTCTGCCAGGGGACTGGGTATATCTGGTTCTAGTTCTTCTCACCTGAGTGCTACTGATTTCAGCTTTAAAGGATACACTCTACTCAACCGGAGCAGTAAGTTGAACCTCAACTTATGGCACTTTGTGAAACTCTTGAGAACTAGAGCTCAGTTGTTTGGCACGATACCAATGTCCATCCAGCACTATGGACGGAACTGCCTACATCTGGCTCTAATTAGTCCACGATTGTGTTCAGCGGAATGACCTCTGCTGGGAACACTCAGATTGAGGTTCTGAGTTACTGCAACATAGGAGCGTTTCACTGCTTTCAAGGCTTCTCAGGAAGAATTCCGGAATCTTGATGCCGGCAGGCCTCCGGCTGTTCCGGGTGAACATCTCCTTGTAAAACCCCGTGGTTTCTTGTACACCCGCGAAATTTGGCCAGGTTATGCAGTTTGCATTGCTGCACAATTGCCCCTGCCTAGCTCGGCCACGGTTAAAAACATTCAGGCGTGGCAGCCAGATAGGCTGGTCCCCGTAGGACTCTGCCAGCGGACTGGGTGTATCTGCTTCCCGTTCTTCTCAGCTGAGTGCTACTGATTTCAGCTTTAACGGCTACACTCTACTCAACCGGAGCAGTAAGTTGAACCTCAACTTATGGCACTTTGTGAAACTGTTGAGAACTAGAACTCAGTTGTTTGGCACGATACCACTGTCCATCCAGCACTATGGACGGAACTGCCTACATCTGGCTCTAATTAGTCCACGATTGTCTTCAGCCGAATGACCTCTGCTGGGAACACTCAGATTGAGGTTCTGAGTTACTGCAACATAGGAGCGTTTCACTGCTTTCAAGGCTTCTCAGGAAGAATACCGGAATCTTGCTGCCGGCAGGCCTCCGGCTGTTCCGGGTGAACATCTCCTTGTAAATCCCCCGTGGTTTCTTGTACACCCGTGAAATTTGGACAGGTTATGCAGTTTGCATTGCTGCACAATTGCGCCTGCCTAGCTCGGCCGCGGTTGCAAACATTCAGGCGTGGCAGCCATATAGGCTGGCCCCCGTAGGACTCTGCCAGCGGACTGGGTATATCTGCTTCCCGTTCTTCTCACCTGAGTGCTACTGATTCCAGCGTTGACGGCTACACTCTACTCAACCGGAGCAGTAAGTTGAACCTCAACTTATGGCACTTTGTGAAAATGTTGAGAACTAGAGCTCAGTTGTTTGGCTCGCCACCACTGTCCATCCAGCACTATGGACGGCACTGCCTACATCTGGCTCTAATTAGTCCACGATTGTGTTCAGTAGAATGACCTCTGCCGGCAACACTCAAAATGAGGTTCTGAGTTATTGCAACATAGGAGCGTTTCACTGCTTTCAAGGCTTCTCAGGAAGAATTCCGGAATCTTGCTGCCGGCAGTCCTCCGGCTGTTCCGGGTGAACATCTCCTTGTAAATCCCCCGTGGTTTCTTGTACACCCGTGAAATTTGGCCAGGTTATGCAGTTTGCATTGCTGCACAAGTGCCCCTGCCTAGCTCGGCCGCGGTTGCAAAAATTCAGTCGTGGCAGCCTGATAGGCTGGTCCCCGTAGGACTCTGCCAGCCGACTGGGTATATCTGCTTCCCGTTCTTTTCACCTGAGTGCTACTGATTTCAGCTTTGACGCCTGCACTCTACTCAACCGGAGCAGTAAGTTGAACCTCAACTTATGGCACTTTGTGAAAGTGATGAGAACTAGAGCTCAGTTGTTTGGCACGCCACCACTGTCCATCCAGCACTATGGACGGCACTGCCTACATCTGGCTCTAATTAGTCCACGGTTGTGTTCAGCCGAATGACCTCTGCCGGCAACACTCAGAATGAGGTTCTGAGTTATTGCAACATAGGAGCGTTTCACTGCTTTCAAGGCTTCTCAGGAAGAATTCCGCAATCTTGCTGCCAGCAGGCCTCTGGCTGTTCTGGGTGAACATCTCCTTGTAAATCCCCCGTGGTTTCTTGTACACCCGTGAAATGTGGCCAGGTTATGCAGTTTGCATTGCTGCACAATTGCTCCTGCCGAGCTCAGCCGCGGTTGCAAACATTCAGGCGTGGCTGCCAGATAGGCTGGTCCTCGTAGGACTCTGCCAGCCGACTGGGTATATCTGCTTCCCGTTCTTCTCACCTGAGTGCTACTGATTTCAGCTTTGACGGCTGCACTCTACTCAAGCAGAGCAGTAAGTTGAACCTCAACTTATGGCACTTTGTGAAACTGTTGAGAACTAGAGCTCAGTTGTTTGGCACGCCACCACTGTCCATCCAGCACTATGGAAGGCACTGCCTACATCTGGCTCTAATTAGTCCACGGTTGTGTTCAGCCGAATGACCTATGCCGGCAACACTCAGAATGAGGTTCTGAGTTATTGCAACATAGGAGCGTTTCACTGCTTTCAATGCTTCTTAGGAAGAATTCCGGAATCTTGCTGCCGGCAGGCCACCGTCTCTACCGGGTGAACAACTCCTTGTAAATCCCCCGTGGTTTCTTGTACACCCGTGAAATTTGGCCAGGTTATGCAGTTTTCATTGCTGCACAATTGCGCCTGCCTAGCTCGGCCGCGGTTGCAAACATTCAGGCGTGGTAGCCAGATATTCTGGTCCCCGTAGGATACTGCCAGCTGTCTGGGTATATCTGCTTCCCGTTCTTCTCACCTGAGTGCTACTGATTCCAGGTTTGAGGGCTACACTCTACTCAACCGGAGCAGTAAGTTGCACCTCAACTTATGGCACTTTGTGAAACTGTTGAGAACTAGAACTCAGTTGTTTGGCACGCCACCACTCTCCAACCAGCACTATGGACGGCACTGCCTACTTCTGGCTCTAATTAGTCCACGGTTGTGTTCTGCCGAATGACCTCTGCAGGGAACACTCAGAATGAGGTTCTGAGTTATTGCAACATAGGAGCGTTTCACTGCTTTCAAGGCTTCTCAGGAAGAATTCCGGAATCTTGATGCCGGCAGGCCTCCGGCTGTTCCGGGTGAACATCTCCTTGTAAATCCCCCGTGGTTTCTTGTACACCCGCGAAATTTGGCCAGTTTATGCAGTTTGCATTGCTGCACAATTGCCCCTGCCTAGCTCGGCCGCGGTTACAAACATTCAGGCGTGGCAGCCAGATAGGCTTGTCCCCGTAGGACTCTGCCAGCGGACTGGGTATATCTGCTTCCCGTTCTTCTCACCTGAGTGCTACTGATTCCAGCTTTGACGGCTACACTCTACTCAACCGGAGCAGTAAGTTGAACGTCAACTTATGGCACTTTGTGAAAATGTTGAGAACTAGAGCTCAGTTGTTTGGCACGCCACCACTGTCCATCCAGCACTATGGACGGCACTGCCTACATCTGGCTCTAATTAGTCCACGGTTGTGTTCAGCCGAATGACCTCTGCCGGGAACACTCAGAATGAGGTTCTGAGTTATTGCAACATAGGAGCGTTTCACTGCTTTCAAGGCTTCTCAGGAAGAATTCCGGAATCTTGCTGCCGGCAGGCCTCCGGCTGTTCCGGGTGAACATCTCCTTGTAAATCCCCCGTGGTTTCTTGTACACCCGTGAAATTTGGCCAGGTTATGCAGTTTGCATTGCTGCACAATTGCGCCTGCCTAGCTCGGGCGCGTTTGCAAACATTCAGGCGTGGCAGCCAGATAGGCTGGCCCCCTAGGACTCTGCCAGCGGACTGGGTATATCTGCTTCCCGTTCTTCTCACCTGAGTGCTACTGATTTCAGCTTTGACGGCTACACTCTACTCAACCGGAGCAGTAAGTTGAACCTCAACTTATGGCACTTTGTGAAACTGTTGAGAACTAGAACTCAGTTGTTTGGCACGCCACCACTCTCCATCCAGCACTATGGACGGCACTGGCTACTTCTGGCTCTAATTAGTCCACGGTTGTATTCTACCGAATGACCTCTGCCGTGAACACTCAGAATGAGGTTCTGAGTTATTGCAACATAGGAGCGTTTCACTGCTTTCAAGGCTTCTCAGGAAGAATTCCGGAATCCTGCTGCCGGCATGCCTCGGGCTCTTCCGGGTGAACATCTCCTTGTAAATCCCCCGTGGTTTCTTGTACACCCGTGAATTGCGGCCAGGTTATACAGTTTGCATTGCTGCACAATTGGGCCTGCCTCGCTCGGCCGCCCTTGCAAACATTCAGGCGTGGCAGCCAGATAGCCTGGTCCCCGTAGGACTCTGCCAGCCGACTGGGTATATCTGCTTCCCGTTCTTCTCACCTGAGTGCTACTGATTCCAGCTTTGATGGCTACACTCTACTCAACCGGAGCAGTAAGTTGAACCTCAACTTATGGCACTTTGTGAAACTGTTGAGAACTAGAACTCAGTTGTTTGGCACGCCACCACACGCCATCCAGCACTATGGACGGCACTGCCTACATCTGGCTCTAATTAGTCCACGATTGTGTTCAGCCGAATGACCTCTGCTGGGAACACTCAGATTGAGGTTCTGAGTTACTGCAACATAGGAGCGTTTCACTGCTTTCAAGGCTTCTCAGGAAGAATTCCGGAATCTTGATGCCGGCAGGCCTCCGGCTGTTCCGGGTGAACATCTCCTTGTAAATCCCCCAAGTTTCTTGTACACCCGCGAAATTTGGCCAGTTTATGCAGTTTGCGTTGCTGCACAATTGCCCCTGCCTAGCTCGGCCGCGGTTACAAACATTCAGGCGTGGCAGCCAGATAGCCTGGTCCCCGTAGGACTCTGCCAGGGGACTGGGTATATCTGCTTCCCGTTCTTCTCACCTCAGTGCTACTGATTCTAGCTTTGACGGCTACACTCTACTCAACCGGAGCAGTAAGTTGAACCTCAACTTATGGCACTTTGTGAAACTGTTGAGAAATAGTGCTCTGTTGTTTGGAACGCCACCACTATCCATCCAGCAATATGGACGGCACTGCCTACATCTGGCTCTAATTAGTCCACGGTTGTGTTCAGCCTAATGACCTCTACCGGGAACACTCAGAATGATGTTCTGAGTTATTGCAACATAGGAGCGTTTCACTGCTTTCAATGCTTCTCAGGAAGAATTCCGGAATATTGCTGCCGGCAGGCCTCCGGCTCTTCCGGGTGAACATCTCCTTGTAAATCCCCCGTGGTTTCTTGTACACCCGTGAATTGCGGCCAGGTTATACAGTTTGCATTGCTGCACAATTGCGCCTGCCTAGCTCGGCCGCGGTTGCAAACATTCAGGCGTGGCAGCCAGATAGGCTGGTCCCCGTAGGACTCTGCCAGCCGACTGGGTATATCTGCTTCCCGTTCTTCTCACCTGAGTGCTACTGATTCCAGCTTTGACGGCTACACTCTACTCAACCGGAGCAGTAAGTTGAACCTCAACTTATGGCACTTTGTGAAACTGTTGAGAACTAGAGCTCAGTTGTTTGGCACGCCACCACTCTCCATCCAGCACTATGGACGGCACTGCCTACATCTGGCTCTAATTAGTCCACGGTTGTGTTCAGCCGAATGACCTCTGCCAGGAACACTCAGAATGAGGTTCTGAGTTATTGGAACATAGGAGCGTTTCACTGCTTTCAAGGCTTCTCTGGAAGAATTCCGGAATCTTGCTCCCGGCAGGTCTCCAGCTGTTCCGGGTGAACATCTCCTTGTAAATCCCCCGTGGTTTCTTGTACACCCGTGAAATTTGGCCAGGTTATGCAGTTTGCATTGCTGCACAATTGGGCCTGCCTCACTCGGCCGCGCTTGCAAACATTCAGGCGTGGCAGCCAGATAGGCTGGTCCCCGTAGGACTCTGCCAGCCGACTGGGTATATCTGGTTCCCGTTCTTCTCACCTGAGTGCTACTGATTCCAGCTTTGACGGCTACACTCTACTCAACCGGAGCAGTAAGTTGAACCTCAACTTATGGCACTTTGTGAAACTGTTGAGAACTAGAGCTCAGTTGTTTGGCACGCCACCACTCTCTATCCAGCTCTATTGACGGCAGTGCCTACATCTGGCTCTAATTAGTCCACGGTTGTGTTCAGCCGAATGACCTCTGCCAGGAACACTCAGAATGAGTTTCTGAGTTATTGCAACATAGGAGCATTTCACTGCTTTCAAGGCTTCTCAGGAAGAATTCCGGAATCTTGCTGCCGGCAGGCCTCCGGCTGTTCCGGGTAAACATCTCCTTGTAAATCCCCCGTGGTTTCTTGTACACCCGTGAAATTTGGACAGGTTATGCAGTTTGCATTGCTGCACAATTGCCCCTGCCTAGCTCGGCCGCGGTTGCAAACATTCAGGCGTGACAGCCGGATAGTCTGGTCCCCGTAGGACTCTGCCAGCGGACTGGGTATATCTGGTTCCCGTTCTTCTCACCTGAGTGCTACTGATTTCAGCTTTGAAGGCTACACACTACTCAACCGGAGCAGTAAGTTGAACCTCAACTTATGGCACTTTGTGAAACTGTTGAGAACTAGAACTCAGTTGTTTGGCACGCCACCACTCTCCATCCAGCACTATGGACGGCACTGGCTACTTCTGGCTCTAATTAGTCCACGGTTGTATTCTGCCGAATGACCTCTGCCGTGAACACTCAGAATGAGGTTCTGAGTTATTGCAACATAGGAGCGTTTCACTGCTTTCAAGGCTTCTCAGGAAGAATTCCGGAATATTGCTGCCGGCAGGCCTCCGGCTCTTCCGGGTGAACATCTCCTTGTAAATCCCCCGTGGTTTCTTGTACACCCGTGAATTGCGGCCAGGTTATACAGTTTGCATTGCTGCACAATTGCGCCTGCCTAGCTCGGCCGCGGTTGCAAACATTCAGGCGTGGCAGCCAGATAGGCTGGTCCCCGTAGGACTCTGCCAGCCGACTGGGTATATCTGCTTCCCGTTCTTCTCACCTGAGTACTACTGATTCCAGCTTTGACGGCTACACTCTACTCAACCGGAGCAGTAAGTTGAACCTCAACTTATGGCACTTTGTGAAACTGTTGAGAACTAGAGCTCAGTTGTTTGGCACGCCACCACTCTCCATCCAGCACTATGGACGGCACTGCCTACATCTGGCTCTAATTAGTCCACGGTTGTGTTCAGCCGAATGACCTCTGCCAGGAACACTCAGAATGAGGTTCTGAGTTATTGGAACATAGGAGCGTTTCACTGCTTTCAAGGCTTCTCTGGAAGAATTCCGGAATCTTGCTGCCGGCAGGTCTCCAGCTGTTCCGGGTGAACATCTCCTTGTAAATCCCCCGTGGTTTCTTGTACACCCGTGAAATTTGGCCAGGTTATGCAGTTTGCATTGCTGCACAATTGGACCTGCCTCACTCGGCCGCGCTTGCAAACATTCAGGCGTGGCAGCCAGATAGGCTGGTCCCCGTAGGACTCTGCCAGCCGACTGGGTATATCTGGTTCCCGTTCTTCTCACCTGAGTGCTACTGATTCCAGCTTTGACGGCTACACTCTACTCAACCGGAGCAGTAAGTTGAACCTCAACTTATGGCACTTTGTGAAACTGTTGAGAACTAGAGCTCAGTTGTTTGGCACGCCACCACTCTCAGCACTATTGACGGCAGTGCCTACATCTTGCTCTAATTAGTCCACGGTTGTGTTCAGCCGAATGACCTCTGCCAGGAACACTCAGAATGAGTTTCTGAGTTATTGCAACATAGGAGCATTTCACTGCTTTCAAGGCTTCTCAGGAAGAATTCCGGAATCTTGCTGCCGGCAGGCCTCCGGCTGTTCCGGGTGAACATCTCCTTGTAAATCCCCCGTGGTTTCTTGTACACCCGTGAAATTTGGACAGGTTATGCAGTTTGCATTGCTGCACAATTGCCCCTGCCTAGCTCGGCCGCGGTTGCAAACATTCAGGCGTGACAGCCGGATAGTCTGGTCCCCGTAGGGCTCTGCCAGCGGACTGGGTATATCTGCTTCCCGTACTTCTCACCTGAGTGCTACTGATTTCAGCTTTGAAGGCTACACACTACTCAACCGGAGCAGTAAGTTGAACCTCAACTTATGGCGCTTTGTGAAACTGTTGAGAACTAGAGCTCAGTTGTTTGGCACGATACCAATGTCCATCCAGCACTATGGACGGAACTGCCTACATCTGGCTCTAATTAGTCCACGATTGTGTTCAGCGGAATGACCTCTGCTGGGAACACTAAGATTGAGGTTCTGAGTTACTGCAACATAGGAGCGTTTCACTGCTTTCAAGGCTTCTCAGGAAGAATTCCGGAATCTTGCTGCCGGCAGGTCTCCAGCTGTTCCGGGTGAACATCTCCTTGTAAATCCCCCGTGGTTTCTTGTACACCCGTGAAATTTGGCCAGGTTATGCAGTTTGCATTGCTGCACAATTGTGCCTGCCTAGCTCGGCCGCGGTTACAAACATTCAGGCGTGGCAGCCAGATAGGCTGGTCCCCGTAGGACTCTGCCGGCGGACAGCGTGTATCTGCTTCCCGTTCTTCTCACCTGAGTGCTACTGATTTCAGCTTTGACGGCTACACTCTACTCAACCGGAGCAGTAAGTTGAACCTTCACTTATGGCACTTTGTGAAAATGTTGAGAACTAGAGCTCAGTTGTTTGGCACGCCACCACTGTCCAGCCAGCACTATGGACGGCACTGCCTACTTCTGGCTCTAATTAGTCCACGATTGTGTTCAGCCGAAAGACCTCTGTCGGCAACACTCAGAATGAGGTTCTGAGTTATTGCAACATAGGAGCGTTTCACTGCCTTCAAGGCTTCTCAGGAAGAATTCCGGAATCTTGCTGCCGGCAGGCCTCCGGCTGTTCCGGGTGAACATCTCCTTGTAAATCCCCCGTGGTTTCTTGTACACCCGTGAAATTTGGACAGGTTATGCAGTTTGCATTGCTGCTCAATTGCGCCTGCCTATCTCGGCCGCGGTTACAAACATTCGGGCGTGGCAGCCAGATAGGCTGGTCCCCGTAGGACACTGCCAGCAGACTGGGTATATCTGCTTCCCGTTCTTCTCACCTGAGTGCTACTGATTCCAGCTTTGACGGCTACACTCTACTCAACCGGAGCAGTAAGTTGAACCTCAACTTATGGCACTTTGTGAAACTGTTGAGAACTAGAACTCAGTTGTTTGGCACGCCACCACACGCCATCCAGCACTATGGACGGCACTGCCTACATCTGGCTCTAATTAGTCCACGATTGTGTTCAGCCGAATGACCTCTGCTGGGAACACTCAGATTGAGGTTCTGAGTTACTGCAACATAGGAGCGTTTCACTGCTTTCAAGGCTTCTCAGGAAGAATTCCGGAATCTTGATGCCGGCAGGCCTCCGGCTGTTCCGGGTGAACATCTCCTTGTAAATCCCCCAAGTTTCTTGTACACCCGCGAAATTTGGCCAGTTTATGCAGTTTGCGTTGCTGCACAATTGCCCCTGCCTAGCTCGGCCGCGGTTACAAACATTCAGGCGTGGCAGCCAGATAGCCTGGTCCCCGTAGGACTCTGCCAGGGGACTGGGTATATCTGCTTCCCGTTCTTCTCACCTCAGTGCTACTGATTCTAGCTTTGACGGCTACACTCTACTCAACCGGAGCAGTAAGTTGAACCTCAACTTATGGCATTTTGTGAAAGTGATGAGAACTAGAGCTCAGTTGTTTGGCACGCCACCACTGGCCATCCAGCACTATGGACGGCACTGCCTACATCTGGCTCTAATTAGTCCACGGTTGTGTTCAGCCGAATGACCTCTGCCAGGAACACTCAGAATGAGGTTCTGAGTTATTGCAACATAGGAGCGTTTCACTGCTTTCAAGGCTTCTCAGGAAGAATTCCGGAATATTGCTGCCGGCAGGCCTCCGGCTCTTCCGGGTGAACATCTCCTTGTAAATCCCCCGTGGTTTCTTGTACACCCGTGAAATTTGGCCAGGTTATGCAGTTTGCATTGCTGCACAATTGGGCCTGCCTCGCTCGGCCGCGCTTGCAAACATTCAGGCGTGGCAGCCATATAGGCTGGTCCCCGTAGGACTCTGCCAGCCGACTGGGTATATCTGCTTCCCGTTCTTCTCACCTGAGTGCTACTGATTCCAGCTTTGACGGCTACACTCTACTCAACCGGAGCAGTAAGTTGAACCTCAACTTATGGAACTTTGTGAAACTGTTGAGAACTAGAGCTCAGTTGTTTGGCACGCCACCACTCTCTATCCAGCACTATGGACGGCACTGCCTACATCTGGCTCTAATTAGTCCACCGTTGTGTTCAGCCGAATGACCTCTGCCAGGAACACTCAGAATGAGGTTCTGAGTTATTGCAACATAGGAGCGTTTCACTGCTTTCAAGGCTTCTCAGGAAGAATTCCGGAATCTTGCTGCCGGCAGGCCTCCGGCTGTTCCGGGTGAACATCTCCTTGTAAATCCCCCGTGGTTTCTTGTACACCCGTGAAATTTGGACAGGTTATGCAGTTTGCATTGCTGCACAATTGCCCCTGCCTAGCTCGGCCGCGGTTGCAAACATTCAGGCGTGACAGCCGAATAGTCTGGTCCCCGTAGGACTCAGCCATGGGACTGGGTATATCTGGTTCCCGTTCTTCTCACCTGAGTGCTACTGATTCCAGCTTTGACGGCTACACTCTACTCAACCGGAGCAGTAAGTTGAACCTCAACTTATGGCACTTTGTGAAACTGTTGAGAACTAGAACTCAGTTGTTTGGCACGATACCACTGTCCATCCAGCACTATGGACGGAACTGCCTACATCTGGCTCTAATTAGTCCACGATTGTCTTCAGCCGAATGACCTCTGCTGGGAACACTCAGATTGAGGTTCTGAGTTACTGCAACATAGGAGCCTTTCACTGCTTTCAAGGCTTCTCAGGAAGAATACAGGAATCTTGCTTCCGGCAGGCCTCCGGCTGTTCCGGGTGAACATCTCCTTGTAAATCCCCCGTGGTTTCTTGTACACCCGTGAAATTTGGACAGGTTATGCAGTTTGCATTGCTGCACAATTGCGCCTGCCTAGTTCGGCCGCGGTTGCAAACATTCAGGCGAGGCAACTATATAGGCTGGCCCCCGTAGGACTCTGCCAGCCGACTGGGTATATCTGCTTCCCGTTCTTCTCAACTGAGTGTTTCTGATTTCAGCTTTGACGGCTGCACTCTACTCAAGCAGAGCAGTAAGTTGAACCTCAATTTATGGCACTTTGTGAAACTGTTGAGAACTAGAGCTCAGTTGTTTGGCACGCCACCACTCTCCATCCAGCACTATGGACGGCACTGCCTACATCTGGCTCTAATTAGTCCACGGTTGTGTTCAGCCGAATGACCTCTGCCGGCAACAGTCAGAATGAGGTTCTGAGTTATTGCAACATAGGAGCTTTTCACTGCTTTCAAGGCTTCTCAGGAAGAATTCAAGAATCTTGCTGCCGGTAGGCTTCCGGCTTTTCCGGGTGAACATCTCCTTGTAAATCCACCGTGGTTTCTTGTACACCCGTGAAATTTGGACAGGTTATGCAGTTTGCATTTCTGCACATTTGCCCCTGCTACCTCGGCCGCGGTTGCAAACATTCAGGCGTGGCAGCCAGATAGGCTGGTCCCCGTAGGACTCTGCCAGCCGACTGGGTATATCTGCTTCCCGTTCTTCTCACCTGAGTGCTACTGATTTCAGCTTTGACGGCTACACTCTACTCAACCGGAGCAGTAAGTTGAACCTCAACTTATGGCACTTTGTGAAACTGTTGAGAACTAGAACTCAGTTGTTTGGCACGATACCACTGTCCATCCAGCACTATGGACGGAACTGCCTACATCTGGCTCTAATTAGTCCACGATTGTGTTCAGCCGAATGACCTCTGCTGGGAACACTCAGATTGAGGTTCTGAGTTACTGCAACAAAGGAGCGTTTCACTGCTTTCAAGGATTCTCAGGAAGAATACCGGAATCTTGCTGCCGGCAGGCCTCCGGCTGTTCCGGGTGAACATCTCCTTGTAAATCCCCCGTGGTTTCTTGTACACCCGTGAAATTTGGCCAGGTTATGTAGTTTGCATTGCTGCACAATTGTCCCTGCCTAGCTCGGCCGCGGTTACAAACATTCAGTCGTGGCAGCCAGATAAGCTGGTCCCCGTAGGACTCTGCCAGCGGACTGGGTATATCTGCTTCCCGTTCTTCTCACCTGAGTGCTACTGATTCCAGCTTCGACGGCTACACTCTACTCAAGCAGAGCAGTAAGTTGAACCTCAACTGATGGCACTTTGTGAAACTGTTGAGAACTAGAACTCAGTTGTTTGGCACGCCACCACTCTCCATCCAGCACTATGGACGGCACTGGCTACTTCTGGCTCTAATTAGTCCACGGTTGTATTCTGCCGAATGACCTCTGCCAGGAACACTCAGAATGAGGTTCTGAGTTATTGCAAGATAGGAGCGTTTCACTGCTTTCAAGGCTTCTCAGGAAGAATTCCGGAATCTTGCTGCCGGCAGGCCTCGGGCTCTTCCGGGTGAACATCTCCTTGTAAATCCCCCGTGGTTTCTTGTACACCCGTGAAGTGCGGCCAGGTTATGCAGTTTGCATTGCTGCACAATTGCGCCTGCCTAGCTCGGCCGCGGTTGCAAACATTCAGGCGTGGCAGCCAGATAGGCTGGTCCCCGTAGGACTCTGCCAGCCGTCTGGGTATATCTGCTTCCCGTTCTTCTCACCTGAGTGCTACTGATTCCAGCTTTGACGGCTACACTCTACTCAACCGGAGCAGTAAGTTGAACCTCAACTTATGGCACTTTGTGAAACTGTTGAGAACTAGAGCTCAGTTGTTTGGCACGCCACCACTCTCCATCCAGCACTATGGACGGCACTGCCTACATCTGGCTCTAATTAGTCCACGGTTGTGTTCAGCCTAATGACCTCTGCCAGGAACACTCAGAATGAGGTTCTGAGTTATTGCAACATAGGAGCGTTTCACTGCTTTCAAGGCTTCTCAGGAAGAATTCCGGAATCTTGCTGCCGGCAAGCCTCCAGCTGTTCCGGGTGAACATCTCCTTGTAAATCCCCCGTGGTTTCTTGTACACCCGTGAAATTTGGCCAGGTTATGCAGTTTGCATTGCTGCACAATTGCCCCTGCCTAGCTCGGCCGCGGTTGCAAACATTCAGGCGTGACAGCCGGATAGTCTGGTCCCCCTAGGACTCTGCCAGGGGACTGGGTATATCTGGTTCTAGTTCTTCTCACCTGAGTGCTACTGATTTCAGCTTTAAAGGATACACTCTACTCAACCGGAGCAGTAAGTTGAACCTCAACTTATGGCACTTTGTGAAACTCTTGAGAACTAGAGCTCAGTTGTTTGGCACGATACCAATGTCCATCCAGCACTATGGACGGAACTGCCTACATCTGGCTCTAATTAGTCCACGATTGTGTTCAGCGGAATGACCTCTGCTGGGAACACTCAGATTGAGGTTCTGAGTTACTGCAACATAGGAGCGTTTCACTGCTTTCAAGGCTTCTCAGGAAGAATTCCGGAATCTTGATGCCGGCAGGCCTCCGGCTGTTCCGGGTGAACATCTCCTTGTAAAACCCCGTGGTTTCTTGTACACCCGCGAAATTTGGCCAGGTTATGCAGTTTGCATTGCTGCACAATTGCCCCTGCCTAGCTCGGCCACGGTTAAAAACATTCAGGCGTGGCAGCCAGATAGGCTGGTCCCCGTAGGACTCTGCCAGCGGACTGGGTGTATCTGCTTCCCGTTCTTCTCAGCTGAGTGCTACTGATTTCAGCTTTAACGGCTACACTCTACTCAACCGGAGCAGTAAGTTGAACCTCAACTTATGGCACTTTGTGAAACTGTTGAGAACTAGAACTCAGTTGTTTGGCACGATACCACTGTCCATCCAGCACTATGGACGGAACTGCCTACATCTGGCTCTAATTAGTCCACGATTGTCTTCAGCCGAATGACCTCTGCTGGGAACACTCAGATTGAGGTTCTGAGTTACTGCAACATAGGAGCGTTTCACTGCTTTCAAGGCTTCTCAGGAAGAATACCGGAATCTTGCTGCCGGCAGGCCTCCGGCTGTTCCGGGTGAACATCTCCTTGTAAATCCCCCGTGGTTTCTTGTACACCCGTGAAATTTGGACAGGTTATGCAGTTTGCATTGCTGCACAATTGCGCCTGCCTAGCTCGGCCGCGGTTGCAAACATTCAGGCGTGGCAGCCATATAGGCTGGCCCCCGTAGGACTCTGCCAGCGGACTGGGTATATCTGCTTCCCGTTCTTCTCACCTGAGTGCTACTGATTCCAGCGTTGACGGCTACACTCTACTCAACCGGAGCAGTAAGTTGAACCTCAACTTATGGCACTTTGTGAAAATGTTGAGAACTAGAGCTCAGTTGTTTGGCTCGCCACCACTGTCCATCCAGCACTATGGACGGCACTGCCTACATCTGGCTCTAATTAGTCCACGATTGTGTTCAGTCGAATGACCTCTGCCGGCAACACTCAAAATGAGGTTCTGAGTTATTGCAACATAGGAGCGTTTCACTGCTTTCAAGGCTTCTCAGGAAGAATTCCGGAATCTTGCTGCCGGCAGTCCTCCGGCTGTTCCGGGTGAACATCTCCTTGTAAATCCCCCGTGGTTTCTTGTACACCCGTGAAATTTGGCCAGGTTATGCAGTTTGCATTGCTGCACAAGTGCCCCTGCCTAACTCGGCCGCGGTTGCAAACATTCAGTCGTGGCAGCCTGATAGGCTGGTCCCCGTAGGACTCTGCCAGCCGACTGGGTATATCTGCTTCCCGTTCTTTTCACCTGAGTGCTACTGATTTCAGCTTTGACGCCTGCACTCTACTCAACCGGAGCAGTAAGTTGAACCTCAACTTATGGCACTTTGTGAAAGTGATGAGAACTAGAGCTCAGTTGTTTGGCACGCCACCACTGTCCATCCAGCACTATGGACGGCACTGCCTACATCTGGCTCTAATTAGTCCACGGTTGTGTTCAGCCGAATGACCTCTGCCGGCAACACTCAGAATGAGGTTCTGAGTTATTGCAACATAGGAGCGTTTCACTGCTTTCAAGGCTTCTCAGGAAGAATTCCGCAATCTTGCTGCCAGCAGGCCTCTGGCTGTTCTGGGTGAACATCTCCTTGTAAATCCCCCGTGGTTTCTTGTACACCCGTGAAATGTGGCCAGGTTATGCAGTTTGCATTGCTGCACAATTGCTCCTGCCGAGCTCAGCCGCGGTTGCAAACATTCAGGCGTGGCTGCCAGATAGGCTGGTCCTCGTAGGACTCTGCCAGCCGACTGGGTATATCTGCTTCCCGTTCTTCTCACCTGAGTGCTACTGATTTCAGCTTTGACGGCTGCACTCTACTCAAGCAGAGCAGTAAGTTGAACCTCAACTTATGGCACTTTGTGAAACTGTTGAGAACTAGAGCTCAGTTGTTTGGCACGCCACCACTGTCCATCCAGCACTATGGAAGGCACTGCCTACATCTGGCTCTAATTAGTCCACGGTTGTGTTCAGCCGAATGACCTATGCCGGCAACACTCAGAATGAGGTTCTGAGTTATTGCAACATAGGAGCGTTTCACTGCTTTCAATGCTTCTTAGGAAGAATTCCGGAATCTTGCTGCCGGCAGGCCACCGTCTCTACCGGGTGAACAACTCCTTGTAAATCCCCCGTGGTTTCTTGTACACCCGTGAAATTTGGCCAGGTTATGCAGTTTTCATTGCTGCACAATTGCGCCTGCCTAGCTCGGCCGCGGTTGCAAACATTCAGGCGTGGTAGCCAGATATTCTGGTCCCCGTAGGATACTGCCAGCTGTCTGGGTATATCTGCTTCCCGTTCTTCTCACCTGAGTGCTACTGATTCCAGGTTTGAGGGCTACACTCTACTCAACCGGAGCAGTAAGTTGCACCTCAACTTATGGCACTTTGTGAAACTGTTGAGAACTAGAACTCAGTTGTTTGGCACGCCACCACTCTCCAACCAGCACTATGGACGGCACTGCCTACTTCTGGCTCTAATTAGTCCACGGTTGTGTTCTGCCGAATGACCTCTGCAGGGAACACTCAGAATGAGGTTCTGAGTTATTGCAACATAGGAGCGTTTCACTGCTTTCAAGGCTTCTCAGGAAGAATTCCGGAATCTTGATGCCGGCAGGCCTCCGGCTGTTCCGGGTGAACATCTCCTTGTAAATCCCCCGTGGTTTCTTGTACACCCGCGAAATTTGGCCAGTTTATGCAGTTTGCATTGCTGCACAATTGCCCCTGCCTAGCTCGGCCGCGGTTACAAACATTCAGGCGTGGCAGCCAGATAGGCTTGTCCCCGTAGGACTCTGCCAGCGGACTGGGTATATCTGCTTCCCGTTCTTCTCACCTGAGTGCTACTGATTCCAGCTTTGACGGCTACACTCTACTCAACCGGAGCAGTAAGTTGAACGTCAACTTATGGCACTTTGTGAAAATGTTGAGAACTAGAGCTCAGTTGTTTGGCACGCCACCACTGTCCATCCAGCACTATGGACGGCACTGCCTACATCTGGCTCTAATTAGTCCACGGTTGTGTTCAGCCGAATGACCTCTGCCGGGAACACTCAGAATGAGGTTCTGAGTTATTGCAACATAGGAGCGTTTCACTGCTTTCAAGGCTTCTCAGGAAGAATTCCGGAATCTTGCTGCCGGCAGGCCTCCGGCTGTTCCGGGTGAACATCTCCTTGTAAATCCCCCGTGGTTTCTTGTACACCCGTGAAATTTGGCCAGGTTATGCAGTTTGCATTGCTGCACAATTGCGCCTGCCTAGCTCGGGCGCGTTTGCAAACATTCAGGCGTGGCAGCCAGATAGGCTGGCCCCCTAGGACTCTGCCAGCGGACTGGGTATATCTGCTTCCCGTTCTTCTCACCTGAGTGCTACTGATTTCAGCTTTGACGGCTACACTCTACTCAACCGGAGCAGTAAGTTGAACCTCAACTTATGGCACTTTGTGAAACTGTTGAGAACTAGAACTCAGTTGTTTGGCACGCCACCACTCTCCATCCAGCACTATGGACGGCACTGGCTACTTCTGGCTCTAATTAGTCCACGGTTGTATTCTACCGAATGACCTCTGCCGTGAACACTCAGAATGAGGTTCTGAGTTATTGCAACATAGGAGCGTTTCACTGCTTTCAAGGCTTCTCAGGAAGAATTCCGGAATCCTGCTGCCGGCATGCCTCGGGCTCTTCCGGGTGAACATCTCCTTGTAAATCCCCCGTGGTTTCTTGTACACCCGTGAATTGCGGCCAGGTTATACAGTTTGCATTGCTGCACAATTGGGCCTGCCTCGCTCGGCCGCCCTTGCAAACATTCAGGCGTGGCAGCCAGATAGCCTGGTCCCCGTAGGACTCTGCCAGCCGACTGGGTATATCTGCTTCCCGTTCTTCTCACCTGAGTGCTACTGATTCCAGCTTTGATGGCTACACTCTACTCAACCGGAGCAGTAAGTTGAACCTCAACTTATGGCACTTTGTGAAACTGTTGAGAACTAGAACTCAGTTGTTTGGCACGCCACCACACGCCATCCAGCACTATGGACGGCACTGCCTACATCTGGCTCTAATTAGTCCACGATTGTGTTCAGCCGAATGACCTCTGCTGGGAACACTCAGATTGAGGTTCTGAGTTACTGCAACATAGGAGCGTTTCACTGCTTTCAAGGCTTCTCAGGAAGAATTCCGGAATCTTGATGCCGGCAGGCCTCCGGCTGTTCCGGGTGAACATCTCCTTGTAAATCCCCCAAGTTTCTTGTACACCCGCGAAATTTGGCCAGTTTATGCAGTTTGCGTTGCTGCACAATTGCCCCTGCCTAGCTCGGCCGCGGTTACAAACATTCAGGCGTGGCAGCCAGATAGCCTGGTCCCCGTAGGACTCTGCCAGGGGACTGGGTATATCTGCTTCCCGTTCTTCTCACCTCAGTGCTACTGATTCTAGCTTTGACGGCTACACTCTACTCAACCGGAGCAGTAAGTTGAACCTCAACTTATGGCACTTTGTGAAACTGTTGAGAAATAGTGCTCTGTTGTTTGGAACGCCACCACTATCCATCCAGCAATATGGACGGCACTGCCTACATCTGGCTCTAATTAGTCCACGGTTGTGTTCAGCCTAATGACCTCTACCGGGAACACTCAGAATGATGTTCTGAGTTATTGCAACATAGGAGCGTTTCACTGCTTTCAATGCTTCTCAGGAAGAATTCCGGAATATTGCTGCCGGCAGGCCTCCGGCTCTTCCGGGTGAACATCTCCTTGTAAATCCCCCGTGGTTTCTTGTACACCCGTGAATTGCGGCCAGGTTATACAGTTTGCATTGCTGCACAATTGCGCCTGCCTAGCTCGGCCGCGGTTGCAAACATTCAGGCGTGGCAGCCAGATAGGCTGGTCCCCGTAGGACTCTGCCAGCCGACTGGGTATATCTGCTTCCCGTTCTTCTCACCTGAGTGCTACTGATTCCAGCTTTGACGGCTACACTCTACTCAACCGGAGCAGTAAGTTGAACCTCAACTTATGGCACTTTGTGAAACTGTTGAGAACTAGAGCTCAGTTGTTTGGCACGCCACCACTCTCCATCCAGCACTATGGACGGCACTGCCTACATCTGGCTCTAATTAGTCCACGGTTGTGTTCAGCCGAATGACCTCTGCCAGGAACACTCAGAATGAGGTTCTGAGTTATTGGAACATAGGAGCGTTTCACTGCTTTCAAGGCTTCTCTGGAAGAATTCCGGAATCTTGCTCCCGGCAGGTCTCCAGCTGTTCCGGGTGAACATCTCCTTGTAAATCCCCCGTGGTTTCTTGTACACCCGTGAAATTTGGCCAGGTTATGCAGTTTGCATTGCTGCACAATTGGGCCTGCCTCACTCGGCCGCGCTTGCAAACATTCAGGCGTGGCAGCCAGATAGGCTGGTCCCCGTAGGACTCTGCCAGCCGACTGGGTATATCTGGTTCCCGTTCTTCTCACCTGAGTGCTACTGATTCCAGCTTTGACGGCTACACTCTACTCAACCGGAGCAGTAAGTTGAACCTCAACTTATGGCACTTTGTGAAACTGTTGAGAACTAGAGCTCAGTTGTTTGGCACGCCACCACTCTCTATCCAGCTCTATTGACGGCAGTGCCTACATCTGGCTCTAATTAGTCCACGGTTGTGTTCAGCCGAATGACCTCTGCCAGGAACACTCAGAATGAGTTTCTGAGTTATTGCAACATAGGAGCATTTCACTGCTTTCAAGGCTTCTCAGGAAGAATTCCGGAATCTTGCTGCCGGCAGGCCTCCGGCTGTTCCGGGTAAACATCTCCTTGTAAATCCCCCGTGGTTTCTTGTACACCCGTGAAATTTGGACAGGTTATGCAGTTTGCATTGCTGCACAATTGCCCCTGCCTAGCTCGGCCGCGGTTGCAAACATTCAGGCGTGACAGCCGGATAGTCTGGTCCCCGTAGGACTCTGCCAGCGGACTGGGTATATCTGGTTCCCGTTCTTCTCACCTGAGTGCTACTGATTTCAGCTTTGAAGGCTACACACTACTCAACCGGAGCAGTAAGTTGAACCTCAACTTATGGCACTTTGTGAAACTGTTGAGAACTAGAGCTCAGTTGTTTGGCACGATACCAATGTCCATCCAGCACTATGGACGGAACTGCCTACATCTGGCTCTAATTAGTCCACGGTTGTGTTCAGCCGAATGACCTCTGCCGGCAACACTCAGAATGAGGTTCTGAGTTATTGCAACATAGGAGCGTTTCACTGCCTTCAAGGCTTCTCAGGAAGAATTCCGGAATCTTGCTGCCGGCAGGCCTCCGGCTGTTCCGGGTGAACATCTCCTTGTAAATCCCCCGTGGTTGCTTGTACACCCGTGAAATTTGGACAGGTTATGCAGTTTGCATTGCTGCTCAATTGCGCCTGCCTATCTCGGCCACGGTTACAAACATTCGGGCGTGGCAGCCAGATAGGCTGGTCCCCGTAGGACACTGCCAGCAGACTGGGTATATCTGCTTCCCGTTCTTCTCACCTGAGTGCTACTGATTCCAGCTTTGACTTCTACACTCTACTCAACCGGAGCATTAAGTTGAACCTCAACTTACGGCATTTTGTGAAACTGTTGAGAACTAGAACTCAGTTGTTTGGCACGCCACCACCCTCCATCCAGCACTATGGACGGCACTGGCTACTTCTGGCTCTAATTAGTCCACGGTTGTATTCTGCCGAATGACCTCTGCCGTGAACACTCAGAATGAGGTTCTGAGTTATTGCAACATAGGAGCGTTTCACTGCTTTCAAGGCTTCTCAGGAAGAATTCCGGAATATTGCTGCCGGCAGGCCTCCGGCTCTTCCGGGTGAACATCTCCTTGTAAATCCCCCGTGGTTTCTTGTACACCCGTGAATTGCGGCCAGGTTATACAGTTTGCATTGCTGCACAATTGGGCCTGCCTCGCTCGGCCGCCCTTGCAAACATTCAGGCGTGGCAGCCAGATAGGCTGGTCCCCGTAGGACTCTGCCAGCCGACTGGGTATATCTGCTTCCCGTTCTTCTCACCTGAGTGCTACTGATTCTAGCTTTGACGGCTACACTCTACTCAACCGGAGCAGTAAGTTGAACCTCAACTTATGGCACTTTGTGAAACTGTTGAGAAATAGTGCTCTGTTGTTTGGAACGCCACCACTATCCATCCAGCAATATGGACGGCACTGCCTACATCTGGCTCTAATTAGTCCACGGTTGTGTTCAGCCTAATGACCTCTACCGGGAACACTCAGAATGATGTTCTGAGTTATTGCAACATAGGAGCGTTTAACTGCTTTCAAGGCTTCTCAGGAAGAATTCTGGAATCTTGCTGCCGGCAGGCCTCCGGCTGTTCCGGGTGAACATCTCCTTGTAAATCCCCCGTGGTTTCTTGTACACCCGTGAAATTTGGCCAGGTTATGCAGTTTGCATTGCTGCACAATTGCCCCTGCCTAGCTCGGCCACGGTTGAAAACATTCAGGCGTGGCAGCCAGATAGTCTGGCCCCCGTAGGACTCTGCCAGCGGACTGGGTATATCTGCTTCCCGTTCATCTCACCTGAGTGCTACTGATTCCAGCTTTGACGGCTACACTCTACTCAACCGGAGCCGTAAGTTGAACCTCAACTTATGGCACTTTGTGAAAGTGTTGAGAACTAGAGCTCAGTTGTTTGGCACGCCACCACTGTCCATCCAGCACTATGGACGGCACTGCCTACATCTGGCTCTAATTAGTCCACGATTGTGTTCAGTCGAATGACCTCTGCCAGGAACACTCAGAATGAGGTTCTGAGTTATTGCAACATAGGAGCGTTTCACTGCTTTCAAGGCTTCTCAGGAAGAATTCCGGAATCTTGCTGCCGGCAGGCCTCCGGCTGTTCCGGGTGAACATCTCCTTGTAAATCCCCCGTGGTTTCTTGTACACCCGTGAAATTTGGCCAGGTTATGCAGTTTGCATTGCTGCACAATTGCGCCTGCCTAGCTCGGCCGCGGTTGCAAACATTCAGGCGTGGCAGCCAGATAGGCTGGCCCCCTAGGACTCTGCCAGCGGACTGGGTATATCTGCTTCCCGTTCTTCTCACCTGAGTGCTACTGATTTCAGCTTTGACGGCTACACTCTACTCAACCGGAGCAGTAAGTTGAACCTCAACTTATGGCACTTTGTGAAACTGTTGAGAACTAGAACTCAGTTGTTTGGCACGCCACCACTCTCCATCCAGCACTATGGACGGCACTGGCTACTTCTGGCTCTAATTAGTCCACGGTTGTATTCTGCCGAATGACCTCTGCCGTGAACACTCAGAATGAGGTTCTGAGTTATTGCAACATAGGAGCGTTTCACTGCTTTCAAGGCTTCTCAGGAAGAATTCCGGAATATTGCTGCCGGCAGGCCTCCGGCTCTTCCGGGTGAACATCTCCTTGTAAATCCCCCGTGGTTTCTTGTACACCCGTGAATTGCGGCCAGGTTATACAGTTTGCATTGCTGCACAATTGTGCCTGCCTAGCTCGGCCGCGGTTGCAAACATTCAGGCGTGGCAGCCAGATAGGCTGGTCCCCGTAGGACTCTGCCAGCCGACTGGGTATATCTGCTTCCCGTTCTTCTCACCTGAGTACTACTGATTCCAGCTTTGACGGCTACACTCTACTCAACCGGAGCAGTAAGTTGAACCTCAACTTATGGCACTTTGTGAAACTGTTGAGAACTAGAGCTCAGTTGTTTGGCACGCCACCACTCTCCATCCAGCACTATGGACGGCACTGCCTACATCTGGCTCTAATTAGTCCACGGTTGTGTTCAGCCGAATGACCTCTGCCAGGAACACTCAGAATGAGGTTCTGAGTTATTGGAACATAGGAGCGTTTCACTGCTTTCAAGGCTTCTCTGGAAGAATTCCGGAATCTTGCTGCCGGCAGGTCTCCAGCTGTTCCGGGTGAACATCTCCTTGTAAATCCCCCGTGGTTTCTTGTACACCCGTGAAATTTGGCCAGGTTATGCAGTTTGCATTGCTGCACAATTGGACCTGCCTCACTCGGCCGCGCTTGCAAACATTCAGGCGTGGCAGCCAGATAGGCTGGTCCCCGTAGGACTCTGCCAGCCGACTGGGTATATCTGGTTCCCGTTCTTCTCACCTGAGTGCTACTGATTCCAGCTTTGACGGCTACACTCTACTCAACCGGAGCAGTAAGTTGAACCTCAACTTATGGCACTTTGTGAAACTGTTGAGAACTAGAGCTCAGTTGTTTGGCACGCCACCACTCTCAGCACTATTGACGGCAGTGCCTACATCTTGCTCTAATTAGTCCACGGTTGTGTTCAGCCGAATGACCTCTGCCAGGAACACTCAGAATGAGTTTCTGAGTTATTGCAACATAGGAGCATTTCACTGCTTTCAAGGCTTCTCAGGAAGAATTCCGGAATCTTGCTGCCGGCAGGCCTCCGGCTGTTCCGGGTGAACATCTCCTTGTAAATCCCCCGTGGTTTCTTGTACACCCGTGAAATTTGGACAGGTTATGCAGTTTGCATTGCTGCACAATTGCCCCTGCCTAGCTCGGCCGCGGTTGCAAACATTCAGGCGTGACAGCCGGATAGTCTGGTCCCCGTAGGGCTCTGCCAGCGGACTGGGTATATCTGCTTCCCGTACTTCTCACCTGAGTGCTACTGATTTCAGCTTTGAAGGCTACACACTACTCAACCGGAGCAGTAAGTTGAACCTCAACTTATGGCGCTTTGTGAAACTGTTGAGAACTAGAGCTCAGTTGTTTGGCACGATACCAATGTCCATCCAGCACTATGGACGGAACTGCCTACATCTGGCTCTAATTAGTCCACGATTGTGTTCAGCGGAATGACCTCTGCTGGGAACACTAAGATTGAGGTTCTGAGTTACTGCAACATAGGAGCGTTTCACTGCTTTCAAGGCTTCTCAGGAAGAATTCCGGAATCTTGCTGCCGGCAGGTCTCCAGCTGTTCCGGGTGAACATCTCCTTGTAAATCCCCCGTGGTTTCTTGTACACCCGTGAAATTTGGCCAGGTTATGCAGTTTGCATTGCTGCACAATTGTGCCTGCCTAGCTCGGCCGCGGTTACAAACATTCAGGCGTGGCAGCCAGATAGGCTGGTCCCCGTAGGACTCTGCCGGCGGACAGCGTGTATCTGCTTCCCGTTCTTCTCACCTGAGTGCTACTGATTTCAGCTTTGACGGCTACACTCTACTCAACCGGAGCAGTAAGTTGAACCTTCACTTATGGCACTTTGTGAAAATGTTGAGAACTAGAGCTCAGTTGTTTGGCACGCCACCACTGTCCAGCCAGCACTATGGACGGCACTGCCTACTTCTGGCTCTAATTAGTCCACGATTGTGTTCAGCCGAAAGACCTCTGTCGGCAACACTCAGAATGAGGTTCTGAGTTATTGCAACATAGGAGCGTTTCACTGCCTTCAAGGCTTCTCAGGAAGAATTCCGGAATCTTGCTGCCGGCAGGCCTCCGGCTGTTCCGGGTGAACATCTCCTTGTAAATCCCCCGTGGTTTCTTGTACACCCGTGAAATTTGGACAGGTTATGCAGTTTGCATTGCTGCTCAATTGCGCCTGCCTATCTCGGCCGCGGTTATAAACATTCGGGCGTGGCAGCCAGATAGGCTGGTCCCCGTAGGACACTGCCAGCAGACTGGGTATATCTGCTTCCCGTTCTTCTCACCTGAGTGCTACTGATTCCAGCTTTGACGGCTACACTCTACTCAACCGGAGCAGTAAGTTGAACCTCAACTTATGGCACTTTGTGAAACTGTTGAGAACTAGAACTCAGTTGTTTGGCACGCCACCACACGCCATCCAGCACTATGGACGGCACTGCCTACATCTGGCTCTAATTAGTCCACGATTGTGTTCAGCCGAATGACCTCTGCTGGGAACACTCAGATTGAGGTTCTGAGTTACTGCAACATAGGAGCGTTTCACTGCTTTCAAGGCTTCTCAGGAAGAATTCCGGAATCTTGATGCCGGCAGGCCTCCGGCTGTTCCGGGTGAACATCTCCTTGTAAATCCCCCAAGTTTCTTGTACACCCGCGAAATTTGGCCAGTTTATGCAGTTTGCGTTGCTGCACAATTGCCCCTGCCTAGCTCGGCCGCGGTTACAAACATTCAGGCGTGGCAGCCAGATAGCCTGGTCCCCGTAGGACTCTGCCAGGGGACTGGGTATATCTGCTTCCCGTTCTTCTCACCTCAGTGCTACTGATTCTAGCTTTGACGGCTACACTCTACTCAACCGGAGCAGTAAGTTGAACCTCAACTTATGGCACTTTGTGAAACTGTTGAGAAATAGTGCTCTGTTGTTTGGAACGCCACCACTATCCATCCAGCAATATGGACGGCACTGCCTACATCTGGCTCTAATTAGTCCACGGTTGTGTTCAGCCTAATGACCTCTACCGGGAACACTCAGAATGATGTTCTGAGTTATTGCAACATAGGAGCGTTTCACTGCTTTCAATGCTTCTCAGGAAGAATTCCGGAATATTGCTGCCGGCAGGCCTCCGGCTCTTCCGGGTGAACATCTCCTTGTAAATCCCCCGTGGTTTCTTGTACACCCGTGAATTGCGGCCAGGTTATACAGTTTGCATTGCTGCACAATTGCGCCTGCCTAGCTCGGCCGCGGTTGCAAACATTCAGGCGTGGCAGCCAGATAGGCTGGTCCCCGTAGGACTCTGCCAGCCGACTGGGTATATCTGCTTCCCGTTCTTCTCACCTGAGTGCTACTGATTCCAGCTTTGACGGCTACACTCTACTCAACCGGAGCAGTAAGTTGAACCTCAACTTATGGCACTTTGTGAAACTGTTGAGAACTAGAGCTCAGTTGTTTGGCACGCCACCACTCTCCATCCAGCACTATGGACGGCACTGCCTACATCTGGCTCTAATTAGTCCACGGTTGTGTTCAGCCGAATGACCTCTGCCAGGAACACTCAGAATGAGGTTCTGAGTTATTGGAACATAGGAGCGTTTCACTGCTTTCAAGGCTTCTCTGGAAGAATTCCGGAATCTTGCTCCCGGCAGGTCTCCAGCTGTTCCGGGTGAACATCTCCTTGTAAATCCCCCGTGGTTTCTTGTACACCCGTGAAATTTGGCCAGGTTATGCAGTTTGCATTGCTGCACAATTGGGCCTGCCTCACTCGGCCGCGCTTGCAAACATTCAGGCGTGGCAGCCAGATAGGCTGGTCCCCGTAGGACTCTGCCAGCCGACTGGGTATATCTGGTTCCCGTTCTTCTCACCTGAGTGCTACTGATTCCAGCTTTGACGGCTACACTCTACTCAACCGGAGCAGTAAGTTGAACCTCAACTTATGGCACTTTGTGAAACTGTTGAGAACTAGAGCTCAGTTGTTTGGCACGCCACCACTCTCTATCCAGCTCTATTGACGGCAGTGCCTACATCTGGCTCTAATTAGTCCACGGTTGTGTTCAGCCGAATGACCTCTGCCAGGAACACTCAGAATGAGTTTCTGAGTTATTGCAACATAGGAGCATTTCACTGCTTTCAAGGCTTCTCAGGAAGAATTCCGGAATCTTGCTGCCGGCAGGCCTCCGGCTGTTCCGGGTAAACATCTCCTTGTAAATCCCCCGTGGTTTCTTGTACACCCGTGAAATTTGGACAGGTTATGCAGTTTGCATTGCTGCACAATTGCCCCTGCCTAGCTCGGCCGCGGTTGCAAACATTCAGGCGTGACAGCCGGATAGTCTGGTCCCCGTAGGACTCTGCCAGCGGACTGGGTATATCTGGTTCCCGTTCTTCTCACCTGAGTGCTACTGATTTCAGCTTTGAAGGCTACACACTACTCAACCGGAGCAGTAAGTTGAACCTCAACTTATGGCACTTTGTGAAACTGTTGAGAACTAGAGCTCAGTTGTTTGGCACGATACCAATGTCCATCCAGCACTATGGACGGAACTGCCTACATCTGGCTCTAATTAGTCCACGGTTGTGTTCAGCCGAATGACCTCTGCCGGCAACACTCAGAATGAGGTTCTGAGTTATTGCAACATAGGAGCGTTTCACTGCCTTCAAGGCTTCTCAGGAAGAATTCCGGAATCTTGCTGCCGGCAGGCCTCCGGCTGTTCCGGGTGAACATCTCCTTGTAAATCCCCCGTGGTTGCTTGTACACCCGTGAAATTTGGACAGGTTATGCAGTTTGCATTGCTGCTCAATTGCGCCTGCCTATCTCGGCCACGGTTACAAACATTCGGGCGTGGCAGCCAGATAGGCTGGTCCCCGTAGGACACTGCCAGCAGACTGGGTATATCTGCTTCCCGTTCTTCTCACCTGAGTGCTACTGATTCCAGCTTTGACTTCTACACTCTACTCAACCGGAGCATTAAGTTGAACCTCAACTTACGGCATTTTGTGAAACTGTTGAGAACTAGAACTCAGTTGTTTGGCACGCCACCACTCTCCATCCAGCACTATGGACGGCACTGGCTACTTCTGGCTCTAATTAGTCCACGGTTGTATTCTGCCGAATGACCTCTGCCGTGAACACTCAGAATGAGGTTCTGAGTTATTGCAACATAGGAGCGTTTCACTGCTTTCAAGGCTTCTCAGGAAGAATTCCGGAATATTGCTGCCGGCAGGCCTCCGGCTCTTCCGGGTGAACATCTCCTTGTAAATCCCCCGTGGTTTCTTGTACACCCGTGAATTGCGGCCAGGTTATACAGTTTGCATTGCTGCACAATTGGGCCTGCCTCGCTCGGCCGCCCTTGCAAACATTCAGGCGTGGCAGCCAGATAGGCTGGTCCCCGTAGGACTCTGCCAGCCGACTGGGTATATCTGCTTCCCGTTCTTCTCACCTGAGTGCTACTGATTCTAGCTTTGACGGCTACACTCTACTCAACCGGAGCAGTAAGTTGAACCTCAACTTATGGCACTTTGTGAAACTGTTGAGAAATAGTGCTCTGTTGTTTGGAACGCCACCACTATCCATCCAGCAATATGGACGGCACTGCCTACATCTGGCTCTAATTAGTCCACGGTTGTGTTCAGCCTAATGACCTCTACCGGGAACACTCAGAATGATGTTCTGAGTTATTGCAACATAGGAGCGTTTAACTGCTTTCAAGGCTTCTCAGGAAGAATTCTGGAATCTTGCTGCCGGCAGGCCTCCGGCTGTTCCGGGTGAACATCTCCTTGTAAATCCCCCGTGGTTTCTTGTACACCCGTGAAATTTGGCCAGGTTATGCAGTTTGCATTGCTGCACAATTGCCCCTGCCTAGCTCGGCCACGGTTGAAAACATTCAGGCGTGGCAGCCAGATAGTCTGGCCCCCGTAGGACTCTGCCAGCGGACTGGGTATATCTGCTTCCCGTTCATCTCACCTGAGTGCTACTGATTCCAGCTTTGACGGCTACACTCTACTCAACCGGAGCCGTAAGTTGAACCTCAACTTATGGCACTTTGTGAAAGTGTTGAGAACTAGAGCTCAGTTGTTTGGCACGCCACCACTGTCCATCCAGCACTATGGACGGCACTGCCTACATCTGGCTCTAATTAGTCCACGATTGTGTTCAGTCGAATGACCTCTGCCAGGAACACTCAGAATGAGGTTCTGAGTTATTGCAACATAGGAGCGTTTCACTGCTTTCAAGGCTTCTCAGGAAGAATTCCGGAATCTTGCTGCCGGCAGGCCTCCGGCTGTTCCGGGTGAACATCTCCTTGTAAATCCCCCGTGGTTTCTTGTACACCCGTGAAATTTGGCCAGGTTATGCAGTTTGCATTGCTGCACAATTGCGCCTGCCTAGCTCGGCCGCGGTTGCAAACATTCAGGCGTGGCAGCCAGATAGGCTGGCCCCCTAGGACTCTGCCAGCGGACTGGGTATATCTGCTTCCCGTTCTTCTCACCTGAGTGCTACTGATTTCAGCTTTGACGGCTACACTCTACTCAACCGGAGCAGTAAGTTGAACCTCAACTTATGGCACTTTGTGAAACTGTTGAGAACTAGAACTCAGTTGTTTGGCACGCCACCACTCTCCATCCAGCACTATGGACGGCACTGGCTACTTCTGGCTCTAATTAGTCCACGGTTGTATTCTGCCGAATGACCTCTGCCGTGAACACTCAGAATGAGGTTCTGAGTTATTGCAACATAGGAGCGTTTCACTGCTTTCAAGGCTTCTCAGGAAGAATTCCGGAATATTGCTGCCGGCAGGCCTCCGGCTCTTCCGGGTGAACATCTCCTTGTAAATCCCCCGTGGTTTCTTGTACACCCGTGAATTGCGGCCAGGTTATACAGTTTGCATTGCTGCACAATTGCGCCTGCCTAGCTCGGCCGCGGTTGCAAACATTCAGGCGTGGCAGCCAGATAGGCTGGTCCCCGTAGGACTCTGCCAGCCGACTGGGTATATCTGCTTCCCGTTCTTCTCACCTGAGTACTACTGATTCCAGCTTTGACGGCTACACTCTACTCAACCGGAGCAGTAAGTTGAACCTCAACTTATGGCACTTTGTGAAACTGTTGAGAACTAGAGCTCAGTTGTTTGGCACGCCACCACTCTCCATCCAGCACTATGGACGGCACTGCCTACATCTGGCTCTAATTAGTCCACGGTTGTGTTCAGCCGAATGACCTCTGCCAGGAACACTCAGAATGAGGTTCTGAGTTATTGGAACATAGGAGCGTTTCACTGCTTTCAAGGCTTCTCTGGAAGAATTCCGGAATCTTGCTGCCGGCAGGTCTCCAGCTGTTCCGGGTGAACATCTCCTTGTAAATCCCCCGTGGTTTCTTGTACACCCGTGAAATTTGGCCAGGTTATGCAGTTTGCATTGCTGCACAATTGGACCTGCCTCACTCGGCCGCGCTTGCAAACATTCAGGCGTGGCAGCCAGATAGGCTGGTCCCCGTAGGACTCTGCCAGCCGACTGGGTATATCTGGTTCCCGTTCTTCTCACCTGAGTGCTACTGATTCCAGCTTTGACGGCTACACTCTACTCAACCGGAGCAGTAAGTTGAACCTCAACTTATGGCACTTTGTGAAACTGTTGAGAACTAGAGCTCAGTTGTTTGGCACGCCACCACTCTCAGCACTATTGACGGCAGTGCCTACATCTTGCTCTAATTAGTCCACGGTTGTGTTCAGCCGAATGACCTCTGCCAGGAACACTCAGAATGAGTTTCTGAGTTATTGCAACATAGGAGCATTTCACTGCTTTCAAGGCTTCTCAGGAAGAATTCCGGAATCTTGCTGCCGGCAGGCCTCCGGCTGTTCCGGGTGAACATCTCCTTGTAAATCCCCCGTGGTTTCTTGTACACCCGTGAAATTTGGACAGGTTATGCAGTTTGCATTGCTGCACAATTGCCCCTGCCTAGCTCGGCCGCGGTTGCAAACATTCAGGCGTGACAGCCGGATAGTCTGGTCCCCGTAGGGCTCTGCCAGCGGACTGGGTATATCTGCTTCCCGTACTTCTCACCTGAGTGCTACTGATTTCAGCTTTGAAGGCTACACACTACTCAACCGGAGCAGTAAGTTGAACCTCAACTTATGGCGCTTTGTGAAACTGTTGAGAACTAGAGCTCAGTTGTTTGGCACGATACCAATGTCCATCCAGCACTATGGACGGAACTGCCTACATCTGGCTCTAATTAGTCCACGATTGTGTTCAGCGGAATGACCTCTGCTGGGAACACTAAGATTGAGGTTCTGAGTTACTGCAACATAGGAGCGTTTCACTGCTTTCAAGGCTTCTCAGGAAGAATTCCGGAATCTTGCTGCCGGCAGGTCTCCAGCTGTTCCGGGTGAACATCTCCTTGTAAATCCCCCGTGGTTTCTTGTACACCCGTGAAATTTGGCCAGGTTATGCAGTTTGCATTGCTGCACAATTGTGCCTGCCTAGCTCGGCCGCGGTTACAAACATTCAGGCGTGGCAGCCAGATAGGCTGGTCCCCGTAGGACTCTGCCGGCGGACAGCGTGTATCTGCTTCCCGTTCTTCTCACCTGAGTGCTACTGATTTCAGCTTTGACGGCTACACTCTACTCAACCGGAGCAGTAAGTTGAACCTTCACTTATGGCACTTTGTGAAAATGTTGAGAACTAGAGCTCAGTTGTTTGGCACGCCACCACTGTCCAGCCAGCACTATGGACGGCACTGCCTACTTCTGGCTCTAATTAGTCCACGATTGTGTTCAGCCGAAAGACCTCTGCCGGCAACACTCAGAATGAGGTTCTGAGTTATTGCAACATAGGAGCGTTTCACTGCCTTCAAGGCTTCTCAGGAAGAATTCCGGAATCTTGCTGCCGGCAGGCCTCCGGCTGTTCCGGGTGAACATCTCCTTGTAAATCCCCCGTGGTTTCTTGTACACCCGTGAAATTTGGACAGGTTATGCAGTTTGCATTGCTGCTCAATTGCGCCTGCCTATCTCGGCCGCGGTTACAAACATTCGGGCGTGGCAGCCAGATAGGCTGGTCCCCGTAGGACACTGCCAGCAGACTGGGTATATCTGCTTCCCGTTCTTCTCACCTGAGTGCTACTGATTCCAGCTTTGACGGCTACACTCTACTCAACCGGAGCAGTAAGTTGAACCTCAACTTATGGCACTTTGTGAAAGTGTTGAGAACTAGAACTCAGTTGTTTGGCACGCCACCACACGCCATCCAGCACTATGGACGGCACTGCCTACATCTGGCTCTAATTAGTCCACGATTGTGTTCAGCCGAATGACCTCTGCTGGGAACACTCAGATTGAGGTTCTGAGTTACTGCAACATAGGAGCGTTTCACTGCTTTCAAGGCTTCTCAGGAAGAATTCCGGAATCTTGATGCCGGCAGGCCTCCGGCTGTTCCGGGTGAACATCTCCTTGTAAATCCCCCAAGTTTCTTGTACACCCGCGAAATTTGGCCAGTTTATGCAGTTTGCGTTGCTGCACAATTGCCCCTGCCTAGCTCGGCCGCGGTTACAAACATTCAGGCGTGGCAGCCAGATAGCCTGGTCCCCGTAGGACTCTGCCAGGGGACTGGGTATATCTGCTTCCCGTTCTTCTCACCTCAGTGCTACTGATTCTAGCTTTGACGGCTACACTCTACTCAACCGGAGCAGTAAGTTGAACCTCAACTTATGGCACTTTGTGAAACTGTTGAGAAATAGTGCTCTGTTGTTTGGAACGCCACCACTATCCATCCAGCAATATGGACGGCACTGCCTACATCTGGCTCTAATTAGTCCACGGTTGTGTTCAGCCTAATGACCTCTACCGGGAACACTCAGAATGATGTTCTGAGTTATTGCAACATAGGAGCGTTTCACTGCTTTCAATGCTTCTCAGGAAGAATTCCGGAATATTGCTGCCGGCAGGCCTCCGGCTCTTCCGGGTGAACATCTCCTTGTAAATCCCCCGTGGTTTCTTGTACACCCGTGAATTGCGGCCAGGTTATACAGTTTGCATTGCTGCACAATTGCGCCTGCCTAGCTCGGCCGCGGTTGCAAACATTCAGGCGTGGCAGCCAGATAGGCTGGTCCCCGTAGGACTCTGCCAGCCGACTGGGTATATCTGCTTCCCGTTCTTCTCACCTGAGTGCTACTGATTCCAGCTTTGACGGCTACACTCTACTCAACCGGAGCAGTAAGTTGAACCTCAACTTATGGCACTTTGTGAAACTGTTGAGAACTAGAGCTCAGTTGTTTGGCACGCCACCACTCTCCATCCAGCACTATGGACGGCACTGCCTACATCTGGCTCTAATTAGTCCACGGTTGTGTTCAGCCGAATGACCTCTGCCAGGAACACTCAGAATGAGGTTCTGAGTTATTGGAACATAGGAGCGTTTCACTGCTTTCAAGGCTTCTCTGGAAGAATTCCGGAATCTTGCTCCCGGCAGGTCTCCAGCTGTTCCGGGTGAACATCTCCTTGTAAATCCCCCGTGGTTTCTTGTACACCCGTGAAATTTGGCCAGGTTATGCAGTTTGCATTGCTGCACAATTGGGCCTGCCTCACTCGGCCGCGCTTGCAAACATTCAGGCGTGGCAGCCAGATAGGCTGGTCCCCGTAGGACTCTGCCAGCCGACTGGGTATATCTGGTTCCCGTTCTTCTCACCTGAGTGCTACTGATTCCAGCTTTGACGGCTACACTCTACTCAACCGGAGCAGTAAGTTGAACCTCAACTTATGGCACTTTGTGAAACTGTTGAGAACTAGAGCTCAGTTGTTTGGCACGCCACCACTCTCTATCCAGCTCTATTGACGGCAGTGCCTACATCTGGCTCTAATTAGTCCACGGTTGTGTTCAGCCGAATGACCTCTGCCAGGAACACTCAGAATGAGTTTCTGAGTTATTGCAACATAGGAGCATTTCACTGCTTTCAAGGCTTCTCAGGAAGAATTCCGGAATCTTGCTGCCGGCAGGCCTCCGGCTGTTCCGGGTAAACATCTCCTTGTAAATCCCCCGTGGTTTCTTGTACACCCGTGAAATTTGGACAGGTTATGCAGTTTGCATTGCTGCACAATTGCCCCTGCCTAGCTCGGCCGCGGTTGCAAACATTCAGGCGTGACAGCCGGATAGTCTGGTCCCCGTAGGACTCTGCCAGCGGACTGGGTATATCTGGTTCCCGTTCTTCTCACCTGAGTGCTACTGATTTCAGCTTTGAAGGCTACACACTACTCAACCGGAGCAGTAAGTTGAACCTCAACTTATGGCACTTTGTGAAACTGTTGAGAACTAGAGCTCAGTTGTTTGGCACGATACCAATGTCCATCCAGCACTATGGACGGAACTGCCTACATCTGGCTCTAATTAGTCCACGGTTGTGTTCAGCCGAATGACCTCTGCCGGCAACACTCAGAATGAGGTTCTGAGTTATTGCAACATAGGAGCGTTTCACTGCCTTCAAGGCTTCTCAGGAAGAATTCCGGAATCTTGCTGCCGGCAGGCCTCCGGCTGTTCCGGGTGAACATCTCCTTGTAAATCCCCCGTGGTTGCTTGTACACCCGTGAAATTTGGACAGGTTATGCAGTTTGCATTGCTGCTCAATTGCGCCTGCCTATCTCGGCCACGGTTACAAACATTCGGGCGTGGCAGCCAGATAGGCTGGTCCCCGTAGGACACTGCCAGCAGACTGGGTATATCTGCTTCCCGTTCTTCTCACCTGAGTGCTACTGATTCCAGCTTTGACTTCTACACTCTACTCAACCGGAGCATTAAGTTGAACCTCAACTTACGGCATTTTGTGAAACTGTTGAGAACTAGAACTCAGTTGTTTGGCACGCCACCACTCTCCATCCAGCACTATGGACGGCACTGGCTACTTCTGGCTCTAATTAGTCCACGGTTGTATTCTGCCGAATGACCTCTGCCGTGAACACTCAGAATGAGGTTCTGAGTTATTGCAACATAGGAGCGTTTCACTGCTTTCAAGGCTTCTCAGGAAGAATTCCGGAATATTGCTGCCGGCAGGCCTCCGGCTCTTCCGGGTGAACATCTCCTTGTAAATCCCCCGTGGTTTCTTGTACACCCGTGAATTGCGGCCAGGTTATACAGTTTGCATTGCTGCACAATTGGGCCTGCCTCGCTCGGACGCCCTTGCAAACATTCAGGCGTGGCAGCCAGATAGGCTGGTCCCCGTAGGACTCTGCCAGCCGACTGGGTATATCTGCTTCCCGTTCTTCTCACCTGAGTGCTACTGATTCTAGCTTTGACGGCTACACTCTACTCAACCGGAGCAGTAAGTTGAACCTCAACTTATGGCACTTTGTGAAACTGTTGAGAAATAGTGCTCTGTTGTTTGGAACGCCACCACTATCCATCCAGCAATATGGACGGCACTGCCTACATCTGGCTCTAATTAGTCCACGGTTGTGTTCAGCCTAATGACCTCTACCGGGAACACTCAGAATGATGTTCTGAGTTATTGCAACATAGGAGCGTTTAACTGCTTTCAAGGCTTCTCAGGAAGAATTCTGGAATCTTGCTGCCGGCAGGCCTCCGGCTGTTCCGGGTGAACATCTCCTTGTAAATCCCCCGTGGTTTCTTGTACACCCGTGAAATTTGGCCAGGTTATGCAGTTTGCATTGCTGCACAATTGCCCCTGCCTAGCTCGGCCACGGTTGAAAACATTCAGGCGTGGCAGCCAGATAGTCTGGCCCCCGTAGGACTCTGCCAGCGGACTGGGTATATCTGCTTCCCGTTCATCTCACCTGAGTGCTACTTATTCCAGCTTTGACGGCTACACTCTACTCAACCGGAGCCGTAAGTTGAACCTCAACTTATGGCACTTTGTGAAAGTGTTGAGAACTAGAGCTCAGTTGTTTGGCACGCCACCACTGTCCATCCAGCACTATGGACGGCACTGCCTACATCTGGCTCTAATTAGTCCACGATTGTGTTCAGTCGAATGACCTCTGCCAGGAACACTCAGAATGAGGTTCTGAGTTATTGCAACATAGGAGCGTTTCACTGCTTTCAAGGCTTCTCAGGAAGAATTCCGGAATCTTGCTGCCGGCAGGCCTCCGGCTGTTCCGGGTGAACATCTCCTTGTAAATCCCCCGTGGTTTCTTGTACACCCGTGAAATTTGGCCAGGTTATGCAGTTTGCATTGCTGCACAATTGCGCCTGCCTAGCTCGGCCGCGGTTGCAAACATTCAGGCGTGGCAGCCAGATAGGCTGGCCCCCTAGGACTCTGCCAGCGGACTGGGTATATCTGCTTCCCGTTCTTCTCACCTGAGTGCTACTGATTTCAGCTTTGACGGCTACACTCTACTCAACCGGAGCAGTAAGTTGAACCTCAACTTATGGCACTTTGTGAAACTGTTGAGAACTAGAACTCAGTTGTTTGGCACGCCACCACTCTCCATCCAGCACTATGGACGGCACTGGCTACTTCTGGCTCTAATTAGTCCACGGTTGTATTCTGCCGAATGACCTCTGCCGTGAACACTCAGAATGAGGTTCTGAGTTATTGCAACATAGGAGCGTTTCACTGCTTTCAAGGCTTCTCAGGAAGAATTCCGGAATATTGCTGCCGGCAGGCCTCCGGCTCTTCCGGGTGAACATCTCCTTGTAAATCCCCCGTGGTTTCTTGTACACCCGTGAATTGCGGCCAGGTTATACAGTTTGCATTGCTGCACAATTGCGCCTGCCTAGCTCGGCCGCGGTTGCAAACATTCAGGCGTGGCAGCCAGATAGGCTGGTCCCCGTAGGACTCTGCCAGCCGACTGGGTATATCTGCTTCCCGTTCTTCTCACCTGAGTACTACTGATTCCAGCTTTGACGGCTACACTCTACTCAACCGGAGCAGTAAGTTGAACCTCAACTTATGGCACTTTGTGAAACTGTTGAGAACTAGAGCTCAGTTGTTTGGCACGCCACCACTCTCCATCCAGCACTATGGACGGCACTGCCTACATCTGGCTCTAATTAGTCCACGGTTGTGTTCAGCCGAATGACCTCTGCCAGGAACACTCAGAATGAGGTTCTGAGTTATTGGAACATAGGAGCGTTTCACTGCTTTCAAGGCTTCTCTGGAAGAATTCCGGAATCTTGCTGCCGGCAGGTCTCCAGCTGTTCCGGGTGAACATCTCCTTGTAAATCCCCCGTGGTTTCTTGTACATCCGTGAAATTTGGCCAGGTTATGCAGTTTGCATTGCTGCACAATTGGACCTGCCTCACTCGGCCGCGCTTGCAAACATTCAGGCGTGGCAGCCAGATAGGCTGGTCCCCGTAGGACTCTGCCAGCCGACTGGGTATATCTGGTTCCCGTTCTTCTCACCTGAGTGCTACTGATTCCAGCTTTGACGGCTACACTCTACTCAACCGGAGCAGTAAGTTGAACCTCAACTTATGGCACTTTGTGAAACTGTTGAGAACTAGAGCTCAGTTGTTTGGCACGCCACCACTCTCAGCACTATTGACGGCAGTGCCTACATCTTGCTCTAATTAGTCCACGGTTGTGTTCAGCCGAATGACCTCTGCCAGGAACACTCAGAATGAGTTTCTGAGTTATTGCAACATAGGAGCATTTCACTGCTTTCAAGGCTTCTCAGGAAGAATTCCGGAATCTTGCTGCCGGCAGGCCTCCGGCTGTTCCGGGTGAACATCTCCTTGTAAATCCCCCGTGGTTTCTTGTACACCCGTGAAATTTGGACAGGTTATGCAGTTTGCATTGCTGCACAATTGCCCCTGCCTAGCTCGGCCGCGGTTGCAAACATTCAGGCGTGACAGCCGGATAGTCTGGTCCCCGTAGGGCTCTGCCAGCGGACTGGGTATATCTGCTTCCCGTACTTCTCACCTGAGTGCTACTGATTTCAGCTTTGAAGGCTACACACTACTCAACCGGAGCAGTAAGTTGAACCTCAACTTATGGCGCTTTGTGAAACTGTTGAGAACTAGAGCTCAGTTGTTTGGCACGATACCAATGTCCATCCAGCACTATGGACGGAACTGCCTACATCTGGCTCTAATTAGTCCACGATTGTGTTCAGCGGAATGACCTCTGCTGGGAACACTCAGATTGAGGTTCTGAGTTACTGCAACATAGGAGCGTTTCACTGCTTTCAAGGCTTCTCAGGAAGAATTCCGGAATCTTGCTGCCGGCAGGTCTCCAGCTGTTCCGGGTGAACATCTCCTTGTAAATCCCCCGTGGTTTCTTGTACACCCGTGAAATTTGGCCAGGTTATGCAGTTTGCATTGCTGCACAATTGTGCCTGCCTAGCTCGGCCGCGGTTACAAACATTCAGGCGTGGCAGCCAGATAGGCTGGTCCCCGTAGGACTCTGCCGGCGGACAGCGTGTATCTGCTTCCCGTTCTTCTCACCTGAGTGCTACTGATTTCAGCTTTGACGGCTACACTCTACTCAACCGGAGCAGTAAGTTGAACCTTCACTTATGGCACTTTGTGAAAATGTTGAGAACTAGAGCTCAGTTGTTTGGCACGCCACCACTGTCCAGCCAGCACTATGGACGGCACTGCCTACTTCTGGCTCTAATTAGTCCACGATTGTGTTCAGCCGAAAGACCTCTGCCGGCAACACTCAGAATGAGGTTCTGAGTTATTGCAACATAGGAGCGTTTCACTGCCTTCAAGGCTTCTCAGGAAGAATTCCGGAATCTTGCTGCCGGCAGGCCTCCGGCTGTTCCGGGTGAACATCTCCTTGTAAATCCCCCGTGGTTTCTTGTACACCCGTGAAATTTGGACAGGTTATGCAGTTTGCATTGCTGCTCAATTGCGCCTGCCTATCTCGGCCGCGGTTACAAACATTCGGGCGTGGCAGCCAGATAGGCTGGTCCCCGTAGGACACTGCCAGCAGACTGGGTATATCTGCTTCCCGTTCTTCTCACCTGAGTGCTACTGATTCCAGCTTTGACGGCTACACTCTACTCAACCGGAGCATTAAGTTGAACCTCAACTTACGGCATTTTGTGAAACTGTTGAGAACTAGCGCCCAGTTGTTTGGCACGCCACCACTGTCCATCCAGTACTATGGACGGCAGTGCCTACATCTGGCTCTAATTAGTCCACGGTTGTGTTCAGCCGAATGACCTCTGCCAGGAACACTCAGAATGAGTTTCTGAGTTATTGCAACATAGGAGCATTTCACTGCTTTCAAGGCTTCTCAGGAAGAATTCCGGAATCTTGCTGCCGGCAGGCCTCCGGCTGTTCCGGGTGAACATCTCCTTGTAAATGCCCCGTGGTTTCTTGTACACCCGTGAAATTTTGCCAGGTTATGCAGTTTGCATTGCTGCACAATTGCCCCTGCCTAGCTCGGCCGTGGTTGCAAACATTCAGGCGTGACAGCCGGATAGTCTGGTCCCCGTAGGACTCTGCCAGCGGTCTGGGTATATCTGCTTCCCGTTCTTCTCACCTGAGTGCTACTGATTTCAGCTTTGAAGGCTACACTCTACTCAACCGGAGCAGTAAGTTGAACCTCAACTTATGGCACTTTGTGAAACTGTTGAGAACTAGAGCTCAGTTGTTTGGCACGATACCAATGTCCATCCAGCACTATGGACGGAACTGCCTACATCTGGCTCTAATTAGTCCACGATTGTGTTCAGCGGAATGACCTCTGCTGGGAACACTCAGATTGAGGTTCTGAGTTACTGCAACATAGGAGCGTTTCACTGCTTTCAAGGCTTCTCAGGAAGAATTCCGGAATCTTGCTGCCGGCAGGCCTCCGGCTGTTCCGGGTGAACATCTCCTTGTAAATCCCCCGTGGTTTCTTGTACACCCATGAAATTTGGCCAGGTTATGCAGTTTGCATTGCTGCTCAATTGCGCCTGCCTATCTCGGCCGCGGTTACAAACATTCGGGAGTGGCAGCCAGATAGGCTGGTCCCGGTAGGACACTGCCAGCGAACTGGGTATATCTGCTTCCCGTTCTTCTCACCTGAGTGCTACTGATTCCAGCATTGACGGCTACACTCTACTCAACCGGAGCAGTAAGTTGAACCTCAACTTATGGCGCTTGGTGAAAGTGTTGAGAACTAGAGCTCAGTTGTTTGGCACGCCACCCCTGTCCATCCAGCACTATGGGCGGCACTGCCTACATCTGGCTCTAATTAGTCCACGGTTGTGTTCAGCCGAATGACCTCTGCCGGCAACACTCAGAATGAGGTTCTGAGTTATTGCAACATAGGAGCGTTTCACTGCTTTCAAGGCTTCTCAGGAAGAATTCCGGAGTCTTGATGCCGGCAGGCCTCCGGCTCTTCCGAGTGAACATCTCCTTATAAATCCCCCGTGGTTTCTTGTACACCCCCGAAATTTGGCCAGGTTATGCAGTTTGCATTGCTAAACAATTGCCCCTGCCTAGCTCGGCCGCGGTTACAAACATTCAGGCGTGGCAGCCAGATAGGCTGGTCCCCGTAGGACTCTGCCAGCGGACTGGGTGTATCTGCTTCCCGTTCTTCTCACCTGAGTGCTACTGATTTCAGCTTTGACGGCTGCACTCTACTCAAGCAGAGCAGTAAGTTGAACCTCAACTGATGGCACTTTGTGAAACTGTTGAGATCTAGAGCTCAGTTGTTTGGCACGCCACCACAGTCCATCCAGCACTTTGGACGGCACTGCCTACATCTGGCTCTAATTAGTCCACAGTTGTGTTCAGCCGAATGACCTCTGCCGGGAATACTCAGAATGAGGTTCTGAGTTATTGCAACATAGGAGCGTTTCACTGCTTTCAAGGCTTCTCAGGAAGAATTCCGGAATCTTGGTGCCGGAAGGCCTCCGGCTGTTCCGGCTGAACATCTTCTTGTAAATCCCCAATGGTTTCTTGTACACCCGTGAAATTTGGCCAGGTTATGCAGTTTGCATTACTGCACAATTGCGCCTGCCTAGCTCGGCCGCGGTTGCAAACATTCAGGCGTGGCAGCCAGATAGGCTGGTCCCAGTAAGACTCTGCCAGCGGACTGGGTATATCTGCTTCCCGTTCTTCTCACCTGAGTGCTACTGATTCCAGCTATGACGGCTACACTCTACTCAACCGGAGCAGTAATTTGAACCTCTACTTATGGCACTTTCTGAAACTGTTGAGAACTAGAGCTCAGTTGTTTGGCACGCCACCACTGTCCATCCAGCACTATGGACGGCACTGCCTACATCTGGCTCTAATTAGTCCACAGTTGTGTTCAGCCGAATGACCTCTGCCGGGAATACTCAGAATGAGGTTCTGAGTTATTGCAACATAGGAGCGTTTCACTGCTTTCAAGGCTTCTCAGGAAGAATTCCGGAATCTTGCTGCCGGCAGGCCTCTGGCTGTTCCGGGTGATCATCTCCTTGTAAATCCCCCGTGGTTTCTTGTACACCCGTGAAATGTGGCCAGGTTATGCAGTTTGCATTGCTGCACAATTGCGCTGCCTAGCTCGGCCGCAGTTGCAAACATTCAGGCGTGGCAGCCAGATAGGCTGGTCCCCGTAGGACTCTGCCAGCCGACTGGGTATATCTGCTTCCCGTTCTTCTCACCTGAGTGCTACTGATTCCAGCTTTGACGGCTACACTCTACTCAACCGGAACAGTAAGTTGAACCTCAACTTATGGCACTTTGTGAAACTGTTGAGAACTAGAGCTCAGTTGTTTGGCACGCCACCACTGTCCATCCAGCACTATGGACGGCACTGCCTACATCTGGCACTAATTAGTCCACGGTTGTGTTCAGCCCAATGACCTCTGCCAGGAACACTCAGAATGAGGTTCTGAGTTATTGCATCATAGGAGCGTTTCACTGATTTCAAGGCTTCTCAGGAAGAATTCCGGAATCTTGCTGCCGGAAGGCCTCTGGCTGTTCCGGGTGAACATCTCCTTGTAAATCCCCCGTGGTTTCTTGTACACCCGTGAAATGTGGCCAGGTTATGCAGTTTGCATTGCTGCACAATTGAGCTGCCTAGCTGGGCCCCGGTTGCAAAAATTCAGGCGTGGCAGCCAGATAGGCTGGCCCCCGTAGGACTCTGCCAGCGGACTGGGTATATCTGCTTCACGTTCTTCTCACCTGAGTGCTACTGATTTCAGCTTTGACGGCTACACTCTACTCAACCGGAGCAGTAAGTTGAACCTCAACTTATGGCACTTTGTGAAACTGTTGAGAACTAGAGGTCAGTTGTTTGGCATGATACCATTGTCCATCCAGCACTATGGACGGAACTGCCTTCATCGGGCTCTAATTAGTCCACGATTGTGTTCAGCCGAATGACCTCTGCTGGGAACACTCAGATTGAGGTTCTGAGTTATTGCAACATAGGAGCTTTTCACTGCTTTCAAGGCTTCTCAGGAAGAATTCCGGAATCTTCCTTCCGGCAGGCCTCCGGCTGTTCCGGGTGAACATCTCCTTGTAAATCCCCCGTGGTTTCTTGTACACCCGTGAAATTTGGCCAGGTTATGCAGTTTGCATTGCTGCACATCTGCGACTGCCTAGCTCGGCCGCGGTTGCAAACATTCAGGCGTGGCAGCCAGATAGGTTGGTCCCCGTAGGACTCTGCCAGCGGACTGGGTATATCTGCTTCCCGTTCTTCTCACCTGAGTGCTACTGATTCCAGCTTTGAAGGCTACACTCTACTCAACCGGAGCAGTAAGTTGAATCTCAACTTATGGCACTTTGTGAAAGTGTTGAGAATTAGAGCTCAGTTGTTTGGCACGCCACCACTGTCCATCCAGCACTATGGACGGCACTGCCTACATCTGGCTCTAATTAGTCCACGGTTGTGTTCAGTCGCATGACCTCTGCCAGGAACACTCAGAATGAGGTTTTGATTTATTGCAACATAGGAGCGTTTCACTGCTTTCAAGGCTTCTCAGGAAGAGTTCCGGAATCTTGCTGCCGGCAGGCCTCAGGCTGTTCCGGGTGAACATCTCCTTGTAAATCCCCCGTGGTTTCTTGTACACCCGTGAAATTTGGACAGGTTATGCAGTTTGAATTGCTGCACAATTGCGCCTCTCTAGCTCGCCCCTGGTTGCAAACATTCAGGCGTGGCAGCCATATACGCTGGTCCCCGTAGGACTCTGCCAGCGGACTGGGTATATCTGCCTCCCGTTCTTCTCACCTGAGAGCTACTGATTCCAGCTTTGACGGCTACACTCTACTCAACCGGAGCAGTAAGTTGAACCTCAACTTATGGCACTTTGTGAAACTGTTGAGAACTAGAGCTCAGTTGTTTGGCACGCCACCACTGTCCATCCAGCACTATGGACGGCACTGCCTACATCTGGCTCTAATTAGTCCACGGTTGTGTTCAGCCGAATGAACTCTGCCGGGAACACTCAGAATGAGGTTCTGAGTTATTGCAACATAGGAGCGTTTCACTGCTTTCAAGGCTTCTCAGGAAGAATTCCGGAATCTTGCTGCCGGCAGGCCTCCGGCTGTTCCGGGTGAACATCTCCTTGTAAATCCCCCGTGGTTTCTTGTACACCCGTGAAATTTGGCCAGGTTATGCAGTTTGCATTGCTGCACAATTGCGCCTGACTAGCTCGGCCGTGGTTGCAAACATTCAGGCGTGGCAGCCAGATAGGCTGGCCCCCGTAGGACTCTGCCAGCGGACTGGGTATATCTGCTTCCCGTTCTTCTCACCTGAGTGCTACTGATTTCAGCTTTGACGGCTACACTCTACTCAACCGGAGCAGTAAGTTGAACCTCAACTTATGGCATTTTGTGAAACTGTTGAGAACTAGAGCTCAGTTGTTTGGCACGATACCATTGTCCATCCAGCACTATGGACGGAACTGCCTACATCGGGCTCTAATTAGTCCACGAATGTGTTCAGCCGAATGACCTCTGCTGGGAACACTCAGAATGAGGTTCTGAGTTATTGCAACATAGGAGCGTTTCACTGCTTTCAAGGCTTCTCAGGAAGAATTCCCGAATCTTCCTGCCGGCAGGCCTCCGGCTGTTCCGGGTGAACATCTCCTTGTAAATCCCCCGTGGTTTCTTGTACACCCGCGAAATTTGGCCAGGTTATGCAGTTTGCATTGCTGCACAATTGCGCCTGCCTAGCTCGGCCGCGGTTGCAAACATTCAGGCGTGGCAGCCAGATAGGCTGGTCCCCGTAGGACTCTGCCAGCGGACTGAGTATATCTGCTTCCCTTTCTTCTCACCTGAGTGCTACTGATTCCAGCTTTGACGGCTACACTCTACTCAACCGGAGCAGTAAGTTGAACCTCAATTTATGGCACTTTGTAAAATGTTGAGAACTAGAGCTCAGTTGTTTGGCACGCCACCACTGTCCATCCAGCACTATGGACGGAACTGCCTACATCTGGCTCTAATTAGTCCACGATTGTGTTCAGCCGAATGACCTCTGCTGGGAATACTCAGAATGCGGTTCTGAGTTATTGCAACATAGGAGCTTTCCACTGCTTTCAAGGCGTCTCAGGAAGAATTCCCGAATCTTGCTGCCGGCAGGCCTCCGACTGTTCCGGGTGAACATCTCCTTGTAAATCCCCCGTAGTTTCTTGTACACCCGTGAAATTTTGCCAGGATATGCAGTTTGTATTGCTGCACAATTGCGCCTGCCAAGCACAGCAGCGGTTGCAAACATTCAGGCGTGGCAGCCAGATAGGCTGGTCCCCTAGGACCCTGCCAGCGGACTCGGTATATCTGCTTCCCGTTCTTCTCACCTGAGTGCTACTGATTCCAGCTTTGACGGCTACACTCTAATCAACCGGAGCAGTAAGTTGAACCTCAACTTATGGCACTTTGTGAAACTGTTGAGAACTAGAGCTCAGTTGTTTGCCACGCCACCACTGTCCATCCAGCACTATGGACGGCACTGCCTACATCTGGCTCTAATTAGTCGACGGTTGTGTTCAGCCGAATGACCTCTGTCGGGAACACTCAGAATGAGGTTCTGAGTTATTGCAACATAGGAGCGTTTCACTGCTTTCAAGGCTTCTCAGGAAGAATTCCCGAATCTTGCTGCCGGCAGGCCTCCGGCAGTTCATGGTGAACATCTCCTTGTAAATCTCCCGTCGTTTCTTGTACACACTTGAAATTTGACCAGGTTATGCAGTTTGCATTGCTGCACAATTGCGCCTGCCTAGCTCGGCCGCGTTTGCAAACATTCAGGCGTGGCAGCCAGATAGACTGGTTCCCGTAGGACACTGCCAGTGGACTGGGTATATCTGCTTCCCGTTCTTCTCACCTGAGTGCTACTGATTCCAGCTTTGACCGCTAAACTCTACTCAACCGGAGCAGTGAGATGAACCTCAACTTATGGCACTTTGTGAAAGTGATGAGAACTATAGCTCAGTTGTTTGGCACGCCACCACTGTCCATCCAGCACTATGGACGGCACTGCCTACATCTGGCACTAATTAGTCGACGGTTGTGTTCAGCCGAATGACCTCTGCTGGGAACACTCAGAATGAGGTTCTGAGTTATTGCAACATAGGAGCGTTCCACTGCTTTCAAGGCTTCTCAGGAAGAATTCCGTAATCTTGCTGCCGGCAGGCCTCCGGCTGTTCCGGGTGAACATCTCCTTGTAAATCCCCCGTGGTTTCTTGTACACCCGTGAAATTTGGCCAGGTTATGCAGTTTGCATTGCTGCACAATTGCTCCTGCCTAGCTCGGCCGCGGTTGCAAACATTCAGGCGTGGCAGCCAGATAGGCTGGTCCCCGTAGGACACTGCCAGCGGACTGGGTATATCTGCTTCACGTTCTTCTCACCTGAGTACTACTGATTCCAGGTTTGACCAATACACTCTACTCAACCGGAGAAGTAAGTTGAACCTCAACTTATGGCACTTTGTGAAAGTGATGAGAACTAGAGCTCATTTGTTTGGCACGCCACCACTGTCCATCCAGCACTATGGACGGCACTGCCTACATGTGGCTCTAATTAGTCGACGCTTGTGTTCAGCCGAATGACCTCTGGTGGGAACACTCAGAATGAGGTTCTGAGTTATTGCAACATAGGAGCGTTTCACTGCTTTCAAGGCTTCCAGGAAGAATTCCGGAATCTTGCTGCCGGCAGGCCTCCGGCTGTTCCGGGTGAACATCTCCTTGTAAATCCCCCGTGGTTTCTTGTACACCCGTGAAATTTGGCCAGGTTATGCAGTTTGCATTTCTGCACAATTCCGCCTGCCTAGCTTGGCCGCGGTTGCAAACATTCAGGAATGGCAGCCAGATAGGCTAGTCCCCGTAGGACACTGCCAGCGGACTGGGTATATCTGTTTGCGGTTCTTCTCACCTGAGTGCTACTGATTCCAGGTTTGAGCTCTACACTCTACTCACCCGGAGCATTAAGTTGAACCTCAACTTATGGCACTTTTTGAAAGTGATGAGAACTAGAGCTCATTTGTTTGGCACGCCACCACTGTCCATCCAGCACTATGGACGGCACTGCCTACATCTGGCTCTAATTAGTCCACGGTTCTGTTCAGCCGAATGTCCTCTGCCGGGAACACTCAGAATGATGTTCTGAGTTATTGCAACATAGGAGCGTTTCACTGCTTTCAAGGCTTCTCAGGAAGAATTCCGGAATCTTGCTGCCGGCAGGCCTCCGGCTGTTCCGGGTGAACATCTCCTTGTAAATCCCCCGTGGTTTCTTGTACACCCGTGAAATTTGGCCAGGTTATGCAGTTTGCATTGCTGCACAGCAGCGCCTGCCTAGCTCGACCGCGGTTGCAAACATTAAGGCGTGGCAGCCACATGGACTGGTCCCCGTAAGACACTGCCAGCGGACTGGGTATATCTGCTTCCCGTTCTTCTCATCTGAGTGCTACTGATTCCAGCTTTGACCTCTACACTCTACTCAAACGGAGCAGTAAGTTGAACCTCAACTTATGGCACTTTGTGAAAGTGTTGAGAACTAGAGCTCAGTTGTTTGGCATGCCACCACTGTACATCCAGCACTATGGACGGCACTGCCTACATCTGGCTCTAATTAGTCCACGGTTGTGTTCAGCCGAATGACCTCTGCCGGGAACACTCAGAATGAGGTTCTGAGTTATTGCAACATAGGAGCGTTTAACTGCTTTCAAGGCTTCTCAGGAAGAATTCTGGAATCTTGCTGCCGGCAGGCCTCCGGCTGTTCCGGGTGAACATCTCCTTGTAAATCCCCCGTGGTTTCTTGTACACCCGTGAAATTTGGCCAGGTTATGCAGTTTGCATTGCTGCACAATTGCCCCTGCCTAGCTCGGCCACGGTTGAAAACATTCAGGCGTGGCAGCCAGATAGGCTGGCCCCCGTAGGACTCTGCCAGCGGACTGGGTATATCTGCTTCCCGTTCATCTCACCTGAGTGCTACTGATTCCAGCTTTGACGGCTACACTCTACTCAACCGGAGCCGTAAGTTGAACCTCAACTTATGGCACTTTGTGAAAGTGTTGAGAACTAGAGCTCAGTTGTTTGGCACGCCACCACTGTCCATCCAGCACTATGGACGGCACTGCCTACATCTGGCTCTAATTAGTCCACGATTGTGTTCAGTCGAATGACCTCTGCCAGGAACACTCATAATGAGGTTCTGAGTTATTGCAACATAGGAGCGTTTCACTGCTTTCAATGCTTCTCAGGAAGAATTCCGGAATCTTGCTGCCGGCAGGCCTCCGGCTGTTCCGGGTGAACATCTCCTTGTAAATCCCCCGTGGTTTCTTGTACACCCGGGAAATTTGGCCAGGTTATGCAGTTTGCATTGCTGCACAATTGCGCCTGCCTAGCTCGGCCGCGGTTGCAAACATTCAGGCGTGGCAGCCAGATAGGCTGGCCCCCTAGGACTCTGCCAGCGGACTGGGTATATCTGCTTCCCGTTCTTCTCATCTGAGTGCTACTGATTCCAGCTTTGACCGCTACACTCTACTCAAACGGAGCAGTAAGTTGAACCTCAACTTATGGCACTTTGTGAAAGTGTTGAGAACTAGAGCTCAGTTGTTTGGCATGCCACCACTGTACATCCAGCACTATGGACGGCACTGCCTACATCTGGCTCTAATTAGTCCACGGTTGTGTTCAGCCGAATGACCTCTGCCGGGAACACTCAGAATGAGGTTCTGAGTTATTGCAACATAGGAGCGTTTAACTGCTTTCAAGGCTTCTCAGGAAGAATTCTGGAATCTTGCTGCCGGCAGGCCTCCGGCTGTTCCGGGTGTACATCTCCTTGTAAATCCCCCGTGGTTTCTTGTACACCCGTGAAATTTGGCCAGGTTATGCAGTTTGCATTGCTGCACAACAGCTCCTGCCTAGCTCGACCGCGGTTGCAAACATTAAGGCGTGGCAGCCAGATGGACTGGTCCCCGTAAGACACTGCCAGCGGACTGGGTATATCTGCTTCCCGTTCTTCTCATCTGAGTGCTACTGATTCCAGCTTTGACCGCTACACTCTACTCAAACGGAGCAGTAAGTTGAACCTCAACTTATGGCACTTTGTGAAACTGTTGAGAACTAGAGGTCAGTTGTTTGGCATGATACCATTGTCCATCCAGCACTATGGACGGAACTGCCTTCATCGGGCTCTAATTAGTCCACGATTGTGTTCAGCCGAATGACCTCTGCTGGGAACACTCAGATTGAGGTTCTGAGTTATTGCAACATAGGAGCTTTTCACTGCTTTCAAGGCTTCTCAGGAAGAATTCCGGAATCTTCCTTCCGGCAGGCCTCCGGCTGTTCCGGGTGAACATCTCCTTGTAAATCCCCCGTGGTTTCTTGTACACCCGCGAAATTTGGCCAGGTTATGCAGTTTGCATTGCTGCACATCTGCGACTGCCTAGCTCGGCCGCGGTTGCAAACATTCAGGCGTGGCAGCCAGATAGGTTGGTCCCCGTAGGACTCTGCCAGCGGACTGGGTATATCTGCTTCCCGTTCTTCTCACCTGAGTGCTACTGATTCCAGCTTTGAAGGCTACACTCTACTCAACCGGAGCCGTAAGTTGAATCTCAACTTATGGCACTTTGTGAAAGTGTTGAGAATTAGAGCTCAGTTGTTTGGCACGTCACCACTGTCCATCCAGCACTATGGACGGCACTGCCTACATCTGGCTCTAATTAGTCCACGGTTGTGTTCAGTCGCATGACCTCTGCCAGGAACACTCAGAATGAGGTTTTGAGTTATTGCAACATAGGAGCGTTTCACTGCTTTCAAGGCTTCTCAGGAAGAGTTCCGGAATCTTGCTGCCGGCAGGCCTCAGGCTGTTCCGGGTGAACATCTCCTTGTAAATCCCCCGTGGTTTCTTGTACACCCGTGAAATTTGGACAGGTTATGCAGTTTGAATTGCTGCACAATTGCGCCTCTCTAGCTCGCCCCTGGTTGCAAACATTCAGGCGTGGCAGCCATATACGCTGGTCCCCGTAGGACTCTGCCAGCGCACTGGGTATATCTGCCTCCCGTTCTTCTCACCTGAGTGCTACTGATTTCAGCTTTGACGGCTACACTCTACTCAACCGGAGCAGTAAGTTGAACCTCAACTTATGGCATTTTGTGAAACTGTTGAGAACTAGAGCTCAGTTGTTTGGCACGATACCATTGTCCATCCAGCACTATGGACGGAACTGCCTACATCGGGCTCTAATTAGTCCACGAATGTGTTCAGCCGAATGACCTCTGCTGGGAACACTCAGAATGAGGTTCTGAGTTATTGCAACATAGGAGCGTTTCACTGCTTTCAAGGCTTCTCAGGAAGAATTCCCGAATCTTCCTGCCGGCAGGCCTCCGGCTGTTCCGGGTGAACATCTCCTTGTAAATCCCCCGTGGTTTCTTGTACACCCGCGAAATTTGGCCAGGTTATGCAGTTTGCATTGCTGCACAATTGCGCCTGCCTAGCTCGGCCGCGGTTGCAAACATTCAGGCGTGGCAGCCAGATAGGCTGGTCCCCGTAGGACTCTGCCAGCGGACTGAGTATATCTGCTTCCCTTTCTTCTCACCTGAGTGCTACTGATTCCAGCTTTGACGGCTACACTCTACTCAACCGGAGCAGTAAGTTGAACCTCAATTTATGGCACTTTGTAAAATATTGAGAACTAGAGCTCAGTTGTTTGGCACGCCACCACTGTCCATCCAGCACTATGGACGGAACTGCCTACATCTGGCTCTAATTAGTCGACGGTTGTGTTCAGCCGAATGACCTCTGTCGGGAACACTCAGAATGAGGTTCTGAGTTATTGCAACATAGGAGCGTTTCACTGCTTTCAAGGCTTCTCAGGAAGAATTCCCGAATCTTGCTCCCGGCAGGCCTCCGGCAGTTCATGGTGAACATCTCCTTGTAATTCTCCCGTCGTTTCTTGTACACACTTGAAATTTGACCAGGTTATGCAGTTTGCATTGCTGCACAATTGCGCCTGCCTAGCTCGGCCGCGTTTGCAAACATTCAGGCGTGGCAGCCAGATAGACTGGTTCCCGTAGGACACTGCCAGTGGACTGGGTATATCTGCTTCCCGTTCTTCTCACCTGAGTGCTGCTGATTCCAGCTTTGACCGCTAAACTCTACTCAACCGGAGCAGTGAGATGAACCTCAACTTATGGCACTTTGTGAAAGTGATGAGAACTATAGCTCAGTTGTTTGGCACGCCACCACTGTCCATCCAGCACTATGGACGGCACTGCCTACATCTGGCACTAATTAGTCGACGGTTGTGTTCAGCCGAATGACCTCTGCTGGGAACACTCAGAATGAGGTTCTGAGTTATTGCAACATAGGAGCGTTCCACTGCTTTCAAGGCTTCTCAGGAAGAATTCCGTAATCTTGCTGCCGGCAGGCCTCCGGCTGTTCCGGGTGAACATCTCCTTGTAAATCCCCCGTGGTTTCTTGTACACCCGTGAAATTTGGCCAGGTTATGCAGTTTGCATTGCTGCACAATTGCTCCTGCCTAGCTCGGCCGCGGTTGCAAACATTCAGGCGTGGCAGCCAGATAGGCTGGTCCCCGTAGGACACTGCCAGCGGACTGGGTATATCTGCTTCACGTTCTTCTCACCTGAGTACTACTGATTCCAGGTTTGACCAATACACTCTACTCAACCGGAGAAGTAAGTTGAACCTCAACTTATGGCACTTTGTGAAAGTGATGAGAACTAGAGCTCATTTGTTTGGCACGCCACCACTGTCCATCCAGCACTATGGACGGCACTGCCTACATGTGGCTCTAATTAGTCGACGCTTGTGTTCAGCCGAATGACCTCTGGTGGGAACACTCAGAATGAGGTTCTGAGTTATTGCAACATAGGAGCGTTTCACTGCTTTCAAGGCTTCCAGGAAGAATTCCGGAATCTTGCTGCCGGCAGGCCTCCGGCTGTTCCGGGTGAACATCTCCTTGTAAATCCCCCGTGGTTTCTTGTACACCCGTGAAATTTGGGCAGGTTATGCAGTTTGCATTTCTGCACAATTCCGCCTGCCTAGCTTGGCCGCGGTTGCAAACATTCAGGAATGGCAGCCAGATAGGCTAGTCCCCGTAGGACACTGCCAGCGGACTGGGTATATCTCTTTGCGGTTCTTCTCACCTGAGTGCTACTGATTCCAGGTTTGACCTCTACACTATACTCACCCGGAGCATTAAGTTGAACCTCAACTTATGGCACTTTTTGAAAGTGATGAGAACTAGAGCTCATTTGTTTGGCACGCCACCACTGTCCATCCAGCACTATGGACGGCACTGCCTACATCTGGCTCTAATTAGTCCACGGTTCTGTTCAGCCGAATGTCCTCTGCCGGGAACACTCAGAATGATGTTCTGAGTTATTGCAACATAGGAGCGTTTCACTGCTTTCAAGGCTTCTCAGGAAGAATTCCGGAATCTTGCTGCGGGCAGGCCTCCGGCTGTTCCGGGTGAACATCTCCTTGTAAATCCCCCGTGGTTTCTTGTACACCCGTGAAATTTGGCCAGGTTATGCAGTTTGCATTGCTGCACAACAGCGCCTGCCTAGCTCGACCGCGGTTGCAAACATTAAGGCGTGGCAGCCAGATGGACTGGTCCCCGTAAGACACTGCCAGCGGACTGGGTATATCTGCTTCCCGTTCTTCTCATCTGAGTGCTACTGATTCCAGCTTTGACCGCTACACTCTACTCAAACGGAGCAGTAAGTTGAACCTCAACTTATGGCACTTTGTGAAAGTGTTGAGAACTAGAGCTCAGTTGTTTGGCATGCCACCACTGTACATCCAGCACTATGGACGGCACTGCCTACATCTGGCTCTAATTAGTCCACGGTTGTGTTCAGCCGAATGACCTCTGCCGGGAACACTCAGAATGAGGTTCTGAGTTATTGCAACATAGGAGCGTTTCACTGCTTTCAAGGCTTCTCAGGAAGATTTCCGGAATCTTGCTGCCTGCCGGCGTCCGGCTGTTCTGGGTGAACATCTCCTTGTAAATCCCCCGTGGTTCTTGTACACCCGTGATATTTGGCCAGGTTATGCAGTTTTCATTGCTGCACAATTGGGCCTGCCTAGCTCGGCCGCGGTTGCAAACATTCAGGCGTGGCAGCCAGATAGGCTGGTCCCCGTAGGACACTGCCAGCGGACTGGGTATATCTGCTTCCCGTTCTTCTCACCTGAGTGCTACTGATTCCAGCTTTGACGGCTACACTCTACTCACCCGGAGCAGTAAGTTGAACTTCAACTTATGGCACTTTGTGAAAGTGTTGAGAACTAGAGCTCAGTTGTTTGACACGCCACCACTGTCCATCCAGCACTATTGACGACACTGCCTACATCTGGCTCTAATTAGTCCATGGTTGTGTTCAGCCGAATGACCTCTGCCGGGAACACTCAGAATGACGTTCTGAGTTATTGCAACGTAGGAGCGTTTCACTGCTTTCAAGGCTTCTCAGGAAGAATTCCGGAATCTTGCTGCCGGCAGGCCTCCGGCTGTTCCGGGTGAACATCTCCTTGTAAATCCCTCGTGGTTTCTTGTACACCCGTGAAATTTGGACAGGTTATGCAGTTTGCATTGCTGCACAATTGCGCCTGCCTAGCTCGGCCGCGGTTGCAAACATTCAGGCGTGGCAGCCATATAGGCTGGTCCCCGTAGGACTCTGCCAGCGGACTGTGTATATCTGCTTCCCGTTCTTCTCACCTGAGTGCTACTGATTCCAGCTTTGACGGCTACCCTCTACTCCACCGGAGCACTAAGTTGAACCTCAACTTATGGCACTTTGTGAAACTGTTGAGAACTAGAGCTCAGTTGTTTGGCACGCCACCACTGTCCATCCAGCACTATGGACGGCACTCCCTACATCTGGCTCTAATTAGTCCACGGTTGTGTTCAGCCCAATGACCTCTGCCGGGAACACTCAGAATGCGGTTCTGAGTTATTGCAACATAGGAGCGTTTCATTGCTTTCAAGGCTTCTCAGGAAGAATTCCGGAATCTTGCTGCCGGCAGGCCTCCGGCTGTTCCGGGTGAACATCTCCTTGTAAATCCCCCGTGGTTTCTTGTACACCCGTGAAATTTGGCCAGGTTATGCAGTTTGCATTGCTGAACAATTGCGCCTGCCTAGCTTGGCCGCGGTTGCAAACATTCAGGCGTGGCAGCCAGAGAGGCTGGTCCCCGTAGGACTCTGCCAGCGGACTGGGTATATCTGCTTTCCGTACTTCTCAGCTGAGGGCTACTGTTTCCAGCTGTGATGGCTACACTCAACTCAACCGGAGCATTAAGTTGAACCTCAACTTATGACACTTTGTGAAACTGTTGAGAACTAGAGCTCATTTGTTTGGCACGCCACCACTGTCCATCCAGCACTATGGACGGCACTGCCTACATGTGGCTCTAATTAGTCGACGGTTGTGTTCAGCCGAATGACCTCTGGTGGGAACACTCAGAATGAGGTTCTGAGTTATTGCAACATAGGAGCGTTTCACTGCTTTCAAGGCTTCCAGGAAGAATTCCGGAATCTTGCTACCGGCAGGCCTCCGGCTGTTCCGGGTGAACATCTCCTTGTAAATCCCCCGTGGTTTCTTGTACACCCGTGAAATTTGGCCAGGTTATGCAGTTTGCATTTCTGCACAATTCCGCCTGCCTAGCTTGGCCGCGGTTGCAAACATTCAGGAATGGCAGCCAGATAGGCTAGTCCCCGTAGGACACTGCCAGCGGACTGGGTATATCTGTTTGCGGTTCTTCTCACCTGAGTGCTACTGATTCCAAGTTTGACCTCTGCACTCTACTCACCCGGAGCATTAAGTTGAACCTCAACTTATGGCACTTTTTGAAAGTGATGAGAACTAGAGCTCATTTGTTTGGCACGCCACCACTGTCCATCCAGCCCTATGGACGGCACTGCCTACATCTGGCTCTAATTAGTCCACGGTTCTGTTCAGCCGAATGACCTCTGCCGGGAACACTCAGAATGATGTTCTGAGTTATTGCAACATAGGAGCATTTCACTGCTTTCAAGGCTTCTCAGGAAGAATTCCGGAATCTTGCTTCCGGCAGGCCTCCGTCATTTCCGGGTGAACATCTCCTTGTAAATCCCCCGTGGTTTCTTGTACACCCGTGAAATTTGGCCAGGTTATGCAGTTTGCATTGCTGCACAATTGGGCCTGCCTAGCTAGGCTGCGGTTGCAAACATTCAGGCGTGGCAGCCAGATAGGCTGGTCCCTGTAGGACACTGCAAGCGGACTGGGTTTATCTACTTCCCGTTCTTCTCACCTGAGTGCTACTGATTCCAGCTTTGACGGCTGCACTCTACTCAATCGTAGCATTAAGTTGAACCTCTACTTAGGTCACTTTGTGAAAGTGTTGAGAACTAGAGCTCAGTTGTTTGGCACGCCACCACTGTCCATTCAGCACTAGGGACGACACTGCCTACATCTCCTCTAATTAGTCCATGGTTGTGTTCAGCCGAATGACCTCTGCCGGGAACACTCAGAATGAGATTCTGAGTTATTGCAACATAGGAGCGTTTCACTGCTTTCAAGGCTACTCAGGAAGAATTCCGGAATCTTGCTGCCGGCAGGCCTCCGGCTGTTCCGGGTGAACATCTCCTTGTAATTCCCCCGTGGTTTCTTGTACACCCTTGAAATTTGGCCAGGTTATGCAGTTTGCATTGCTGCACAATAGCGCCTGCCTAGTTCGACCGCGGTTGCAAACATTCAGGCGTGGCAGCCAGATAGCCTGGTCCCCGTAGGACACTGCAAGCCGACTGGGTTTATCTACTTCCCGTTCTTCTCACCTGAGTGCTACTGATTCCAGCTTTGACGGCTGCACTCTACTCAATCGTAGCATTAAGTTGAACCTCTACTTAGGTCACTTTGTGAAAGTGTTGAGAACTAGAGCTCAGTTGTTTGGCACGCCACAAGTGTCCATTCAGCACTAGGGACGACACTGCCTACATCTCCTCTAATTAGTCCATGGTTGTGTTCAGCCGAATGACCTCTGCCGGGAACACTCAGAATGAGGTTCTGAGTTATTGCAACATAGGAGCGTTTCACTGCTTTCAAGGCTACTCAGGAAGAATTCCGGAATCTTGCTGCCGGCAGGCCTCCGGCTGTTCCGGGTGAACATCTCCTTGTAATTCCCCCGTGGTTTCTTGTACACCCGTGAAATTTGGCCAGGTTATGCAGTTTGCATTTCTGCACAATTCCACCTGCCTAACTCGGCCGCGGTTGCAAACATTCAGTCGTGGCAGCCAGATAGGCTGGTCCCCGTAGGACTCTGCCAGCCGACTGGGTATATCTGCTTCCCGTTCTTCTCACCTGAGTGCTACTGATTCCAGCTTTGACGGCTACACTCTACGCAACCGGAGCATTAAGTTGAACCTCAACTTACGGGACTTTGTGAAAGTGTTGAGAACTAGAGCTCAGTATTTTGGCACGCCACCACTCTCCATCCAGCACTATGGACGGCACTGCCTACATCTGGCTCTAATTAGTCGACGGTTGTGTTCAGCCGAATGACCTCTGCCGGGAACACTCAGAATGAGGTTCTGAGTTATTGCAACATAGGAGCGTTCCACTGCTTTCAAGGCTTCTCAGGAAGAATTCCGGAATCTTGCTGCCGGAAGGCCTCCGGCTGTTCCGGGTGAACATCTCCTTGTAATTCCCCCGTGGTTTCTTGTACACCCGTGAAATTTGGCCAGGTTATGCAGTTTGCATTGCTGCACAATTCCGCCTGCCTAACTCGGCCGCGGTTGCAAACATTCAGGCGTGGCAGCCAGATAGGCTGGTCCCCGTTGGACACTGCCAGCGGACTGGGTATATCTGCTTCCCGTTCTTCTCACCTGAGTACTACTGATTCCAGCTTTGACTTCTACACTCTACTCAACCGGAGCAGTAAGTTGAACCTCAACTTATGGCACTTTGTGAAAGTGATGAGAACTAGAGCTCAGTTTTTTGGCACGCCACCACTGTCCATCCAGCACTATGGACGACACTGCCTACATCTGGCTCTAATTAGTCCACGGTTGTGTTCAGCCGAATGACCTCTGCCGGGAACACTTAGAATGAGCTTCTGAGTTATTGCAACATAGGAGCGTTTCACTGCTTTCAAGGCTTCTCAGGAAGAATTCCGGAATCTTGCTGCCGGCAGGCCTCGGGCTCTTCTGGGTGAACATCTCCTTGTAAATCCCCCGTGGTTTCTTGTACACCCGTGAAATTTGGCCAGGTTATGCAGTTTGCATTGCTGAACAATTGTGCCTGCCTAGCTTGGCCGCGGTTGCAAACATTCAGGCGTGGCAGCCAGAGAGTCTGGTCCCCGTAGGACTCTGCCAGCGGACTGGGTATATCTGCTTCCCGTTCTTCTCAGCTGAGGGCTACTGTTTCCAGCTTTGATGGCTACACTCAACTCAACCGGAGCATTAAGTTGAACCTCAATTTATGACACTTTGTGAAACTGTTGAGAACTAGAGCTCAGTTGTTTGGCACCCCACCACTGTCCATCCAGCACTATGGACGGCACTGCCTACATCTGGCTCTAATTAGTCCACGGTTGTGTTCAGCCGAATGACCTCTGTAGGGAACACTCAGAATGAGGTTCTGAGTTATTGCAACATAGGAGCGTTTCACTGCTTTCAAGGCTTCTCAGGAAGAATTCCGGAATCTTGCTGCCGGCAGGCCTCTGGCTCTTCCAAGTGAACATCTCCTTGTAAATCCCCCGTGGTTTCTTGTACACCCGTGAAATTTGGACAGGTTATGCAGTTTGCATTGCTGCACAATGGCGGATGCCCAGCTCGGCCGGGGTTGCAAACATTCAGGCGTGGCAGCCATATAGGCTGGTCCCCATAGGACTCTGCCAGCGGACTAGGTATATCTGCTTCCCGTTCTTCTCACCTGAGTGCTACTGATTCCAGCTTTCACAGCTACACTCTACTCAACCGGAGCAGTAAGTTGAACCTCAACTTATGGCACTTTGTGAAAATGTTGAGAACTAGAGCTCAGTTGTTTGGCACGCCACCACTGTCCATCCAGCACTATGGACGGCACTGCCTACATCTGGTTCTAATTAGTCCACGATTGTGTTCAGGCGAATGCCCTCTGCCGGCAACACTCAGAATGAGGTTCTGAGTTATTGCAACATAGGAGCGTTTCACTGCTTTCAAGGCTTCTCAGGAAGAATTCCGGAATCTTGCTGCCGGCAGGCCTCCGGCTGTTCCGGGTGAACATCTCCTTGTAAATCCCCCGTGGTTTCTTGTACACCCGTGAAATTTGGCCAGGTTATGCAGTTTGCATGGCTGCACAATTGCGCCTGCCTAGCTCAGCCTCGGTTGCAAACATTCAGGCGCGGCAGTCAGATGGACTGGTCCCCGAAGGACACTGCCAGCGGATTGGGTATATCTGCTTCCCGTTCTTCTCACCTGAGTGCTACTGATTCCAGCGTTGACGGCTACACTCTACTCAACCGGAGCAGTAAGTTGAACCTCAACTTATGGCAGTTTGTGAAAGTGTTGAGAACTAGAGCTCAGATGTTTGGCCCGCCACAACTGTCCATCCAGTACTATGCACGACACTGCCTACATCTGGCTCTAATTAGTCCACGGTTGTGTTCAGCCAAATGACCTCTGCTGGGAACACTCAGATTGAAGTTCTGAGTTATTGCAACATAGGAGCGTTTCACTGCTTTCAAGGCTTCTCAGGAAGAATTCCGGAATCTTCCAGCCGGCAGGCCTCCGTCATTTCCGGGTGAACATCTCCTTGTAAATCCCCCGTGGTTTCTTGTACACCCGTGAAATTTGGCCAGGTTATGCAGTTTGCATTGCTGCACAATTGCGCCTGCCTAGCTCGGCCGCGGTGGCAAACATTCAGGTGTGGCAGCCAGATAGGCTGGTCCCCGTAGGACACTGCCAGCGGACTGGGTATATCTGCTTCCCGTTCTTCTCACCTGAGTGCTGCTGAATCCAGCTTTGACGGCTACACTGTACTCAACCGGAGCAGTAAGTTGAAACTCAACTTATGGCACTTTGTGAAAGTGTTGAGAAGTAGAGCTCAGATGTTTGGCACGCCACCACTGTCCATCCAGTACTATGGACGACATTGCCTACATCTGGCTCTAATTAGTCCACGGTTGTGTTCAGCCGAATGACCTCTGCCGGGAACACTCAGAATGAGGTTCTGAGTTATTGCAACATAGGAGCGTTTCACTGCTTTCAAGGCTTCTCAGGAAGATTTCCGGAATCTTGATGCCGGCAGGCCTCCGGCTGTTCCGGGTGAACATCTCCTTGTAAATCCCCCGTGGTTTCTTGTACACCCTTGAAATTTGACCAGGTTATGCAGTTTGCATTGCTGAACAATTGCGCCTTCCTAGCTCGGCCGAGGTTGTAAACATTCAGGCGTGGCAGCCAGATAGGATGGTCCCCGTAGGACTTTGCCAGCGGACTGGGTATATCTGCTTCCCGTTCTTCTCACCTGAGTGCTACTGATTCCAGCTTTGATGGCTACACTCTTCCCAACCGGAGCAGTAAGTTGAATCTCAACTTATGGCACTTTGTGAAACTGTTGAGAACTAGAGCTCAGATGTTTGGCACGCCACCACTGTCCATCAATTACTATGGACGGCACTGCATACATCTAGCTCTAATTAGTCCACGGTTGTGTTCAGCCGAATTACCTCTGCCGGGAACACTCAGAATGAGGTTCTGAGTTATTGCAACATAGGAGCGTTTCACTGCTTTCAAGGCTTCTCAGGAAGAATTCCGCAATCTTGTTGCCGGTAGGCCTCCGGCTGTTCCGGGTGATCATCTCCTTGTAAAACCCCCGTGGTTTCTTGTACACCCGTGAAATTTGGCCAGGTTATGCAGTTTGCATTGCTGAACAATTGCGCCTGCCTAGCTTGGCTGCGCTTGCAAACATTCAGGCGTGGCAGCCAGATAGCCTGGTCCCCGTAGGACTCTGCCAGCGGTCTGGGTATATCTGCTTCCCGTTCTTCTCACCTGAGTGATATTGTTTCCAGCTGTGACGGCTACACAATACCCAACCGGAGCATTAAGTTGAACCTCAACTTACGGCACTTTGTGAAACTGTTGAGAACTACAGCTCAGTTGTTTGGCACGCCACCACTGTCCATCCAGCACTATGGACGGCACTGCCTACATCTGGCTCTAATTAGTCCACGGTTGTGTTCAGCCGAATGACCTCTGCCGGGAACACTCAGAATGAGGTTCTGAGTTATTGCAACATAGGAGCGTTTCACTGCTTTCAAGGCTTCTCAGGAAGAATTCCGGAATCTTGCTGCCGGCAGGCCTCCGGCTGTTCCGGGTGAACATCTCCTTGTAAATCCTCCGTGGTTTCTTGTACACCCGTGAAATTTGGCCAGGTTATGCAGTTTACATTGCTGCACAATAGCTCCTGCCTAGCTCGGCCGCGGTTGCAAATATTCAGGCGTGGCAGCCAGATAGGCTGGCCCCCGTAGGACTCTGCCAGCGGACTGGGTATATCTGCTTCCCGTTCTTCTCACCTGAGTGCTACTGATTTCAGCTTTGACGGCTACACTCTACTCAACCGGAGCAGTAAGTTGAACCTCAACTTATGGCACTTTGTGAAACTGTTGAGAACTAGAACTCAGTTGTTTGGCACGCCACCACTGTGCATCCAGCACTATGGACGGCACTCCCTACATCTGGCTCTAATTAGTCCACGGTTGTGTTCAGCGGAATGACTTCTGCCGGGAACACTCAGAATGAGGTTCTGAGTTATTGCAACATAGGAGCGTTTCACTGCTTTCAAGGCTTCTCAGGAAGAATTCCGGAATCTTGATGCCGGCAGGCCTCCGGCTGTTCCGGGTGAACATCTCCTTGTAAATACCCCGTGGTTTCTTGTACACCCGTGAAATTTGACGGGGTTATGCAGTTTGCATTGCTGCACAATTGCGCCTGCCTAGCTCGGCCGCGGTTACAAACATTCAGGCGTGGAAGCCACATGTACTGGTCCCCGTAGGACACTGCCAGCGGACTGGGTATATCTGCTTCCCGTTCTTCTCACCTGAGTGCTACTGATTCCAGCTTTGACGGCTACACTCTACTCAACCGGAGCAGTAAGTTGAACCTCAACTTATGGCACTTTGTGAAAGTGTTGAGAACTAGAGCTCAGATGTTTGGCATGCCACCACTGTCCATCCAATACTATGGAAGACATTGCCTACATCTGGCTCTAATTAGTCCACGGTTGTGTTCAGCCGAATGACCTCTGCCTGGAACACTCAGAATGAGGTTCTGAGTTATTGCAACATAGGAGCGTTTCACTGCTTTCAAGGCTTCTCAGGAAGAATTCCGGAATCTTGATCCCGGCAGGCCTCCGGCTGTTCCGGGTGAACATCTCCTTGTAAATCCCCCGTGGTTTCTTGTACACCCGTGAAATTTGGCCAGGTTATGCAGTTTGCATTGCTGCACAATTGCGCCTGCCTAGCTCGTCCGTGGTTACAAACATTCAGGCGTGGCAGCCAGATAGGCTGGTCCCCGTAGGACACTGCCAGCGGTCTGGGTATATCTGCTTCCCGTTCTTCTCACCTGAGTGCTACTGATTCCAGCTTTGACGGCTACACTCTACTCAACCGGAGCAGTAAGTTGAACCTCAACTTATGGCACTTTGTGAAACTGTTGAGAACTAGAGCTCAGTTGTTTGGCACGCCACCACTGTCCATCCAGCACTATGGACGGCACTGCCTACATCTGGCTCTAATTAGTCCACGATTGTGTTCAGCCGAATGACCTCTGCCGGGGACACTCAGAATGATGTTCTGAGTTATTGCAACATAGGAGCGTTTCACTGCTTTCAAGGCTTCTCAGGAAGAATTCCGGAATCTTGCTGCCGGCAGGCCTCCGGCTGTTCCGGGTGAACATCTCCTTGTAAATCCCCCGTGGTTTCTTGTACACCCGTGAAATTTGGCCAGGTTATGCAGTTTGCATTGCTGCACAATTGCGGCTGCCTAGCTCGGCCGCAGTTACAAACATTCAGGCGTGGCAGCCAGATAGGCTGGTCCCCGTAGGACACTGCCAGCGGACTAGGTATATCTGCTTCCCGTTCTTCTCACCTGAGTGCTACTGATTCCAGCTTTGACGGCTACACTCTACTCAACCGGAGCAGTATGTTGAACCTCAACTTATGGCACTTGTGAAACTGTTGATAACTTGAGCACAGTTGTTTGGCACGCCACCACTCTCCATCCAGCACTATGGACGGCACTGCCTACATCTGGCTCTAATTAGTCCACGGTTGTGTTAAGCCGAATGACCTATGCCTGGAACACTCAGAATGAGGTTCTGAGTTATTGCAACATAGGAGTGTTTCACTGCTTTCAAGGCTTCTCAGGAAGAATTCCGGAATCTTGATGCCGGCAGGCCTCCGGCTGTTCCGGGTGAACATCTCCTTGTAAATCCCCCGTGGTTTCTTGTACACCCGTGAAATTTGGCCAGGTTATGCAGTTTGCCTTGCTGCACAATTGCGCCTACCTAGCTCGGCCGCGGTTGCAAACATTCAGGCGTGGCAGCCAGATAGGCTGGGCCCCATAGGACTCTGCCAGCGGGCTGGGTATATCTGCTTCCCGTTCTTCTCACCTGAGTGCTACTGATTCCAGCTTTGACGGCTACACTCTACTCAACCGGAGCAGTAAGTTGAAGCTCTACTTATGGCATTTTGTGAAACTGTTGGGAACTAGAGCTCAGTTGTTTGACACCCCACCATTGTCCATCCAGCACTATGGACGGCACTGCCTACATCTGGCTCTAATTAGTCCACGGTTGTGTTCAGCCGAATGACCTCTGCCGGGAACACTCAGAATGAGGTTCTGAGTTATTGCAACATAGGAGCGTTTCACTGCTTTCAAGGATTCTCAGGAA